>NC_135075.1:9460000-10185000 GCF_051107435.1 Chaetodon auriga | reverse complement strand
TGTTTGTGATAATTGCAAGGGAGTATTTATTCTCTTGCTCTTCTGGTCACTTTTCATCTTCCGTTTGTTGGTTCAGATAAGAGCACACCACAGTCTTCATGTACAGTATTTATCTTTTTTTTTTTTTAGCTGCATATGATTTAGCTGCATATGTGAATTTGTCAAGTGCTTGTGCAGACGCATGAGTGCATTTCTGTGTGTTTGTTTGTGGCCTTTCTTGCCTCAAAACCAAACGAAGCTAAAGAGAGTGAATCACTTAAAAACACTTCAGCAGAGGGACTCCCCGCAGAGGTTCCAGCTGTGTACCGTGACAGCCAGGTAAGCAGCATTCAGCCTCCGCCTGAGGCCTGAAGCTGCAGGGAAAACAAGTGGAAATGCGAGGCCTCGGTTTTTCATACAGCGTTTGGCTTTGATCCGGGTCTGGCCTAACGCAGCCAAAGCTAGCTCAGCCCTTCGTGTCCCAGATTAGCCTCGCAAAGCATCACCTAGTATTGTGTAGTTATGCCCTTCTGAGCAGGTTGAACACACAGTTCAAAATGTTCAGCAGTAGCCACTTGGCATTAATTTGAGACAAGCAGCACAGAAAAGATTGGATGATAGATACTGATCTCTGTTAAAGTCTCCTTAGTTGTGTGCATGTGGCTCTGTGTATATCTTGCTCCTAGTTTATCAGCTGTAGCAACGCTCTGATGTAACAAACAAACTGTCTACCAGTTCTCTCAAACAGCTCACTACAACTCACTTTACAAAAATCGTCTTTTGATTCAAGGTCATCTCACTTCACTTAATCGCAAATTCATTGTGTTCAGTGTATTAGCCTCATTTTAAAACTAATATGCTGGGTTTTAAGCACTGTAAGGTATTCATCAGAAATTGAGTCAACTCAATGACTGCACTCAGCCACAAGGTGGCGTAAAGCCATCAATGATGTGAGAGTGAGCGTGAGATGAGTACATATTTGCAATGTCTCAAAATATGTCACATTATTGCTGTTTCACTTATAATATTGTGGGCACGAGGAAAATCAAAAGGGACTGGATTTTCCTCTTTTTCTTTTTTGGATTTCACTGGTTTCCCACAAAAAGGGCCACACTTTGTCATCATTATTAATGACTTTCATTGTTTACTATACAGAGAATCTGTTGAGAAGCAGCTGATTCTACAAAAGGCCAGTGAGCAGACAGAAGTGACAGTGTTTATTCCATAAATGGACGAAGGGAATGTAATTGGTCCAATTTAAGTTCCTGCAGAAGAAAACATTTTGTCTTTTGAAAAACAAAGCAAATGCAAAGTTCAAGTCATTCTTACCAGAAGCTGCATCTTGATGTGCATTGCACCCATAGACATGATACAGAGGAAGGCTTGATAAAACGGTCTCTCTGTAATACATGTTATCCTTGCTGCCAGAAATAGGCACACATATATTTTCCATTGCAGTTATATCCTGAACCCAGAGGACATGACATAATGTTTTTGTGTGGCTGATATAAAACTTTTTTTTTAAATGTGGAATTAAACACATGCATTGTTTAAATGAGGGCCATATTTCATGGCAATGTGGTTACTATACTAAATGATATGTCTGAATATTCCTGAGACGTTATCTCTTTAAGCTAGAAAATGTATGAGGACCATGCCTGCCAGATACACATTTAAGAAGAATGAAATACTGTAAGTGCATTACATCGAGATGAAACAACAGTCAAACTGTATTAAAATAATGCACAGCTGACAGCAGGACAAGAGATAAAAAAAAGGATCAAGCGAGACCAAGCCAGAGAAAATAATAAAAATGCTAAAATAAAAAAAAGAAGTAAAGCTCCAGAGTATTGGGTAATTAGATTACCTCCTGTAATGTGATACAGGTGGTCACACCTGCTGAGGTTCACAGTCTGTCAACAATGTCAGTAACCAAACTGTAAGCAACACCAATGTGAGAGATACAGCTGGGTGTCATCCACATAGCAGAAGAACTGTATCTTATGTTGACTAATGATATCACCCAGAGAACACACTGACTGATATTGGTGGGATGAGAGCGAGTAGTGCAGCTGACTGATCTGATAAGCTGCTGAGGCTTATTGAACAGCGCCCTCTAGAGGCTGAGGGGCGTTCTAGACCTCCTCCCCAGCTTTTGGCAAGCTGCTCATCCAGCTGCCTGTAAGATGGGAGAGGGGACGCGCATGCTAACCAGGCGTCAGGTCTGATTATGGTGATCATGGTTGTGAGAACTCTTGAGGCTATTGAAGCTTAAATGGAAAACTGGGCTGAGAGAGAGAGACAGAGAGAGAGATAGCATATTGAGGCCAGAGGGTGTGTGTGTTAGTAGGTTGGATGTGTGTCTGTGATCATATGTTTGCATCATTTTCATGTTTGCTGATTATAACAAGAAGCCTGTTTACCTGCAGCTGACCTTGGTTCCAGTCCTTCACTTGTGACTCAAAAGACACCTAAATCTGTTTACCTGCAGTCGTCTGCACTGTCAGCAGTCATGCTGAGGCCTGGCTGTTCATGGCCACTGTTCGCACCACTCCATTGTATTTCTTAACTCCGTCTTTAGTCTCACATGTCTCACCTGGCCTCACCAGTCTTTATTATCTCTACCTTGAAAGGTGTTGTGGCAAATACTGGCATGTTTGCAGTGATTCCAGTAAAGCACATGTTGTAATAAGCACTAACATCAACCATAGATGACATAGCTTTAGGCACACACTGCTGGACGAGGAAGAGGATCCCACACAAGAAGAGCAACTCAAAGCAATTTGTTTTTCCAGGAAAAACATGGTGGAAGTGTTTCCTCAAGTAGAGAATCCTCACGTCACACATCAGCTCGATTTTCATCATTCATACATCACATCATCTATCTCGCTATCCACGTTGCATCTACAGTACAGTTTCAAGTTGCACTTTGAGTTGCTAACCTACAATGCAGCCACAATCACTAACATAAGTGCTCAACCTTATTCCACTCACTACACCCTCATGTTGATTTTGCCTCTGCTTGCGCCCTCATGTGGTGAGTTTGCCATTGTAAAGGCAATCCAAGCCTGGTTTGTGATCTTGGCTTCATGTAAGTTACTCTGCGACTCGGTCACACAAACTTCTAAGCACGAACCTCAAAGGGAAACCAAACATTATTTTTTTTTTACTTGTTATCCACTAGCGGTTTGCATCTGCAAAGGTATTTTTGTAATTTCACAGGTGTTAACTGACCACCCGGGAGAACATCTACACGAGAATATCTTTGCCCGTGGTGAAGCCAGCATTTAAATCCAGGATTTCCACAGCCTGTGTACTGCTTTTCAGCAACAAAACTACAGACCTGGCCCTCCTGTTCTCCTCTTCACTGAACGAGCTGTACACTACGTCCACAGGCAAAATCACAGAATGTGGTTAAAAATGAGCAAACAAAATTAATCAAATTATGTTAGTCACTCGAGCTGCACCCATTAGCCTCTATCATTTGCATGTATCAGTTTAAACAAATAGCATGCAGTGCATGTAGGGCAGTATGTAGTAGCTGGAATGAAAATGACTTTTTGTAATAAGTACATTCACACACATCTTCTAATAGCCATTGTCCGCTTTAGCGACTGTTCACAATGTATTTTAACATTTCATCTCAGGCTTCAAGGTTGATAAATGAAACAAACTGAGCTTGTAACCAGCTGCCTGACTTTTAACAAAACACACATTCGGACAGAGAAAGAGCATGTTCAGGAAACCAAAAACACTTATATAGCTTGTGTCAATTTTATCAGCCATTCACACAAAACTACTCATTGCTTTTAGAGCAAAATGATGAGAGAAGAGCTAATTATCTCTTTTCTGTTTGTCAAATGAGGCTAAGCCATGACAAAACTACTGCGTCATAATTATGTTTGGGCTGCAGTGCTGTTGGAGTGGGCAGTACAGGCAACAACTTCAGTTAATCCCAGCAGAGGCAGGGACTGCATGTGTTGGAAGTGAGAGAATGCCAATATACTTGTTATTAAATATACAATACTTTAAATCGCATTCAGTTAAATGCATTTTCTCAGTTGCAGTGTCCAGGAAAGAGTGCACTGTTTTGGCAAAGTAACATACAGAATGCAAGTTTACGTGAAAGAGAACAATCACCAAGTTTCTGTGTGTGTGTGTGTGTGTGTGTGTGTGTGTGTGTGTGTTATAATAACAGTTAAGTTTCTGTGTCTCGTGTGTTTCATAAGAACACATACTGAATATTTGTCTCAGCAGTTTTCAGCTGCAGCAACTAAACATCCTGAACCTTAGTCTCATAAACTGTTGTTTTATCCACTGCCTTACACTGACCCATTACATACAGTAGGGAACAAGGTGTTGGCTTTATACACATAAAACAATTACAAGTCAACCTGCTGCTGTTTTTATAATGTTTCCGTTGTTAATCTTCTTACAACTTCCAGTCTTGCGATAAAGCATCTAAAGCCATGTTTTTCTGTAAGCTGTGGAGGATGATCCATGTCATTTTAATAAGCAGACTGACATTGCATTAGTGTAGAATTAGCAGGAGAGAAATGCTAATAAAGATATTAAACCAGTCAACAGCAATGTGTGGTCTAGCGTCACCTTCAGAAATCACATCTAATAACTAATCTATTAAAACATATATTGAAATTAAAGCTTTAATAGCCTACTATATGTGTCAGGTGCAGGTTCAGCCTGTGCAAACAGAAGCTTGATTAGTCTGCTGTCAGTGTTTGAGCTTCCTGTTAAGGTGCTGTTTTGTTTTAGTTTTTTTTCTTTCTTTCATTGGAATCATCATTCAGTGGTGGAAAGTATGTTTGCTTATATTCTGTTTACACTGGAAGGAGATGTTGGACTTTTTAACCCCTCTGCATTCTACAGGTGTTGTTACTTTGATTTTACAGACAAAACATGTCATCCTCTTATAAAGCATGTTGCATCTGATGTTAAACATTAAACAACCCAACAGTTTCTAAACTAGTTAAATTGAGCTTTGCCTCATCCAGATACAACATTAAATGCTAGAAAAGCTGTAAATGCTGCTTTACAGAGCCGAATGAACCCTCTTGGGAGCTCTATGGACACTGTGATATACTTTAGTAATTATTAAAGGAGCCCTGCAGTTCTCTTCTAAACAAACAAAAGTTATGTTTACATTCAGTGTTAATGTCCTTCAGCTCCAACAAATGTGTTGAATGCATTTCATCCCTCATAAAATATTTACAAAACTTTTTAAATCCAATATTAATTACGTCCATGCTTGTAGCTTGCAGCCTTCTTCTTCTCTGCCTTTGCTGGAGCATTGCAGTATCCTGGTGTCTAATCGCCTCCTGTAGTTCAGTGGAATAGTAGTGTTACATTCGGCAGCAACAGACACACATACTGACGCTGCATGCAGCAGAGGAGGCTGTACTGTAACGACAATACCAGCTGAGCTTGAGTTGCTGTATGAAGTGTGGAGATAACGTCAGGTCTGGCTAGGTGAGATGACACAAACAGCAGCATGAAAAAACACATCCACATCCTAAGAGTTTTCCTGTTGTTGTTGTGGGGACGTTTCCATCAAGTTAATCCACTGGGTCTTCGCTTCCTCACATGGTGAGAGTAGATGAAGACTTTTGTGAACACAGAAATTGACGTGCGTTGCTCGTAATGTTACTTTACACATCTTTGTGTTGCTGGACTCGCCGTTACAGCAAGGAAAACATTAGTTATTGGTTGTAACCCCGGATCTATGAGTACATGCGTAAGATTAGATAAGACTTTATTGATCCCACAGCAGGAAAATTTAGTTGTTACAGCCAGCAAGTATTAAAAGAGCAAGCACAATGGCATAAAGAGGTCAAAATAAAAGAAGTGTACATTGTACATTTGCACAGATTATTAAAAAAAAAATAATAAATGCAATAAAAACCCTACTGCCATAGAAAAATACTATTGCCCATATTCTTATGAAGAAAACTACTAATGACATATATTGTACTGCACTTGAGAAATTGCACTTGTGAAATACTAGGACTATGTATATGACCAATATATACAGTTTATAAAAGTACTGTTGCCAATATGGATAATAAATAGCGTTATTGCACAATTGAGAAAAATATACAACTTAGAAATTGCATCAGATGAAATGGATAATGTGATCATATATTATCATTGATAACACTAACACAAAACAAAGTGTTTTCAATGCAGAATTAAGAAAGACAGCATCAACACAGAGCTTCATTACATGATGCTGGTATCCCTCTACCTGCATGTTATCACAGTCAAAGCACAGCACATTATTTTCAATATGCTAAAACTTTTATCACAGTAATGATGGCTTGGCAAAATCCATGTGATGGCAGCAGAACATGACACGAAACCAGTGCACCGCCCTCCCCTAAGTAGTACACATTTCATACTCAGCCACACACACAGACGCACACACACATATTGCCATGCTTTCCACTGGCAGCCTCTTCCAGCTCCTCTTTTAGTATCAGAATGCTTCTGGGAGCCCTGTAGCATCACAAAGCTGGATTAGATCTTCCCTCCTCAATGTGTATGGTTATATTTGCTCCGGTAAGTTCAAGTGCATTTTTTTTATTGTGGATACAGCTTTTCAGCGAAAGACAGGTATTTTTTCAACATGTGATCATTCTGCCTGATCTTTGTGCCATCAAACTGTCGTTGTAATGTCATTATACATCAAATGGTTACCTAATAATTAGAGTTAGTTCAACGTTTTACAGCCTGTGAGGTCTGAAGTCGATTTATTAGAATTAAGAATGGATTCTTTATTTGTTTTTGGCTCATTCCTACATCCTTTGTCATATTGCTAATCCAGTTTTATGTCGATAATATTTGGTATTAAACATTTTAATGTTTTTCCTGGTAGCATACTTTATTCTTAGACTATACTTTTTCTTGCTGCTTTGTCAATGTGTGCATGCATACAGCGGTCATAATGTCTCTGTGTACAGTTCCAGTGAAATTTATTATAAGGAAGAATGAACTTTTTTTTTTTTTAATGAGCATGGCGGTGAAGTCATCATCAGGTGCCAGTGAAGGGAGCACAAACAGTGAACTCTTCCTCCAGACTCCGAGACTCCGTCCTAAATCAGCTCAGCCCGCACACTCACTGCAGCTATTGTCATCGATGTGCTGACGTGG
The DNA here is from genome assembly GCF_051107435.1 of Chaetodon auriga. Lineage (NCBI taxonomy): Eukaryota > Metazoa > Chordata > Actinopteri > Chaetodontiformes > Chaetodontidae > Chaetodon > Chaetodon auriga. The sequence continues at coordinate 10,177,854 of NC_135075.1, read as the reverse complement.
CCAAAATGCTATCAGTTGGTCTTAAATTGGCTTCACGGCACAGAAATTGTTGAGATGTCCGTAAGCAAAATGTTTGAATGGTAGGACTGCTGATTCTCAACATTTGCTGCTGACTAGGAAATGATTCCAGTTACAGTTTTAAATTTCCCTGTGGTTCAGTTATGAGGTATAAAACCCTGTAAAAGTCTACACTCTTAAAGTCCTGGTATTTGTCAATGAATGTCTTGTAAAGATGCACTAATCAAGAGGACTGGAAGTAGGAGGACCAAGGGGCCACTGGCCCCCCACTTAACACCGTCCCACAATTCCTTTAAAGGTGCAAATCACTGAATACCTGAAAATGCCCCAAAGTCAAAGTAAAAGGACGTTTAAATCATTCCCATCCACTTCGTGTCTGGACCTCAAACATATCAGACGTGTTTTGACTTGTCTCATGCAACAAAAAAGCTGTCATTTTAATCTATAGGCTGTATGAGCTGCGTTCAGGCTGGCACCTCAACTGCATTTCATGGGTGTATCCACAACATGGAACATTTATTTTTGCTTCAAGTCTATTTTTTATTTGACAATAGGCATGTGAATGCAAGGTTGATGGTCAATAAAAAGGCATTGAGGAAATATTTATCTGTATATTCCGACAGAGGCAGAGCAGTGTGTGCTGCTCTCTGGACAAAGACAGCCTTACACACACACACACACACACACACACACACACACACACACACACACACACACACACGCACGCACGCCTCTTTAGCACCATGTTGCTGAAAGCTGGAGCTACAGTGATGACCCACATTTCCCATCATGCAGTGTTGGACTGATTTTGTTGTTTTATGTTGCAAATGCTGATGTTATATTTTGTTCATGTTTGCTGTGTGTCTGTTCAGAACATGGTGGTTTATTGGCATTTTTGTGCTGGTTTATAGTTTTAACCATTACTTAGGTGGCTGGTACAAAAGCTGTATTTTGCTGCAGTTTCAGTTTTGAAGTAAAATTGAAAAATGGACACAACCACAAACGTGGTTGACAATGTCAAAAAAGTCTCTTCAAAGTGAAGCCATTAACTGACTAATTTCATACCGTGTATGAAATTAGTCAGTTATGAAAACAGCAAACCTCAACACAAGTTTCTACAAGTCCACCAACTTTTTCCTGCAGTGCAGACATCATTCAGTGACCTCACAGACAGTGTAGATAGTGATGATTCATGTTAAGTGATCAATTTCATCTTCAGATTGGGCTCAAAGTCAGAAAACAAAATGCAAAGTAAAAACGGCAGTGTCAACGAACGCCAGGATTATCCAAGCATGAGTACAGTGAATGTGTTCATTTTTTCAAACGTATGTAATAGTGTGATCATCTTTAGCTAAAACTCTGTTGCTGTTCCTGAAACAGTCATATATTGTAGTTTCCATTGGGCCTTAATGTAACAGAGAAGTGATAGTGACCTGTCGTTGCCCTGTCATAATGAGATATAATTAAGATTGCATGAAATAGTGTAAAACACGCACCTTCTCCTCATGATTTGAAAAAAAAAATGTCATTCCCATCAGTTTCTAGGTGCTATCACTTCATCCTTGCAGATTGAGCTGCTCAGTATCTATGGAAAAGCAGCAGATCTCAAAGCCAAGAGCAGCTCAGTTCTCTGGTCAGATGATGCATTCCATTGGTATGTTTCAGCAGTATGTTGAAACAGGGACTGAAGGAGAAAGCTGTGGATTTGATTTGGCATTACTGACAGTATTACTCACCTAGTAACAGGTTGTGACGGTGTATAGCGTGTGTGCATGCAAATACTGTCATGTGTGGCCTCAGTTCACAGCTGTGGCTCCATTTTCACAGTAAGCATCTGATTTTTGTTGCTTTCTTTCTTTCTGCAGCTCTTTGCCATTTTTGCATTTGCAACATGTGGGGGCTACTCTGGGCAGCTGCGGGTTAGTGTGGACTGCATGGAGAAGGCCAGCAGCAACCTCAGCATTGGCATTGACTTTGCTTATCCTTTCAGGTGAGTGGGCTTCATTCATTGTCCGATGGCAGGAGTAGGAATCTGTGTTGACTCAGATGCTAATACAGTGCATGGTGATACCAGCCACACTGGAATGCTCTCACTGTTTTCTATCAGTGTTACGCACCTTATCACCTACATGACAATCCATTCCTGATTATGCAAACATAATCTGGACAGAATAGGTATAGGCATACCTCAAAGGCAAATATCATGACTTCTTTAATGAAATGGTCTCACAATGCACTGGAGTTATGAGAAGGCAATGTTCATCAGAAATTTGCATAAAGAACTTTTTTTTATGTAAAATTTCTGTTTAAACCAGCGTAGTTTATTTATTTGAAAGGAATGTGTTTCTTTTCAGATTGACAGCATACTGTAGCCTGACATCCACAGGCCTCTGTGACATAATGTAGGAAGGTATTGAATTCAAAAATAATGTGTGTAGGTGTGTGTGGGACGATGTCTGTAAAAGCAGCAGATAAAACTGAAACTGTCTGTACTGCAGTACACCACTTGGGGGTAAATAAGAAAATGTGTTTTTTTTTTCTGATTTGGGTGAACTGATTTTAAACATCTGGCTTCAAATAAGAGGAATTCACTTCAGAATATTCAGAATTCATTCATTTCAGTGGGAATCTGTTAAGAAACTGATTAAATTTTCAGCTCATATCATCTGCAAACATACTCTAACTGTAATTGCTTCCAGTCTTTACCAACTACTAAAGATATGCTAAAAGTCACAGAATCACATCTTATCTGGGGCGATTTTGATGTAGGAGGAGAAAGGAGTATAAAAAATAAGATTATATTCACTGACATTAGCTGTTAGAGGTGTCAGTTCAGACTTTTCTGAGCCACATAAGTGATTCTTACAGTGCAGTCAGGCCAAAGGTAAAGACAGGAAAGACTGATGAGAATCAGCCACTGTATCATCAGTTACCGGGGCCTCCTTTGGTAAATTCCATTTTGAGTTGACCCCTGTGCCTCCCTCTTTGTGTACCAGGCTCTACCAGGTGTCCTTTGAAGCGCCCGCGTGTGAGGGCATACGGAGGGAGCGCGTGTTCCTCATTGGAGACTATTCATCCTCCGCAGAGTTCTTCGTCACCATTGCGGTCTTTGCCTTCCTGTATTCCCTCATGGCCACCATTGTCTACATCTTCTTTCAGAACAAGTACCGTGAAAACAACCGAGGACCGCTCATTGTGAGTACAGTGGACTCTATCATTAAACCACTACTCACAAAGTTCTGACAGCGTAATTTTGTAGTTCCTTGATCTTAATTTTTCCACATCCTGTGTTCTCTACTCTCTCATATGCCATCAGGACTTTGTAGTGACAGTGGTGTTCTCCTTCATGTGGCTGGTCAGTTCCTCTGCTTGGGCCAAGGCTCTGTCTGATGTGAAAATGGCCACTGATCCAGACGAGGTGCAGCTCCTCATCTCTGCCTGCAAAGTCCAGAGCAACAAGTGTGGCTCTGTGCATGGACCACGCTGGTCTGGACTCAACACCTCAGTGGTAGGTTCACAGGATGTGTTTCCCAAACACTGAGAATAGATGAATAAATAAGATAGAAAAAGGCTCAGTTTAGCTTTCTGAAGAAAATGTACAGGTGCTCACTGATGAAATTTCGCAGTTGAAACACTGAATTGATTGAAATACTGAGACAGTTTCTTACATGATAGTTGGGTCGATCAATGATCCTACAAGAGAATAAATGCCTGGGACTCCACACCAGTCAGTTAGAACTGAGGAAGCCTCTTGGATGAGAGCTGAAACATCTTCTAAAACCTCAAGCAAGTCCAGTTGCCTTTGGGAAGCACTTAGAAAACCTGAAACAGTTGAAGTTGTAGTTGAAGTGTCAGTCGAAGTGCAAATGCTGAAATGACTTGATGAACAATGAATGCAGTAAAAATGTGAGAGTTAAAGAGGCACACAGTTCCCAAACAAACTGAACAAATGAAATTTCTACATGAAAGTAAATTGAAGTCATTGAAAAATAAAATAGCATCCAATAGAAAAATACAGCAAGAAAATGAATGTTCATCCCTGCTTAGCATTGCTTTGTCTCATTCTCTTTCTCTTCAGGTTTTCGGGTTTCTCAACTTCGTTCTATGGGCTGGGAACATCTGGTTTGTCTTTAAGGAGACCGGTTGGCACAAGGGTGCTTCAAGGTTCGCAGGCGGGGCGTCTGAGAAACAGGCCGGCACCTTCAGCCAGCAGCCGTACAACCAGGGTAGCTTTGACCAGTCAGGGAGCTACAACGCCCAGGGCAACCTCGGCCAGCCGTCCGAGTACAGCCAGGTGGGAGGACCCACCTCCTACTCCAATCAAATGTAGCCATGCCTTTTGTGAGGGGCACTTCTGCATTTTAAACCAGGGAAATCAGGGGGTGATAGTAGAAGGAGGAAGGTTAAGAATTAACTTTCCTCCTCTGCTCAGTTTGTCATCAGTTTGTCTGTGCAAAAAACAAAAAAGATGGTTAAGAAAAAAGGTATCAGAGGTGTCAAAGTACACCCATTGTAGATACAAGTATTGTTGGGTATTGTACAAAATTATTAGATATAGTCTTTTACGTCTTCTCTGTCAGAGGTGTTGTTTTGCTGAATGTTGTATTCCTCGTAGGTTGAAACACATACGTGACAGTTTCTCTCTCTGTGCTTGGTAACTGACGTTCACTGTCACGACTGGATGTCTTTTTCAAACTGGTTTGCGTTGTTGTGGGATGAAAAAGTTCTTTATGTTTGTACAATTCTCAAGTTTGTAAAATGGTGACAACTAAGTGCATGATATTGTATGTGTGCTAATATGCTCTCTGTGAAACTAGAAAAAAAAAACAAAAAAACGTGCATTTTATCTCTGAAAGTTTACAAACTCCACACTGCCATGACTCATTACTGAAGGTGTGTGCAGATCACTGTTATTACATGTACATTATTTTTTGATCTAACTGAATCTAACTACAGTATATTTTGATAACGCGTATTTTATTATTCAGATACAGATTCAAAATATAATGTAGTGACATTTCTGGGTCATATTTGTTAACACAGACACATTCCAACTCATATCTGTCACTGATCACATCAAAAAGTCTAAAGACAATAGCTGTATACTACAAAATACACTATACAGGCTTTGTGCAAGAAAAAAGGACAGTATGCAACGACTGCAGCATGCTGTTTCTTTCTCCATGGTTTCCACTTCTTAGTTGCATCTGCAGAGACGATATCACACTTTTATTTGAATCGTGTAAAGAGGAAGATTGTCTCCCTCATTGTTTACAAGTGGCTGCTCCTGCTACAAATTACTGTGACTGTTTTCTATGCTATCCTCAGACGACTGGGAGATTATACACATAAGTTATACCTCTCTAAAGCATGTCCAGAGTATTCATTTACACTAAAGCGCATCAAAAAAGCACATCAGTAACACAGTGATTATACATGAGTAAGTAAACAGCGGGCTCATCTGTACATAACAAATATTGAGCTTTTGTCAAGTTTAAAATCACAATTCAGGTTTGTACAACTTTAATAAATCTGTGCAATTCATATATAGTAATGTTCAAAGGTTAATGCTCGGTTGCTGTTTGTTTACATTAATATGACTTGTGCAACCCTGTTTCTTGACCTCCTAAGCATGTGGCTTGCATCCGTGTAATAAAGCAGACTGAACATCCATGTATGTATAATAGTCTGCCATCCATGATAAATGTGTATGGGTTCATATAATGGCAGTTGCAATTAGATCATGAGTGTGGATATTTTCCAGGCATTCATGCTAATAAAGCACAAATTTGCTCATAAATAACCTGTTCCTCATGTGTCTGCTCAGATTTCTTTAAATGATCTGTGTGAAAAGGTACATGTAACTGAAAAAAGATTAGATTGTATTCCTGATGTTTTGTAATCACTTTGACCCCTGACCTTTGACCTGTGGCTTAGGTTTCCACTGAAACAGGGATAGCCTGTGTGAGGGGTGTATGGGAGTCCAGTCCAGGTTCAGAGGGAAGTATGTCATCTGCTCTTTCTGAAATAGACGAACGGACCGGCATAGAAACGAATAAAAACAAATTATTAAATTATTTGTGTGTTAATAGTTGTACTTAATAGTTGTGAGAAACAAAAACATGCAGGCGACAATAATCTTGCAGTTCATCCTGAGACTGAATTGTTGCGAATGAAATAACAATGAATGTCCTTGGCAGTCTCATATCTCCAGCAGACACCAGTACAAGAAGTGGAGTCGCCACATGTAATAAAACATGTAATAAGAGAACAAAAAAAAACAGAAGATGAACTAAACTGTATACTGACAAACATACTGACTACAGAGACAAAGGCCCAAAGAGCTACAGAGTGTTATTATTTATTTTATTTATTTTTATTAGTTCTAGTGTCAATAGTCAGCACGCTGTACAAAATAACCGAACCGAACAGAAAACATAGACAAAATAGCTGCAATCGTGACGCCATCTTGTGGCAGCAGTGCATTCATTACACTGATGAGTCTGTAGTGGCTGCTCCCTTTAGAGCAAGACAGCATCTGAATGTACTGTCAGTGTACTGTTAGTGAAAGTGTAGAAACAACTAAGAGGGGGAGAAAGGAGAGCCTGTTTACATTTGGTAGTTTTGTGAGAATGCATATCCCTGCCACAGTGTGTCTGTACTGGTCTAGACCAACATCTGTGACACCACAGGTGACTTTGGCTACCTTAATTTGAGAAGGGGACATTTTTCAAAGGGTTGGTCATGGAAATGATAAGCTCTCCTGATTGATAAAACCCCCCTGTGTTTTTTTTATAGTGATTCAAATGTAATCGAAAAATATTATTTCAAAAGACAGGGTGACCAAATAAACTTTCACAACCAGGCCTGCCGCTGATTTTAAACTTTGTCAATGTTTTGTACCAGACACACAACTAGCCACAGTTTGTGCTTCTCTTGTATTATTACATGAGACACACAGCTGTACTTTTGATCCACAAATACTGATTCACAGAGATGTTAAGATGTTTAGGATTGTGAAAATACCTTCAGAAAAGCAGTAAATAACTTTTTCAGAAAAAAGGACGTCTTTGTGGTTCCAACTGAGACACGCACTGTCAACAAATGCCCTTTTTTATGTAATGTCAAACAATGACTTTCATTTGAATGTACACTATGTCGTTTTTACAGTCACTTAACTAGCGGCAGTATATCCGTGAGCACCTGAAGTAAACAGGACTCCCTTAAAGCTTGGTATTTCACCCGCGTGCTTCAGTTCCCATTGAATAGGCTCTGTGCACAAGCCTCGTGACGTTCTTCCGATTCCGCCTGAAATCGGCAAACCAATTTCCGGTTTACTTCCCCCTCCAGTCAAAACAGCGCTAAAATAAATACAAGGAATGAAAAATGAATCAACATCCACGAAAGAAGACGAAGTATAATGTGAGAGGGACATTTAAGTTCCAGAAGACGGTGGGTGGCTCTAATGAGCACTGTTGTGTGCCACTTTGTGCCAGCTCAAGTCGCTATAACAGCGAGCTTAGCTTCCACTGCTTCCCGAAGGACACCGAACTTCGTGCACAGTGGCTGCAGAAAATATGCAGGACGGGATTTTCGGTAACTCAGCATACGAAGGTATGCAGCCGACATTTCGAAAATGCCCAAATTCGAAATACCCCCAAAGGTAGACGGGTTTTAGCAGCAAACGCAGTGCCAACACTGTTTGAATGGAACAGTTACACAGCAACCAAGACAAGAGCCGGTGTTTGGGATCGCCGCCCTCGACTGACATCAAGCCCAGAAACATCACCTGTGCCCTGATCTTTGTCTGACACTGAAATGGACATAAAGTCAACACAGTTAGCACAACAAGTAACAGTAAAGAACATACGAAGCAAACACAAAACTCCATTTCAGTGTCAGACAAAGATCAGGGCACAGGTGATGTTTCTGGGCTTGATGTCAGTCGAGGGCGGCGATCCCAAACACCGGCTCTTGTCTTGGTTGCTGTGTAACTGTTCCATTCAAACAGTGTTGGCACTGCGTTTGCTGCTAAAACCCGTCTACCTTTGGGGGTATTTCGAATTTGGGCATTTTCGAAATGTCGGCTGCATACCTTCGTATGCTGAGTTACCGAAAATCCCGTCCTGCATATTTTCTGCAGCCACTGTGCACGAAGTTCGGTGTCCTTCGGGAAGCAGTGGAAGCTAAGCTCGCTGTTATAGCGACTTGAGCTGGCACAAAGTGGCACACAACAGTGCTCATTAGAGCCACCCACCGTCTTCTGGAACTTAAATGTCCCTCTCACATTATACTTCGTCTTCTTTCGTGGATGTTGATTCATTTTTCGTTCCTTGTATTTATTTTAGCGCTGTTTTGACTGGAGAGGGAAGTAAACCGGAAACTGGTTTGCCGATTTCAGGCGGAATCGGAAGTACGTCACGAGGCTTGTGCACAGAGCCTATTCTGTCGTCGTTTTTTGGATAAATTTGCAAACGTAAAAAGCTTTTTATTCACCTAATATTTGCTTTTTTAAATTTTGATTGCATTTTTTTATTCCTGGGCGCGGCTGCTACGACCAGACTATCCTTCAAACTTTATTACTTTTACATGACTGTTGACAAATTCTGAAACTGACCCACAACTAAGTCGCGATAAATACAGTGGCATTTAGATGGACCAAAGTATGTCCAACAACAAAAATCTAGTCACTTGGAGGGTCTGGATTCTGATATTCCGATATATCTTGCATGAACTGCCTTGCTTAAAGGCAGACTATCAATTTTCATGGACGTGGGTGTGAGACCAATTCTACAAATTGAAATGAGTAGGGAGAGAGGGGTAATGTGAGACACCGGGTAATGTGACACACCCCCTGTATCTAGACAATGGTACACATTTGTGGTCATGTGACCATTGTGTTTTCAAGCCCCTCCCATTTCCCCATGGTCATGAAGGAGAGGACCTCATGGTACTGTGGTAAGCATGTTTTTTTCACAAAAATATATTTTTTGCAGTTAAAAGTAAAAATAATATGCGCTCAACTTAATCAACTGTTGTGCCAAAGCAAATTAATTTAGGAAGAAAAACTTATATCACACATGTTGATGTACTACCAACATATGAAACCATGTGATGATGCAAGCTAAAGATTAGCCTGAATTGCTAAGAGAGGTTGTTTTTCCTAAAATGGTGGGGGTGGGGTAAAGTGAGACACATGCTGTGGGGTAAAGTGAGACAGTGTCTCACTTTACCCCACCATGAAGCACAAGTTAAGTTTAGTCCTGAACATATTCTAATGTAATATTACATTATGTATGTTTTATTTTTTTAATGTAATTAACATTGTAGAGAAGTCATCATGCCAAGGAAATATATGAGGAAGACAGCCTGGGGCCAAACACCCCTCACAGAGATGAAGAGTGCAGCCACTGAGGTCAAGGAGGGGAAAAAAGTCCTTAAGAGCTGTTGCAAGGGACAGAAACATTGATAAATCAAGCCTCCTACGATTTATAAAGAAAGAGAAGAAAGGAGAAACAACAGCAGTGGGCTGGGGTGCAGTAGCCGAGGCTAAAAGAATTCTCCCAGATGAGATGGAGGAGGAGCTTGCAAAACACTTAAAACAATTAGCGGAACAGTTCCACGGTCTTTCTCCATCTAAGTGCCGTCAACTAGCATTTGACTATGCAGTTAAAAAAACAATGTCCCTGTCCCTGCCAATTGGACAAAGGCACAATGTGCAGGTAGGCTAGGGTGTGCATCACATGATTCTGGTAGATTAACTAAGGCCAACTGATCTTGCCACACAGCTAAATCTTATAATAATGAACTGTCTACTTTAGGTGAAGCTTAGTTTGGCAGCTTTTTAGCGCATCGCCATCTCTCTGTCCGAACTCCAGAGGCAACATCCCTGGGAAGGCCTGGAAGAACCACATGGAGTGAGCAACTCCTCATCTTTGCCAGTAATGTAGAGTAGGCTAGGCCTGGTTATAGGCTGATGTTTCCACCCAGATGGGTCTGGTTAAGTGTTCGAGTCTCAGGCTGTTAATAGCTGGTTCTGACTGTGTTCTAATCTAACTGATTGTCATTTAAATGTTAATTAAAACATTTTGAATTATATTATGTTGTATTTTGATTTTTGTAAGGATCAGAGCAGGGTGATGCACAAAGCAGAGGCACAGACAAACAATTTGCAAGAGGGCAAGTCAGTTTATTACCAGAGTCAAAACCAGAAGATCAGTCCACACAGGCAGAAGTATTAAAATCACTAAGCTAAACTTGTAGTCAAACTGAAACTGGGTCAAGGTCACAGAATACACAAAGAAATGCTGGATACATTCACTGAAACAGATGAGGCGATCTGGCAAAGAAGGGAGGGAGAGCACAGCTTAGGAACAGGAGGGGTGGGGAGACAATGACAGAAACTCGACAGGAAGAGGGATATGACATAGACAGCTCATCAAAATAAAACAGGAGATAAAAAGAGACAAGACAGAACAGAACATACCACTAAACAAACCTAATAGGTCCTGACAATTTTGTTCAGAGTTACTTTGAAGTGTTTAGAAAAAATGTGCTTAATTGACCAATCCCCATCACTTTACCCCCAGCTGGTTCACTTTACCCCACTGATTTTTCGGGTTCGTCTCACTTTACCCCTGGGCCGGGGTAAAGTGAGACACAAGACCACTTTTTTTAAAAACAATCATATTTTCACTTCCCTTCATCCTGAATACCTTCTGACAATTTCCATTGCGAGGAAACATCCTGAATTAATGGGAAATGTGTAAATTTTACTGATATATCATTTCATCTCACTTAGAGGGGAGCAAATGTAAAAAGTGTCTCACTTTACCTCACTCTCCCCTAGTATATTCTATCTGCATTCATTCTTGACATGTATTAATAAATTGATCTCGTATTGTATTATTAAGCCTAGTCTTTTTCATTATTCAGACTTTAAATCCAGCCCATACTTTGCTGAAGCGTGTGCTGCAACCACCTGCAAAATCACTCCCGTCCGGGTAAAACACCAAGTTTCTTGGAAGTCCTAGACATCCTCCTGAACGACCGGCAGGAGGCGACAGCAGTCCGTCCCAGCGCTCCACCGCGTTTAACAAAACCACTGAAACCGTTCACAACAAGGAAGTCTCACACCGGGATGTGTGCATCTGCCGGAGCAGCAGACATGGCCTCTCTGCAGCATCTGAACGCCTTTATCTCCCAGCGGCTGACGACGGCGGCCGTGGAGATCTTCGGGGCGGTGCAGAAAACGCTGATAGAGTACCAGGGAGAAATCAGCCGATCCAAGCAGGAGATAGATCACCTGCGAAAACTGGTGCTCTGGCCTCAAGTCAGATTACATCGATCAGGTGTGTGGATTAGACTTTCACTCAGTGATAAAGACTAGATTCACTCTCATTCCATGAGATGAGGTGTTGTGGGAAACATGATGCAGCTCCCTTCAGTTTTTCTGTGAAAATATTCCATTTCTCATGAGGATGTTTTGTAAATTAAAGTAGTATGAGTCAGGTGACATGTGTGACCTTTAACACTAAAAGAAAAACAATGTGTTCATGACACATTTTAGACTTGAATGTGAGTATAAAGTGTGTTTTTTTTATCTCCAGTCTCCACTCTCATGTCATTCAGCAGCTCATCAGTTCAGTCCTCGCTGCTGTGATAAGGACGCTTCTCCTGAATGCTGCCCTGAGGAGGAGCGGACCCCACATGTGAGCCCGGATCACCCAAGCACCCTGAGTGTTAAAGAGGAGCCTGAGCACAGGGCTGCCCGGCGAGGACCGTCCTGTAGGCAGCAGAGTGATGTCACCGTGTCCCCTCAGGCTGTGACAGGAGACGGTCACGAGGAGTCGTCCTCACACCTCTACAGACTGTTAACTGTTGAACAGACAGCAGATATCAAAGCTGAGCCTGATGCTGATGAGTTTCCATCATCTCCATCAACCAGCGAGGCTGAGGCTCCCCGGGGAGTAAATCCAGAGTCTTCTGGATCCTGGAGAGAAGACCTGACAGGTGAGACGAGGACTCTGTAAGAACACATCCAGCAGAGGCGAGCCATTTTATTATATCCACCTGTGTGCTGGAATGTGGTGAAACACTAAAACCTTTGTGGGCAGAGAGACACTTTGACTGGACTCTGTCCATTTGACAATACTAAAACCAAACTGCATCACAGTAAATCATCTTTTCATAATATAATATAGTGTATATATATATATATATATATATTGATTTTGTCTGATCAGTTAAAGTTTTCACTGCCTGCCATCAACAACAAGGTAAAACTAGAGACCATGTGATGGGATCACACCAGCCGCAACAGCTGATGTTCTGACCCATGAGTACTCAGTGGCCATTCCTACATTATTACATGAGAACTGATGGCGACACCCATCTTTGAGGTCAACCTTCATTTGGATAACAGTAACAGAAGGTGAACAGAGCCTTAGATGTAGGCACATATGTGTATTTGTCCTCCTGCAATATAACTAAAATGATAAGAGTATGGTACACTGTATTTTCACACCTTTGTCCTTGTAGATCCACTTGAGGTCACTCATGTGCAGGATGGGCCTGATGAGCAGCCACACACTGAACAAGACTGGAGCCCCTGTCAGGACCACAAGGACCGGGACCCCCCTCACATTAAAGAGGAAAAGTGTACTAGTCCTCAGGAAGACACTGGCCAGGACAACAGAATCCCTCCTCAGTCAGAGAGGAGAGTTTATGATGAGCCTCAATCTTCCAGCCTCAACCACAACCAGACTCTGACAAGCCAAACATTTTACACACCAGAGGAAAGGAGAAGACATGCTAAAGGAGGAAGGTGCCGACTGACCAGAGTTTCTCAGCACTTCTGCTCTGCAGATCAAAGCAAATATGGTGAGATTACAGAAGGTGTGGTGAATGGAGAGTGCATGAAGGCGCTCAGACCAACAGGAATGAGGCCAAAGAACAACAACTCGTGCACTGAAGGAAGGGACAGTGTTGGCATGGAAGAAGATGTGAATGACCTCACCAGGAAGAGGAGACACATCTGTCCCATCTGTGCAAAACGTTTTAAAGAGTCGAGCCATTTGAAAGATCACGTGAGAATCCACACAGGAGAGAAGCCGTACCGCTGTAAGGAATGCGGCATGAACTTCAGACAGAGTGGAGCTTTGACTTTGCACGCGAGAATCCACACGGGGGAAAGACCGTACCAGTGCACCGACTGCGGACGACGCTTCAATCGAAAAGGCGACATGGAAGCTCACAGGGTGACGCACACAGGGGAAAGACCCCATCTGTGCGTGGTGTGTGGGAAAAGCTTCAAGAGGAAGAACAACTTAAACACACACCTGAAGATTCATGCAGAGGACAACATGGATTACACTCAACCACTGTGACTGTTTCTATGCAATGAAAAACATGACATGTAGTGCTCATTTTTGACAAGACACTGAGACCCAGCTGGCTCTGGAGAACCAATCAGGTCTATGGAGCATTTAAGGGGACGTTTTATTAACTTGTATGCTGTATGGTGTCACAACCATGTTAAATATTGCCAAAGCTTAAGGTCCCACTCTGCACTGTCAGGCTGGTTTGGAATTTGCTCTTTACATCCGCACACAAGTCCACAAAGTTCCTCTCAGAGTTTCACTGAGGACAGGTTTAATGAAGGATTAAGCAAAACTTTCTGATTTTGTGCCAGTCAGCAATGTTCACAGTTGTCAATTAGTTGCTCATTAAGTGGCACGTCTAATCAAAAGGACCCCTCATTAACTTTCTGAATTATTAAACAGGCTGCAGCTGTGTTCAATTTGCTAATCTGTCTGATTTACAGCAGTCCAGTAGCCAAACACCACCTGCCTGAGGACATCGCACCGTACAGCAGCAACGGCAGCAGAGCTGGATGTCTTAAAACGTACATCAGTCTTCACAAGACAAGGTTGCTTTTATCGTAATAGACACTGTGCTCTGGATCAGGGGCCACTTTTTCCAAATCCAACAAATCAGATACAGGTTGATGTACTTCACTATAAACATATGCAACAAACATAGAAAATATACTCAACTTCTTTTAGTACTTATTTGCCGGAGAAAGTTAAATGGGTAGGTGAAAACTGCATTGATTGATTTCTAGATGCTATGAGGCTGAAGACCTTCAGAACAAGCTGACAGACACACAGTGAGATTATCAAATATCTCAGCTTCTGCTTCAGACGTGGTTAATTCACACAGATCAATCAATCAATCAATCAATATTCCTTTATTAGTCCCACGAGGGGAAATTCCAAATTACAACAGCATCAATAAAACAAGTAATATAACAAGTGCATGTAAAGTAAAAACAGCAGTATGTACAAAAGAGTGGGAATTTTAAATAAAAAATAAAAAGAGATGTCCTAAAGGAAATTGTTAAAAAAAAAAAAAAAAAAAGTACTTGTATTTACAGACTGTTATTACATGTTTTATTGCACACCTTATTGCACAGATTATTTCACTGATTACTAGTTTTTATTGTGTAGTCTGACAGCTGCAGGGAGGAATGACCTGCGATACCGCTCCTTCACACACTTTGGATGTAGCATCGTGTCACTGATGGAGCTCCTCAGCGTAGTGAGTGTGTGTTGGAGGGGGTGGGAGTCATTGTCTGTCATGGAGGACACATTTTTTCGCAAATTTTTCATCCCGTCTTTTTGGACTATTCACAATTCACTATTAACCACTCCAATCAGATGAAACGTCATGTAGTCAGGATGGCCGAGCGGTCTAAGGCGCTGCGTTCAGGTCGCAGTCTCCCCTGGAGGCGTGGGTTCGAATCCCACTTCTGACAGTAATTTTCAAGCTATGTATCCCCACAGGTGCAGGTCTATAACTCGACTTCTGCCGAACATGACATAACGTCCATGATATGATACGTACGCAGCAGCTACGAAAAAGTAACCATTAAAAAAAATCGTAAAGGCAGTAAAAGACGCGACATATAGACCTGCGTTGTCTATTGACAGAATGTTTACTAAGAAAATCGACTGGAGGGCAGGAAAAACTGGTATAAAAGTCAAAGTCCATTTAATGTGAGGCCGTGGTATGCTGAATTTAGCCCAAACAGCTCAAACAATTTCTGAAATCTCACATACACAGGCATATCCAGTCAAATCTGATAGGTCTGATGATGTTATAGTGTTAAGAGACGTAATCTCAACATTATAGCAAAATCATTCCCATCATGATTCTTTCTATTTCCACGATAATTTGTAATTTCTTCCTTAAGTGCTACTTTTATAGTTTGTTCTAAAGATTTCTTTAAAAGCAGAAAGATAAAAATGAAAGAAAGATAAAATAATCGCTGATTGAAATAAAAATACTTTGAAGAAAAGACACACAATATAGATCATAAACAGCACACACAGGTGGATTAAAAATAATTTCCAGTCATTTATATTCAATCACAAAGTTGCCTGTTTTTCAGAGGCGTGTTAACTCCACTAGATAGAGCTGTTGAGACAGGAGTGTTGTGATGACTTCATTGATGTATTGAAGAGGCAAAGTATAAAAATAGAAAGTCTTAAAGATTTAAAATGTAGAGAATTAAGAGAAGTCCCCTTTGAAACAGATATATTTTCCTGAAACAAAACCAGTACTGAATCCTGTAAAATACTTTAAGGATTTTACTTGTTTTGCCTCTCTATATACTCACGTACTCGTTCAGACATATTGCAGTGATGCAAACAGACAGTATTATTCATTTGACAGTAAAACTTCCCTGACAAACCATAATGTAAGAGTTGCTCAGTAGCTTCAAACTGCTATTAGATTGGAATACTACAAATGAAGTCAACAATCACAAAGGGTTCACTCTTAATTGAATTAGGTAACGACCACTTATTGCTGTCACTACGTTTCACATAATGGCAATGTGTAACTTAACTGAAAACATTTTATCATCGATCTGTCATGATTTTTGTATCATCTCCAAATAGAGTCAGTCGGCATGGCCGAGCGGTCGAAGGCGCTCCGCTAAGGCCGCAGTCTAATTCTGATATTTTCAATATTTGCAAGCCTGTCTGGTAATTTAATGGTAATTCAAGATTTCATATCATTTATATTCTATCACAGTCACCTGTTTTTTCGGTGGCCTGCTCACTCCACTAGATGGAGTGCTTATTGTGAATCTTTATGCAACTGTGTTTCGAAAGGTGCTATATAAATAAAGAATACTTATATTAATCAGAGCGCTCACATAAGAACACACTTACAGAGCACAAATATTTTTGGGGACTTTATGAACAATTCTATGAGATGTAGCCTGTGGGAGGGCATCTCCGAATTATCTAAGGTGAATTCACTGTAAAGATAATGTTAACGAGTTCATCCATAAACCCACCCTGGGCTGCATCTGTCACATGAAGAATTGCTTTATTCATGAAATTGCATTGACAACACCTAAACGGAAACACAACAGAGAAAGAAGACAACGAAACGAAACCTAAGTCTAGATGTCTCACACCCTGTTCTGTTGTTGTTGTTGTTGTTGTTGTTGTTGTTGTTATGGTTGCATCCCTGTAGTGTGTTGCCTTTGCACAGTGGACTTTTTCTGATTGTTTCCGTGACTCATACAGCCTGAGGTATACGAGCAAGTCTCAGCTGACTGGATTACAGACTTAATGCAGGGATTGCAGTGATTGTTGTTTTGATCATTACGGAACAGGCGTAGATCGGTTTGTGTTAAATCACAATCATTGATGGCACAATGTCAGGCCAACCGCTCAGCTCATCCACCCACGAGGTCGGTGCCGTTAGATGGCTTCACGTGCGTTATCAGTTCACCCATCCATAGCAAACGAAACGAAACCAAAGACAAGGAAACGAAACTTAGATCAACTTTTCCTGCAGCTTCCATCCGACGCACTCCGCGACTGCTGCTCTTCACTCCACACGGACGAGTCTCAGCAGTAGACAAGAAGTCATCACCATGAACACTCTGAACCAGCAGTATGAGGAGAAGGTGCGTCCCTGCATTGACCTCATTGACTCTCTTCGCTCTCTGGGTGTGGAGAAGGACTTGGCGCTGCCTGCTATCGCCGTGATTGGAGACCAAAGCTCGGGGAAGAGCTCCGTGTTGGAGGCGCTGTCAGGGGTGGCTCTGCCAAGAGGAAGCGGTAGGACATAAACATTGACTTGATAAATGAAAAAGACGACAAAGCATTAAAACGTTTTTGTGTCCGTCATTTATCATCTCTCTGTTTTCCTTAAAGGATCCAGCAGGAATAAGTAATAGGTTAACTTCCACAGCGGAAATGAAATCACAAATGTTGAGAAAAGTTGTGAAATCCTTTAAAAACTGCTGAATCTTGACGAAGTCACAGCCAAAAAAAAAACAAAAAAAAAACATGGGGAATGATTTCTAGTAGTCTTTCTTTGTCCTTTTAGACGTCCTCGTATTGTCACTGCATGAACAGAAGCGCATCAAAATCCAGGCTGCGGTTGTCTTGATTTAGCTTAGCTCTGATAGGTGACATTAGTTCAGGTTTGCGTTTGATGCAGCAGACCGCTGGTGGACCAGTGTTACACCAGTTCAAAGTTCACTTTAAACCAGCCCAGTTCTATGCTGAGATATTGTCTCAATGATCTGATCCAACTATACAGTGGATTTCACTTTGATTTTCTTTAGGCATTGTGACAAGATGTCCTCTTGAATTAAAGATGAAGAGAAAGAAAGAAGGAGAGAAATGGTCCGGAAAGTTAAGCTACAAGGACCACGAGGAAGAGATGACAGACCCTGCAGTCGTGGAGAAAAAGATTAGAGAAGGTACAGTATACGCCATTCTTAAATGTCTCACTCAAAAACAACTTACTGAAGGAGGTGAGGTGGGGTTTTATGTGCTTGTCAGTGATCAGCCCTCCCATCCTTTGAAATCATCACACATCATGTCTTTTGTCTCCAGCTCAGAATAAAATGGCCGGTGTCGGGTCAGGGATCAGTGATGACCTCATCAGTCTGGAGATCGCCTCTCCTGATGTTCCAGACCTGACGCTCATCGACCTGCCCGGCATCACCAGGGTGGCTGTGCAGGGACAACCGGAGAACATTGGAGAGCAGGTATGGTTGTTCAGCATTCAACTTTGGTCCAGTGTAAAATATCTTGCCAACGATTGGACAGGTTTTTAATGAAATCTGGTACAAACAGTCATGGCCCTCAAATGATGAATCCTAATGACTTTGCTGATCTCTCAACTTCGAATTATGTTTTGCCTTTTGGAACTCCTATAATTTGGAGACTTTTGTGAAGGGAAAAGATTAATGTGTCTTGTCTTGTCAGGGCACCCATGAAGCTCACCTGGTAGAGTGTGCACCTCGTGTACTAAGGCTGTGTTCTTACTGCACCGGCCTGGGTTTGGTTCCAATGTACGGCCCTTTGCTGCATGTCATCCCCTTTCCACGCTGCCACTCTCCCCTCTGGCAATAATGGTGAAAATAAAGTACTATGTTGCCATAGAGTTAGTTAGCTATGAGCTCCAACTTGAATCCACTAGAACTTTTGAAGAAATCTGTTTACATTTTGGTAAATTTGAGTTTGGCTTGGGTTGAAAATTTCCCCATTTTGGAAGAGGATGACGGGAGCCCACACTCTAATACATTATAGTAGCATCCAAGACATGCTTCCTCACAGTGAGATAGTACACAGTGGACGAGCCATTCATTCATTCATGGTGGAACAAGGTTTGAGGGAAGAAAAATCCCACAAAACTTGGAGCTCTATAAAGTTATTCTTGAAAGCATTGCTGGGTCAGGTCACTACTACAGGTAGCAAGCTAATTAACCGGACATGCTAACAGTTGTAACATAATTCAAAACTGATTAAAATGCAGTTCAATTCATTCCTTTTACATTTTCTCTTGTATTTTTGGTTTTGAAAAGGCTGAAAAAAAGACACCATCCTCCATATATACAATATTACTCCTAATATATCCCATGCACACCGCTTCATCATGTGGACAAATGCAAATGCTTGACTGGCTTACCATGCCCAGCTGCTGAGCTGTGACTGGACAATCACTGTTCAGGATCCTGTAATGGTCAGTCATTGACGACATACTTGAAACAACTGAAATAAGATCTTTTTTGGCCACATTCTTATATTTTGTTGCACAACAAGTTGTAAGAATCTAAGATTTATCTCCATTTCTAATCCATCCAACAATTTAGTTCTCTTACATGTAATGCCCACTACAGCCTCACAAGACCTTTAACGTGGGTAGAGAGCTTTACTCTTGTAATAATGTATTTGTTCATTGTTTGAGTACCACAACCCCAAACAGTCGTTACTTGATAGCTGTACAGTTTGTAACTGTATATGTATAATTGATATAATATAAATTCATACTTTCAGATTAAAAGACTGATCCAGAGGTTCATCACAAAACAAGAAACCATCAGCTTGGTGGTTGTTCCATGCAACGTGGACATAGCAACCACAGAGGCTTTAAAGATGGCACAGGAAGTCGATCCGGATGGAGAGAGGAGTTTGGGTAAATAGAATCGTTTTTTGTGAACTGAACTCTTTTGTGATTCAAATGTCAAATATAAATTCAAATTACAGTTACATTAATGCCTGTGAGAGCCTGTTTCTATGGCCAGACTGTGTCCACTCAGTCTGTACATTGTTAAATTTCTCTCTCTCTCAGGTATTTTGACCAAACCTGACCTGGTGGACCAAGGCACAGAAGGGACAGTGGTTGACATTGTCCATAATGAGGTCATCCACCTGAAGAAGGGCTACATGATCGTGAGGTGCAGAGGTCAGAAGGAGATCACAGATAAGGTGTCTCTTGGCGAAGCAATAGAAAAAGAGAAAGCCTTCTTCAGAGATCATGTGTATTTCCAGTAAGTTCATTCCTTTGAGGTAATTATGCAAACAGTGATTTGCAGTTTGACAGGTTGTGCAGCATGTACTCAGTAGCTTTTTATTTTCTCTTGAGGATTCTCTATGATGAAGGTCATGCCACTGTTCCTAAACTGGCTGAGAAACTCACCCTCGAGCTGGTGCATCATATCCAGGTGAATACTTCTTAGTGTTTCACCTTAACAGTTCACTGCAGATTACTTTGCGCACATCACGCGGTGAAGTTTTGACTCCTGTGTGACTTGTAGAAATCTCTACCTCGACTGGAAGAGCAGATAGAGAAGAAACTAATGCAGACTCAGGCAGAGCTGGACGGATATGGCAACGGACCCCCACCCGATGCAGCTGAGAGGCTCGTGTTTCTCATTGATGTGAGTTTACTTGACACTTTTTACACTTCTAAAATACTGCACCTTCAACCCAAAAGTCGAACCAAAGTGATTTGAGTGTCTGAAAAAATTCATTTACCCTCTTTTTTTACATGAACCTGTTATATTTTAGAAAGTGACAGCATTCACACAAGATGCTGTCAACCTCACTACAGGGGAGGACCTCAAATATGGAGACAGGCTCAATATCTTTTCCTTACTCAGAAAAGAGTTTCTGGTATGGAAAGAGATCATAGACCGCTCCGGGGTAACATGTAAGTGCATCAACACTTTCTTTTGATGTCTTTGCTGTGACGTCTGTACTAAAAAACTGAATCTCTCTTGAGTAAGATAGTAAAACATTAGCATCCTATTTTAAATTTGAAATGATGGTCACTTTTATGTTTAAGTTTTGCTCCAGACTGCAGAAATGACCCCCGCCAAACAAGTTTTGATCTACATCTTTTCTTCCGTATTGCAGTCAACTGGAATATTGAGAGAGGGGTGGCTCAGTATGAACGAATGTACCGTGGGAGAGAACTACCAGGCTTCATCAACTACAAGACATTTGAGGGAATGGTCAAGGAGCAGATCAAACAGCTGGAAGAGCCTGCTGTCCTGAAACTCAAGGAAGTGGCAGGCATGTCTTATCATGATGCTACAGTAATTGCAGACTGGATATGTAATACATTTGAGTTATTTGATCTTGTTCAGTCTGTCTGATTTTTGTTTGTTTTAGAAATTGTGAAGAAAGAGCTGTTTAAGGTGGCACAGAGCAGCTTTGTTGGATTTCCTAACCTCATCAGAACAGCCAAGGTGTCACTTTGATTTACCTTTGCAGCTATGAATTAACATTGTTGAATATTTACTGACACATAGATAAATGTTTATGTCCTTCAGGTGAAGATTGAAGCCATCAAAAAGGAGAAGGAGATCGTAGCAGAGTCCATGCTGAGGACTCAGTTTAAGATGGAGTCGATAGTTTACACTCAGGACAGCACGTACAGCAAGAAGTTAGGGAAGAGGAAGAGGGAAGATGAAATGACTTTCTTCGGTACTCTACAAGGGAACAAAGGCCCCAGCGGCACTGTGAGCAGTCACGACAGTGGGGCCACCCTGAAAGAGATGGTCAAACACCTTAAATCCTACTACCAAGTATGTCATTTACATGTTGTATGTTAAATAATACATCGCACACATTGTAGATACTTTATAAAGCTAGGAAAGAATTTGAGCTATATAATTTTCAAGAACTACTGTAATTTATTAGTGTAATTGTTTAAGATAGCTCAGTCAAAAATAGCCAAAATGATAAACTCTCCAGAGGCAACAATTTAAAATCAGTCTTTAAGTTTTTCTTGAATACTTAAATCATAATGAAGTTATAAGTAATCTATAAGTAGTTTATTTATGGTTTAGTAATGATGCTACTGATCATGATGAACTCTTTGTTTCATTTATAATGAGTAAGTAATCTGGTTGGTCATGAACACATACGTACTTACCAAAGAATTAATTCAACATTAATAATTCATAGAAATAATCTGTTTTTCTATGGAAATCAAACATGTTATCTGAATCACAGATTGCCGGCCAGCGTCTGGCTGACCAGATCCCCCTGGTGATCCGCTACCAGATGCTGCAGGAGTCTGTCATCCAGCTGCAGAGGGAGATGCTGCAGATGCTTCAGGACAAGGACAAAACCGGGCCCCTCCTTCAAGAGGATTCTGGCATTAAAACCAAGAGAATCCACCTTCAGAATCGCCTCAAGCGCCTGTCAAAGGCACGCATTCTGCTGACCGACTTCAGTATGAACACATACAACTTCAGCACCACATAACTGCAGTGCAAACTAGCTTCGTAGAAGTGTAACATTTCTGTGCAGATTTTTATGTTTTTCAGTCATTTAATGTAAATATAAAAGTCAAATAAAGACTCGTTATATTATCACATTTTATATCCATGTCTCATTAGCTTTGGAGATTTTTCAGTCATTTTGCTTGTATTTCACAAATATTTCAAAACTTTTTATTCCATGTCTAAAAAAGCCCAAAAATAAAAACACATATACAATGCTTGTTCATTGTGCTTTTTGCCATGCATGAAACCACAAAGGCATCTTCTAACCATTATGCTAAGAGTTATAAACAGTAGGGAGGTGTGTACAGTGTGAAAGAAACAAGTTAGCAAATAAAGGAAATGATATTAGAGGTTTGCATAACCTACTCATTGATAACAAACTGAAAACATACTTTACATTTCTCTTGTATTGCCTTGATAAAGAATTAGATTAGATATGTTTATTGACTTTTGTGCTTTTTGAAGAAGATTACCATTGATACATTTAGCATTAAGGCAGGCCTGTTAAACAGCTGTGCATACAAACAAAACACAAACTGGAGACAACTGTTAGTACTGTCCACAGAAGCAGGTGGAGAGCCAGGGTTTAAATACTGGAGAGCAGGCAGGTAATGGGCTGATGAGTCTCAGGTGTGCTCAGGTGATGAGGAGGCGTGGACAGGTGGAGCCACTCCTGTCAGTGTGACCCACCCACACAGAGAGACAGGGAGGGACAGACAACACACAGGGGAAAAGGAGACAGAAACACCAGGAAAAGGGGAGGTTTCTGTTTCTCTGTTGTACACTTGATTTCTGTGGAAAATGACATGAGCACTAGTGTAATAATTTTCCTCATTATTACCATCTCTTCTTACGTAGTTTTTATTTTATTTATTTATTTATTTATTTATTTAGTTTTTTAGGGTGAAAACATGATGACCATAAGGGACAACGTCTGGGTTCATGAGCACATGGTCATCTCATGTGAAGACTAACCCAAGGCTAATGTATTAGCTGGCTAAGAAGTTACACTAACAAGCTTGGTATGGTGAGCTCAGGCACAGATATCTGGTGACTAGTACTAACAAATGCATAAAACATGTATGCAATGTAATGTATATATGTGTGTGCATGTATTACTGTGCTATAACCCAAGGACACAAATTTCTGGCAATATTGTAACAGGTAGATTTAGGACCCAATTGCAATACTACCAGGACACAGGTATGGCTTGTAGCAACTTTCATTTCAGGCTTGGCAGTGCAATGAGCAACAATGTAGTTCAGTGATCAGTTCAATGGCCTCTCAGTGGAATACAGATACTCTTGAAATGTTTGGTGAGCCAAACATCAAATCACAGGCAGGCAAAGACCCAGGAAGTGCACAACATCAAATTTCAGAGTCTGTAAATGTTAGTCAAAGGTGAACAAAGAATCCAGGAAGTGCAGGTCGGAGACTCGTGGTTGGAGACAAAAGGCTGAGGTATTCATGGGGAACAGGAGAACAGACGTGGTCAAAGGCAGGCAGGCTAGGCAACAAGAGATCAGTCCAATAGTAAGTGTTGGAGAGTCTTAGACGGAAACAAAGTACAGTTGGGCCCTGAGTGAGGGCGGGAGAGCAGATTAAATACTAGACTGATTCGGAATGAATCTCAGGTGTGTGATCAGGTGAGCGGGCAGGTGGGTGCGGCTGGCAAGGGAGTGAGAGTGGAAAGGTACTGAAGTACCAATACATGTAGAAAAAAGTACAGTATGTGAGACGCAGGGAAGACTTTAGCATAAAAAGTACTCAAAGTGAAGTACAAGTACCTCAAAATTGTATGTAAGGACTTGAAAAATGTACAGTCACTTTCCACTGATGCCAGGTCAAAAAACCCTTGAAAAACATTATTAATTAATCCTAAAATAAAGACAATAGGTCCGTACATGAAACTGAAGTAAGATTGGAGTTTGCAGTCATAGCTCAAGTGTGATGAGGAAACTTGTAGCCTCCAGGTCACACGCACTGAGAACGGACTCGTCTGTCTTAAAACAAGGTGAATTTTATTTGAGGGCATAGAAAAACATGCGGGTTAATAGTAAAAAAGAGTTGATATGCATATAAAAAATGATAATATTCTTTTATTAAAGGCTGATTAACAAACCACTACAATCTTTGTACTGTTTAAAAAGTTTCTGTATAAAGTAAGAACACTTATGTTGAACAAACTAACAGCCGAGATGCTCGTGAGCTGATGCTGATGAATGGCCAGGCAGATTTTTAAATCAAATGTAAATCCATGTAGGAACAGTAACTCTATCTCACCACATGGCACGTAGAACAAAGCATTACAGGTCATATTAATATTTTTCTCCCAGTAGATGATTACATCCGCGTTCAGCATGCGCTCAGTCTCATTTCCAGAGAAAGGAAAGTCGAGGAAACGAAACTGAACTCTATCACTGAGCTGCCCGAAGCTTCCATCCGACGCACTCCGCGACTGCTGCTGCTCTTCAGTCCACACGGACGAGTCTCAGCAGTAGACAAGAAGTCATCACCATGAACACTCTGAACCAGCAGTATGAGGAGAAGGTGCGTCCCTGCATTGACCTCATTGACTCTCTTCGCTCTCTGGGTGTGGAGAAGGACTTGGCGCTGCCTGCTATCGCCGTGATTGGAGACCAAAGCTCGGGGAAGAGCTCCGTGTTGGAGGCGCTGTCAGGGGTGGCTCTGCCAAGAGGAAGCGGTAATACTGAGAACAATATCTATCTGTCTGTCTGTCTGTCTATCTATCTATCTATCTAAAAACAGGATGACACTCGAAACAATAAAAAAAAACAGAATAATCCATTATTATGTAAAGATGAATTGAAAGAAAACACAAATGGAAGAGAGCAGAGATACAGTTAGAGTGCAGCAATATTAAAAAAAAAAAAAAAAAAAAAAAAAAAAAGTGCCAAATTTGCAAGAAGAAAAATAAAAATAAACAGTAACAGATCAGCATCAGACGATATTTAAAGCTGCATTCATTCATTTTTGGCCATGGGGCAGAAGAACCACAACACTCTGCCCTGAGACATATTCACGTTATTAAGTTGTTTTCTCAATGGAGAGTTTTGTTTTCATTTTCCTTTCAGCTCTGTTTTGGTCTCCTCCAAGTAGCTGAGGAAAGGATTTATCTTGCTTGATGCTCCATAGTGTTCACCACTTCAATTTTGTCCATCTGCCTTTTGGGGCAGACTTCTAATTTATAATGTAATTCTTTGTGACTATGGCTCCATTATCAACTGGAAGATCGAAATCTCAGAACCTGCATGGCTTCAAGGAAGCTCTTGGCTGCATCCAACTGCCTCCTGTCAGTCATCCGAGAACTTTGTGACTTCTGCTTTTGCTTGTTTTTATAGTCTTGATGAAACGAATCATACAAATGGAGATAGCACCCTAGATTTCCAGTCAGTCTCCTCTCAAAGGCATCCACGGTTTTGCATTTGGTTGTGCAAACAATCAACTTTGGAATGGTGTGGGGGACTCTTCCACACCACCACCCAAGCGGACTCTAACGACACAGTGCATATTAATGATTGCTAACTTGATGCAGAATGAAAACATGTTTCACATGACATTGACACGCTGGACTGGCAGCTCCATTACTTTGGCCTAATACTTGGTTGACACAGCTAGATCTCACTTTCATGAAGATGGTATCTGTGTTTTGTGAGACGGCATACTGCTTTTCATAATTTCACCAAGCACACTTGATTTCATGAATTTTCCCCTCTCATCATTCGCTCTTTTGTAATTCAGGCATTGTGACAAGATGTCCTCTCGAACTAAAGATGAAGAGAAAGAAAGAAGGAGAGGAATGGTATGGAAAGATAAGCTACCAGAGCTATACAGAAGAGATAGAAGACCCTGCAGATGTGGAGAA
Source organism: Chaetodon auriga (assembly GCF_051107435.1). NCBI lineage: Eukaryota > Metazoa > Chordata > Actinopteri > Chaetodontiformes > Chaetodontidae > Chaetodon > Chaetodon auriga. Next base: position 10,151,833 of record NC_135075.1, on the reverse strand, counting down.
ACTGATTCGACAAGGTACAGTATAAGTCATTCTTAACCCCTATCAAAAGCTAAGTATTGATATAACTTAACTATTTTAGGTTTTAGCAATCAGCACTTAGATCCTTTGAAATCATCACACATCATGTCTTTTGTCTCCAGCTCAGGATGAAATGGCAGGGGTTGGATCAGGGATCAGTGATGACCTCATCAGTCTGGAGATCGCCTCTCCTGATGTTCCAGACCTGACGCTCATTGACCTGCCCGGTATTGCCAGGGTGGCTGTGAAGGGACAACCAGAGAACATTGGAGAGCAGGTAGGCTTGTACCGTGTCCTGAAAGCATGCTGTCAGCAGTTGTCATACAAAGAAAGTATAGAAGTTGTTCTAAGCAGGGGTGGGGAACCTAGTTTCTATCAAGGACCGTTTCAACTTTCAGAACATCCTTTGAGTGCCACTAAATTATTGAACACATACATCACAATAACCTCTGTGATGACTGGAACTGCTTCTCTTTGGTGAGGTGTCTGATGTCAGATGGTAGTGAAGATGGTGATGATGATGATGTTAGCTGGTTTTCCAGGTTTGGGTCAGTTTTGAGCAGAACTGTCTTTGCAAGAGTCAGTTTTGAAAAGACCTGCTCTCAGTAATAGTTTGTTGCTTTGCAGCTCAGTGATTTCATGTTGTAGGTTGTCAGGACATCAGCTGGTTCATCATTAAACTGTTTAACAAGTATTATCAGTTCCTTTTGTTTACTTTTCATCATTTTTCACATTTGAAAGCCGAAAGCTGAGAAGCTGGCTGGGGCTTCAGTGATGCATTGAAGTGACATCAACCATTACTTACATGCTGCCTTCAGGGATCACTCAGAAGGACATGTTAGTTTATTACTTTGTCATTTTCTTGTATTGCTGAAAAAAAAAAAAAGTTTTTTGTATTCATGAATTACCCCACGAGCGCGAAAAGTATCAGGAAAAGTATGAACAGTGAGATCAAATTTGGCCTCTGTGCTTCCCACCCCTACACAACATCTCATGAATTACTTCCCACATTGACCATTCCTCTGACGAGACTCTCCAGTCAAAAGGCCAAAAGCAAATAAGACTGCCATGAAAATCACTGACCACTTTTATCCCTTTGCAGCCTCATAGGGGCTGGTCGCAAGGCTGTAGACTTTTTGTCCTTTAATATTCCTTTAATATATGAATAGAGTTGCCTTAAGCACAACTGATAATTGCACAATTTCTAACCTGATGTACAATGTGAATGAATCATTTCAGATTAAGAGCCTGATCCAAAGGTTCATCACAAAACAAGAAACCATCAGCTTGGTGGTTGTTCCATGCAACGTGGACATAGCAACCACAGAGGCTTTAAAGATGGCACAGGAAGTCGATCCGGATGGAGAGAGGAGTTTGGGTAAATAGAGCTGATTTTCAGAAAGGGCCTCTTGGCCAGGTCACTTAATTTTTCGTTTGTTCACTTTCTGTCTTTCTCTCTGTCTCAGGTATCTTGACCAAGCCTGACCTGGTGGACAAAGGCACAGAGGAGACAGTGGTTGACATTGTCCATAATGAGGTCATCCACCTGAAGAAGGGCTACATGATCGTGAGGTGCAGAGGTCAGAAGGAGATCACAGATAAGGTGTCTCTTGGCGAAGCAATAGAAAAAGAGAAAGCCTTCTTCAGAGATCATGTGTATTTCCAGTAAGTTCATTCCTTTGGGGTAATTTTAACAAACATTTTCATGGTGATTTATGCAGTTGTACATGTAATGACATACTCAGCACCTTTATTTTCTTTTCATAGCACTCTCTACAATGAAGGCCATGCCACTGTTCCCAAACTGGCTGAGAAACTCACACTTGAGCTGGTGCATCACATTGAGGTGACTTCTTACTGCATGACCTAAAGAGTTTACTATACCTTACTTTGTTTACTGTAGGCATTTAAGTTTTAACCCCTGTGTGATTTGCAGAAATCTCTGCCTCGACTGGAAGAGCAGATAGAGGAGAAACTAGCACAGACTTGTGCAGAGCTGGAGAGATATGGAAATGGGCCCCCATCAGATGCAGCTGAGAGACTTGTGTTTCTCATTGACGTGAGCTCCCACTCTCTACATCACATTTGCCTGGCTACAAATACAAATGCTCAGCACCATCTATGAATTTTATATATTTGCTGAATAAACATAGAACACCTGTAAACAGCTGTGTCTGCTGTCATGTGTGTGCTGCAGAAAGTGACAGCTTTCACTCAGGATGCCATCAGTCTGACTACAGGAGAGGAACTCAAGTGTGGAGACAGACTCAACATCTTTTCTACACTCAGAAGAGAGTTCGGGAAGTGGATTGCCCACCTTGACCGCTCAGGAGAAAACTGTGAGTGTAGCATTTTGATGTGGTCGACAGCTGTCTATCAGCGGGACTCTGAAACATGTGTTTCTGTATTGCAGTTAACAAGAGGATTGAGAGAGAGGTGGAGGAGTATGAAGAGAGGTACCGTGGGAGAGAACTGCCGGGCTTCATCAACTACAAGACCTTCGAGTTTATGGTCAAGGAGCAAATCAAACAGCTGGAAGAACCAGCTGTCAAGAGACTCAAGGACATTGGAGGTATATGACTGAATATAAGACAGATTAAATGTGTTTTTGCTTATATCATACAGCCACACATGGAGTGCTGAGTGGAGATCATGTTGCTGTATCTTTTTGTATTTCTATTTCTTCCAGATGCTGTTAGGAAGGTGTTCATTCAGCTGGCCCAGAGCAGCTTCACTGGATTTCCCAACCTTGTGAAAACAGCCAAGGTAGCCATCTTCTAAGAGTTTGATGGTGACATTCAGATAGTCACTGTCAGCATTTTGGCTCTCAGAATTTAAATTGCTTCATTTTGGGAGTGTTCATACTCACCAGAATCTTATTTTCTAGGCCAAGATCGAAGCCATTAAGCAAGAAAAAGAGTCCACAGCTGAATCCATGCTGAGAACCCAGTTCAAGATGGAGCTGCTTGTTTACTCTCAGGACAGGACCTACAGCAGCAGTTTGAGTGACAGAAAGAGAGAGGAGGATGAGGATGAAAAGAGTGGCTCACACCGTAGTGACGTGCCAACATTTAAAGTCAAGACTATTGTGCACAGCATGGATAATCATGCAACACTTCAGGAGCTAATGCTGCACCTTAAATCATATTACAAAGTAAGTTTTTATGTAAGACAATGATTCATGAAGAAAAGCAACGACAGCAATGCAGAGGGTACATTTTCAGTAACGGGGCTGTTAAGTTAAATGTTTCTTTATTTTTCCTCATTCAGATTGCCAGCCAGCGCCTGGCTGACCAGATCCCCCTGGTTATCCGCTACCAGATTTTGCAGGAGTCTGCCGTCCAGCTGCAGAGGGAAATGCTGCAGATTCTTCAGGACAAGGAGAATTCAGAGATCTTGCTGAAGGAGGATCTTGACATCGGCAGCAAGAGGGCTGCTTTGCAGAGTCGCCTTAAGCGCCTCACGCAGGCTCGTGCATACCTGGTGGAGTTCTAGAGGGGCTCAAGGGCTGACAGCATGAGTCTATTGTACCTCTTTCATTTGTCAAATAGTGTAGTACAGTAGTGGTTGTCGGATTGTTATAGTATAGGATGTAATAGCTATGTGAGAACAGGTCAATGTCATGCATGGGTCCATGTGGAGTTGTTTTAAATGTACTGTAACATGTATTGCCATTGCACAACTTTAATTGGCAGCAAAATTTGATGATGCTGTATTTCTGAGACAACCCAAGTTCAGTTCTTGTCAGGAAACTTTGATATCCCAAGAAAAGATTGTACTTCTGCTAATTGAGCTGCATCTCACGTATGAAGTGTTGAATATAATGAAGGTTTAGTGTGAACATTTGCCCCTGCTGCTCAGAGTGGACAACTGTGCACATACACTGAAATCAAGAGTTTTCCACTGGGGACAGAAGGACATGGGGACATTGATAATGGTCGCCATATTTACAAATGAACTCTGGTTGTCAGGTGATGCTTTAGAATGGACAGAATCAGAATTCAAGACAGAACACATGACATGACATCATAATGTCCATTCTGAACCAAGTGTATATATATAGAGAGAGACGCTTTATTTCACCAGAAGATTTCACAGTTTTCACACCGACAACACAGAAATCGTTGTATCGTAAGACAAGTTCAAAGAACCAAACTGAGCGATCCTTGAGCATCAAACCTTTTCAGTAAGTACTTCAACAGCACTGACTGTCATACTTTCACATGCAGGAACAGATCCAGTTACATCTGTAACAATGCTTTATATTTTATAAATTAATTATTACTTTTTCATGTTAAATCTTATTCTGCCAAGTAACTTGTAACTACAGCTGTTACATACATTTAGTATAGAAAGTAGAATTTATGCCTCTGAAATGTGTGAAATATAAAGTAGTAGAAAATGGAGCAGTACCTCAAAACTATACTGACTGAAAAACATCACTGATATTCAGATCTTCTACTGAAGTAAAATTGCTAATACCATAATGTGCAAATACTTCATTATACTAGTAAATGTTCCAGCTGCCTTCAAATCTTACAGAGCTAAAAAAAAAAAAAAAAAAAGAGAAATGTCGTGTTAAAAGTAAAAGTTCTTGAAGCTCCTTTCAAAGACTCAAATTATGTATTATTATTATCGATGCATGAATGTGTAGTATTTTAATGTTGGAGCTGGTCCACTTGAAGCTAAATTTAACAACTCTATATGTTACTGAGTCGTTAAATTCATGTAAAATCTATATCTGTAAAATAACTATATCTGCTGCATAAATGTTTTGAACTAAATGAGTATAAAATGCTCTATACTATATGATGTTACTCCCCATGAAAGTGTCAAGTGTCTAAAAAGCAGCTTTCTATCAAATTGTGTGACAGGAGTCCAGTAATCAGACAACCAGTTTCTTCTGGCGTAGATCAGGGACAGCAAACAGCGGGACAATCGTCTCTGCTCCTGAGATGGATTTCAGAGCAGAGGTCGACCGTGCTGTCGAGGAGATGGAGTGGGGAGAGGTGGTTTTCACTCTTGAGGCGGCCATCTATGACCTGTTGGCCAACCCTCCACCTGCTCCATCGACACCTCCTCCTCCTGTTCCTGTTGGGCTGGAACTCAACATAGATCAAGAGTAGATCAATACCTGTATTGATACACATACAGATACAGATGAAGGTCCAAAACACATTTGAATCTAAAAGCTACAGTTCACAGGTGGATGTTACTTCCCCTTAAAGATCAGCTCATTTTTCATTCACAGTTGGATCTCAGTTTTAATCAAGTCAGGACTCATTCAACGCTGCATGAATGCTTTAATAACTGGTTTAGCTTTTGCCACTGTGGACACATGACCTTCACGTGAAAACACACTCCTGACCTTTGACCTTTGTCACCCTCAGCAGAGACATTCAGACATATTATGATTGTATACCTCCCCGTGGCAGATTCCCCACGTGTGTTTTTCCTCCACAGATGTCACAGCGGTTCATTCAAACAGTTCTTAGTGTTTATAGGGAGGGGAAATCCTGACACCTGGTGGACAGATGACATCGTTGCAGCTCATCTAATCACCTGTTTTGTGTGTGTGTTGGTGTCTCCAGAATAACAATGTAGCAGTGGTGAGGCTCCCTGATGGAGCTGTCTGTCTCTCTTCATCTGTGTAGGAATGGAAAGCTGTTGTATGAGCTCCCACAGGTTTTCCCTCCATCTGCCTTTGCTGCTGCTCCACTCATCACCTCCAACTCAGAGGAAGTTTGCTTTGGACAGTTTGAATCAAAATGGATGTTTCTCTTTTTTCCTGACTGGCTCTGGATCTGTGGCTGTGCTCACCGACAAGCCAGACTCACCATCAAATCACAGTCTTCTTATATTTAATTTCTGTCAGCTGTTGTTTGATTTTAGGTGTCTCTTGGTCTGCCAAACATGTCTGCATGAATATTATTAGAATCAGTGTCTGTTAATGGCTTTAATGCACAGCACAGCACAGACAAGGTTACATTTAGACACGTCTTGCCCTAACGTCAGGTTGGATGCTTCAAGAACATTGTCCACCTAACTGGCCTCCCTTGCTGACCCTCAAATCAATAAATAAATTATTACATAAATACTTTATGTAAAAAAAAATGATGCAATGCTGAACATATTATTATTATTATTATTATTAGTAGTAGTAGTAGTAGTAGTAGTAGTAGTAGTAGTATATCATTTTGAAGACATAATGAATTCGTGAGGGCAGAAGTACTCCAGATTCCACAACGCTGGATGGCGGTAATGCGGTAATCCAGCAAACCACCACGAACGAGGTAAAAGCGGAACCAATGTCACACAGCCGGAACCTTTATACAAATGCTTAACGCGAAACACGGAGTTGTTTATTCGTAACACCGTGGGACAGCTGTTTTGACCGTAGCTAGCCACAGCCAACTTTCTAGTTAACTTGACGTTCATCAAATTATTTAACTGTTTCCTGCTTTTCGTCTTTCACGTGTAAGTGCGCCATTATCTGGAATGAAAATATTATTGTTGGTTGAATTGTGACTTAAAAAAGTAAACCACAGCTAGCTCGCTAGCTAACATTAGCTAACAGGGCAAATGTGCGTCTCATGATTAAATTGGCTAAATAGAAGAAATACATGCTTTCCATCTGGTCACCGTATCTTACTTATCTTAGAAAATACCTTTTACAGACGTTGCTATTACAAATTTGGTGGTACTGACGTTTCTTTTGGTGATGCGTTTTGTGAGTGTGTGAATTAAACGTAACATTAAGTTAGTTTAAACGTCATAGTATAAAGTCTCCCAGAAAAAGATGGAGAAGTGCATGAGGCCATCAGTCACATCACTTCTGAATGCCACTGGCACGTCTGTGTGCTAGCAGTATGCAAATAATGTAAAGCAAACCGCAGGGCTTGGTGTCGGGTTTACCTCAAAAAAATTTAAATAAATAAATAAAAATCTCTGTTGTTTACAGTAAGTGATCGACTGAGTATCATACCTTAACATTCCCAGGTTGATTGGAGGACTGTGGACATGGAGCCTGCCTGCCGTAAAGACAAGTCAAAGCTGAACTCAACCCCGACCAGAGGAGACAGAGCCAAGCAGAAATCGGCCCAGCAAGAGCTGAAACAACGACAGAGAGCAGAGGTGACCAACGTCACTATTTTTAAATCTGGCACTCACACTGTGTGCTATCCTATTCCCCAAGACATTCTGCTCGTGTGCCAGATGTATTATATGTCAGTCAACCTCTCAATCCTGTATAATCAACTGTGTTTGCTCTCTGCTTTATTTACAGATTTATGCCTTAAACAAGGTGATGACAGAGTTGGAGCAGCAGCAGTTTGAGGCCTTTTGTAAACAGATGCAGTCACAAGGAGAATGAAGAGTTCCTGCTTATTCTGCCTTCCTCTTTCATCTGAACCAGGACCTGGTAGCCTCCAGAAACACCGTGTACGCACACTATGAGCAACACACAACCACATACTTCTACTTATGTTCAAGAAGACAATCTTTGCTCTTTTACTGGTTCAGATTTCTGATTCTCCATAACTTGAATATGTCAGACAGTGTTTTTATAATTAGCTGATGTGACCGTTAACTGAAAGCTTTGTAGGTAAAAAATGTCCAAACAGAAAGCAGAGTTGCATATTTCCTACTGACACATTAAGTCACTGACCTTTCCTGTGCTGAAATATCAACTTTTGTTACACTAGTGTAAAAGTTAAAGTGAGCTTGCGTGCTCTTTTTCTCAGTACTGTCAAGAAATTGAAGTTTTGGAGCTTTAAACTCAATCAGCACTTACACACAGCAGGCCTTCAAGACTGGAGCCAAAGCACAAACACCTCGCTGGTTTTCTAGGTTCAATCTCATGTGAGCAAGAAAAAAAAAGCGTGGGTGATGATGCTTGTGTGTTATTTATTTCTGTAATACTCTTGTTCGGAAATGCTGCAGGAAAGGCACTTGTCTTTGTGCAGTGCTTCAGTCCAAAAAGTCGACATATAAAATATTTTTGTTGACACAATGAATGGACATTATTGGTGTAGTTTAGGGCCAGTGTGCACTCTGAGCACTTGTCTTGTTTAAATAAGACAAAATGAAGTGATTGGAGGTCGATATTAATTGAAATATTACTTTTGTTACCTTATTATTTGGACAAGGTGCAAATGTTCTCATACTTATTATATCTTTGTTGTGCACATTGATGTAGATCTCAGTTATTCTCTCTTATTGTCCCAATATGTGGATCGCTTATATTGTTAAGCAGCAACACTGAGGCAGCAGCTTATGATGGCATTGATGACAGTACTACAGAGACCTCACCGTTGTTGGCTAGAGGATCTAAATGATGCAGTACCACACTGTCGACTGCTGGCCAGGATAAAGACAAATGTTAGACTCGACTGACAAAATACAGCTACTGTTGACAGAGTGCAGTTCACAGCCACAGACATCGATTTAAGTGTAGACAGCGAAAAAAGAAGTTGTTTTGCAGTGAAGATAAGCAATACTAACTGTAGCTTGAACACAGACAGTTGTCTTCATATGCCAGTGTTATTGGTGTTCACTTAGAACGCTGTCTGCGTTGTGTGCAGTATTAACTGGTCTGCTCATGAATGATATTGTATTTCATTGTCATTTTCACAAGTTTTGCAATCTAAACAACAACTTTTTTTTGTCTGGCGACTGTTAAATATTTATATTTAGTGCAGTATGACATCCACTTTCACTTGAGTTATGCAATTTTGATTTAATGAAAATAAAAATGTGGGCGTTTTTTTACAACGTGTTCTTATGTGATAGTGTCTACATGTTGTCCACATACTAAAGTAAAATAGTCAAGTAATGGCTGTGGTTACGTTACTTACTGTCAGCTCATTATATCTTCCATTGTATCTCCTGAGCCCGGGTCTTCAGATGTCGCTTCACTAATTCAGGATAACATGCTGTGAACAGGCTAATAGAATCCTGGTGATTCTCTTCCAGCTAGTTTGGGTCTTTGAACACCGTTTGAGAAATAATTTGTCAATCCCGGATGCACTTATCTTTAACAACAGTGTGCTCTTATTTTGAAACAAAGGCAAAATGAGTAGAGTGTTGAAACCATTGTCAGCATGCATATTTTTAGCTGAGTGCTGATCAGTTTACTTGACACAGGTGGGTTGGGAAGACACCCAGCATGCATTAGGGAAATAGACTGAGTCTTCTTATGTGTTGTTAACAATCCAATAATGTTTTATATGTAACAGTCACAGGAACCATTTTTCTTTGTAATGTGTGCTTTAGCTGTTGATATGTTAGTAAGTACTCTGTGTTAATAATACTTCTGTGCTTTTACTGAAGTGGGAATTTGAATGCCGGACTTTTACTTGAAATGAAGTACTTTTACATTAATGTATTGTTTCTTTTATTCAAGTAAGGGATCTGATACTTCTTCCAACACTGTTTGCTGTGGAACTCTCTCTTTGGTGGGACTGTCAACAACTCATAGATGCGAAAAAGGGCATTTGCTTTTTTGCAAATGTTGCATGCCAAAAAGGGGAATATTCAAGTTAAAACTACAAGTACCTTGAAATTGTACTTACGAACAATACATGAATGATTGTACTTACCTGTAGTCACTTTCCACAGTTGTGTGCCAAAAAGCTATTGTGACCATATGTGTGACTGGTAATAACAGTCTGCGTGTGCTTTGCCTCATTTCTTCAACCACCTACAGTCATTTTCTTGTAGGTGAGGACAAACCACAACCACATGATTGAACCCTGCGTCTACAATAACAATTCAGTCATCTTGGGATGGCGGATAGTCACTGTCTGTTGAAAAGATCTGAAAATATAAGGCCAACTTGACAAAACAGGCATTGATGTAGCCGACAATTTATTTAATGATTTTAATTTCAATTTGAATGATCAGTTACTTGACTACTTACATCACCCCTACCCACAAAATATGTCATTTAGTTTAACACCAGGGTAAGTCACTGTGCAGAGTGAATAGACCTTAATTAATGACTGTGTTGCAAGCGGTAATTTTAATATTTTGAGGTTAGTAAAGCTGAGGTGCCACCACAAGTTTTTCTCCCAAAATTGCAAGTAGGATCTTCATAGCAGCAGCAGTACGTTTCCACAGCATGAGCAGCATTGTGCATGATATACAAAGGTGTAAGGTAAGGGCATAAGGCAAAGCTGGTCCTCTTGAAACCTCAGGTCTTAGGTCCCTTCTCCTCTCACTCTTTTTGCTCTTGCTCAGACCTCGACAATAACAGAGCTCCCAGTGACACGGACTCCAAACCAGCCATCCCAGAACTTTGTGTCTTGTCCTCCATGTTCGAAGGAGATGTAACGCATTCCAGGGCCATAGTTAGAAAACGTATGGCTGATCTGGAGTTCAAACAGAGAGAAAGTGTTTTAGTAAATGTTCTAAAACATGCCTTTATGTGGCAGTAGCCTCTAGTGGTCATAGTAATTTTGACAGAAGGAGAAAATCAGTTTAACAATCAGTGTTTAACCATGGCCGTGGACATTGTACGATTCCATTTTATTTCTACTGTTTATCTCATGATCGTTGCAACAAAAGATAAAATAATTGCCACAGTGATCATTTTTTAGTTTTGCTGTGTTTTGGCCTCTGACAGGCCTTTACACACGTTAAGATGTCTCTTTCCTGAAATCTGGCTAAATCTTAACTGTAGCGTTTTCACAACATAAACCGATTTATTTTCACCAGTGATTTGTAGCTGTTTTGGATGGTGCAGAGTCATGATACTCAAAGACCCTGTACTCAAAGAAGAGCCCAGGAGTGTAGAGTGCATTCCCCTCTATCTACCTGTTTCCAAAAGCAGTTATCACAATCGGGATCAAGAGTCACCGGGTCGGGTTTGAACTCCTGTATGACCTCATGATTCTCATCCAGTAGACACACAGTCATTCGGTAGGTGCAGCCACAATCACTCCTGCCAGAGTACCTGCAGGATGAGACGCCCGTTAATCAGTGATACTAGTCACTTAAAGAAGCTTTGGAAGTGTACATCGGTCCACCTCAGTCTTACCAGTCTTCCACTGTGACAGGAGGCTGGGCATCCAACTGCTCCAAAGAGAAACCCTCCTCTAACAAGTCGATCACCTGTCTCTTCAGACACAGCCTACAACACACAGTTTGTTAGAAACCAGGAGGATTGATGAAACAGTCAATACACTTTGACATGAAAATGAAATGGAACAAACTGAGAAACTGTATAATGTTTTCTCAAATAACAGCTGGGTCTTAAATAATGGCCGGGGCCTAGGAGACATAAAAACCAAGCCCAACCCCAAAAACCAAGGTGGATAAAGAGTGCACACTGCAGATGTGTGTTAATGTCTGTGTGAATAATGTGTGAATGGGATATTCAGTATATTGATGACACTAATAAAGTATAGCTTGTTGCATTGGTGTGATGAAATGTATTTTCCTTGCCTGTTCTGTCCAGTAACTGGATGCAGGAGCTGTATGTGTTTTTATACATACTTCTCGCCATTCTTGATTAGTTAAGCATCATCCTCAACCTTCTATCCATCTGAGTTTGAGCAACATAATAATTGTTTTGCTATTTTGGAAGATCAAATCCACTTCATAATTGATCCAAATTCAAGACGTCCATTTTGACCCTTTTCTTCTTTCCCACTCCATAACAGCTCAAAGGTTTGTCACATGGAAGGAAGCATTCTACTCATTGCAGGTGTATTGCCAAATATTTTGGTGAAATTTGTTTAAAAATGAGATGAAATAAAAATGTGTATTCAATACAAATTACAGCAAGACATTGAATACCACTGCAGGCTCACATTTTGACCTACCTTCTAAATGGCCCAAGTTTTATGTTAATAGGAGTGATTGTTGCTTAGATATGCAACCCTTTCCGTTTTGACCCCTGTTGCTGTTCTTTTATAACTTGCAGTCTTTAATAACTTTTGATCATCACGGTCAATAGATTCTATGTGCAAACTTTTATGCAGATCAGACTCAGAGTCTTGGGGGACTTGACATATGTGGCCCCCAGCCCCCTCTGGCTTGTTCCCTGACAAGAACTGTGGTCATATGCATTCCTATTGTTTTTATATTTAATAATGATAGTGGAACCATTTACATTTGTTAAGATATTGTTCAATTTCTTTTTTATTTATTTATACCTATTGTTTAGAGACAGTTGTTGAGTAGATACGGTAAATGCAGTCACTTGACTTCACATGCAGTAATCAACACTTACTCAAAGGAGGTTGCAAAGTATTTTGTCACTCCGTCATAGCAGAGGTCGTAGCCACAGTCTCCTGGCATGTCCTCCACTTTCCACTGACTCCCTCCATTCTCTGTCAGCTCCCAGAATTCCAGCTGCTCTGGGTGGGGAATAGCACAGTGTCTGTCAATAGTACAATTACGTATTTCCTACTATGTACACTCCCAAGTTTTTACCTTTTTATTAAGTTTGACCAGCAACAAAAGGGGCTCAAGACCAGAACTGATCCAGTTCCATTTTTCTCCAAATGTAAAAGGACTTTAGGATTGACAAAATAATCTAAGCCCAAGATCCATTTACTGTCTTTTTTCAGAGTATTGACCACATCTTAAGGGGCTAGGTGATCAACAGCATGAGATGGTTTTCAAAGTCAAAAGAACAAACATTATCGACAGACTGTGAAGAAGTAACAGCTCTGACGGCATGTCAAAAACGTCCGTGTATTATTTTGCATCTACTGAAATTAGCATGTTACTCAGCTAGCCCCAGCCATCCTGTCTGTATTATTACTTTGTAATATTACTTTGTACCTCACAAGGCCATAGTCAGATACTATAGCTCACTGTGGTTTCAGCTGCGAGATGTATGCAATAAATAAACAGTAAATTGTCAAGAAAGGAAATATTCTTACACCTTCTTTCTTTACAGGTTGTTTGCAGTCACGTGACATTAAATTCTGACGGAGGGCTAGAAGTGAAAACTGCAATTGATGAGATGAAGGAAATTCTTACTGGTCTAGTTTATATGAAATTATGAGAAAGGTACACACAGAAAATCAGAAGATATGTTGGATGTGACTTTCACGTTTTGAAAAGGAGCGAATTTTCAGCTAAACTGAATGTTTTACTGCTATTGAGGCTGTAGATATAACAACTACCTGCTCATTCAGAGTTCTACTCCAGAAACCAAATGAAAGCACATAAAAGTATGGAGGCATGCAACTTTCTTGTTAGCGGTTGGGTCGGTATCAAAGTGCACCAGGATGACAGTTGTTTTGTTTTTTCAAGGGTGCGTCAGTTTTATTGTCCTGAGCAGCAAACTTTCAGTGCCACGGTGCTGAATGTTGATGTTTGCATTTTGACGTTTGCGAGGTTAACCACTCGCAAAGGTCCAGTGAAACATCATGAAAGATGTGGATCTTCTCAAAACAAGACAGGGTAGGTTATTTATGTTCAGCTGTCTTATATGAACTCGTTAATGCCGATTTAACAGGTGTTAGTTGTGTTGCTTGTAGCCATTACTTTCAATCTTTCACCCTAGAGTTAAAACAATAGCTAATGTTACACAATTTCCACCATTAGCCGACTCAGCTCCTCCCGACCTCAGACAGTCAACAAGCAATTTTTTTCCCAACATTTTTCAGATCAGTTTCTGTTTGGTACTCAGAAAAAGCTCCTCCTGATTACTTGGTTCGATCCACCTGAGCAACCGTAAACTATGTAAAACATAGGCAATTTGAGGGTGTGTTATAATGTTTCCTATGCAGAAAATCACTTCTGGCCCTCCATCTGCAGTTTGCGCCACAAGAGTGATGTCATCTGCAAACAACCTATTAAACAGACAATATACAAAAATAAATAAATAAGTTTCTGTCTTTTCTCTAACTAAGAAAGCTTAATTACCTTGCTAACTCAACATAAAATACATTCAAATACATTCATTCAAACTCCCAGAAGCAAAATAAAACTCACTTAAAACCTCTTGTCTTTCCACTGTTCCACCAACTCTGGTTTGGTGGAAATAAACCCTGAATTCACCAAGATGTGAAAATCCCTTCTGCTGATGATGCCCAACCTTCCTCTCGCTCCTCTCCCACCTCATGCCTCTCCTTTTCCCAGCCTGCCATAGCTTTGTCATCCCTGGAGTAAGAGTCCTTGATGTAGATGCTGTAAATCACCTGTACTGTATTCCCTGTCATCAAACTGGCCTCAGTCCATCTTGGAGTCTGTTCAGTCCTGATCAGGCCATGCTCACAGGGTGGCTGCTGAGCCTGGTTATATTACCCAAGGTGTAAACATCAACAGTCCCTCAGTGCTTCAAGCTCTCTTGAGCTGGCTCTTGAGGCCAGTGGCAATTGGTCCATTAGCAGCACAGCTAACTGAGCTAACTAGCTGATGGCAGCTAGTAGCCAAAATTAGCAAAAGCAGAGTGCAGTAAGCAGCGATTACACTGATTATAGGTTGTCCCCAATTTGTTTGAAGTGAGTTTTGACAGATGGCGAATTCTTACACATTGTAAAACCTAAAAAAAAACAACAAAAAAAAAAACAACACTGCCATGGAAACATTTGTGTTAGTAGCTGGAATACGCAGTAGATCCACCTCTGACCTAGTCACAACTTAGATGGTTGCGAATCCTCATCTTACCCTCTCCACTGGGATTCTTCAGCAAGTTTCTGGCCATGGTTGCAATTTATACAGAAAGGAGAGGGCCTGCACAGGAGAAACAGGAAACAGCAACATGGATCAATAACTGTCTCTGCTGCAGTGTCGATCAAACAATCCGGATCCCGTCTGCTCCCACCAGATTTAGTTAATTCTAAACTGCATCTGCAACCATGTCTTCACGTTAATGTCTCAAACACACATGCATATACAAAGGCAAACAACCGACTGTTTTAGAACAACTGTTTTGTAGGATTTAAGATAAATTTTAGTGGATTTGAGCAATTCTTGGCTACACAAATATGCAGCTACTGAAAAGCATAGTGTTTGATGTATCAGGGATGAAGAGGTCAAAAATAAAAACAGCCTGACCCAGTTTGGGACTCTGGGTCGAATCTGGGACACAGATTCCAAACCTAAACACTAATACCCCGCATAGCACAATAAATGAGGCAAAAGCCACCCCTCTTTACATGCTCAATAGGAGGTATCAGAGAGGATCAACCAGTCATCAGATAGACATCAGTCAGCAGGAAAACAACCTGGGATAGCATGAAACTGGTTCAACGGGATATTGGAAGGCTGTTTTGAGTGTGCCGCAATGTAGACACTCAAATGTAATTTACTTGATTTTTTTTTTTTTTTTTTTTTTTTTAACTTTCTAATTTCTATATAACCTATATGGGTCTGTAACATTAAAATAACTCACACAAACAATAATAACTATTTGAAAAGTGGAAATAGCAGTTTTGGTTCTTTTTAGAGATTTGTCTGTGGAGGTCTACTTTATTTGAAGATTTTTGTGCATTAAACACTACTTAGTTGCATGTTTTTGTCGCATTTCACAGCTCACTGAGACTTCAGACTGAAACTGCTGAGTCATCTGCCTCTGCAGACTCAAAGTCATCATCATAAAAGATGCAGTACATGCACATTAATGTCATGCTCTACTGTATACCTTCTGCTCTGTGTCAATACATAAGGAAAGCAAATGTTACTCACAGGAGGGGAAAAGCAAGTGCAGTCTTCTTCTTGAGCTCCTCTGCAAGATAGTGACCTCGTGACGGTGTGGCTTTTATAGCCAGGGAGCCCACACACAAACAGTGAGAGAGAGAGGGAAGGGGGCAGGGAGGGAGAGGAGAAGGAGGAGGGACACAAAACACCCCATCTGCAGGTTGGGAGGGAGCATCCATCCAGCAGAACTCAGCATAACCACACATGCACATACTCAGCACAAATATCAGTCAGAGCCAACACATCAACACCAACAAAAAACATTCACCACTCTTCTTTAGTATAGACTACATTACTCCATACTTAATGTCTTTTTGTCATGACAGCTGCTGAACCAGTGATACAGCTTGACTGGTAAATGACTGTCACAATGAATGTGACACTATGTGATACACTCCATGGTAGCCTAATCACTGTGCATGTAGACATATACCTGAAAAAGTCCCTGGATGGTCCACTCACATAACATCTCCCCTGCTTTGAGTCACAGACATGATAACACACATGAATGCAGATACTAATACGTCTCTTATAGTGTCTCTTCAGCAACTGAGCCACATGGACAGGTAAATAACCACAGTCCAAACAGTCTAGGTTAGAAGGCCATTCAGCAACTAATATAACATATTCAATGATGCTTCATAAGCAGGTGACTTAGGAACAAAGTAGTTAAGGACTTTAAATAACATACATCAACATTTTTCTTTCATACTTGTCCCTAACCTGAGGTGATGGGGTAGCCTGCCCAGTCATCTCCATTGATGTCAGAGTTTTAGCAAGCTATGTATCAAGCAAATACAAAGTGCTGAAATCTTTCAAGGGGAATGGATGACTCTTCCCTTGGATGCCACCTAAGCTCAATCAGGAAGATGCCCCAAATGCTCTGTTTGAACTGTGTCTCTGCGGGCTGGGGTGGTGACGGTTGTTTGCTCGCCTGTGTACTCTCTGTCTCACTCTGTTGTCAAACAGGAATAAAGGTTGGCCAGTAGTTCTGCTTTGCATATTCACAGATGTCTACTCTGATCTTTTGCCAGGGCCTTGAAGGTAGCAGTGTTGTCATCTGATACTTGTTATGGTCTACATGTATTCAGGGCTTCAAATGCAGAAACCTCATAGGTAAGTTCTGACACTTCACTCTGCATTACTGATATAAGCTGCCTGGACAGTGTGTCGGGTACTGTCAATGTTTTCTCTTACTGCACTCATACTGCAGTGGGGTTGTACCTCATCACATGCATGAGCGGGCATTGGCACTTCTGAAGAACCATAATGGGGTCTTTGTTGTTGATCAGAAGGACCAGAGGCTTGTGGTCTGTGTGAATTGTTAAGTTGTCTAGACCAATGGCTCTTCCACTGGTCTGGCTTCGGGACCCACCATTATCCCTTAATGACAAGCCGCATGCCTACTTCTGGGTCGCAGACCCATTTTCAGTGGGTCACGGGCCTTTACCTGGGCAAACAAATGTTAAGAAAAAAAATTCAGTGCTTTTATTTTGAAGGGGATTTTTTATGCAGCGGAGTGCCGTCTTTTTTCCTCAATTTGGGTCGCGGCTTGTCATTAAGGGATGATGGTGGGTCCCGAAGCCAGACTAGTTGAGAACCACTGGTCTACCATGGAGAATCTCTCATAGGCCTGTAATAGGATTTTTTATTATTCATCTTCTCTGACCTTCAGTTGTGAACCAAATGATTCCATCTTCTCTTGACTCAGTCGTAAGCATTGACTACCTTAAATCCAAATGATTAACTATGTCATTTGATTAGGTGTATGCACGCGTTAATCTGCTGACCATGACACCACGTATCATCTACTGGTTAGGGTAACATCCTGCATGATCAAAGCAACTGATTGACCATTGTCCTGATTAAACAACACATTATGACATGCCTGTTGTGCTGACATTGTTCTGATGGTAATGTCATCCTATTTACAAGATAATGTACTGCATATAACATGACAACTTTCCCTGTTCTGGGCTCACTTCTTGCCATCTCAATCGAGGGGGCAAGGAGGACTACGTCTGCAGGCGTAAGAATAAACTCCCAGAAAGGCAACAAACAACTTTTTGCCAGAACAGTAACTATTTGTATTTGCGCTCATTCAGTTTAAGACAATGATCTCAAACCAGCTCACCTCAGTGTGCATTTTTTTTGTTTTTAGACTCCAGATTTCTCTGTATGTCAACGTAATTTCAAATGAGGGAAGCCTCAATGATTTTCAAGATAAAGATTTTAACTGAATAAGACTCTAAATTTCTCATCTTGACATCTGGGTCATATTCATCACTTTCCTCGGGCTGTTGTTGGCAGTCAGCTTAAACTACTAATACTTCTGAAGGCACTCTGAAGGCATCAGAAGATAGGCTCTGGATTCTTGTTGTAACATCTCTAACCTGCAGAGGGAGTAATGGACAGCTCATACATTTGACTGAGTGGCATGATTCAGTTTTTAGATTACTAAATATGAAAAACTGATAAAATACATAAAATGCATATACATTATCTGTCAACTCAAATCATGAGATGCATATACATTATCTGTCAACTCAAATCATGAGATAGAAAAACCCTGGAATGTTCATTGAATACCTATTCCATTGTCAAATAGTAAAAAAAAAAAAAAAAAAAAAAAAAAAAAGTTTTCAAAACAGAAAGAAAAAAAGCTGAATCTACATGTTACTTATTTTTCATTGGTCATTGTGCCTTTAATGTCAAACAGTATAATATAGTACAGTATCTAATTTCAGTAGCAATGGTTTCTGTTTTATTTTGTTTACTTACAACTCATATCATTATTTTTGGTGGGTATACAAAATTAGGCTTTATTCTGGGCCATAACACCAATGGGTCATAACACAATGAATACATTACATACATTACAACACAAAATACCTCCCAATATGGGAGATGAATAATTCAAGTTGACATTGCAGTTTCATCAGGATTGTCCTGCAGACAGTACAGTACAACATTCGACAATCAATAGGAAAAACATTGTGCCATAAATAAAAAGTGGTGTATAAATCATACAAAAGCAGGAATTTCAAGAAATATCAAACACTAGGATTGCAAACATGGCTTAAAATACGCCTTTTCGGAATGAAGGAATACTGTAACTTTAGTGCCTTTTGTTGGAGGTGCATTTTTTTCCCCTGTATCAGTATGGGCAGCGAAGTTCAAACATTTTCCTGGTCAGCATATCAAGAATGAAAAGTATTTTCCAACAAAACATTTCTCCACGGGGATGAGCTTCTAAGTAGCAAATCCGTGTTGCTGCTCTTTCTACAGAAGCTTCATAAATCGTGCTCTGATTGTACAAATTCATGTCCAAAACAGCAGTGCACATTCAACTGCATGACCCCTGTAGTCTTTCCTGCTTTGGCATTTTAGTGCAGCACCAGATATAGTGTATTCCAGTGATACAGCACCCATAAGTGTCCCTTCATACATGGGTGGCCTGCTTATCAATAGCAAGTTTCATTATTTGTTTGCGAATGTGACAATAATTCCAGTTCTTTGGAACAGCTGCAGTTGAGGCTCCTTCATGGATCTAAGCTTCAGAGGATGCCTGGGGTTTGAGCTGGGCCTTCTCCATGGTTGTACCATATGGATCTGACCTTTTAAAGAAGCCCATCTGGAGAGAAACACAGAGAGAGGAAGATCACATACAGATCAATTTGACATAATCTGTAGAAATTAATGTTCCCTGTCTCTTTCATGGGTTTAACTCATTGAGGTTGCTTGTTTACAGAAGCCTGAACCAGATATTAACTGGACTTAACTCTGCCAGCTCCCTAGTACAAATTCTAGGTAATGTCCAGCTGAGCAGGTCATTGTCCACAGAATTCACTGTGAGCGAGTTGACATTTCATTCTTTATGTACATTTATTGTCTCTTCTTGATGCTTTTGTGTCCCTTTGTGATTGTTTCTTTGTGGTCATTTTTTGCATCTCTGATCAGTTGCCGTTTTGTTGTCACTTTACATCTCTTTGTAGTCCTGTTGTGTCTCTTTGTAGTCAATTTGCATCTCATCATATTCATGTTTCATCTCTTTGTAGTGGTTTTGAGTCTCTGAGTAGTCCCGTTGTGTCTTTTTGTTGTCACTTTACTTCCCTTTCTAGTTGTTTTTGGTGTCTGTGGTCGCCTTGTTATCATTTTAAATCTGTTTGTATGGGTTTTGAGTGTTTCTGTATTACTTTTGTGTCTTTTAGTGGCCATTCCAACAAGAAATGTTAACAGTCCCCTCAATATTTGTCAGCTTGTTACCTTGTATAGTAGATATATGAGCAGGGAGAGTAATAGCAATCCAGCTAGCACAGCCAGGATGATGATCCACACTGGAACAAAGAACAGACTGTCCGGCTTGTTCCACATCACAGCCGTCACCACCTGAACAACAGGAAGCCACAGCATTCAGATGAGCTTACGTAGCTTTCAGCTCTCACTCACACTGACACTATAATAAGCTGAAGTTTACAAGCTCATTACATTGTAAAGATCCAATGAAAAATCTCATAAAGTTACCTTTTTGGATCCCGATGGTTTGAATTTGGGAGGAATAGAATAAGGCATCCTGTCCACCTTGTACTGAACAGAGCACTCCAAAACATACTGCTTATAGGCCCTCTGTGGACAAGCAAAACACAATTGGAAAGACAAATCTTAATAAAGGCTGCACTGAAGGGTTGAAGGTTGCCAATACCTGATATTCTGTGTCACTATGTTCAGAGTTTACCCTTAAACACCAAACAGTCCCAGGTGAAATTACAGATATTCACTGCTAAAAATTAGTTGATGGTAGTGAGAAGGCTCCAGGAAGATGTCAGTCGGAGACTATTTTGCTTGGCATTTCTTAAGGTTAATACAGACTTGGACATGCTATATCATTAGCTGTTAGTAGAACCTGAAGGTACATTCATTTCTTGAAGGTAGTAGTATACACTGTATAAAATTAGCATGCAGTATGGAGTTGGGACACACAGCTGTAATTGCTGTTTGGTGACCTCCCCAACAGAGGCAGCCAGCAGAGGGCAGTATGAGAACACATATTGCCTGACTTTATGTTGTTTTTTTTTTTTTTTATCTGCACTGTGTTATCCTCTAGATTTGAGCATCCTGTACTAATAGTTATGAGCAACAGTGCAGATCATTGTGCCCTGTATTCTCACCTCAATGAAGGTTTCAGCCCAGAGTCTGGAGCGAACAGTCAGGATGACACTGGCTCCTCTCTCCAGCAGCCCAGCGTTACACCGCAGCTGCCAGCACTCCACTGCAGAGCACGTCTAAGGAGGGACAGAGCCACAGTCAAACACATGGCACAGCCCTAATTCAGAACCATTTCGTTTCATTAGTGATTGGTCTGGCAGATACTGGCCATGAAGTTTCACACCAAAATGTGATTTGGTGTAGCTTCTTCTGCAGGACTCGGCAGAAATAGCAGAATTCTTCATATACATGTTACAATTCACTGCCTGCATATGTATTTGAAAGCACTGTCCAGTCCTATCCATTTAAAACGATAAGTCCACACTGCAGCTTCATTATTAAAATGTATGGTAAATATAGGGAAACTAGAGTGTTTTAACTTTCACCCAGTAAAAGCTTTTGCAATGGATGTTCAAAACACAGAGGGACCTCTGGTACACAGGAAGTGATCACTTTTACATTTTTGTGAGCTGTGGCTGTCTTTGTTACAGCAGTAAGCATTATTTCATACGGTGTTTTGCACTATATTCTTCAGAACTCACTAGCCAGTTTGGGCAGGATCTCTTCATAGGACTTTCTGTTAGTGGTATCCCAGGCTAGGATACCACTCCATTAACACTGAAACTGTTTCAAAGAGATAAACCCAGATAACACGTTTTGAATGTTTATTTTACATAATAGGCTCTGGCCTAAAACCTGGGAGTCTGTCAAGAGTCAGTCCCTTTAAGTTGGTACTAACTCAAAGTATTTTCTACCCATCAGCTTTCAAACAGTGGAGCATGGGGGTTTGGAAACATCTTCAACATGTGGTTAGATTCTTCAATTTGGAGATAGCTCATATGAATGCCATTAGAGATTAGCTGGCAAACATTACAGAAAGTGACGCAAGCCACACATAAGCAACCCTGTAAATCACAAACCTAATTAACTTCATCTCACCAACAATTACAGCAAGCAGCAGGAGATGTTGTCCAGAGCTCATTACTGTAAATCTATTTCCTCTGTTGAAAGAAATAATCTCATCATAATTTAGATCTTTTTCGTGTTCAGAGGCCAGAGCTACCTCCTCCTACAATCTGATTGGAGTATATTTGGTTTGAGTGCACTACATGAGTGTCCAAAGCCCACTGACAGGCACAGTACACTTCAGTAAAGAGCCACATACTAATGAAAATACACTCCCATAAGAACACCCAACACAAGAGCCACTGACTTTATGTAAGAGCCTCTGTTGTGGTGTGCTGTGGAGTGAACAGCTCTACAGACTTGCGTCACCATGATTCCCTCCACATGCTGAGTCAAGCAGGAAAGAGAAGGAGAAAAACAAACACCTCCTGGGGTCTTTATGGGACACATGAAGGTAACAGTACAAACCTGATGAGGAACAAATGTTCTCATGCAGCTAAAAAAGAAAAGGTAAACCCATCAAAAATAGACTTTTTGAGCTGGCAGAAAGCATGGTTTTTACTTCGACAGAGCTAGGGTTAATAGTTTCACCTCGCTCTGTCTTTGCGCTAAGCTTGGCTAAATCCAACGATTTCTGGACACAAATATGAAATTGATATTCGCAGTGAACGTGCAAGAAACATGAGCAATTTCACTGAATCTGTTCATGGTTTTGGTGATTGATGAACTTAAAGTGTAGTTTGCAACTAATTAACGTAATTCTGCTCACTCACACATTGTTTCTAGCATGCCAGCATGGCTGGCAACTGGCAATTCAGACACAGCTATGACTCTGTGAAGGAGTTTGATGAACAAATCAGTACTCGCACTCTTATGCACATTGTGCTCACCATGTCTGAAAAACAAACATCAGTCATATCGACAGCCAATTTGAAACAACGAATTGAGTTGAAGCAGTATTGGGAAATATTTGTGATGATCACAATTAACAAACACATCTTCTTCATCTCCTCGCACTTCCCATGTAGTTCTGTGCTGCTGACCGTGTAGCTGCTTTGGCTGCTTTGATATACAGTATGTTCAAGTTTGCTGTTTGCTATGGTGGAAATCGTTCTCAAAAAACATGAATATCATACAGCATTTAGTCTGATGTCATTACACAGACTGACCTTCTATCAGCAACCACAACTATGGCTGACTTCCAGCATCCCTGGCCAACAGCCACAAAGTTTCTCCACCCAAGTCAAACTCAGCATTTTGTAAAGAACCGGTTACCTTTGTTTTCCAATAAGTAACAGTGGTGGAGGAATCATTCAGACCCTTTGCTTAAATACTCATATCAAACTGTGACAATACTCCACTGCAAGTAAAATCATCATATATTTGTAACGTCTCTGTCCTGTGAGAACACAATATCTCTAAAAAGTTACCACCAATAACAAGTATACAGACTTGTACTAGACTACACTGTTGGAGATCTGCAGCTGTTGCAGCTCATGGGGAAAAAAAAGAAAGAAAGAAAGAAAGAAAGAAAGAAAGAAAGAAAGAAAGAAAGAAAGAAAGAAATGAATGTGCAGTAATATATTTTAGTCTGCGTGAAGTGCACTTTGAGCTGGACTCTAGTGAAGTGTGAACGTGCACAACAATGGATATTACTTTCAGATACACTAAAGTTTAGGCATGTACGACTGTGGTTCAGGGGGTGGTTAGGTTTATGGAATTAAAGGGGAATTCCACCAATTTTACACATCAATGTCTGTTTCTCTGTGTTGAGGAATAACACTGAATCTGTGAAAATGTTGCATAAAGCCTTTTGTGTAGGTGGAGTTGTGTGAAGTCTGATAAATGTCTAAAGTGATGTTGAGTCAGGTTTTGATAAGAAAGAAGAATGCTTAGAATAAACAGATATCTCTATCAGTTCTGCTCCATCTTTTTTTCCACTGCCCCTACGACTATGTCACAATGTTAAGAGAGTGCAGTGGAGCAATAGAAATATATCATGTATATGTGTGTGCATCTGTAAATGGGACCAGTGTTACAACTGCTTGGTGGAAAATATATTCTCTTTCTTATTACAACTGGAGTTCCTATTCTTTCCGTGTTGTCTCACCAGGTTTCCTTGTTCAGCCAGAAGGTCTCTGTACAGGTCCCTCCTCTGGATGTGATGCTCAGTGTTGGATTTCAGTGACGTGGGACCCGCTGCTGCTGGAGGCTGGAGCTGTCATTAACAAACACAATCAAATGAGGCCAGGAATAGACACAGGCTAATGGCCTCTCCATGTCAACCACGCTGTTTGTTGTGTGTGTCTTCACCTTTAGTTTCAGTGCATTGAAGGTGTGTTTGGAGGAGCAGCTGAGCGGTCCCTCGGTGATCACCTCCACAGGGTAGAGCAGCTCATGGCCGTGAGCCCTGAGAGGACATTTCACCTCTATCGTGGACTGGCTGACCACACTGGGACCGTTATTCACCAACTAGACAGAGAGACAGTTTGAACTTAGATGCTGAACACAAAGGGCCCGAGGAGGTGAAATAAATCAGCTGCAATGCACATCTGATGCAGGTTATATAAAGATGAATTAGTTTTCTTACAGTATAATGGATTTGTGTTTGCCTTCCACCCCGATATCTCAAAAGAATTGTGTAAAATATGTTTAGTGTAATTGTTACGTTAATAAAAATGATTACATAACTTTCAATTATTGGGCCAATTATATATTTTACAGAATTTATCAATATAATTTTTTTCATACAGTCCCTAAATAACCATTAGACCACAATTTTTGTCTAACCACCCTTTAATTTAACACATAACTGAAAACAAGCAGCTACAGGAGAGGGGTGAGGAGGGTTTGTAAGAAATCTTGGCGTACCTCATAGACCTGCTGAAGCTCAGGGCCTACGTCCTGCTCTTCCCTCAGGCTCTGCCGAACACTCCAGTTAGGAGGGGGAAAGATGACTTTGTCTGGGCGAGACACACTGCATCAGAAAGACACAGAGTTTGACCGTTATCTTGGCAGGAACCACTATGTTAAGAATGATGATATGTTGAGAATGTAATGATGCAGTGGAAGACTTGGCAATGAAGCCTCACCCCTGCAGAATGACATCAGCCATCGCAGCCACCTCCAGCTCATACAGCACCACCTCACTCTCTGAGTTATTTGCATTTTTACTAGAGTGGAAAGACGGAAACAACATTCACTCATCACTTGATGGAACAGTGTAAAACGTCTTGTCAAGGTTGCTAACATTTTCTAAATTCAATGCATTTTCTGACATTTAAGGACTTGCAGACACCGCACATGAACCACAGAGTACAGAACTCTCTGAAAATAGACCTACCTTCGTATTTGGAGCTCAAACTCTACAGTATTGTGAGTGTCCTTCAGTCTGGGCACAGTGAAGCGAAGGCCTGCCCATAACTGGAAATAACCCACAGAAAATGTACTGAATTCATGCAATGAATCACATAAAAATGAAAGAGATGTTTTGTATTTCATTTTCTTTTAACCATGCACTTTTCTCCATTCCCTCTAAAGCTTCCAAGGCTCAGTAACATATTTCATAAGTGCAACTGATTCCATTGGTGGTAACGAAAAGCTGACAAGCAGCTTTTGCTTGTCAAGTTCCAAACAGAAACATTTTCTCACAACACATAGTAAACAGTCACAAACAGAGCCTGTAGAAACGTTTTGACTTTGTGTATGAATTACACCACGCAGGAACAGCTTGACTTGACTAAATTGTACTGAGACAAGAAAGTCCAAAGATAACATGTGGGTGTTGTTGGCTCTTACACTGGCACCGGACTTCATGGGGTTTCCCAGATCACACACCAGATAGCGGGTCTGGTTTTCCGCCTCATAGCTGCACGTCAGCTGAGTCAAGCTCTGCAGGACACAAGAACATCAAATACTTCAACTCTTCACTCTGATGATACAATTACCAGATCTTTCTTCTAATAAGGCATCCCAATATGTTTTACACAGACAGATTTTATGACGAGATTTATGATGTGTTTTCTGCCATCACTTCGTTTTTTGTTTTTTTTTTATTTCCTTGATGCTGTGTTTCTATTCTGCTCTGATGTTGGTGGGAATATACACACTGTGGGTTTTCCACATCAGTTGCTGTGCATTCATGCTGCATTCAAGTGCTGCTTTGTTGAAAAATCAAACAAAAATGAAAAAATAAGCAAACATGCTGTAGATTGTTATGAAAGCCAGACATTTGCTTTGACATTTACTTCAATTGGAGAATAACAATAATCCAGCAATAAAGAAAAAATAATATTTATCTGTAGTTTCAGGTAAAGTAACAGTGACAGCTGTCTGCTCACCACATTGCTGCGTGCTATCCCGCTGTAGTCGGCCTCTGGGGGGAGCACCACATAGAGCTCAGCCTCGTACGCCCCTCCCTCTCCCTCGTTCCTGGCGTTGAAGGTCAGGCTCAAGGAGTTTTCATCGCCCAGGTAAACCTCTGTTCGGTCGCTGAGAGGAGAACCACAACACCATCAGGACACTTCTGAATATTTTACAGTCAGTCAGAACTGATCCGTTCTCTACAGGCTGAGACCAATGAGACTGAACCCAAAGAGTGAAATCGAGGACCATAAAAACAAAACAATGAGCTGGAAGATGACAAAATGCTACAAGGAAACTGCAGAGTGGGGTGATAATCATCTTACTGATCCATGGCTGATATAAGATGATTGATGAGTGCAGCTTTAAAGCTACTGAAAAATGTGAGGAAGGCGTACAGATGTGTCTTGAAACTCGAGCGTGGATGGTTTGCACCAAACACAGCAAGTGGGAAAGTGAGTTTTAAAAGCAGAATTAAAAAGTTAATGCTTGAGGAGCATTATCAACACCTCTAATGTACATAATGGCCATTTTGTGCTCTTTAACTTACTTCACATTCCTTCTTTGAGCAAAGAACTTCAGAAACATTTTTAATGGCAAAAGATAGTAACCTCCTTCGTCACAGCAACAACCAGGTGTCATAAATTAGCTTGCATTATTTTTGCTGTAATCCCATCTTAAAGCCCTTATATATACATTTTCCATGTGACTGTAACATCCTACAAATAATTCTGACAGCTGGGTTTGGTTTCTGAAGAAGAGCGAATCCTGGAGGTGCAGAGGTGGGGGTTTGGTCGATGTTTCTCAGAGTCCCTTTTCCATATTTGATTGAGTGTGTGCTTGAATGTTTATGCTGTTCGCTTTGTTGTCCACTAGGAGTCTCCAAGGTCAGAAAGTTTGTCTGCTAATACGCTAAACTAAGAAGGTGAATGTCATAAATATACCTAGTAAACATCAGTATGTTCCCATAGTAAGCATATTAGCATGCTGATGTTAGAATTTAGCTCAAAGCCGTGCCTCAGTGCAGCCTCACAGAGCCACTGGCATGGCTGTATGCTCTTTTTTTAAAAGTTGTATTTCCCATGAGTATCTATTACCCAGCCATTATTTTTTGTCGGTCTTGAAAAGCCTTTTTATCTACTGACTGAAAACAGCAGCTTCCACTTTCAGACTCCATTCGCTGGCACGCTTTACTTTGTGCTACCTCTGCTGCTGCGTTCATTTGAAACTTGACCAACATACCCAAGAAGCAAGTAAAACATAATGAAAAGCAGGAACGTGAAGTCTTTCCAGACAATACATCTCTGTTTTGGAAAGTCCCCAAAGGCCATTTTCTCCTGCATATCTGTCTGTGACTGACCTGGGAAATGACCCAAATCTGATCACTGTGATTTGTCTCAGGAAACCGACCCCCACCTTATTCCACATGTTCACAGTGACACCCCTGTGTGCAAACACGCTTTCAGTGGCGTAGTGATAAATCCTCTCGACACCCTCTGACTCCAGCCCTCCCCCAACGGCTACACTTTGTGGCAGTAAATTCATGTTTCTATTGAGCAGAAAGAGTCTGGTTGAGAGTCAGAATCAGGGTTCTTCTTTCATTCCCCACTTCCTCCTCCCCTCCCCCCCGCCTTCAGAGGGTCTGGACGCAGTGACCCCTCGCTAGGTAAGAAAGCCACCAGATGAATTCAATTAGGCCCAGGCAAGTTTAGGGAAAGCAGAGGAAGCAACACTGATACCCTAACACCAACACCGAGCAGATGCTGAGGCAGAAGTCTGCAGCGTGCTGTTGAGATGTTAACTACACTGAGTTTCATGTGTTGGGAAAATGTAACTGTGGATCATGAAGCTCATAAAAATCATAATTGAAGCCAGAGGATACAACTCAAACACCAGTGACAGACCTTTGGTTGTGAATGTTAAACATCCCACTCTTAGCAAATTCTTGGCTAGTAAGAGAAAAGTGCTGTGTCTCATGGTATGTTGGTGAAGGGAAACTCTGTTCAGTGAAAGTGCTGAATCATTCGAGTTCGGTCCCGATGCAACTACAAATGCAGATCTGTGAGATTTTCGTGGGAGACTTTTTTGCACTGATTGTATTTCTGCAGCTAAGAGAAATCACATGGCCATGTAATGCAAAACACTCCTCATAACAGAGCTGCCTGGGAGGAGCGAGTGTGAGCATGTGTTCGCTTTGTGAATGGACTGAGACGTTGCCACATCTTTGGCTGATGTCCATTCACAGACAAGGATACACGATTAATTAACGAGGAATTAAGTGAGTGTGCCAAGAGTCAGGAATCTTTCCATCATATCTGTACTCCACTATGCCTACAGTGGACAGTGTTAAGAGCTGTTAACAGAGTCTTATCATTTGTTTTGATCTGTTTCCCAGAATCATGTTTATTCCTTTGAATATTATTCCCAAGCTTCCTCTCTTTGATTATCTTTGACTGAACTCATGGTCCCTCCCTGCAGATGAAGTAAACTCTTCTGCTAACCATAGCAACAATATTTATGTGCCACTGATTATCACTAGTTGGCTCACTGGAGAAACTAACCCCAGGTTTAAATGTACTCTCTGGAAGACATAATGTGTGTCCTTGAGGCCTAAAAATTATCTATCACTATCATAAAAGACTTGGAAAGCTGATTTTTTTTGCCTGCAGTAATTTATCGTGCAAGCCATAGTGATCAGTGGAACACATGAAACCCTCCACAGAAATGTTTATTGCGATTCTCATGCGCTAATGTGCATGCATGTACTTCCTAATGCGTGTGCATGTGATACATTAACTGGGATCCACTGAAAAAAACAATGCTCCACAGCATTTCCAGTGGTCAAAAGCTTCACAGAGTACCATCAATGGACTACAAAACAACCTTTGAAGATTTACATGCAGTCTGTTAACTGGCCAAGATATGTGTGATGAAAAACTAAACCAACATTGAAAATAAAGGACTCTGAGGAGCAGACGCCGCAATGTGAGGAACTATGGTGTTATTTTTTTCATTGTGTACGTCGTGAAATATCATTTTCTCATGAGACCTTTAAAATCATGAATAACTGGGGTGACCTGGAAGTCTGACACTCCATGCTTGTACCACATGACTGCAGAGTCCACGGTTTGATACTGGTCAGGGACACTGGCTGGGGCATATCATACCCTTCTCTGTCCCCATGTTTCAGCTCATTGTTTTACTGCCGGCACCTTTACTGTGTTGGTTCAGTCTCATTGCTCTCATCGACCCTGTTTTAAGTTGCAGCAGGCAGCTGTTTTCAGCCTACTGTACACACCAAACAACATATGGACGAGTTTAGCAGCTGATACTGTAGGGGACCATGGTGGAGCATTTAGCAGCTTAAGCTCTGTCCCTCAGGGGCTGGTGGAGACCAAAACAGAGCAGAAAGAGAATGAATATTGAACTTATATTC
The DNA here is from genome assembly GCF_051107435.1 of Chaetodon auriga. Lineage (NCBI taxonomy): Eukaryota > Metazoa > Chordata > Actinopteri > Chaetodontiformes > Chaetodontidae > Chaetodon > Chaetodon auriga. Next base: position 10,122,246 of record NC_135075.1, on the reverse strand, counting down.
ATCAGATGGCAAGAGACACGACTCATAATGAATGCTGATGCTGCTCTGTGCTGAAGGTTTGGGCAACTGTGCTGACAGCCACATCAACTTTATGCTAATATTATGTTCACCGCTTGTTCTGCTTCCCTCAAGTGGCCAGAAAACTAAACTACAACTGCTTTGAGCAGTGAGCCTGTGCTGTGGAATTTTGTATGTGTGTGTGTGTGTGTGTGTGTGTGTGTGTGTGTGTGTGTGTGTGTGGTTCCTGTAAGTGGTTTTGTTTACTTTGTCTGTTCATCCAGGACTGCTTATGCTAACACTGCAATTCTTCTTGCTTTCATTCCACACTAACCAGAAACATAAAATGCATCACTTCAAATTCAGCAGAGGAAAGACCCACCAGACCCACTTGTTTGGCATGGCAAACGTAAGAATCCTTGGTATAGGTTAAATCTCTATTGTGTGTTACACGTCACAGATGCACAAACTGTGACAGATTAGCTTTGCATGACTGGAGGGTTTAAGTTTTGTTTGTTGAATCAGGTAAAGCAATAGAAAGGTGCTTTGCTCTCACCCATAAACAGCCAGTTTGAGGTCAGGGACACAGATGTTGTCCTCTCCGCAATCAAGTTGAATCTGGGCCTGAGAAAGACAGAAGGGTAGAGATAAATGGAGGAAGGGGGAGGAGTAAGGGATGGTTATGATGGGTGAAAGGGAGAGAGGTATCCAGGGAACAGAGCCCAAAGGTATGGAGAGAGGAGAGCTCTCGAGGAAGTGGATGTTTACAGAAGCCGGCACACTGGACTCATGATTTAATGAGAGGATAAGAGAGGATATAGACTGTACATATCCTCCATATATGCACAAAATTGTAACAGTATTTGCAACAACCAGATACCAAGAAGCTGTATGAAAGCAGCATCCTTTCATGTTTGCAGGATGAAAGGAATATGTGTTTTACATGTGGGAAAAGAAGAAGAGAAAGAACAGAGAAAACATGGTGAAGGTTTAGGGGAATGAAAGGATGACGAATTCCAATGAAATAAGTATGACATTTTTGTGGAAAAGCTCGATCAAAAGGAGCGAAAACCTCACATTTAAAAGAGAATAGAGCTTAATCTCCTCATTAGTCTTACGTGACAGATGAATTGGTAAAAACCACAGTAAAAGATAAATGTGATTTGATTTGACGGTATTGTCTTTTCCAGTGGGTCTCTGGAGCTTTTTGCCTTATTCTCTTTTCTCCTTTTCTGTCTCCACCATTTCTTCCATTGAGCTCCATAATGTCATTGTTGCCATACTCTCTTCTCTCCAACATATGGGAAATATTAGATTCCAAAAGAATGCTTCGGAGGGCTACAGAGAGCAAAGACTCAGCCTGGCAATAGTTAACAGTGTCTCAGTGGAGATTCCTCATTCAAGTCCCTGGTTTTACATTCACTCCAGACTCAAGAGGCTATCTGTCATTTAACACCAAACAGACAGGAGCACACACACTCAGTAATAGACTTACTGAGATCAAGTGATGAGTCCCAACTTATCTTCCCTCTCTTCCAACCACTTTCATCTCTTTTTCACTTTCATCTCTGCATCTTTCCATATGTTTGATCCATGTGACCTATGTTTCCCTCCAGCTCTTAAAGGAGCAGAGCACACTGTTGCTGTGTTGGTCAACTTCAAGAGGTGGAGTGATGACAACACAGAAATCATACCTGGTAGAGCACTATGGCACATGCTAAGACTATGCTCAGTGACTGTGGGGCGCAATAAGCGTAATGGTCTCGATTAAGAATTATTGTAATACTTATCATTAATGATATCCATTTGGAAATGATTTTGTTAAACGGTATCTGCTGTAGCAACATGAAATTAATAAAGTTTCTGTACTTCACTGTGTGAAATCATGTCTACTGAGCACTGATTAGGACTACCTCACTACCTTCTCCTGCAATGCAAACACATTAAATAATCCCTTGTAGTTTATACTGTTACATCTTGTATTTTAGGCATTTTATATGAAAGATTAAAAAGAAGAAAGTTTGAAAAATGTAGTCAAACTTAACTAGTTTCATTATTAGTGATATATATCGCTGTTTTAGGTTTGTTTGTTTGTTTGTTTTCCCTGAAAAATACAATGGGGATTAATGAGTGACTGGTCACTTGGCAGATTCAAAGCTCATTCATGTTTCGGTGTGACTGATGATTACAGCGCCACCACTCAGTCTTGCTGCTATTCTGTCCAAGTGGCTACTTGTGTTACTGCAATGAACGAGTCTCCTGCAGCCCAGCATTTTCCCCTTAAATCCAGTTTTTAATCCATGAAGGTTTTCACTCTGAAAGTTTTTGTGCTACGTGCGAGAAACACTAACAAGCACATATAGTGGGCCATAACATCGAAGTAAATCTGGAAGCTACAGAAAGTTTTTCGCCAATGTGACTGGTGAGCAATTTTCATTCAAGTGAAAGGATGCCATCTTTGGGTCCAGTATACAACCATGCCTCGCACTCACTGGACGCAGCCACATGGGCGCCTTTTCACCGGGAAACTTAAGGTCTGTCCAAAGTCATTACATTTGTTGCTAGGCGCCAAATTGGTAGTACTGCATGCATCAACCACTAGGGGCACTTGGTCCTCAGAAATGGAACAAAAGAAGAGCAACTGTGGGCTGAGAGGATTCAGCACTTTATATTGTTTAAACAAAACTGGCAGTGAATTACTGTGTTCTGTATCACATGACGTGTACAAGCATCAACTGTCTTTTTCATCATGTACATGAACGTATGATTTCTTGTCAACCCTCTGCATGAGTGGAGTGCAAGGACTTGAGATCCTGGTATTTCTCCAAATCTGGTCTAATTATTCATTATATTATATGATTATTAGTGAAAAATTGTGTGTATAATAGGGTTTGACATGAAGAAAATCTTTACACAGTATAATTTTAGCCAAAGGTGTGGTCAGAACTGTGGCCTGTTGCACCGTGACCACACCCAGCAGTGATGTAGCATTGCACTGCGGTGGATTAGTCACTCAAATGCATACGACTGGAGAGACACAGCAGTAAGGATATCCACAACTATACTGTCACTCAACGTAGTGTATGCTAAACTGTCAGCATGGAGCCCTGTGTCACTCAGCACAGTGTCAACAGCAGGGTTAGTCCACTGGAGAGTCCAGTGGAAACATGGCTGGTATTTCTCAGTGTCTCAGTGAGGTTCTCATCCTTCTAGTCAACTGATCAATGGATGAAGCGCTAATTGATTCCTTTCACATAAGGGGAAGCTAGAACAACAACAGATGAAACTCACAGTGTTGCCTTCAAGGCTTTTATGCCAGAAAAGTTGGTATATTCTGTTAAAAACATCCAGTTACAAGTACATGATGTACACACTCACACATCCACATCACCCACTCCCTTCACCTTATATCACTCACAGAAACATGTGCACGTTTTCAGGCTGTGGCTCTGCCCTGGCGGACGAGACCACTGGCAACATACATAAACAAACCACAACCAGATGTGTGAGAGCTGAGTGCCGCCCCACCCAAACAGAGCTGTCAGCCATCCCTCTGTGTTTTTGCAGAGCCATGACTCGCCAGTCCTCCATAAACCTTCCATCTCTCCGTATAGGAAACTAAAGACACTACCAATGGAGACCAGAGTGCAGCAACCAGCTCTTGCTCTATCAGGACTGACCCTCACTCTCTAACCATATAGAGGGGCCTTACATTTGATTTCAGTTTCAAAATGGTGGCCTGTAACATCCGTCTTTGCCAGTCAAATAAATCCCCTGCATGCAAAATGTAAGGTGTGGGTGAGGTGCTGTGGTATGCAGGGTGAAGTTAAACTCGTATAGTTCAGAAAACCACTCTGTAACAGCTATTTGTACATGATTTTAGATAATTTGATCAAGTTTTGTGAAAATGTTCATCACACCATCTGTTCTGCTCCTTTCACTGGTATCTGTTTAATTCATAAAATGTAAGGCTTGTGGCCATTTAAGTGGTGTGGGCTCGATGTTCAGTGTGGTAATGTTATATATAGATACAGTTTACTACACTACACATATATACTTCATAGCTTTGGAAGTGGAACTTCCAAGAAGAACTGAAATAGAGCAGTGCGTCATGGATTTCCGGGTTGGATTTTCAGGGAAAATCCTTTTAAATAAGCAGTTATACCACAGTTAAGGTTAGTGACATAATGTCTCACGCTTGCCAATTCTCATAGTAATACAACGTGCTGTTTTTCAGGTTCACAGCAGGTAAAATAAGACCAGTTAGCTCACGTGATGGAAATATTTGTCACTGTATACGTGCTAATAAGGTGTCTGTGAGTAAGTTCACATCATGGTCCATATTGCCAATACTGAAGCAAGCTGAGTACACAAATCGCACAATAATACACTTCTGATAATTACACTACAGGCTAAATAAATGGTGGCCACCATGTGCAAAATTTAACAAAACAGTAAAAAATAATGAAAAACAGTCTTTATGAAAGGGTGCCATGGTTTAAAAAAAGTTTGGAACCCACCAATCTACAGTGCATGATGTAACATACTGTGAGACCCTTTATTTGACTGTGGTTTTATGAGTGATTTTGTAGCATGAGTTAATATACACACCTTCTGCTCTATATGCTGAACTGTCTGATAATTCAGGACTGGTCTGAGGCCATGCTGGTCCACTGGGGCATGAGGATCTAGACTGAAGTTGAGGCTGATGTAAATGGGAGAGAGTTTATCCCGAAACTCATCTTCAGCCTGCAACAGAGAGAGAGAGAGAGAGAGAGAGAGAGAGAGAGAGAGAGAGATACAACTATGTGAGGAACTAATGTGAATGGCACAAATCCACATGTTGTCTGCTGTCTCCACAGACTGAGAACCCTTTGTCTGGTGTATTTATGTGCTGTTTTGCTAGTTTTTGCTGAAACAAACTGACACTTCAGCAAAAGATGATTAAAAATTTGTCATCAGGGTAGACAGTTCAAGCCTTTAAGTGCAGATTACTGTGAAACCCTGTTCCAAGTAAATGTAGAGGAAGAAAGTCACAAAATCAAAAGCAGATGTTACAGCAACCTACATGCAGCCTAAATGATTTAGTCTGCTTTAAGTTTCTCTGAGACATGACATGAATTCTGTTCGACCAGCCACAATGATGTGGCCCCTTTAAAGAAAGAGCAAAAGGAAGAAATCGCATACAAACACGTATGTGTTGACTGACAGGTGAGTGCATGGTTGGCAGTTTCTGCTCAAACCATATCTTATCCTGTCAAAGAGCAAAGTGCTCTGATCATTATGTCCTTACAGGGAACATCTACACATTTGACTTAAGTGTTTTTGGCAGGCCTTCACTTTGATCAGGTCACCACTGAGTGATGAGAAGATTGGTACTGTGGTAGTTTCACCTCATTCACCTCAAATAGCACTTCAAACAGCAACTTCAAACCCTGCCTATTAGGATATGACGTTAACCTCTGTCCTACCAACAAGCTAATTACACTCACCTGGTGTCACAGGTGCAAAATAGTCTCTGATTAGATGGCTCAAATGCAAACCAGCAGGGCACTGGCTCCTGAGGGCCCGGATTAAGAACCGGAAAATTTGTTAAATATAAAGGCATAGACTTGAGATGACTGGCTTAAGAAATATTCAGTGCATCGCCCCCTTGTTTTCATCATCATGAGACGACATAAAATGATTGACATTAAAGGAAAAATCTGTCTATTTATCATACGACTGCTCATGCGCAATGTTACTACACTGACACAGATGGTCATCTGGAAGGAGCTGTATGATGGAGTCCATGCAGACACAAGCCTTCAAACAGTCCTCATAGATACTATGTGCAGTTTTCTTGTCCCTGTTTTTTCTGATGGGTTTCTATGTTTCTTGGTGCATTATGTAAAAAGGCTGTCAATGTGCATGTGTGTGCTTATGACCACGCACAAGATACAAAAAAATAAATGGGGACCCAAACGTTACTCCATGGTACTGCAAGTGTTCAAAAACTCCACAGGGTACCAGGAGCCCAGTTATCAACAGTATTGCTACCACACACCTAAGATAGTGAACATACCTGAGAACCATCAGCATGTTAGCATGCTAGCATTAGCATTTAGGTCAAAGCACCACCATGCCTGAGTACAGCCTCACAGAGCTACTGGAGTATTTAATGTTTATTCTTGTCAATTTACCTCAAAGATGTATGCGTAAATAGTTATTTACTATTTGCAGCATTTCAAAAATGTACATCCAACCTGCTGACACTAAGGTGGAAAAACAAGCAGTGTGACTGACCCGTAGATACAGCTTAGTGTCATGGCACGAACGTTCTCCGTTGGAGAGGCTGAAGGTCTTCAGCAAACTGGGCTGCTGGCTGTCCAGGAACAGAGTCCTCCTGATGGACTCCTTCTGGTTCTGCTTCACACTGTCCAACTGAACCTCCACCACAAAGCCTACTCACACACACAAGGCAAGAAAACAGTGAATATGCATAGTCTGTACATTCAGTACATGCCTGTATTAAACACAAAAATGTATGTTGATGTATGCATGGGCACAAACGTATTTGCACAGACATATTACATGCATGCCTGACTGCATGCAAATACACACGCATACAGTGGTAAACATTATTATGGTAAAGTGCCTTAATGTGCCATTTTGCTCTATTTTTGTGAGTCACAGAGGGGTATTGCTGTGACTCACATGACATAAACTATGCAGAGAGAACAGACAATACGCACCCACGCAATTGTAATAAACACACACACACTTCTCTAAACTGCTGGAGCCCACCAAGTTACCCTGTATTTAAATGATTGTTCTTTTATCTTGATCTTAACTGCCAAATTGACCACAGTGAGGTCCAGCATACTTGTGGCTACACAAAGAAAGCAAGGTAATAGAGACCATCTGTGTGTGTGTGTGTGTGTGTGTGTGTGTGTGTGTGTGTGTGTGTGTGTGTGTGTGTGCGCGCGCGCATGCCTCACCTAGATGAGCGGGGAGGTGCTTCCCATTAGCCAGCAGGCAGAAACCGATGCTGACACTGGAGGTTGAACATAGACAAAAATATGAGGAAAAACAATGAAGACTGAGCTTATCGAGCTGTGCTTCCACTGCTTTTGGGTACTTTTGTTAGTCCTTTTTATTTAAAGATATAATCTTGAAGATTTTCACAAACTTAACTCCCATGTTTGATACTATTTATGGTTGGCCCATTCAGTCAATCATTCATTCAGTAAATATCTCTCTAAATAGCAGTTTTTATCAGTAGTGGCTGTAGTGGTAGTGATGGTCCTCCATTCCCATGCTAGATTCAAACTGCCTACCTAAGCACAAGGGATTCACATTATGTGGCATGTAATCCTGCATTTCTCTTTGTAATGTTAACTCATTGATATGAGCCTCACTGTTCACTGTACACTCTCAAAAGCTTTCTCCATACTTACACATATATACTAAATGAAAACAAATGTGGACAGCTGTGGCTGCATTCCACACGTGCACATAAAACAAGATGGGTAACCCACTGCAAGAAGAGCCTCTTTGTCAAATTTGGCTGAATTAAAAGACAATGATGTGTGTGACCGCTTAGCAACAATAGGAATCATGAATGGGGAATACAGTATATATATACAGTACACGAAATAAGTGTACCGTTTACTTTTCTAGTCCATGGGCTGTTGGTGCTCACAGTGCAAACAGTCCATGTGAGGACCTGCTCAGACATAACGGAATTTGTCTGCAGTACCCACACTTACCCTTGCAGCCACAGGGATGCAGCAAGCATGAATTGGCCTCATACATCATATCAAAGCTGTTATTGCTAATGTAAATATAACATCTGTATTAACTGTGGCTGCTTTAGGTTACAACAGCATTTAACTGTTGAAACATGGGGTGACTTTTAATGTGAAAGAGCCACAGGAAATACATCTTCTGATGTATTTCTGCCAAAGCAGCTGCTCAAGGAGTGTTTGCTATGGTATTAAATTAAACTGAAATCAGGGCTGAAATCTTAAGCATTACAACTTTAAAGAACAGAATGCCTAAAAAAAACAATAAACAAATAGATGTCGATATGCTTGTGGTCATATAAATGTTTACAGGAAGGGAGGATAACCTTGTACTGTCTAAGGGGAGTATTGTTGATGCCAAACAATATCTCATTCATTTCCAGAAAGTTACAACCCTTTTCCAACCTTTTCAATGTTAATAACTGCACTCATCTTTCCATACAACTACTCCACCTTTCTCCCACTCCCTCTCCTCTGCTCCCTTCATCTTCTTTTTGTTTCCATGGCAGCAAAAACACCAATAAACATGAAAACAAGTCTTACTTTTATCAACCTACAGGGCAGATACTAAAACGCCTGCCAGTTTGGCAAATGCTCCTAACAGCAGCCTAAAAATGTTCCACATTTAATACCATGGTTAAAGTGACCTTGTGGAAAGAGCTTCATTGACATTGAAAGTGGGGTGAATTTTCCCCTTTTTTTTCACTGGATCTAAGAATACTGAGTGTGTAGTTCACAGCAGCTTGGACAGGAAACTGGCAAACATGAAGTCATTTGACATTCTCGTGAGGTAAAGTTTGGAAAGCTGAAATTGAACTAAGATGTGTGTTACATAACATTTGCAAGACTTTCCATGTTCTGTTCTTGTCACAGAGCTCTTTAACTACTCTTAAGCTCTTTTGTTAATTCATTAAGTAGCAATGACAAAAAAACTGTTTGTTTGCTTTGGATTAAACCTTGTGCAATCTGCCCTTTAAGACATTTGTGGAGTTGAAATGTTTTAAGGAAAATAGTTGACGTCCATACCAAGACACAGCAATGGTTTCATTCCCTGTGAAAACCTCACAGGTTTTCTCCTCCTGGTTGAACATGGTAGGCTGCACTGTAAGAGTTGCACTGGCACTCACTATTGGCCGAGCCCTGATTGAAGACACAGACCATGAAATGATAAGAATGAAAAGAACTGTCTTTATATTTGTTACTGTATTCTTGTGTTTTTTAACATACCTGTACAGCACTGCTTTATCAACCCCAAAAGCACCAACAATCAGATCTGCAAGAAGGCAAAGTGAGTTAAGTGAAGAATACTGAAGGAGAGGATAAAGTGTTCATAAACGCCTGGTGGTGGACTACTTTCTGCAGTACCTGGGTAGCCATTTTGATCCAGATCTCTGTTGCCTCGCACAGCAAAGCCAAAACTGGCCGGAAAAGAGCTGGAAGCCCATTGGCCAGAGAGAGTCTGAGTGGGCGTGTCCATCAGTCCTCCAGCATGGCCGTTATAAATGAGAACCAATCCATGCTGGTCGTCTCCTCCATAGGGACTTCCAATGGCCATGTCTGATTATAAACAGCACAAACACACCATGTGAGGAATCTCATGTCTCCTCACACTCTGTAAACTCAGCCCTTATATGTACTGCATGTACTTCTACATTCAGTGTATGTAGCTGAAGCTGACATGCAGAGCAGCTTATAGCATAGTATACACAACTGAACATGGACAAATCAAAGCAGTTTTGTGGGCCAGTTAAGAAGTTATTGATGGTTCCTGAGTTATTGTTTTGTGGGGATTTCCTTTGTTTATTTTGATTTACTTCTTTAGACTTTGGCTGAATCCTGATTGAATACCAGTTGGTGCTGCCAAAATGTCTTTCACATTTGGAATTGTATCTGAGCTAGTTTAAAGCAGTGCTGAAACATTAAATTGATCAGTAGATTGACTGAAAATTGAAAACCATTTTGATTGCTGATTACTTCATTTATCAAATTTACAAAAAGCAAACTTTTGTGAGTTCCAGCTTCTTAAATGTGAGGATTTGCTTTCCCCTGCTTTATACCATTATAAATGGAACATATTTCTCTTTTACACTGTCGGTCAGACGAAAGAAACAATCTGAATCTGTTATTTTTCTCTCTTAATTTCCTCACAAAGGTGGCCGTAAATAAGTTTGTTATAGAATAAACAACCAATTAGTGCTGCAAATAAGAATAATTTTCCTGATTGATTCATCTGTTGGTTATCTTCTTGATCACTCTGTCAACCATTTTGTCTATAAAATGTCAGAAAATAGTGAAAATTCTCATTGTAATTTCCCATGGTTCAAAGTGATGACTTCAAATATCTTTTACTGTCCAACCAAGAGTATAAAACCCAAAGACACTCTGTTTACTGTCTTGTATGACAAAGTACAAATAGTTGACAAAATAGTTGCTGATTATTTTTTCTGTCACTGAACTAATTGATTGATCCATTAATTGTTGCAGCTGTACGATTAACAAATTCATTACTAATAAAAGTCATTGTTAGTTGCACTCCTAATTTAAACCTTCATGGGTCAGCAAAACTCTGCTGTATGTAGCACACCTACCATTGAATCCATCCTGGTTGAGATCACCCAGTGGAGCCAGCGAGGTGCCGAACCGGCTGAAGGCCTGCTGACCGAGGAGGTGAGACGGGCTTGGCTCCAGCAGCAGAGGGCCTCTCTGGAGGTACACGTACACCTTACCCAGCTCCTCCAGACGCCCATTGGCCCCTCTACGCATGAACATTGGAGCTCCCACCACCAGGTCGTCCAAACTAGGGAGTCAAGCAATGGTACAAGATGGAAGAAGAAGAGGAATTATTGATATGGACATAAAACAAAAGGGGGCATTTTAGGATTCAAGTGTCTTATCTAACAGTGATCTAACATTCGGTTTTCCCCTTTCAGTAATTCCCCTTAAGCAGATTTAAGATTGGAAAAATCATCTTGTTCCACAGTGTCTGGCTGTATCATAGTGTGAGAGTTTGCCCCAGATCTTCAGTGAAGCTACATGATATTTCACTGAGTCAAAACAAAGACTCATCAAAAGGATGTCTTCTCAATTACTTATGCAGCATGTTATACAAGTTTCCCCTTGATTCAGCCAGACATAGTTGGTGAAAACTTAAGGATCTCCACTAGTGTTTACTGTAAAATGAAGTTGTGTGTTCATTTGAACAATGCTGCGTAACATGAGTCTGTATAAACCACCAGCATGGCAGTGGGATTTGAGAAGTTAACACTGAATCTCATATTATGGTTGAAACAGGAAAGTAAGGAAAGTTTAGTGATTACAGAAAAGGGAATATTTTCTATTGAAAGATGCATGTTAGAATGATGAAAGTGGCTAAAAATCATGTGTCCCTCTGACTCACTGACACTAAATTAATAGCAATATAAAAAGACTTAATAACAGCTCCAATTATAAACCACACTGCAGAATCAGTTCAAAGGACAAACAGTAGTTTAAAGGCTACACTGAATCTTAAAACAATTAATACAGGACGGGTCAAAGGGTGTGCATCTGCCAGCAGTGAGGAAATGAAATTGACCAAAGGAGAACCTTACACTCAGAGGAACTACACACAGAATGAGAGTGCAGGGTTTTTTCCATGACACATTTGACAGTGACAGGGTGACGGATCAAGTGTGGGAAACCTCCAAAAGTCACGCTGTTGTTTCTGTTTCAGTGACCTCACCCTTCACTTTCAGTCTCTTGTTTTAGCTTACAGTTCTCTCCCCTCTCTGTCACTGCCCCCATTTTGCCTCTCTTAACCATTTTTTTGCCATCATCTGTCTCACCATCCCTCCAGTCACTCACCCGTCGTTGTTGATGTCGGTGGCTGCCACTGCATAGCCGAAGTAGGACCCCATCTGGAAGGCATTACAAACAAGAGCCAGTTAGCCTGTAATCATATCACGGTGCATAGATCCCCATCTTTTCTTTTTCTATGTCCTTTTTCTTTTTCATACCGTTCACCACCACCACCACCACCTCCAGAGGCTTTCCTCCTCAATCTCTGAATCCAGCAATCCCCTGGGGTCTCCTCCTCTCCCTTTTCATGGAGCTCAGTGCTAGAGCTTCTGTAAGCTTGAGGAGAGGTAGGGGGTCCAGGGATTGCAGACTCAAACTACTTTAAAACTCACTCTGAGAGAATTCTCCTGGGGCTTGAGTTTTTCCGGTTTAATTTTATACCATGTATGATAAATTAGGCTCACGTTACATTCTTGGGTGACTCTCACTTCAAAGTGATTTGTAGTGTAGCTACACAGCAGTGTGTTTGAAGACCCTTGTGAAAAACAAGACTGAATATTGGGGTTATTTTCCTGTATCGCACATGCAAAACAGCTCAAATCAACATCAATCAAACTGGCTCAGGACAAAGTTCAAATTTACTGTGATAGGAGCACTGCTTTGCCAGATATATTCACACTCTTAGAAATATGATCAACACTTCCCGTAGAGCTGAACCACCAGGAATGTTCATCTGAGGAGAGGTGATCAGCAGGCGGAGAAAAGCTGACCACAGATCAGTCTGATCCTCGTATTTCAGATGTTTCTGAAATTTTTATGGAAGTAATGGCAGGACTGCTTAAACCTGCAATAAATGAGTTTTTTCTGGCTGTCTGGAGGCAGTGGAGAAAAGTTGTGAACAAAACATCGACACATCATCACCTTTTAAATTGCTATGGTGAACAGTTTAACAAATGTTTGCTTATTTACACATCCAGTAGTTACAGAGTAATTCGCTCGGAGCTGTGTTTGTCACCATCCATGGCAAATGTAAGTCCAACATTCCCTCTCTTTCAGCTCAGTTTTTGGTCTCTTCCAACTCCTGAGGGAAATATCAGGCTCTTTAGCTGCTAAACGCTGCACTATGTTCACCAGCTAGTCACTTAATGGGTCTGTGTACTGTTTAAGTGCTGAGCAGGTAGTGTACAGTGGCTTTTTAGAGCTTTTTCTCTGAAAACAGCTGCCTGCTGTGGCTAAGAATGACACTATGAGAGCGATGAGAATGAACCAAAACTGTAAAGTTGGGACCGTAAAGCTAAACAATGAGCTGAAAGTCACTATACAGCTCAGTGAAGCTGAGCAGAGCAGCAGATTCAGGTGATCATTCTCTGTACGTTCAGCACTACGACCGCCTCATTTCACATTTTCGCAATCATTTGATTTTGTTATTAGAAAAAATTCCATTATAGCCACTTTAAGAAGTTGTAGCCATAGACTGTATAAAATAAGTGGACGTAGCTTTCGGGTCTGAAAAGTGAATCCGATGCGAAAGTGGCTTAAACCTGCATTTTTTCTAATGACCAGCAGGGGGACACTCTACAGGCTGTAAAAAGTCTGATTGTATGTTAGCTTTGGAGAAAATGACTCTACTTCTCACTGGAATTATTACCTCTGTAAACAGTTTCTTAATGGGTTTATGGTCTCTCATTAGTTTCAAGTCTTCTTCAATACAGCAAATAAGCAAATATTTTTGCTAACGCATTCCCCATATCAGCCTTATGGGGTGAAGATATGTCAATGTGGTGTTAGCTTATTCTGCTGGCCAAAAAAATGTAATTAAAGCAGCTTTAAATTTACCTAATTGTGCTCCCTCACTATGCTAACAGAAACCACTAACACTATAAAAGCAGTAAAAAAATCCACATTTCAAAACTGGCCACAATTCAGGTGCAACTTTGTCCATATCCAACCCCGAACCAAAACACCATTTTGGATAAATATACAAGAAATTAATCGTTTTATAAATAACAGGATTTTCTTTTTTCTTTTCTTTTTTTTCCTGAGAAACAATGCATAGTTAAAATAACCGAATGGAAATGGAAATTAAATACTTGGAAAATCAAGAGCAGAGTCGTCCAGCTGATTGATTTGCAACTTTGCCCACAATGCATTTCTATCACATCAAATTGCCTGATCCTAGTATTAAATGTGCAATTTGAACTTAAAATGAGTTGCTAAGCCAATGAAAGATGGCTGAATGAAGAAATATATAGTTTAACAAATGATAATATTTGAGGTTTCTATCACCAAATGAACGGGGCCTCTTGCTCAAGACCCTCTGGTGTGTTTTCGCAGCTGACTTTTGACAACATAGTCCAAGCACCCACAGAGTGCAGAGAGTCAATTAGCCTGGAGTTTACCTCAGATCACTCTCACCACGACTTAACAGTTTACTCATCACCCTCCACCCTGACACTGACACCTCTGAGCAGTCGGTTATGACCTCCCACACTGAAAACACACACAGACCCTGCTTTCCCGTGTGTGCATGCTCACATGCTCTTACATCTTGCAATCTGTACACAGTCATGTCTAGTTAAATTACATTAGAAAGGAACAAGTTCCCCCATGACGTGGCTGGCTTCCACTGAAATCACTATGCAGAAGGATCTATTTGTGTCCAATATGAGAAGGAGGAACAATGACTGCATCTACCAATGACCCTTTCAAAGTATATATGGGTATGTCAGTACTCTTCTAAAATAGACTTCAGAAAATTCAAACTTATCCTTTAACCCTTAAATGCACGAGTGTTTTTTCAAACATTCATACACACCTCTGGTCTCATTTTGACATTAAATCCACAGGCTGCTTACATTTCCCCAATGACACTTGTATTTCATTCCACATTTTATTTCATAATCTCACTTTTGAAACGTGAAACAAAGTAACATTATGAAAAGTGCCATGAAACAAAAATGATTTTCAATAATGAGGTATTATGAAAATCAGAGGTGAAATAGCATTTGAAAATGTTCAAAAAATTGCTGAACTGAGTTATTGATAGTTAATGTTTTGCTTTAAAGGTGATTTATCTGTGGGTTATATTTAAAGCAATATGACCTGAAGCTCAGCTAGTGTCTGACTAACGCCCATTTTAAAAGCACAGGCTGAATCAATACAGTGACAACATGAACACTATCCTATTCTGCTGTTTCTGGGTTTGATTTACAGCTTGTAGAGACCATGAGCTCTGCATACTGTAAACCCGACCTCTGACCCTGGTATAGGCCTCCTCTCCATGGGGCAAAATTCCTTCACCGTCAAACCCCCTTTACACATGCCATTTAAATGTGTGCCCACATATGAAAATAGGGGCCAGGCTAATACAGAAAATCTCCAGCCAGATGTGCACATACCTGTTCCCCTGTCACGTTGAGCACAGACTTCAGATCCCTTCCATCCAATATGGACACCTACAGACAAACAGACAGACAAAGATCATTATCAACTATAAATTGTGGTTCATAACTCCAAAATGCATACTTAATGACTCTAATAAGGTTTATTCAGCTCTGTGATTTCTAGAGTATTTGTGGTAAAATGGTGTAAAGTAAAAATGTGGGGACTCCTTACTACACCATACAGCATGAGTCCTTTTGGAACTCCTGCGATGAAATCTGCAGCAAGAAATGCAAAGGGCAAAAAGTTAGGAGGGCTCATTTCAAAACAAGACTGATAATTAAAAACTGAACAAAGCCTGTGACCGATCAACAAAAACAATGTTTACACAGTGATGAGATTTGTTTTTTTCATTCTTTGTGTCTCTAAACGTTCTTGCTTCCTGAAAGACTTAATAATCCCTTTCCGTCACAATACAATCATGTGTGTGGAGACTGAGCAGTTATATATTAGACAGAGCTCGGGGTGGGGGATCAGCACAGCCTGTACTCAGCCATGTATTTTGGCTCTCTGTACTGTAAATATGACCCTCACCTTCCTCATCATCCCCACTGAACTCGCCACCAGCCACAGAGTAACCTGCAGGAAGAATGAAGACTAAAGATGAGGTTGAAAGTGGATACAATGAAAAGTTTTATGATACATCATGCATCACTGAACTTACAACTCACCCAAATCTCTTTGAATGTCCATTGGGTATAATGTTCATTATTAAAAGTCAAAACAACATGCAGCACTTGTGTGTTGTTCTTGTGGTATTGGTGTTTACTACTAAAACAACAAGCCTTCACGCACAGGCAGTGTCAGAAAGCATTTCATCATTTGATCAGCGTCAACTGATGATATTACGACAGTATTCCACCAGTTTAGCATTGCGCCTCTACAGCAAATCAAATCAAATGGATAATCGAATCATCTTTTTTATTCTGTCCATTCGTCTAGCTCGTCAAAAGCTGGTGCCAACATTAACCACAACACAACTCAACCAGCAATAGCTCTGTCACAGATTCAAGTATGCTATGCTATCATTGACAGATGTAGTTTCAAGTCGTTAGCCTCCACTTGAAGAGTTCTAGTCTTCTGGAGTTCTGCCGCAAATGTGAAAAAAGTTCTAGAAAGCTTTTTATGGCTTTGGAGAAAGCTAAACTGCGTGATGTCACCTTTGTCACTCTTGGGAGCATGACTGTGCTCAGGAATACATCTGGCAATCTGCCTATTAGATCACTCAGTATCTTGAGTGATGTCATGAGTCATGTGTGCGCTGATATTTTGGTCTGACAGAGGAACAATAGGGAAAGGTCAAGAAATTGAATCCAACACATTTTTCAATTTTCTCTGCACAAAGATGACAATTTGATATGAGGGTGTTGTTAGTTATAAGTGTCCAAAATGGAAATAATTCTTCCTTCATGCAATGTGAATGTTATGAGAGAATTTTAGGGAAAGCCAGTAAAATTTTTATATTTCTTGCATTCAAGACCACAGATATCCAAACCAAACTGAATGAAAATCCAACCATTACTTCTCAAGATCACCTTATGGTGGTACTAGAAAAAGGTCAGCGGGTTGTTAGCTCCTCATTTACATTGTTAACCTCTGGGAACAATGAACATCCATATCAAATTTCATGACATTCTGCTGTTGAAATGTGTTGCTCTGAACCAAACAGTTAAGACAGACAGTCAGAAAAACCAACCAACATGGATCATGAGGTCCTGTTGCTTACAGGCAGTAGTAGTACAAGTAGTATTGGTCATATTTGTAGCAGTACATGTACATTAATAATACATCTAATTGTAATAATCCCATTTGACTCAAGTGTACTTCCTCACCTAGATAACTGTCATCATAGCTTCCCTGCACTTGTCGAGTCTGAATCTGCCCGGCGACTGACAGTAGAAAGTACGAGGGGTAATAGGCCTTCACAATCTCCTCTGTGGTGGCTGAGATCAGCTGACCTGTAGGAAGGATGGGTAACAAAGGGTTAAAGGTCAGAGGTTAAAATAATATATATGACTTTTGAATTGTTGCTCCTGAGTTGCTCCAATGTAGTTCGGTCAACTACAATGATTCATTCAAAGGAAAAATCTGTTGGAAGATATCTCCTAAAAATACATGCTGTTCCACATTCTTGTGAGCTCACCTTGCCAGTAAAAGCTGCCTGGTCCTCCAAGCACAACCTTTCCATCCTGTAACACACAACAGTAGCCAGAGCTGAGGAGTCTGTGTGCCACCAGTCATCATGAGTTTCAAACAAACTCTGTAAATCTGGTGTACACAGTGAAATCTCCACTGAGAAACAGTTACCATGCGATTATGTAAAAACCAGGAAAAACTCAAAATATTTCTCTTACCTTGGTGAAGTCTGCACTAAATCCCCCCTGACAATAGCCCTGTCCAGCAGGTCCATGTCTTTCTGCAATGAACAGCACAAAACATGGGAAACACTAATAAATGTTCCTGTTTCATGAAAACTGAAACAGCAAAACGTTCTGTTCTGTCGAACAGGCAACAATCTCCAGCGTAATTTTTGTCACATGTCAATTGTTCATTGACCCAAAACTGAATTCCAGGCCAACCCTTTGAAAACAAGAGAAGAACAGAGCAAAGTGTCAGTGAAGGATGTACTGTCATTCTCAACAGTTTTGTTTTAATATTTAATGTGTTTCTGCTGATGAGTCTAAAGAACTGAGCAAAGCTGTAAGTGTAAAACGTTTTCATCAATAAATTTGCTTCTGACAATTTCTGAGGCGAAAAATCAACTGCATAGATTTCGAATATTGGCAGTTTTCTGAAAATTGATGACAAATCAGAAAAGTGTCCCAATGGATTTCAGAAGTTCCATAAGCACCTGCGGGGGTAGCTAGCTAGCCAGAAGTGCGGTCATGCTCACAGACCCTGTTTACCCCACAGTCACACAGACCTCTGCAGCCAACACAGCAGACTGCAGCAACAATCGCAGAGGACAGCCAGGCCCACGGCTGACAGACATTTTTAATATTCATATTGCTGCTATTCTCTCATTACATGACATATTTTATTGAAATTTTGCAGGTATTACGAAGGGGGAAATATTCACAATATGATCAAACTAGCATGAGCATTAACAGGAACAAAAATGTCATCAGTTAGCAAATTTTATGAAAAGTCACCCAGTTTGTTTGAGGCAAAGACGTTAACATTTCCAAAGCAACAGAAACATCAGCAGGACTAGCCCCAACTCGCTTTACATTTGCATTGAAGAAATGCAATAAAACAGCAGTGAATTTGGTTCCTTTCAGTCGTCAGAGCAGTGTTACCCATCTCTCAGGTAACATGTTCATCTTTCGGGAAATTGTGAAAGTCCTTTGGGGGATGTAAGCAGGAAGTGTAACGTTATCAAGGAGTCAGTTAGCCCACAGTTTTTTCAGCCTATAATTGTTAACAGTCTGGCTAAAAGAAGAGTTAATATCTTACACTGATCGGGTGGGCAGACACATGATATGAATGAATGCTGATGTTGCTCCATGTCTGTTGGATTAAGCTAAATTTGCTAACTTGTTGGCCAGACCTCCACTGGAGGCTAGCTGTCGTTGCAGTAACTCACCTGTTCTGCAGGGGGCGTACTCCACGAACGTTTTGAGGTTGTCTACAGAGAGGTAGCAGGTTCCTGTGACATCAGCCAGGGGTGTGTCATGCTCGGCCCTCCAGTAATACCTGGGAGCACAAGCCTGGAAATCACAGAGAGACAAGCCGATGACAAAAGAACCTGAGCACATTTTTGAGCATACAAGAGTTAAATGAACCCTTCCTTAAACTCCTCCCTCAAACATGGATTGTGCAATCATTGCTGAACAACTAACTTCTAAACATTCTGAAGCTGTCGAACCAGGAAGTTAAAGATGAATCAATGCGTGTTTTGAAGTACCTATGTTGATGGCCTGGGGGTACCACAGCATGAGCCAACTAGACTCTGTGGGATAACAGGTTGTTAGAAATACCCCTACTCAAGAATGACATATCAAATGTTTACTGTGCATTAGCCAACTTGTAAACAGCAGCTGTGTGCTGCTCTGTATCTGATTTGCGGAAACATATCTGTAATATGCCGTACTCATGGGTTATTGTTTATTTTGTAAAAGTGAGGCATATTGTTTGAAAGTTATTACAATAACTGCAAACCTGCAAAGTGTTAACTGAGGCAAGATTATGCTAGCAGTGCCAACTCGTCTACCCTGCAATACTCTTCCTTTGTTTCCATGTCTTCTACAAGAATTATCAACTAGTGAGGATGACAGCTGTTGACTTGGCCTTAGCATCATGTGACGAATGCAGCCATCATGTGCAAACCGTGGATGCTTTTGCAGGGTTACTGTTACTGTCGCTGACTTCTCCCGGACAGTGATATTTTTACTACCAAAATATATGGTAAGAGAGTTGTCAGATTGTCATTGAGTTGGATTTTGTTTTGCATTTTCAAAGCACAGAGGGATTCAGTCAGAGAAATATTCTGCAACCTGTTCTGTACAGCACGTAATGCGACTCCACAAGGAGTCCCAAAGCTGGAGCAACAATAAAACTCTGTTATTTGATGACAATGCAAACTGAAACACATCTGTCAACAGTAGATTAATTCTTACCAAGATGCTGTTACCGTGGGAGCGCACAGTAGCTCCAAACCACTGATGGGACTTGAACTCAACCTGAGTGTTCACATCATTTATATAAAAATATCGATCACCTGCAAGAACATAGAGGAGAAAAATACATTTAAGAGCACATTTACACAGAGTTCTGTGACTGGATAACTTATAGCTGCTGTACTTTCCACAGAAACGGGAACCTACAAGAAACTTCAGTGATGTCAGGAGTTGCTATTTTAACTGAGTCAAAGATCCCCCTGTCATCAGTGTTTGATTTTTGTGCTGTCAGGGCTTCATTTGAAAGGCTTCCCCACATGTTCTTGGCTTTTTACATGGATATTTTATGGCCTTGTTCCTGGGGTCTGCAGTCTTAATCCATCCTCCATGCTATGGCAGACATCAAACAGCTCAAAGGGACTTGGACTTTGTTGTTACTGTAACCCAAACGGCTGTACTTCATCGTCAGGAACTGTTTTAAGAAGAGGCCCTGGCAGTGCAAAGGCAAGGAACAGTGATGAGGGAGGGGGTGATGGAGTGCTAGAGGTGTGTGAGCGTGTGTGTGTGTGTGCGTGCATGTGTGTTTGTGTATCATTGCCTGCCAAAGGTTTTTACTTTTGCAACTTCAGCAGCATTACACCTCCAGGATTCTTGCTTTCAACAACATGCTGCTATAAGAATTAATTTTGAAAAATAAAGCAGTAATAATTCTACTTGAATTGCTATTCCTGGTCCACAAAACTTCACTTCTGAGTCAGATAGGTGAGCCAGGTTACATTTATGTCCTATGGAACGCTGTGAAAACACGTTGCTGACTTGGAAAACCAGTTCACATCCTTATCCAGGTACTAAATAAAAGTCTGTGATGTTGGGGTTGGCTGTCAGTTCCTAATTTCTTCTACATGCAGGATTTTTTTCACGCCTACAGTAAAAACAGTAACCATTAAATACTTTTGCCATTCATCGTCCTTGAAAAGTGATTTAACTAAGCGTGATGCCTTCAACGTGCCTGAAAGAGGAAGCGTGCCTTTCGTCCGAGTTTAAAGACAAAAAAAAGAAATCATACTTGAATGCGCCTGTAAGTGTGTGAGCTTTACTGTGGTGTATTTTCTGATAAATACGCTTTCTGTCCGCAGAGTGGTGACATTAAACTCTCCTGACTACGACTCAGCGTGCCTGTTAGGTTAATGGAGTCTGGGCTGTGTCCTCAAACACACCATGAATCCTGGGGCCTGCAACAGGAGAAGCAAGACTGTTGAGTGTAGAAGTATGAGCATGTGTGTGCAGATATGAGTGTGTGTGAACATAAGTGTGGTTTTGCATGTTTTTCTATGATGTATCGTGTTTCAGAGGCTGTCTGCAGAGACAGTTTATAAACAGTTTGTAGGTGTGTATTTATGTATAGCAGAGTTTGTGCAGCCGCAGCTCTCAATCTGTGTAAACCGCCATTTGGTATCAGCATGTGAGAGGGTACGATAAGTGAGACCCTGTGATCCTCAAACGGTGGTCCTTATCACTTCCTGTATTTCTGATGGAGGTGATTATTTTTCTGGCAGAGCTGGGGGCAGCCCGGGTCCTCTGGGGTCCTTGTCCCCATGATGACTCTAGCCTAATTAAAGAGTGCTCACAACACTGGGCCTGAGTCCAGCAGGAAATCAAAGCTCGGCAAAAAGCAATGCAAACACTGCCCCTGTCCCGAAATGGAGACCTTAGCATCATCGGTCACCATTAAAACACAGGAGAGAAATCAGAGCTGGTTTGAATCAAAACAGAGAACTGTTGGGTAAAGAGTTACTTTTTTCTTTATTGGACAGTAATAGTGAAGAGGCAGACAGGGGGACATGCAACAAACATCGGTTACCACGGCGCACTAGGGAGCTGCACTTCTGACCTCAGGGTCAAACCTGTGGTGCTTAACTCAGGATGCTACCTACAGCTTCTCTCAGCTACTTTTATGGCTGGTAAGAGACAGCTAAGAGTTTACCACACGAGCCTGTCTCCACTGTTTAACAGCGCTGTTAGGGAAAGTGACATTTTTATATCCTGGAACAATGTGAGTTACCAACTACTGCTGTGCTTATGATGTAGGGAAAATTCTCACCCTTGGATTCTGAATATTGAGCTTGTCTTTTCACAGATCCTATTTTTATCTGTGTGGATACAAAGAAAACCAACCATCAATTTCGATTTAACAACACACCCTACCTTGCTTGTCAAAATCGATCATGCTGCAGTTTGCTTGCCTCCAGGGGCACAAGTACACAGCTCCTCCTTCAGTGATGCCTGGTTGGCTGGTGTTGGCTTTTGGAGCGCCGATCAAAATACTGATACTAGACAGCAGAAAGGAAAACAAAATGTTACATTGTGGTTAAGAACAGAGTCCAGGAAAAGTCTGACATTACACCAAGAGACAATTGCTTTCCTCTAAAATCATATGGACTTAACTTGTCCTATAAACATGTCATACACACAGTGGATGAAATAAGTAGGAATCCGGACAAAGACTTTGAAGGGTAAAAAGGGGCTGAAAGGTAAACGTGCCAGCAGTGATTGGTTGGATTCTTGATACCGACAAGTTTTCATACATATGTCTCGAATTTGTCAAAAGAAAAATATTTTTTTTTGCCTTCTTGCCTCCTGTCTCCTGGCTGTAGCTTCATTCTTACCATACAGGCCCCAGACTAGTATTGATATTGACATCTAACCTGCCCTTGAGCAAGGCACCAAACCCCTAATTGATGGGCCACCGATTATGTCACTCTGACATCCTCCACTAATGCATGTCTATAGGTACAGTGTGTGAGCTTGTGTGTGTATTTCAGTCCTGTGTGTGTCATGAACATACTAACAACAGGCTACAACAACAGACAAACAGCACTAAACACGACCATAAAGAAGTCGAATCAAGGCTGACTTCTCTCTGATCGTCCCAAGTTCCTGTTTATACCTTAAAAGGTAGCCCTCAAATGTTTTGTATGGATGTTTAGTGTACATTAAAAGATCAGTTTGCAGCTATTATCTCACAAAACAAGTTGTAAACAGGGCACTGGCATGTTGTCACCTCACAGAGTAGATGCAGTGTTAGCAAACAGTAACCTGTTTATACAGCCAGCTGACATGGAGCAGCGTTGGCAGGCCAACGCCATAAAGCCAGAGTAAGTTCCATATTCACTCTCCATTTCGCTCTCTGTTTGGTGTCTTGGGCCATCTTCTGAGAGACATATCTGGCTCTTTAGCTGCTGCTCACCTTCTAGTGGCTCACTTTGTCTGCTGTTTGGTGCTGAGCAGGTTTACAGGCGAAGCAGAGCTTGTCTGCTGAAAACAACTGCTCATTATTGGTGGAGATAATACTGACAAGAGCTGTGAGAGTGAACCAAAACAGCATGAAAGATTCTAAAAACTAAGGGGAGAGCTGAGGGGCAGTGATATTTCTCTGCAGGTTTGTCACTATGAGCCCTTTGACATTGTAAGAAATTATGTAATTCGTTGTTATAACATATTGACTAGAGCAGCTAAGCTTGCTATAAAATTACTATATTGAAGCACCTACAACAGTTGACTGAATGACTACATGTCGAAACTTGAGTGGTAGTGACTTGAGTGCAATTATTGTAGCTCTTTATAGCGTAATGAATGGCAGTCTTTCATTGGAACTGCTTGTTTGGTCATGGTTTTTGTTGAGTTTACACTGTGATCCACACAGAGATCGTTTTTATTGTTCTAGAGATGAAGGGAGGCTATTTCAAGTGAAACTTAGTTCTGCAACTGCACTACCAAACCTCTCAGGTTTTTCAAAAATACATATAACGTAACTGCTATTGCCATTCTTGCTTAGACTGTTTGCAAGTTAGCTAGGAAGGTGGTTTTAAGCATCTTACCTCTAAAAGGTTTCAAAAGAAAATGTGTAAGGAAATGAAGACTGGGAGACTAAACAAGAGGTATCCAGAGATATCACTGCATATTTTCACTGAATGACTGTCTGGAAATGAATAAAACGGCAAGAACATTCAAGAGAGACGCAGCAAAACACATGTTAAACATTATCGCTGCAGTTGTTTGCATGGATGCATGTGTGACTATCATGCACACGCTACCGCATGGAAACACACATGTGCAAGTGTAGTGTATATGAGTGTGTATTACACTGTCAAGGTTTTCAGACAGCCCTGCTAAAAAGGCCTGGCCCAGAGCAAATGGCACAACTTAAGACATTGGTGACTGATGACATTTGCAGAGATCAGACAGACTCGCCCCCATCCCCCAAATTGTCTGGAGAGCACAAGAGGAATATTTACATGGCTGGATGAGCTTTCCTTATAAACCACTCACTCCACAGCCACTCAGCTGACGAGGGTGCAGGCTTTCAATGGCCTTCTCTTTCAAAGGTAAAGGACTTTTAACCCACTACCACCCCTGTGAGGGCTGCACATGTGTATTTGTAAGATATACCTTTGAGCCAATTAAAAAAAACACTTGTAATGAAATCTTAATAGCCAACAATAGCCTACATAACAATACGAAGTGTATCAGTGGGATGATGGATATTCCCTTGAGACCTGAAATAAGAATTCCTTTCCCTTAACTCACGTTCAATGGGAACATCTGCAAACAGGGAAATGGCCGAGAGGCATGGCGAGGTCAAGGATGCAACATGTAATTTTTACTAAAGGATTTATGAGCTCCAGTGAATGCATTTACATAGCCACATTATTCTGAAACAAGTCATATCCTAATGATAGGTCTTACTCAATTGAACTGCTCATATGCATGATAACCTACTCAAAACATTTCTTCCTCACTATTTTTCCTTTCTCTTATTACTCATCTCATTTTCTCTAAATTCTGAACACTGTGTGAAACATCTAAGAAGGAACAATGGCTTTGGTTTGACTGCTCATCATGTGTAGTCGTATCAAACGTAACAGGGGGTCCCATGTAGACATCGCTTAATTTTAAGGGGCTCAAGGCAAAAAGGTTGGGAACCACTGAGGAATAATGATATAATCTTCAGTACAGTTACATTCAGTAATGAACACAACACATGTCTCTGGAAAGCAACAGAGTCTCTGAATCCCCACTAACCCTGTTCAGGTTTCTCAAGATTTTATCTGGGTTGTTGTAATAAACAGGATATGATTCTTATATGAGCCAGACCCCCAACTTGAATATCTGCTTTGTTTGGTAAGCATGTAAATACATTCATTAAACTCATACATAATACGTGGGTGGCCAGGAATAATCTGACACAATACTCAATGTGTTTTCTTTACTATTGTCTCTATTATGAGAAGATGACTGAACCACGCAGTATCAGGCAAACAGAAACCTTTGTCTGACTTTGGTGCTACAGTCAGAGGATCAAAGTTTTTAAAATCCATCTGGGGACCATAAATGTATGTATGTATAATGCATTTCATGACAATCCATCTCATAGTTGTGGAGATATTTCAATAAAAAACCAAAAAAAAATTAAACCTCGTGGTGGGACCAGAGGAAAAGTCAGGAGATCATCAACATCAGTAGGATTCAGCCTGAGGGGGACTTGAAAGTCTGTACCAAATTTCACAGCAATCCATTCAATAATTCTCTGAACATTTCAGCGGTGGACCGACTGACCGACATCTTCATCCCTAGAGTCATGACACTAGTGTGGCTGAAAAGTCCATTTATGCATGCTAAAAAAGATTTGGAGTTTATTGTTGATGTACACTATCGTCCCACAATGCAATGCATAGATTAAAGGCTCCTCAAAGCTGCCAAGAATTGAAATAAGAAACATTTAGTGGTCAACCAGCCTGAGGAAGATCTCGGAAATCAAAGAAATAATAGCAATAATCTGTAGATTTCTCTTTGGCAGTGAAATTCTAACGTCGCAGTTTGATTGACGTCAGCACGTGTATTATATCACACTGTTCTCAGTTTTTCAGTTTTTAAAACTTATTCAGTCCAGTTTTGTTAAAGAAAGCTAAAGAAACCATGTAGCATTGACAATAATGTCAAAATAAATACAAAATGTCAATTTAAAAAAAATCCTCAGTGCCTTATTCCCAGTCCACTTAATGTGCTGAAACATTCAGAACCTCAGTCATTTCTGAATGTGAAACAGCGCCGCCGACACATTGATGCCTGCCTCCTAAACCGCTGATTTAAAATGTCCTGAGACGCTGAAGACAGAGATGGCATGGTAAGCAACAGGAGCCGCTCTTAACAAGGCTGCCTCCAGGCAAACAGCCCCATAATTATCAGAATGCATGACAACCGGCAGAAACAATCCCATCAGCACAGAAGAAAACATGTCCGTCATTCAGGAAAGCATCCTTTTCCTGCTGTGCTGTTTATCCACCACAAAACAAGAACTGTTCAATCCACATGCAGATGTTCAACAGCAATCTTGGGCTGTCTCAATACATGAATTTGACCAAAAACAGAATGTGGTATTGTTCAGTGTGAGCAAAGTTATGGCAGGCAGAAGGGGGCTTAGTCTGTACAAACTGGTCTAAATCAACATCTCAGTAATTACTTGACAACATGCCCTCTAACTGCCAGGAGCTTAGTTAAGCAAACGGACAGAATCTTAACCAATTTCCTCACAGGAAAATATCTACATTCATTAAACCAACATTGCTTTTACTCGGTGAGCCCTCGAGGATGTTAGTGAGGGAAAACTGAGACTCAGAGAGCTGATAAGGTGTGACTGGGATTTATATGGCAACGATCTGAGCAGTTTAATGTTTTACGGGAGCAGCTGTGTGCCAAATATTATTCACTCAGCTCCAGAAGGTTATCACACAGAAAGATAAAGAAATGAAACCGATATGCACTATTTCTGCTACTATCTGAAAGAGTTTTTAGGATGTAACACATTCTAGAGGTCATCAGCTCTTCAGCAGCAGCAGCTGTGAACAGCTGGCTGAGAGGGTGTATTGGCTGGACAAGCCGAAATGTATTTGACTGTCTCAACAGACTTTAAATACACTGAGGGTGATCAGACAGATTGTTGTACATTTCAATCAGCTTGTTAGCTGGTTAATAGAGGGTTACTGTATCTGGACAGCAAGCCTTTATGTCTTGAAGTGATGAAGAAGCTACATCAATATCCAAGTGACGCTCTAACTACTCCATTAGACTGATGGATTCAGCTACAGCAAACAGATTTTATGAGCTTATCTCTAACTGGAGTTAAAAATTCAACTTAAAATGTAAATACAGTAAAGGACCAGCCTTTTAAAATTGTGTATGAATAAATACTTGGTGTGTCTACGTGTGATTTATGCTAACAGAGTGCTGTTCGTGTAGATTTACCGGAGGCTGTCTGCTAATTAAGCCTGCTGGCTAGCTGCAAAACAGTCTGCGTACTTTAAAGTGATACTGATGTAACTGCTGAACAATGGTCACTGTGGCATCAAGTGATGATTATGGGATGATGGCAAACAGTAAAACAGCTTCAGTAGTCGTAGCAGTCAGTCAGTAGTCAGTAGTAGTTTTCTCTAAGTTTAGTGGAGACTTTGAAGCACAGCCAGTTCTCCATCACAGTAGCATTTAAAAACAAATCCACTGAAACAGATTTATCTAACTACAAGGAGCCTGTAAGTTATTACATGACCGTGCTAACACACCATCATCCATCGTCAGGTATTTTTTTGAATATTGTCTTTAGACTTTGTCTCGGTGTGCCGTCCCATATTGTGCCTCTCATGTGTTACCATTACATTCAAGTGAAAATAAACACCCTGTGATCTTTGAAAGACCCAGAGGTTTGTTTGACAAAACTTAATGCTATTTCTAAAATCCAAAGACTCTTCTAAACATCTGGATGTCATTTCTTAAAACACAAACAAATTAGGAGCATGTCCTTTTGTATTAGAACACAAGATACTAGAACATAACACCAATATACAACAGCATAAATGACAATCACAAGGCAAAGAGATAGGCCTCCATCATTTCCGGCTACCATCTTTGTTTGGATGAGGGGAAAAAGAAGCAGAACTTGGCAAACAGGTTGAAATCTTCTTTTATTTATCTATCAAGCAGTAGAAGAAATATTTCTTCCATCAGATGTTTAGATGAGTCACTTAAGTGGAAATACCTTCAGAGCAGCAGCAAACCTAAGTGTCATTAAAAGACCTTCTGGCTTTTCCAAAATCACCAGGTGGTCTGATGCATGGCTCTGTGACTCAAATGTAATGGTAACACATGAGAAGCACAAACTGTCTGTGTGCAGCTCATGAACGGAGCACCATCATCCTACTTCTGGATTAGGACTGTGTCTGTTTTCCACACTCGTGGACAGATAGAGTTTGCACACAGGTGATGGCACACGCTGTGTCTGGAGGTGAGAAAGAAGATGCGCGATGTTTGACTTCATCTCACTGAGCAGTTCTTCATCTGTCACCAAAAACACCAGAGGGAAACCCCTACTGTCCCCTTAGCGTGTTCAGAGGAAGATAAGCATATTTCTTACTGAGCTGTAGGTTAACCCCCTCCTCCCTGAATCACACACAGACTTGTCTGTTTCCAATCATACATGGGCTGGATTCCAGTGTGTGTGTGTGTGTGTGTGTGTGTGTGTGTGTGTGTGTGTGTGTGTGTGTGTGTGTGTGTGAGAGAGAGAGAGAGAGAGAGAGAGAGAGAGAGAGAGAGCGCTGGATGGTATTAGTGACATTGAAGTTTACACCCTAACATTTCCGCCACTGTATCACTGGGTCCAAAAGTTTATAGTAGACTTACAAACAAAATGTAGAATGAATGTATATTATGATCAGTTTATCCAAACTGCATGAGGAGAACACTTTAAACGGAATGCTGACAACATAAAAACACTACAGGAATAGCCAAAGCTACTGTACGGAGACACTGTAGAACATAAAAAAAATATTCTGCATGTCTGCAGAAACACAGACACAACCAGAATATTGTAGGAATATTGGAATAATGCCATCACAGAGGCGGAATGTAAAGGCCACAGTATAATGTAATGTATACGGGAGAAGACTTTAAGGTAATAAGTCAGTACCACTGCAGAGGCTAGTCCTTGAATTCATACACTCCCTACAGTATATTACAGTGCAAGCTGTCATAAAGTGGTGATTTTGAACTGCAGAACTGCTGTAAACTCTCTCCCACTGACTAACAGTGAGGCAGACCATCAGGCTTTGTGATGATGCAGAAAGACTTTTACCTGGATGAGTTACTGAAGAACTCCACTGAGTAGCCGAAGTAACTGCCCGGTGCGCCGCTGAAAACGACGCGTGTCTCCGTGTCCAAGTTAAAAGCAGCGCAAAGCTGGACCAAAACCACCACTACAGGTACAACCCACACTGTGGACTGACAACATTTTCCCCATGACGGCGTAGGTGAAAGTCCAGGAGCGGTGCCCATCTCTTCTTTTGCGCGTCTCTTCTTTCATTGAATAGCTGAAGCGCAACACGCGTCATCCGTGCTGTTCCTTATGGAGGACAGTTTGGGTCGCGATCATAAATTGGTGTCCTGAATACTCCGTTCAACACCAACAGGTCCGGTGGACTGATCCGGAGTGAATGGTGAAATGAAAAGAAAGGCAGGACAGAGTCAGACAGAAGGGGAGAGAGTGAGGGAGGGAGTGAGGGAGTGAGGGAGGGGGAATGATTGCAGCCTCATTGGGGTGGAGCTTTAAATATTAACAGGCTGTCTGGTCTCCAAAGAATAAGAAAAAAAGTAATTCTGTAAAAGACGCCAAGACAAACAATCTCAAAACAGACTATTGTCAAAGGAGACAGACAATGGAAAATGATAAAGTCAATACAAACTCATCAAGTGTTCCAAACACACTGAGATCAGCTTGTTAGATACACTGAGACAACACATACTGAGACATGTGCAGCTTCTTCTGATTGTATTCATTACAGCCCAGTGTGAATGACCTGTATTACAGAATAAGACCTTTCCAGTGGTCTTCATGGCAGATATTATAACTAACATCATGAACAATGCTCGTCAGTTCCAGGACTCTGGGTCTTTCTGAGCCTCCATTAACATTAACGTGAGCTACTCTTTTTGTTACTGTGCTGTGAAAATGTTTTATTTCAGCAGTCTTACAATGAAGTTTAACTTAATGTACAATAACTGATTTTTGGAGGCCGCTGGGGGAAGTGGAAACAAGTGGTGAGATATTGACATATCATCACCTCTTAAGTTGACATGGTGAGCTTCACACATCCTGCAGTTACAGAGCAACATTATCATTCATTTCCACTCTTGTGTCTGTCTGCCTCTTCTAGCCATCTTTTAGCTCTGTTTTTTGGTGTCCTCCAACTGCTGAGAGAAATGAGCTGCTACATACTGCTCACCAGCAAGTTGCTAAATATGTCTGTCTGCTGTTTGGCGCTGAACAGGTGTACAGTGGGATTTTAAAGCTTTTTTACCAAGAACGATGTTATGAGAGCTATGAGAGTGAACCAAAACAATGAGGTTGCAGTCAGACGGGGAAACAATGAGGTGAAGCTCAATAAAAAGCTCAGTGAAGCTGAGAGGAGCTGCAGATTCAGGTGATAATTCTCTGCAAGTTTGTCACTTTCAGCCTCTTTCATTATTAGCTGTTACTACATTCAGTGTTGATATAATGATATTAACTACAGCAGTTTTAAAGTTAGCTTGCTACAAAATTGCTATATTTAAATAACCACAACAGCAGGCTGAACAATGAGCAACACCTCTCACATCGACGCATTGTTTTCACTTTCACTTTCACTAGCATTGAAAAATGTTGATTTGAGCTGTTTAATAGTAACAATCTATGTCAATTTATACAAATAATTAACATGATGATGATGAATCTAGCGACTCTTCAACTTCTCATTTATCTGCCAATAGATATGTTTTGAATCAAGCTGAGAGCTGTCATGTTGCATGAGCAGGAGGAGAAGGTGCAGACCAGGAGAAAGACAACGTCTTGGATTATCATATTTGGATGTAAAGACTGAAGCGGTCACAAAAAGTAGACAGCAGCATGCAACACAATCAGCTCAGAAATGACAAATAACTGTAACAGTGTTACAACAATAACATACCAAGGCACACATTTACATGTTACCTAGTGTGAAAGTACTAAACACAAATTTTGAAAAGCATTTATCACTACTGAGACTGAAATTTAAAAATAGAGTTTTGGTGACTTTTTGAGGCTCAAAACACATTTAGGACGCAGACTTGACTTGGGACTTCAGTCTGAACTTCACAGCCAAGACTTCTTCGTGACTTTGTCCCTGTTTTACTTTTGATACTCAAAACAGTCCACATTAACGTCATATAGGTGTGAGTGTTTCACATTTCAGTCCGTTTGATGTAAACTGAATAAGAAGGAGCTCGTTAAGAAAGGCAGGGCGCTTACTGTCAGAAAATTCTGTTTCTGTTCTTACATACTCTACATGTCGAGACACAATTCAGTGTGACTAAACCTGGAAAACACACAGACATCCATCTTCAGCTCTGTCTCTCATCACTTCGTTGGAACTGAACTTGCTATCATGGCAGACTGACAGGCAGGCAAGCGTACAGTACGTGATTATTTGTAGGTCTCCTCATGGATATGTGTGTGTGTGTGTGTGTGTGTGTGTGTGTGTGCGTGTGCGTGTAGCCTATAGGAAAAGAGGGCCCCACATTTGAGGCACTGTGAGTCAAGAAACATTTGCTGCCAAAGGCAATAGAGCTTGGACAAAGAGAGTTTTCTCTCTGTAAAAAGACATTTTCACATGGCACCGAGGCAGTACACTGTGACTTGTAGCAAGTTGATAATACAACAGTTAGTTCCCCTCGTAAATTAAATGCCAGTGGATGTGGTAATGGGCTGGATGCTGCGTGTTATTTTATCCAGCAGTTAATATAATGAAAAGGTTTAAACAGACACATTTATAACTATAAAAATATGGAATTTAAATGCACTTCCTCACATTTTGACAAGTTATTAGAAACAGCATTGAAGTCATTAAACTATTATTTGCTAGTTGCCCCACAGTTGAATGTAAAATCAGGCTGTAAAACAGGTTAAAATTAGAGTCAGAGCCACGGTTGTGAGACAAAACCTTGCAAGCCGTAAGTTAAAAAAATAACATACAGGATTTCCCATTTGTGATTAAGAAGAGATCAGCCAGCCTATGACCTTTATTGACCTCTATTGGCATGAAGTATGCACTGCAATATGCCATGGCACAACATTTAACAACCATCTATAGTTCCTAGTACAGCCGCAGGTTTTAACAATGCTCAACAGCTGCATTCACAGACATTTTCATAATATAAACCTGTAAGAGAAACTCTGAAGTTTAGTTCTCAGATAAAGTTGTGTATCTTGATAGCTACCTCTTGAAGCAACAGCTGATTTTGTATTGATCAAAATCTTTACAAAGAGCAGTCCTACACTCAGAGACAGTAAATAACATGTAGTATCCCTCTAAAGCAAGATGTTTATGTTATCCTTTTACTGTACCTCGTACAGTTAGCATTACTGTAACCAGTGCCAAGGCATACCATTAGCTGATGCCGTTTTTCCTTTTGCCTAGGCAGCCACATTTTTGTCCATTTCGAAACTCCACCTACAGAGATATAAATAATGGTTTCACTTTGTTTTTTGTCGTAGTTGTGTAATTTGCTGCAAGCCAAAACATGAAAAAGAGCAGCCTACTCTGAAACAGCTTTTGTGTTGATGCATTCAAGAGCTTGTGGGAAACTCTAACATGGTTCCTGAATGGGAGCTGCATATTGAACATACTAGCTTGTTACAAGAGAACTAAACTCTTTCCCATTTTGCATGGAAGATGAGAAAATATGCTCATTATTTTAAGAGAAAAAAACATTAGAAAACTTTGGAAAACACTGTTACTTTAAGTACCAGTGTGCAGGATTTAGTGGCATCTAGTGGTGAGGTTGCAGATTGCATACACCTCACCTCACCCTCCCCTTCAGTGCCCACTGAAAACATGAAAGGTGCTCTACAGAGGAAGTGATTGGTTTGTCCACTCTGGGCTACTGTAGAAAACACAGTAGTGCAATCCAGTGGACTTTGCAGAAGAGGACTCGCTCCCTCTTTAGACATAAAGAGCTCATTCAAAGATAACAAAAGCTTCTGATTTTTTGATGATTAAACACTAATAAAATCATGTTTATGAATAGTATATTCCATTTCTACCAATGAATCCCCCTTAATCCTACACACTGGACCTTTAAAATAAACACAATTTAATTCTGAACTAATCAATATTTTCATATAAACAATGGTTCACAATGTGAAATGTGTCACGCATAGTTACAAACCTACAGACTTCCATCAGCTCTGCAGTGTGTTAGCATCTTAATGCTCACTGTTTTGGTTTTATGGTCTGCAACTGTTTTGGTTCACTCTCATTGCTCTCATCAACCGGCAGGCAGCTGTTCTTAGCAAAAAGCTTAGATAAACCCACTGTACACTACTGGTGCAGCTCCAGTGGCAAGTGGCAGACAAAGGTATCAAAAAACAAGTTAATTTGTGGAGCATCTAGCAGATAAACGTCTAGATATTTTCTCTTGGAAGTTGGCGCAGACCAAACCAGAGATAAAAAGTGACTATTCATCCATCATGTGGCCTGAAACAAGGCTTCAAATGAACGGCAATACTCTGCTGCATCTGCTGGCTCCTTGCTAACATGTTCATCATAAGAACTTTTGATGGCGCTGATCCTCTTGAACCATTTCCTCTTCTTTATGTATTAAAATCCTGAAATATGTCAAATTACAGTAGCAGTACTTTCAAGTGCTGTTTCCTCCAAACATTAAATCCCTGGCTGTGTGTTTAAACTTACTGATCAGGTATAAATACTTTCCCTGGTCCAGATCAAGCATCAGATTTATATTTTGGAGGGTTTCAAATATGAACTGGAGACTTGCCTCACAGGCAGCTTCAGTTTTGACTGGTATTAATGACACCTGCAACTGACAGAGGACAAACAGTGGAGCTGACGTCTGTGCACTGTTGGCTGTCTGATGGCTGGACTCCCTACCGCAGTGTGGACAGTGTGTTGTTTTACTAAAGAGAGGAAAAGTGAACATGTGTGTGACCTTTAGTAATTTGGCTCAGGACTCTGGAAAAAGAGCATGTTCCAAGCTACAAGGAGCACGCTGAAGCTGCAAAAGCTCAAAGACCTGCTGCGCTAGTTACATCTGCAGGCTAATTGGAAAAGCCTGAGAGAAGGAGCAAACTGGAACACCTATTTCACTGTTTCTGCAATTATTTTGCTATGTGAATGCTTGTAAAGTTTAAAGGGTTTCATTTTCCACTGGTCAACTTGCCAGCCATGTGGGGGATTTTATTTATGTCTTTTCAGAGCCAAAATTACCTCCCAACTCCCCCAACGCTCTCTCTCTCTCTCTCTCTCTCTCTCTCTCACACACACACACACACACACACACACACACACACACACAGAACTGTCTGCATTATGTCAGAGTAAAGGTGATAAGAGACATAACACACACCTACTAGGAGTGTCTGCATGCTGTCTGAAGCACTGAAAGATGGAGGAAAGAGCACTCTTCCCTGCACACACATACAAGCACAAGGCCACCTACACACACAGGAAGCCACATGATTACCACAATTAAAACAATAGCAAGGCTGCTAATGTGTGCCTCCAGAGGTTCAGATGCCAAGCATCATGACTTTATGCAACTATATTTGCTAAAACAGGTAAGGGATCAGTGCCAAAGGAATTATTGTAACACTACAGAGCCACAGTATACTAAGGTTATACCCTTCATGCAGCTTTCTATTTGCAGCTGATCTACTTAATATCAACCTATAGTATATCTAATTGATCAAAGCTTTCCCCTGTGTGTATATATGGTATAGCAGGTTTTGTGTTCGCCATCATGGATGACAAAACAAGTGTAAAAAGGTGCCCTGTGGAGTTTTCTTGTAAACAAACTAGTTGTGTTTATATTCAGTGTTATTCACTAAAACATCTGTGAGGTCTAACAAACCTACTGAGTGCATTTCCCTCCTAAAAAACATTTGCAAAGCCGATTTTTGAAAAGTATTTAAAATCTAGCGTTGTTTACACCCCTAAATGCAGCTTGTAGTGTTTTTCTCCCCATCTTTTTTGGAGTGTTGTAACTTGTCATGTTACTGCCATCTGTAAATCAGTGGTATACTTTGAAACCACTGTCAGGAACTTGTTTCATCAGCCGCACATGTGCATGTGCACGTCCATGAGATGAACAAAACAGGGACCCCGTGACAGAAAAATAGCTCCATGGTGCTACCAGATGTCAAAAACTCTACAGGGAACAATGGATCAAATGACTGTAAAGGTGTCACTCTTATGGATAAACTTAAAGGGAATCATCAGTGTTTCAACCCATTGTTTTGATTTTACTGCATCCATAAATCCGCTGTACCTCTCTGACATCACATATCTGACAAAGTTAGCAGCTAGCTAAGTTTTTGACTCAGGAGTTGGTAGAGACCAAAGCAGAGCTAAAGGAGAAGTGAATATTGGTTGTGCATTCGTCAGGTGGACACAGACACAATTCCAAATCAAAGCTTATGCTGTTCTGTTGTAAGTAGCAACAGTTAGCTGACAATTAAGCACACAGTATGTCAGTGTTATACATCTTGTTGTGCTGCCCCCAAGTGGTAAAAAACGTTTAATGCAGGTTTGAAGATCCTCAACTAATACTTCGGTTAAGAACATTTTCAAAACGGGTAGAACATATAGAACAGCTTTGTGCACAGAATCTCGTTCATTTACCTCACGTGTGATCAAAATCTCCTGTGTGAGCAAGAGTCCACCCTGCTGAAATGTTGAGTCACAACCAGCTCCAGGGATGTTTTTGTGTTGCTAAGTGTGACCTCTGACCTTTCCCTGACCTCTAATCTTTTTTAGTACTTGAGAAGAGGAAAAATGATATCATTACAGGAAGGAATAAAGGTTAAAGGTCTTGTCCACAGAGTAACTCATTCATGCTTTTTCAGTCTTCATACCTGAGCCTCTGCAGTCTTTACACTATCTCAGTGCAACTTTTAATTTTGTTGAAATTATTCATGAACACACAGCAGTGTCAAGCTGAACTGTAGAGCCTTGACATGCATGCATCTGTATGAATATGACCGAGCAGTGGTTGAAACTCCATAGCTCTCCCGGAGACCTTGCACAAGTTTATCTATCATCTCCCATGTCAACACAACACTACTTGTTAATGGACCCAAACTAATACAGCAGTTAGTCCCGTGTGACCTACACACCTATTCCCCGGAGGAGCCATGAGGAAAACTCACACTGCAAACAAGCAGACCAGCACGAGGCTGGTGGAGAAGAAACAGATCTTTGACATGTTCTCACCCAGATAAAGGCCCCTCATTGAGAAAAGGAGAAGTTACAATGCATTATATTCATATTGGAGCAGAGCCCAGAGTCTTCCACTGTGAATATCACCTTTCAATATTAACCTCTCAGTGAATGAGCAACTCTATAAATAACAGAATCTCAGTTACGGTTGGACTTCAATCAGAGAGGCCTTGCATGTGGTTGTCTTTTGTCCTAATCTCTCAGTGTGTATTCCCACAGGTTGCCTTGAAAATATTCCACTGAGGAGTGTCTACAGTAATCTGCAGCAATGTCTGGTTTCTCTGTCAGTCCCTCAATCACAGGCACATTTTCACTGCAACAGAAAGAATCAAACCAAGATTAGAATGTTTTTGTTGAAGAAGCTGAGGACGGAGTACGCTCAGAGAGGAAATGCAACATAAATACTTCATTACTCTGTTTTTGTTGAGAAGTACCAAGGAAATTTAAAAGCAGCTGCTGTGTGGCTTGTCGGCCCAGGGGTATGATTCTTGCTTAGATTGTGAGACATCCTGGATGAGCCCTCACCAAAACTGCCTGTTGACCTCACCCCTTAAAAAATTGGTCTATCAGTAACATCTTTGTTGCAAATTCCCCCGCTGTGGCATTCAGAAAGGATTATTTTATCAACTGGGAGTCATGCCTACATCCATCTGAAAAGACTTCCTGTAAGGTAAAAGCGTCATTAATTGTGGTCAATATCTTAGCATTGCATTGAGGAAAATGTTCCAGAGAAGGAAAATGCTTTCTCCATATCACTGGCAAAAAACAACCGCTGTAAATTAGAGGCTGTGTAAGTTGTAAGATACTAAATATCCAGATGTTATTTCATTAGAAAATCACAAAACAAACTTTGCTACTTTTACTGCTCTCATGCTCTTCTTCCAGGAATTATGATCTAATTCAAGTGAGGCCAGTATCACAGCAAGTCCCTGTGTCACTGTGGTGACTTCATTTAGCAGGAATGGAGCAGAATTAAGTTTACTTCAATAATAGAGACTTTGACAGTCACGCAGAAGTTTATTCTCTTCTGGAACAGAAGAGTCCCCAGGCACACTTTCACTCCAGCCTTTATTCCGGCCTCCACGACATCAACTGCAGCTCTTGCATTTAGTTACTGATTACTTTGAAACACACATTTTGAAGGACTGGCCCCACACTGCAGAAGTTTGCATCATTGATAACTTCAAGTCATTTCACAGGATCATTGGTACAAAGTTACCTTCACCTTGTTCCTCAAAATGTTCTGTGCAGTTGTGCATAAAAATGCTTTATTTTGTGTTGATTGAGGTTCAGAGTTCTTTCTTGACCTTCAAAATAACAGGTGATAGCAACACCCCCAAAAACCTTTGTTTATAGACTAAATACTTGCTGAAGTGATGACACTCCTATCAGCTTTAGCTGTAATTTAGAGCCAATTAGCAAAGGTTAGCATGCTAACTCACCAAGCTATGATGGTGAAGATGGTAAACGTTATACCACTTTAACATCAGCATGTTAGCATGCTGACATCAGCATTTAGCACAAAGTACCACTGCCTGATACACAGGTCATCAGGGAGCTGCTAGCATGGCTGTAGACTCTTTACAAAAAGGTGATTAGTCTCACAGCAGTGATCTACAATTTGTTAATCAGTGCATGAAACTTGGCCAAGTTGCCTTGAAATGACAACTACCTGCAATGGCAAATATCTATGCAGAAATCATCAAGTTTTTAATTGCAGTATAGGAATGCTCTGCCACCTTGCCTTGCTCGAACACCCTGCATGCTGTTTGAAAAGAGTGTTCCCTCTGAAGCCCAGTGGTGCAAAGCACCACAGGAATGGTAGCTCTCTCTTCTTGGTCTTGTTTTCAGACTAAATGTTTGATTCTTCCTTGTGTCAGTCCTTTTGATACGTGGGAAATTGAGGTTGGTGGAGTGGGGGCATGTTGACTGTCCCCGCCATTTGGCTTGATTGTAACCACACCAAACCCAAGCCTAAAACCCAACTGGCAAATCACAGCAAGCTGTCTGAAACAGCCATGATGCAGGGCTGCCATGCAGCTGCAGTTTCCTGTATCCTGTCCTTTAACTCCCCCTTTTGGTGCTAGCTCATTTACAAACTGGTGATGTCTGTGTATAGTCTGCTGATATGCAGAATCTCCAAAACCCTTCAGTTTCTCATTACCACAGAGCAGAACCGCTAAACTAGGGGAAGTGAGCACCAGCTCAGACCTTTCTTTCATAAACTCACATTCAATCAGTCAGTGTGTCTCAGTTTCCAGGTCTTGACAATATTTTCACATTCCATTCTGGTGAATCATCGTAGTCCTCTCTCAAGCTCAGGTTGCTTATCTGGACTCTTGAAGTAACAATTTCCTTTATTTACAAAATGCAAATCAAATTTACTGTATGTTATTCGTTTCTTTTAGCCTGGATACTCCCAGATCAGCTGACTAAACGGCGTGATATGGAACCTGTTCATACGAGAACGACAGCCTCCTCTCGATTATTTACATCTTTATTAGGAAATTTTACACAAGCTCATATCATCAGTATAAAAAGATTTTTGGTTTCACAGTGTTTCGCATAAAGACTTTGAAGATACAAAAAGAGAAAAATACTGTAACATTCCACAATCAAAACATCTCACAAAATGTTCTAAAATGTTCACTTTTGTGCCACAAGTTGCAACATCGGAGCATGCGAGTAACCACGTGTTTGTCACGTCATCTGTTTGTACAGCTTCTGCACCCAAAACATATGGGTTCACTCCCTCTGTGCGTGGGTGTGTGCTAATGTGTGTGTGTGTGTGTGTGTGTGTGTGTGTGTGTGTGAGTCACCAACTGCCTGATGGAGGGAGAAAGTATTACAGATTAAGGAGTGACTATTGCCTCACTCTGACTGAACAGGCTGGATGAATTTTTCCGAGAAGATCCCAGAGTGATTTTCTAGGTCCCGGTGCTGGGTCCAGCTCTCCTCCCTGATCCCCCTCAGCAGGCCTTCCTGCTGCGAGACACACACACATGTAACACATCTAAGATCTCAAGAAAACAAATCCACCCTGTGATCAGATACTTTGTGTGCGAGTGTTAGAATTGACTTTTAATGTGACGTCCTGCTTTCTGTGCAGCGAGAAAAAGAATCTGGGGCCGTATTCACAAAGTGTCTTATGTTAGTATTAGTAAGAATCACAAAGCTGCTGAGAGAACTTGATCAGATTAGATTAGATTAGATGAAACGTTTTCAAATTAAATGCTAAATTAAATTACATTTTCCATTTAAACTTTCATTCATTCATTCATCTTCTGTACCCGCTCATCCCTTTCGGGGTTGCGGGGGGCTGGAGCCTATCCCAGCTAGCAATGGGCGAGAGGCGGGGTACACCCTGAACCGGTCGCCAGCCGATCGCAGGGCAACATAGACAGACAACCATTCACACCTACGGACAATTTAGAGTCACTAATTAACCTAATGAGCATGTTTTTGGAAGCCGGAGTGCCCGGAGAGAACCCACGCATGCACGGGAAGAACATGCAAACTTCACACAGAAAGGCCCTGCCCAACCCGGGGATCGAACCAGCGCCACCGTGCCGCCCATTTAAACTTATGTTATTAAATTCTAAATTTAAATTAAAAATCAAATGCAATTCTTAATCAGACTCAAAAAATCTATTATATTGAAATCTTAATTTAAAAAATCTAATCTGATTAAGAAGTAAATCTAATTAAAGATTAAACTATGTTAAATTTGCATTAAATTACATCAAACTATTTGTTAAAGATCAAATCTGATATAATATATTAAACTAACTTAAACATGGAGTTGTTTTGTGACTTCTTCCACTGATGGGATGATTCTCACTTATTCTCCAGGTAATTCATTAGCGGCCAGAAAATGTGTTTTATTCATTTACTTTGCTGTTTATTTACTGTACACACTTAATGAACTGTCAAACAAATGTGGAACTGAAGAGAGCGTTTTCGGTTTGATGAATAATTCTCACAGACAGCTGAGATATTCCAAGTTCACCAGCACTGCCGAGAGCATGTTTCCAGTGTCAAAAGCAATCAGTCATCGCTGGTGTTGCTGAGCTCATTA
The DNA here is from genome assembly GCF_051107435.1 of Chaetodon auriga. Classification (NCBI taxonomy): domain Eukaryota; kingdom Metazoa; phylum Chordata; class Actinopteri; order Chaetodontiformes; family Chaetodontidae; genus Chaetodon; species Chaetodon auriga. The sequence continues at coordinate 10,082,192 of NC_135075.1, read as the reverse complement.
GATCCTTTTTCATATTCAACATCATCAAAATCTGCTTTTAAAAATTCATTATCTTTTTGATGAGGCTTTAAGCACTCAAACGCTTTGGCCAGATATTTCGCCTAAATGCTTTCAGAATATGGCTGCTGGTGTTTAGCAGAGATATTTTCATTTTAATAGTGAAAACATGCCACTGAGATATTTCCACTGCAGGAAATCTGTTTGGCCAGTTACCCGCAGGAAAATAAAAAAAAATCATCATTTAGCAAAAAAAAAAAAAAAAAGATGTGATTAAAAATACATCACCAAGAGGATGCTGACAGGGCTCAAACTGGTCTGAACTACATATTCAGATTCAGATTCAGATTCAGAAAAAGGAGCACACCTTACAGGAAATGTGGAATATTTCAGGTTTTACAAAAACACACTAACCTCTAGAGTGTCAGCGAGCACCAGGATGACGTCTCCCTCATCAAACTGGAGCAGGCCGTCTTCAGAAGCTGCGTGGCTCTCCAATGCCACCCCCTGGTGTACAGCACAGGTCACATTAATGCAAGCTTTATACTGAGCGTGACTGCTACTCTGACGTCTGACGGGCAGTTCATTTCCCCCAACCCAATACAACAACTGTTTGTGGTGCTCACGTTTCAGTTTTCAACAGTAGTTCTTCTAAGCGTTGTGTGCAACCACAAAGAGATTTCTATTCACCTCCTTTGTACTGCAGAGGAGGCAGAAATCTCAGCGGCAGATATTTAAGGAGCTTGACAGATTAAACCACAGCCATGTGCAAAGCTAGATGCCTCTAGAGCTTATTCTCTTTTACTGTCATTTGGGTGAACCAATCAAAATGAACTTGACGTTATGATTGTTCTAGCAGTGGCGTCATTAGACCTATTTTAGGGGGGCTTCAGCCCCCCTAAAATGTTCTTAAGCCCCCCTAAATAATTTGATATTTTTTATTGATTTTTTTTTTTTTTTATTGATTTTTTTTTTTTTTTTTTTTTTTTTTTACAAAAAAAATCTCTGACAAATTTTATATAATAGGGCAAGAATAGGAGTTAAAATAAATATTCACATTACCTGTCATTAATTTATAATCATAAATCTGTCCATTTCCCTTTATTTCATGGTGTAAGGTAGAGAGCCCCTTCACTGCGCCATTACCCAGTCCATTCCACTTGGCCATGTAGAGTACGCCCACATCACTGAGAATCCAGTCCATGTTTTCCCTGCAGCGCGTTGCAGCGTGTGTACCTACCTTTGCAGCACACAGAGCCAACTATTGACTAGAGCAGCAGTAGGAGAAGAATGGATATACGAAGGTTTTTCAAAAAAGTAAGTATTCATCACTGCTGGTAGCAATTAGTTAGCTCCAGCCCACAGTTAACAGCAGATTGAACCATGAACCAAGCATTTCCCATTTTACAAAAAAAGAAAAATTATAAATAAATTAAATGAAAAAAAAGACGTATAGGCGATCTCGGCTCACGTCTTTTACTTCTGTTGTTTTGCGGCCAAGAGGTAGATTCCAGCCATAAAGGAACACTGCATATGCTAATTAGCTAGCCAGTAGCTAATATCATGGTCCTGGTTGTAGTGTCCAGTGTGCCCTGCGCTCTCTTCAGCCTTTGGGGGCACAGCATCAGTTGTGTTTCTCTCACATTATGGATGCACACTGCGGGTTACTGAGTTGAGCTGATTCCACTATGATTAATTTATCATTATCGTGAGTGGATGATCATAATAATGATAATAATAGTAATAATAAGCAGGCTAATACTAGCCTACTACTACTACTACTACTAGTAGTAGTAGTAGTAATAATCAGAAGAAGAATAATGATGATAGTAATAATAATAGGCTAATTAATAATATAATAATGATTATAGGTATTTTTTGTTGACAGACTTCCTGAGTTTATTGTTTATTTTTGTTGTTGCAGTAGAGTATGTCTGTTAAATCTGTTGTGTTTTTCTTGTTGATGGTGTTAATGTGATCCAAAAAAAAAATTCGGCATGTGTTTTCATTAAAATTTAATGTTGGCCTAAAACAATTGAGTATCTCTACTAAATCTGTCCAAAAGTGGGAAAGTTATATCCCGGTTCTTGTTCGTTATTTGTTTTTTTGATTTCCTAATGTCTACTACATTCATTCATATCCTGTGCATCTCCAGGGGGCTAAGCCCCCCTGTCCTCAGAACCTAGTGACGCCCCTGTGTTCTAGGTTAAAAAAGTCCATTGATTGAATTTGTACTAGACTGAGGTACTAAATACTCTCCATCTGCAGCCTCTGAACAGGCAGACAAATGCTACTACAAAATACAGCTAATGCTTCTTTCACAACAATGGTTGTGTATGAGAGGTCCTCGAGCTGAATGAATCCATATGATTTACACACTTGTATGTAGCTTTATTTAACTGTTGGTCCAAATGGGCCAATGTAAATGTATTCAGTCTGTTTCAGTCAGGCTTTGCAACTTTTAAAGAAAGCTACTACATATTGTCAAAAGGCGATAAAACACACTCTCTCAATTCAACGTGTTCAGGGGTTTTCCAGCTACAGTCTCACTTGGTTTGGTATGACCAGTAGCATATGACTTTAGATAAACATTTGTGGGTCATTGACTCAATCAGTTCACTGACTTCATGACTCCCTTCTACTTATGCTGTTGTTACACTGGGCTTTAACATTTACCATTATCCTGTAATCGGCACTTGTGGTCACTGTTACGTAACTTTACTCTGAAGGAATACTTCAACATTCTGGGAAATATGTTTGGTGAAAGTCAATATCAGTCTCATGCTGGCTAAGTACAGAGCTGGAGTTGGAACATGGTAAGTCTCCATGGAAGCTGGGGGACACAAGCAAAGCCAATCTATAAAGCTATGTATAAAAAACTAATCATTTTTACATTTCTGTGTGTATGGATTAAAGGAATGAGATATGATATGTTCAGAGTACTACGTTAAGACAAAACATGTGACTGATAGTTTCTCATCTCACCCTCAGAAACAAAGCAAATAATTCTATTCACCAAAATGTTAGTCTTCCTTAAATCACAGTTGAGTGTACCTTGTAAAGGAAGCCTGGAGGATTGTCAGGGCTGGAATCATCTCCTGAGTCAGCTGTCTCCTGTTTGGCTGATGCTTCCTCTGTCTCCTCCTGCCCCTCAGCCCTTAAGAGGGGGTGTCTATCTTTGCAGCGGAAGGAGACGCGAGGGGCGGGAACTGGTGCAGGTTTGGGCTTGGCCTCCTCTGATGGTGGATCGCTCACATTGTCCTGCTCTGGACTCTGTGGGGCGTCACTATCTGCAGAATCAGACGGATTGGACACTTCCTGACTTGCAGCCTCTGACTTTGGTACTCCCACCCCGGAGTCATCCGACTGGTTTGTAGCAAGTTCTGCCTCTGCCTCTGCCTCTGCCTCTGCCTCCACCTCGGCCACCGCCTCCGCCGTCACCTCCTCTGGACTTTGACTGCCTGCGCTCCCATCACCGCTCTCATTGTCACATACTGACTGCCTCTTAGGGGTGTTGGTGCCGCTGGAGCTGAGATCGGAGTCTGACGAGTTGACATCTTTGGACGAGACACCACTCTCTTCGGGTAGGCTGGTGTCTTCAGAAATGCTTTGAGTGCGGTGGATAGCGGAAGAAGGGACGGTGTCCTTTCCGTTTTCAGTGGAAGAATGGATGGAGACGTGGTCAGCTGGGAAAGCTGTATTGCAGGGGATGGGGTTGGAGATAACTATGGACTTTCTCTTCTTTGACTTGCTTGACGAGCTGTTTGAAGAAAAAGAATGTTTTTTTATTTTTGGCCTTGCATACAGCATTGTAATATTTATATTGCATCATACTGAACATAATTGGCAGACAGACAGCATTAGGTATGAGTGTTATTCACTTACTAAACAAGACATTCATGTTGCAACACTGGAACTACTGATGAAGAAACACAACACCTTACCTGTTCAGACCCTTGATGATGAAAGCCTTTCCCGAGTGTTGAGTCTCCAGTTTCTTCATCACGTTGTACAGCTCACGGTTCAGCTTCAAGACAAAGTCACACATAAGCACATGAACTGACTTGCAACACAAATACCAGAACCTCTATAGTGTATTATTTAAAGATGAAGTTGAAGGAGTTTTCATTTTATTTTTTCACACACTTAAATACTTTACATTAGTGGTATGAGAGTGAGGAAATAAAATGACCTGTGCCATATCTTACCACGCTCATTTCCTTATAGAAGACATCTCTCAGGTTTGATATGTTTTGGAACACCGTCACATAGCAACCTATTCGGCTACAGAGACAAAGACAGCTCTCAGTCTGTTTCTTCAGTTCATCCACACGACCTTCTCAAATAAATTACAAGTCAAGTTCAGCTTTGCTCGGACTGATTCCCTCTGGAAATGTTACAGAACAGTACAAGTTTTTGGCCTCATTTGCTGTCATCTGTTATCTAATATAGATGTTAACGTTCCCCAAAAAAGAATAAAAATATCCTACTTCTCTATATAAGGAGCTGTGTAAACTTACATTAAGAATGCGTATGTGTGGGATTTCAGATTTATTCCCACTCAGTATCTGAACCCTTACCTGAAAGGTTTAGAAAAGCTGGAACTGAAAATCTCTCTGTACATTTTTTGCAATACAACAACTTAAGTTTCTTTTTTGCACCTCTGTATACACTTCTCACACACTGTGTGTTCCAAATAGCTCAAGTATGTCTTGTTAGTCTAGAATACCAACAATACACCTGTATGTCAGCTTCTAACCTGTTTATTCATACACAGATATTGACCCTTTACTTATCCTGCCATGACCTGAAACTCCACTGTGAGATTCCTCTGTTATTTAAGACCATGTTCATTTGCCGCTGTGACCGGTCAAACGTACCTCTGATAGAGAACGGGCAGCTCCTCCCTCAGCTCCTTATTTATTTCTTCAAAGACATTCTGAGCTTTGTTGAACTCTTCGTCTGCCTGTTAATGAGGATTTGAAGGTAGATTAAAACAAAAATTACAACTGAAACCGCCCTTATCATTTCTGTGCTATGTGTTCTCTGAAACTAATGCTACCTTTGCTATTTTGGCTTCATCCTTTTTCTTAGCACTTTGTAGCGCCTCCAGGTGGTGTCGTGCTGAATCGTAGTCCACCAGTTTGCGGCCGCGTTTCGCGACTCGTTCCTGAAACACAGACCAAGCAAACATGGTGTTCACCAGAAAGACAATGCGTGATCTGTTCATGAGTCATCAGAATCAGATTGGTGGTATCTAAGGGGACTGAAAGCCATTTTAGCCTAGCATTGCATGCAGTTTAAAAGGAACTGATTCAAGTTAAAAAGCATCACGTTACCTTGACCTCAGGGAACTGGCTTGTATAGTTCTCCATGGTGCGGACAACCTGGTCACTTAGTTTCTCTTCGTAGTCGTTCCACAACAAGTCCTCACTCTAAGAGACACAGTTGGAACCATCTCAATGCAAGTTTCTCTAAACGCAACCACAGCATTAGTGGTATTGAAGAGTGAGGAGCAAATCAGTATCTACTCAGACCCAAGGGAGATTTGCAGGTACGTTTACATGCTGCTTAATGTGCTGCAGCTGAACAGCTAATTTGTGGCTGGACTGCAGCAAAGCAAGGGCCAGCACTATAAACGCAAAAGTCTGTACCTGACTGACCATTGGTCGATCGAGTGTCCTTCATTGCCTGTCGTATATAAATTAAGCTGACACCAGACTATTGGCTCCCAAATCTGCTTTTTCTTCAACTAGTTAAAGGAACTGGTGAGCTCAGAGGGCTGTGCCTGTGACCACAGACTCCTTTTCTAGCAACGTAAATCCTGCTGCTGTGAGAAACAGAGATGATGGCCATGCACTGTAACAGTCCAGCAGAGAGCAGAGTCAGAGAGAAAGCTCTCTTTCAAATCAAACATTTATGATATGACTGGAAAGTATTGTGCATGCAACGGCATTCATACCCATCTTAACCATGTCATGTGATATGCTACTTCAGTGCACTTTAACAACAAATATTACTGGGACCACTTACAGAAAATTGCAGATTTAATAGCCAGGAATTCACATTATAGAAACCACCGCTGATTATCTGTGTAATAGTCTGGCCACAATAAAGGACAACACATGACCTACATGGTCCAGTCATGTACAAGGTTTCTACTTAGTCCTGTTTAGCCTGCAAACTGTTGTTCACAGTCCACTCATGCCGAATGAGACTTTAAGAGGAAAGCTAATGTGGTTGTTCAGAGTCTGTGGCTGTTGTGTTGTGTAGCAGGCTGCTGTCTGGATCACCGTGACCATCTGTTCTGCCTCTGATAGAAGGCTGAGGTTACCATCTTATTTAAGATTTGATTGGCTGTGTTGAAATAAGGTATCCATTTAGATCTACATTGTCTGCAGTATATTGTGATTGGTCACTTTTTTGTATTTAAAGGTGCACCTATCTATATTTTTATATAGACAGACAATGTTAGCTACTACCTGTTAGCTACTACCACTGGTGAACATTTATGTGGAGCATTTAGCAGCTGAAGATAGAAAAATTATCCTAGGGAGTATTCTCGCAGATATAAAAAGACAGTTAATATTGGACTCAGAAATATGATGCCAAATGAACGCTAATGTTGCAGCTGGATCTGTAAATACATATCTGATTGCTAACATGTTAGCCATCAAACTTTATAAGGCCATTATACGTCAGACATGTGATGTTCAGCTTGTTCTGAAGTTCTGCCCCCAAGTAGCCGATAAATAAATAAATAAAAACCAGACTGGTGCTGCTTTGACTTGTACTATAAGTATATGCCTGTTGGCGAAATGTGGACCACTCTAGACTAGATGCATATATTTTCATGGTATCTGTGATAAAGCTTCTATAAACCTGCTTGATGAAACCAAATTTCCTGAAAATAAGTCCGCCCTGCTGAACTCAAACCGATCTTATCGAATGATTAGCCCTCAGATTACTAATCGAGCAGACGTTCACAAACACACATGATGAACATACCGCTGTAATGACAGAAAGGTCTCCTTCTCCGCTCCAGTCCGATTCGTAGATGTCTCGCAAAGTCTGGGACAGCCGCTTGGACGTCTCATGCACGGCTGTGCAAAGGAACAGGAAATTGTGGGAGAACAATAAAAAAAAAAACAAAATCTTAAAATATACCATGACTCCTTAAGGATCAACTTATCATCTAACATCAGCAGCACAGGGCATTGTGGCGGTATTGTTTCTAGGGTTTGCGGCGCTGTTGCTACACCCACAACGAGAAGGTCAGAACAACACTGGTTTCCTGACCGGAGCTCACGATGCAGGAGCAATAGCTGACAGCACTAGAAAAACAACAGTTTCTTGCACATGAGTCACATATTCAATGCTGAGTCTGCTTTTTTCACTGCAGGATTTTTATTTGTTCTCGTACAACATAGCAACACAGACAGAATTGCAAAAGTCGACACAGGATCCAAGAATAGAGGAAAGTCACTTCCCTATTATTCAACTCTCCTGAGCAAAGAGTGGCATTCTGTTAACGCTGTGTTGTGGATCTGTATATGCTTTCAGAACCTACCTTTCACTGCTGTATGGTAGGCCTTGACATCTTTAAACAACCTGTTTCCATCGATCTGAGTGCAGAGGCAAAATACAAAGGAGAAAACACAGAAAAGTTACACCCAGTAACAGTATCTCTATGGCAGATCAGCCATTTATGCTTCATCATTTCCTTAACAACCTAAAGAGATGAAATCAGTGTGCTTCTGTTTGCACTGTAACTCTTTCTGCTTTAACTTTCTGTTTCATACGATCCGCAATACCCGCTCAACTGATCACAGTGTCGAGTTCAAATTTAATAACAATCCCAGCATTGTGGTGATAGTAGTGGTGAAGTGAAAGCAGCGTGTCTTGTCAGCCCTTACACTTCCTTCCTGTTGCTCCCTGTCAGTTTCCCTCCAATATGCACTGTAGTTGTTGCATTCAACACTGAATGAGCATTGAGCAACTTAAAAGTTAACATATGTAGCTTTTGTCTGACAGCTGCAATTGTGGCCATAAGTGAGTTACAGGATAATGATGAGCGTTAAAACATAGTCCACGAGAAGCACAAGAAGAAAACAGGCATGCTGATTCAGTTTGTAAAGCAATATTTATCAAAAGTTTGCTAACATTAGCCCACAAGCTAACGGTCATACCAGACCAAGTGAGGCTGCAGCAACAAAACCCAGAGTGTATTACACTGGACAAGGGTGCATTTTAGTGCTTTTCAACACATTCAAAATTTCAACATTTCATTTGTAAAAGGAAGATTATCTTATTTCCTCTTTCAAATGTTACATAATATCACTTTATATCCTTTCAAAAACTGGCCCAAGCTATGACTTCATGTGGGTAACACCTAAAATGGATAGTTTCTTGAATATGAGCACACACACTATCTCATTTCTTTTAGTATCAAGGGTAATGTTTGTGTTTAGGGATCTAGAGAAGACAGATAAAGCAGTATTCGTGCAGAATGGATGAGAAAATAAGAAAGAGCTCCATCTTGTTTCAAGTGTTTCCTGTTTTCAGGGCCAAGCTGACTGTGTGAACTTGTGGGCTGGCATCTCACAAGCAAAAACAAGACACTATTCTTTTTCCTCGACTGCGCAGTGCTCCATTTAACTAGAGATTTCTGCTAAGGGGGATAAAATGAGCTGTTTAACTCTAAATAAGGATTGAAGCAAAAACTTTATAGTACCTTTCCATGACACTGGCAGTAAATAGCAATGACTACCACATTAAAAAGGTTCCATGTTGGTGTACCTGTTGTTTGTTGAGGCTTTGGAAACATAGCTCAAACTGTTCATCCTTGGTCTCCATGGTTTTGCCCAGTTTTTGAAGAACCTAAGAGAGGACAATAAAGCAAATTTCAACATTAGACAGACTAAAGTTTCAAGCATTTAATGATACCTCAAGCTTAGCTAGTTAATATATAACTCAACTGATTTTAAATCAAATTCTACTTGGTGTTGGGGGGTACTACTGCATAAGTGGGAAAAATTGTATAAAGCTGTATATGCCCCCAGAGGCAGTGGTGTGAAGTTTGACAAACATCCTCAAGTGATGTCACTTGAGTCAGCATCTGAAGTCTATGTTTGAAAATGCCATAAAATCCAGAGGTGTGGCGTTAGCAGACCCCTGTAACCCACTCCTCATGGCTACATTAGCTGCAACTAGCAGAACACACCTGAATCTCTGACTGAACTGTCTGCAGTTGAGTTGCATTGTGGGCAATGTGGGTACCAGGTTTTTGACAAGGAAGTAGAATGCATAGAATTGAAAAAGTTGATATCTCTGGTTCTGCTGCATCTATTTTGATCCTATATCTGAAACTGCCCATTGTCAGTTCGAGAGCGTTATAGAAGTGCCACGTTAATTTGGTACTTTAACTGAAGGCTAATATGGGTTCATATCAGATAATTGCAGACATTTCGGTCCTGATGTAAACGTCAGCCAAAAACAAGAAATTGTAGTACAGAGCACTGACAAGTTGAGTTTTCCAACAGTAAGACATCCTTCTCATGACATCGTATCATGATAACATATTGTCATCAGATTTTTTTAAACTCTCAAAAATATCCAAATCTGTATCAGCCACAAGAATTCAATATCGGTCTAACCAACTTTGACATTTGGGATCCATTAAGGATCCCTTACATTCATTTTTTTAAGAATTGTGACTACAATATGTACTGAACAGCTCATTCTCTCAAAAAACAAACTTCTCTGTGCTCTCTGGTGGACAGACTTGGTGCCACTGTTTCTAAATAACCTCAAACACATCTTGGGCATCCCTGCACCGCAGTGTCTTGTTTCTTATTGGTCAACATACAGTATATGTATTGCAGATACTGATGAATCTGCAATAAGATAATGTCAGGACACATCAGTGCCACATTCTGCTACGCCTCCTCTAAACAAGACACACATGGCCAACTATTACAGGATCCTTCACAGTCCACTGCTTGCAGCTGTTTGAAAGCCTTAATCCCACACTGAATGACCTTCAACTATGAATCTGCAACAAAGGCTGTCATTATCATGTCTGTCTTGCCATTTTCCACGATAAAAAAAATCCCTGAATCCCCAAAATAGGCTTTGTCTTGCATCAGACTATATGCAAACTTCTGTAGCTGCTGTTTTGAAGTGGAGCAGCGAAATCAACCACGAACTAAGTGAGAAAGCCTCAGCAAGCAAGAGGAAGTGCACAGTCAGGAAGTGGCAGCTTTTGTGTCCGCACACAGCTGTAGAGCGCTGAACAACACCACGATGCTCAGAGTGGGAAAGTCCACGTCTCTGTTTTATTAATGCCTCACACTCAAGCCAAATCACTCAGAGGTAGATATACACAGCAGACAACGCCTGAGCATGTGGTTTATTGTCTGCGTAGAGAGCATTTCCTTTCCTCTCACAGTCAGTATCACTGATTCTTTGTAATGATGAGGTCCAGCAAATAGGCTTGACCTGATTTTATCCTCTCATCTGGGAGTATTTCATCATGAGTTACAATTTGGTACTCAAATAGATAACAGAAGTAGAGACTGGGAAAGTACCAGGACTGTAGCTGCAGGGCAACATATTTCATAAGCAATACAGATATTCTTCAATTCTCTCATTTGTCACTTTCTACTAAGGTCATAGCAGCTACATTCACCCTCCGAAGGAGCTACTTGTCCCTGTTTGGGAGCCTTCTTGTGAATCTTATACTAAACTACATCCCCTTCAGATATGCTTTACGGTCTGCTCCTAAAGAAAACCTTATTAGAGCAATTATGAAGAAAAGTCTGTTTCATATTGCAGCTGGGCTCCTACTGGAATATATACCCGCAGGATATGAGGCTGGATGACAAAACAATCTTAAATAAATTTGTCTCGTGGCTTACCAAAGTGATGACAGTGCCTCTAGTGTACGGTTTTGAAGTTTAATACACCCAAATGTCATTTTAGAAAGTTGATTCCCCTGGCTCACCTTCTCCTGAGCTCGATTCAAAGACTTCTGGACCCGTTTGGCGAGGAATCCAGCTCCAGCCTGGAGGTTTGGGCCCATCTTATTCTCTGCCATCGTCAAATGTCTATCGGTTTGTCCTCACCAGTCCGCCTCCTGTCTGCTCCTTCCTCAGAAAGTGCTTCACCGCGGCTCAGTTGAGACTTCAGCTCAAGGCGATGGAGGTGGAGCAACAGTGCAAGTGTCAAGAAACAGGCAGGGACGGATAAATACACACCCACACACATACACAAACAGGCGGTGTTAAACACAGCTGAGAATGGGGTCCTTCACACCCCCCCCACCACCACCACCATCATCATCATCTGCTCTTGTTCAAACTTGTTAAAGGAATGACTGAGGAGTGTCTCTGTGTGTCCTCATCTGTTGAATAATCATCGTGAACTCTGTTGAAATCGCCCCCAGCTGCTCTCCGCTAAAGGTGGAAGTCATCCAGCTCACCTGGAAATTATGCGTGCAGATTGCGTTTCTCTGATGACACATACCTGATTCAGCAGTGTGACGTAGGCAAGGGGAGCCGCGCGATAGCGGTAGTGGCTGACATGCTGCCTTCAAATGTTCCTCAAAAACTCAGTTTTTTTTAACCCATTAATCAGAAATAAATGTTTATACATGGCTTTATATGGCAGCCATGGGTTTTCAACTCTTGTAGTTTATTGTAAAATATCTGCGGAACATTTTGACATACATGCTGTCTCATCTGATATTAATTTCCCGTATTTCATAACTGAAACTGATTTATTTTTTGTTGGTGACCTGAGCGTTGTTTTCCAGTGGGCCACTGTTGACACATTTGCTTCTCTTAATAGGAATATGAGTAACATATTTCCCAACCCAGTGTGCCCGAGGCCACTTTATATTAAGAATGGACATTTTCAGTAAGGTACCATAGAAATTACAGCTACAATGATAGTGCCCCAACCTCCTGCTAACCTACTGTTCATTTATTATATTGGTTTTAAAATGTGTAAATGTAAACATGAATGGGGAAGCCTTAAAACGTCGCAGTCTTACGCAGTCTTAAAACGGTTGTAGACATGTAAAAATAATTCATTGTGGGGACTTGCCTTCCACAGCACAAGGCCTAAGGTCAGGATAAGGTTAGAGTTAGATTAAGGTTAGTGTAAGTTTCTAGGAAAAGAATCTTAGTCTACATAATGTCCCCAACTTTAATGATTAAATAACAAATACAACCAAGAGGTAAAGATTAGTTCATATGTCACTAAGATTATTTTATTTGTGATCTTCTTAAATGGACCCTCCACTCATTCTAAACATGTAGATCAGTTTACTTGTTATGAAGAGTGCTTCTCAGTCTGTAAAAGAGCTGGATAATGTCTTCTCTGCTGGGAATTATATCTGAAATTAAAAACATAACTTGATGACATCATCAGGGTTATCTCAGTTTGGGCCTGAGACTTCAAATTTTTAACAGACAGTGACTGGCCATATGGATCTAACGAAAGATGCTATCAGGTTGTTTTATGGGAAGTGTAGGATCCAGGTTTTTGGATCTTGACTCATATTAGGGACTAAAAATCAGCTAATTTCCTCTTCTGCTGCTTTAATTTGTATCATTCTTTTTATTAACCTGTCTCTTGTGAGTCCCCCAACATTATGTCTATGATGTCTATGATTTACTAACATTTCCCATCACTATTCAATAAAATAAACAGAGTGAATAAGTGGTTTCGCTCATTGGGTAATTACAGTGTTTCAAGATTGTCTGTTAAATAAGAAAATACTGAAAAGATCATGGGAACAGTCACCAAGAAAATATAAATATTTTTCTGGGGAGATGAGGAGGAGACCCCCTTATGAGACAGCGTATAAGAAGTTATATGGGAATGCAGAGCACCTGTGACTTGCCATGATCTATTTTCACCGGCAGATGGCGCTACATAACAGACTATTAGCTCATGGACCAACACAAGTAGAGGTACGTAGGGATAGAAATGTAAAATCAGAAGAATCACATGATCGGTGATCGGCTTTATATTATGCTGTTATCAATATTAAATAATAACACATGCATGATATTCTTTCTTTTTCTCTGTTAATTTAGGATTAGCTGTCTTCCACAGGTGCCTGTAGGCCCCCGCATTTCCATTATCATCGCCCCGACTAGTATGAAGTCTATGTTTTTTTTTATGTAAAAACGAGTCAAAGTAAATACCTTTGTTTGAATACGAATATTTCTGGGGAATAATAGTTTGTGTGCTTTTACGGCATGTAAATAGGCAACCCTGTGACGTTATCTGTAGGAAGATACGTTTTGAAGCACGGGATTGGCCGTGCGGGCGGAGTTCTTCCTGTTGTCAATGATGAGCAACCGATCATGCGGTGAAGAAGGTGAAGCTAATCGAGTGCACCTAAAGCAGTGAGACAAGAAATGGTAAACGACGTTTGGCGCGGTCGGGAGAGGAGCCGCTGACAGCAGAAGGAGAGGAACCGAGGTCAGAACCGCAGTTCATATGCTTTCTGGTTTTTTCTCTTGGACAAAGTACCGAGGGACAGTAATACATTTACTAAGAGAAACTTGGTGCGGTTTCATTTGTTTTTTTCCCCCTCATTCTCTATACAGCCGTCTATCGAAGCTTGCCCTGCCCAGGCAGACGGAAATACCTTCAAAATGCCTCCCATCGAAAATGACACCGGGAAGAAAGAACTCAAATCTCGAATACAGCAGCTTATTGACTCCAATCAAGTGATTGTTTTCAGCAAAAGCTACTGTCCGTATTGTGTCAAGGTAAGGTGTTCATTTTGTCGAAGCGGGGGGACTTTACTGATGCCGGCCGAAAACTTCCATCTTCTTCCGCGAAGTACGCGGGCTTGGTCTAATTGCTGGTCTGCCTTTGCAGTGTGAAGTCGGTCAGCGGCTGAATACTATACAAGGTTTTAATGTTAGCCAAGCCACACAAAACATTTAACGTCGAGCCGTTCAGCAGAATTCACCTTGGGTTGAGACTTTATATCACGTTAAATCAGAAAGTTGTTTGCCGATTAATGTGCCCGCACGTCCTTAATGTTGGTTACATCGATACCTAATTAACAACGTTATACGACGCTCTGTCGGCACGCGCGATGTTTACAAAGCAGCACTTGTTTCTGGAAAGTTGTCACTTTTATAATTTGGTTTCTTGTTGTTCAAGTCTGTCTATCGCCAGCATATGTTACACGCAGAGGAGCTTAGCTAACAACATGTTTACAGGATTTTACTGAAACAAATGCTTTGTAACTAATGTAAATTATGAATGTGGAGTACCTCAGTGCTCCGCGATTTTAAAGTGACTTTTTGCTAACAGGGAAGGTTTTTCGTCTTAAATTGGTGTCTTGTGTATGAGGAGAATATGCACCACCTAACTGAGGAAACCTTTGTCCAATCTGTGTCTTTTGTAGGTGAAAGACTTGTTCAAAGAGCTGAAAGTCGAGTGTAATGTGGTGGAGCTGGACCTCATAGGTAAGATGGAGGTGATCAGTACAAAGCTACAGGTCATGTCTCTTTCACTGATGTCTAAAGTTCAGTGGCAGGTTGGAGATACAGCTTTCTTGGAGAAGCAGGTCAACACTTTCAAACTCAGACACTGGGCTGTGCACCCACTGGTGTAATGTCTGGATGTTGTATGAGGGTTCATCTTTGGTACGGTTTTCTTGATTTTTACAGAGGAAGTTGAGAAATACTGTACATTAATAAACATAAATGTCCTTATATCTATGTACAACTACATTATAGTGTGGTATAAACCACACACAATTTTCTGCAAACACATTTGAGATGGTCGTCCTGCATGGTGTAGCAGGGATGTTGTTTTACCCCAGACTGTGCAGCAGGCTTCCTTTGCAGCAACACAAAACCTGCTGAGTCACTCACCGAAGATATCTTGGCCTTGTGCCATATCTCAGCAAACTCCAACCTCTGTGCTCCAGCTTTCTTTCTCTCACAGTCTCAGCTGTATGTTGAGGGGAGTATGTAGGGATGTTGAGGATTAATCATCTTTTAAGAAGATAAAATCTGGCAAAATGTGATTTTAAAGGTTCAGTTCACCACATTCAAATATTGCAAGAGTCAGAGTCGTGTCTTGCTGCTAAGACAGAAAAGAGCATTTCCACTGTGCAGTGCATGATTTTGACCAACCTGTTGCATCACAGCTGGTGGCTAGAACTAATACAATATAACACTTCCTATTATTGCTACAGATAATAGTCTTGATTTATACTATGGCTGTGGAAAATTGATTGGCTGATGTCCACTAAAATCATACAACCAGACACCTAAAGCAAAGGTCGACTTAATTAGTGGGACTATTAAACTGCAGGTAAACATAGCAATGGCTTTGCATTATTAATAAACTCCGACTGGTTAAACTAACTACATACAACCTTTTGAAAAGTAGATGACCGTTTGAACACGACCTCGGTTTGTGTACTGTAAGTGTCTGTGGTATTAGCTCAGAGACAGACTTCGAGATTTGCTGATGCAGAAAATGATGAGTGACGTGTGAATATTTCATCTCATGCCATGCTTCCTCTTTTATTTGCATATGTCATTTTCAGTTTGTCAGTAAGGCATTACCGTGGGCAGGCATTCAAAACAAATACATATACATAATGTATTATATATATAACACATTAACCCTTCTGTCCAGAGGATGGAAGCAACTACCAGGAGATGCTGCTCGAGATGACTGGACAGAAAACTGTTCCTAATGTCTTCATCAACAAGATGCACATTGGAGGCTGTGACAAAACAATGCAGGTGAGGAACCAGTGTGTGTCAAGAGAAAGTTTTCAAGGCATTTCATTCTTTGGTGCTCAAAGTTTTGTGATTGGCAACATTTACAATGATGTATGTCTCCTCATTACACGATGATCACTCAGTCAAGTGGCTTGCTCAGAGGCCAGAAACTGAAAAAAGAGCCTGTTTGGTTCAAGTCACGTTTGAAGCTCAGCCCACTAGTGTTTGATTTGCTTAAAAATGACTTAATTATAAAGGAGGGAACTCTTAATCAAATATCAGTAGTTCACATGTGCACTGTGGTCAATTGTAGCTTCACCTTTTCACAGATTTGAAGTGTTGATGGGACAGTACAGTGACTTTTTCATTTGAATTTATCCGTTGGCTCTTTTCCATTACGAGAGCTCCCCAATCCGTAACCCAGAGCTTCCATAACCTGAATCTGTAGAATCTTTAAGGTCAAGGTTTTAGGTTCTGCTTTGTTTTCCATTGTGTTTTATAAACCAGAACACTGGGACCAATTTTGAGCAAAAATAGTGTGTATGAGCCGACACCAGAGACGCTTCCACACCACTGAGCAGCTCTCCAGCTACAAAGTGTGAAAAATAGTTCACTACTGGAAGTGTTATTTTGAAAATGCCAATACTACTTGAAAGTTACTGGGAAGTAAACTTCCTTCAGTGTTTATCCAAACACTTGTCCTGTGTTAATAATTGTGCTGTTTGCAATGTTGCAAACCAGCTGTATCATTCCCTCTCCTGTTAGTTACTGGAACTTGGATTTAGTACGGCATCCTTAGAAGTGCTGAAATGTAGGTTCAGACTTGGCTGAATACTGTGCAAACAAAAGCAGAAAGTGTGACTGTGGCCACACCTGACACACTCACTACACAATCAACGTACACAAGCGTTATATTGATACATCGTTATGTTAATGTTTCTGTCAGGCTCATAAAGACGGCAGCCTGCAGCAGCTATTAAGTGGAGAAAATGAAGCCTATGACTATGACCTGATCGTCATTGGAGGAGGATCTGGAGGTCTCGCCTGCTCAAAGGTGACAGAATCAAGTAACACATTCACAGTGTTACCTGTTGAAACTTAATTGCTGTGGATGCTGCTCTGTTGTGCAATTTTGTGGTTTGAACAGAATCAGAGTGAAACTAAAGCTAATGTCGAAATACTGTAATCAGTAACTGCAGTTATGTTTGAGCCATTAACCGTTTCCACTTGCTTACGGACTTCAGACACTTATTGGTAAAGTACAGATTTGTGTAATTTTGCGGTAACATTGGCTCTGTTGACAATAGGAAGCTGCTGTGTTGGGGAAGAAGGTCATGGTACTGGACTATGTGGTGCCCACGCCAAAGGGAACCTCCTGGGGTATGAATCTTCCACTTTCAGATACCCGTGATTCAGTATTTATTTGAATCTAATCCAGTCGTTAATGAGTTCTGCTGTGGTGATCAGGTCTCGGTGGAACATGTGTGAACGTGGGCTGCATTCCCAAGAAGCTGATGCACCAGACGGCCTTGCTGGGCACAGCCATGCAGGACGCACGCAAGTTCGGCTGGGAGTTTGAAGAGACAGGTGAGGGCTCCGGGCACAGACCCAGAAGGTCACGAAGGGGGGACATTGGACCAGTTTGCTGTGGTAAATCAAAGGCAAGCCTTGTCACTAGTCACTCGCTTTATTTCCACTGATTCCACTGATGCCATCTGTCTGTACGCAGTGAAACACAACTGGGACACGATGAAGACGGCGGTGAACAACTACATTGGCTCACTGAACTGGGGCTACCGGGTGGCACTGAGAGACAAGAATGTCAACTATGTCAATGCCTATGCAGAGTTCATTGAACCACACAAAATCAAGGTAACTAAGTGTTTGTGATGTCAAGGGACCTTCAGTGTACTTGTACGGATCTTGAGTTGGGATTGCTTTTTATTTGGTTCCAGTTTTAGGAGACTTGACAGACTGTTTTCTGTAACTACTCGTCACTAATCTTGATAAGCTTTCTGCTCTGAAATGTGGTCTAGCCTGTTTTAGCGGCTGATCGTTTTGTTTTCTTTGTTTTATCATTGTTGTTGTCTTCTTTTTTACTTATCAGTAGATCTAGTCACAACCAAAGCAAATGGGAGATGTTTAAAAACATCCTGCACATGACTGATGAATGATATGCTTCACTTAATGAGTCAAAATGCAAATTGTTAGCTGTGTGTAGCACCTGATTCATCAAGTTTGTTTTTAATTTTTTATTTTATTTTATTTTTTTACAGGCAACAAACAAACGTGGGAAAGAGACATTTTACACGTCAGCTAAGTTTGTCTTAGCTACAGGTGAGAGGCCTCGCTACCTGGGCATTCCTGGAGACAAGGAGTACTGCATCACCAGGTGAGAGCACAGTGCCAGCTGCTCGGTGGCTCGGACACTGCCAGCCCGACCTAATGACATGCTGTGTTAGTGGAGGCCCCGTCCAGAGCTCATATTTAGACCAGAAAGTGGGTTCAGCAGGTGTCTGAAGAGGTGTCTCATGCCATAGTGTTTGATCTCTGAAAGCACAAACACACCCTTTAATGATCTAGGCGCTTGTATCCTCCGCAGGTGGCTGTGCCTCAGGACATCCACTAATCTCCCAGCTGTCTAAATGTTGTGTAAGATTATCCTCAGGTGTCTTTGGTGATTATGATGCTGTTTTGGCAACCCACACATGGTTTCATACTGCTCACTTAGTCGTACAAAGCCTCAAACCAAAGGTTGTTGTGTGACACAAGGCACAACCCCAGCCTGAGCACTTATGGATTTTGTGTGCAATGTCTCACAGTGTGCTGTATGTAGGCATGGTAGCTGTTTTCAGGATAGGCAGTCTAGTCTGGAAAGGGGAATGCCACCATGAAATTGTGTGGATAATGTTATTATTCTTAGCTCACCATAATCGCCAAGAGGCAAATGGACATTTGAGACATCAGTAGCTAAAGAGCACTCAGGCTTCTTGTTTTACCCTCGCTCTGTTTGATCTCCTGTGTGTCTGTCTGTGTTTGTCCACCAGTGACGACCTCTTCTCGTTGTCTTACTGTCCGGGAAAGACCCTGGTGATCGGGGCGTCGTACGTGGCTCTGGAGTGCGGGGGTTTCCTAGCCGGCCTGGGTCTCGATGTCACCATCATGGTCCGGTCCATCCTGCTCAGGGGCTTCGACCAGGACATGGCCAACCGTGCTGGAGAGCACATGGAGGAGCACGGTGTAAAGTTCCTCCGCAAATATGTCCCTATCAAGGTGAGTATTGACTCGAGTCCTGTGTGGCAGGTGAAAAGTGTGCGTCAACTAAAACACGGACAATGTAAAGCATGCTCGTTTGTGGCCATTCAAAATTACAGCATATGCTTCATGCCAATTTTTTTAATTGGACAATTTCAAGAAATACAGCACCACCCTGCAATCCACAGCCCCTGCCCAGCGTCTCTTCGGTCAGAGAGGCGACCTGGTCACCTCACAGAGAAACTCTATGATTGACGACCACTTCAAACGCATTGAGCTTCTGAGATACAACAGCAACATGTGCACTTTGGTCACTGAGTAAATATGCTCCCAGTGGCTCTCTGTCTCTCACAGCCTTTTAACTGATGCAGAATTAAACCACATTGTGCTCAGGCAATATGTTGTCAGCAGACTTTTTGATCTGTGTCATTGCACAGTATCAGATTTGTTGTTGTACCTTGTATTATCAGCTGGACATGTGACAGAAGCACAAAGATTTTCTTTTCTCTGACGTCCCTGCGTCTGTGTGTGTCAGGTGGAGGAGCTGGAGGCAGGCACTCCTGGCAGGCTGAAGGTGACAGCCAAGTCCACAGAAACTGATGAGATCATCGAAGGAGAGTACAACACTGTATGTACAGGCCAGTTTGTTCTTCCTGTCATTCTCCTGTCTGTGATGCTGTGGGCTAATTTTCTATGGTGTTCAATATTAAATAAATAGACATGGCATAAATAACCATATGAGTATATTATGGTAAATAGATACACTGGCCAACAATTTTTGAAATAACTGAAAAATTATTTGGAAATGTTTCCTATTTTTTAATAGCTGTGGTTTCATTGTATAAGTTTTTGTTTCAAAATGTTTTTTATTTCATAATGGTTGATATCATAATGTCACTTTTTATTTCACGTCACTTTTCTTGATGATGGCGTTGTCACTGCCCTCTCACCTTTCAGCCAATCACATATCCCCCCTGGCTTTCTTAAACCTGCAGTTCGTTACTTTTGTCTGCCCCCTCTACAAACACTGTGGACATGCGCTTATGACGCATGCCTACAGGTGAGCTCGCCCTCATCTCCCACACCTGCTGGAACGTTCTCTCCTAATCGTTCTCTGAGTTTCTTTTTTATCTGGAGCATCAGAAACTTTTCTTGGATGCTTCTTACTGACAGACCAATCATTGCTGGTCGTTATAAAGGCATCATGAATGTTAATGTGTTCTCTTTCCTGTCGACCTAGTTAGCCAGCTAGGTAGCATAGATAGTCTTATTAAGCTAAATGAAAGGAGACATTGGCTTCAGTGTCTGTGTGCTGTGTTTATTTACAGCAGCAGCTGTTTGGTTGACTCAGAACTACTTTACCATTTGTGTTGTTCTAGCTAACAGGAGCTAACTGGCTAAATTTGGTAGCATTTTGTTGAGCCTGCATGCTTCAGAGGCAGTATGATTGACTGAAAAGTGACATTATGAAATCGAAAGTAGCATGACATAAAAGTGTTTTGGGGAAAACACTGGTGTGAAAAGAGACTTGAAGAAATGGTATTTTGAAATCAAAACTTGTAATATGGAACACCAATGAACTTTCAGAAAACTTTATTACTGTGAGAATAAGTGATGAAATAACGTTTAATAATAATGAGCTGATTTTTGTGGGTTCATGATGCAGATGTGATGTTTCAGATTTTGATGCAATTTGATCTTTAAAAATAAAAGTTCTAAAAGTTAAGCACCAGGTTTTGCTGCCAGTATCAAAACGCAAGTGAGCTACCATGTTGTTCTAATGTTCAGCTGCCACATGGGGTTGTTACCAAACAGTGTGAAAGGATGTAAGTGTGGAAATTATCCATTTTAATCAATTGAGAAATTGATATGTTCTAGTAGCTTTTTCTTTTCTCATGTTTCCACTCCTTGTTCAGCCTACATTTAGTCATTCATGAGCAAATAACACGCCAGCAGATTCCCTGCGGGAAATGACCTGCAGACTTCCTTTAAACGTAACCACACATTTCTTTGTTCTTCAGGTGCTGATAGCAGTGGGCCGAGACGCATGCACAGACAAGATTGGCCTGGACAAGGCAGGGGTCAAAGTCAACCCCAAGTAAGTTTATAGTTTATTATCTCATTGGTTTTTTGTTTTTTTCCACTCTGCAAGTCTGTCCCACTAGATGGGGCGGCCTGTGCCTTTAAGACTCGTGGTACAGTCATGGTGATTCAGCAGTTCTTGCCATCCCATGGCTCTCTGCAGGGGTGGTGTGTGAGTGCGCTGGGGGATTTGGTAGAGGGAGAGGAGGGGTGTCTTGTTAGTCTCTGTACAGTGTATCGGACATGTAAAGTCAGTTATCTCAGTGTAAGAGCTTCTCATGCTGGTGTCGTCGTGTTGTGTTGCTCTGTATGAATGTATGCTCTGATTTTGATGAGCCTCAGTCGGGTTCATGTTATCCATCAATGTATTTCTTGTGTTCCTTTTTTCTGCCCATTTATAATTTCAGATGTGAAGTTAGAAAACTAGAGTAAAAATAATCTTATAAATTTGTATATTTTGCAATTGATTTTTTATTCCAATCATAAGCACCTAGAAAGTGTAGCCTTTTCTCTGAGGGTGTTGTCTTTTCACTATTTTGTGAATGACTGAACGGCTCAGCCTATGAGGCCGACAGGGATTAAGACCACACGAGGCCAGCTTAAAAGAGCACTGGGTGAGTCATATGCCCCAGTCTTATGACCTAAGTAGTATTCAGATGAAATCGACACACAGTCAGAGGACCACTGGGTTCAGGGGCCGACAGCCGGTTTGATTGTTTTGCTCCTGTGCACTCTAGAATATAGCGTGACTTATACTTAATTTCTAAATACTACTACAGTTGTGTTTGCCCATTCTGGCCGACGTGAATTCAGACCCAATTCATTTGATTTCTGCCCTGTGATAGGAGGTGCACTGATAGAGGTGCTGTGTTGTTCCTTTGGCCAAATATCTATTTTTCTTATAGATGCCCAAGACATTTAGAATAAATTGGAATAGATAGTGAATAAAATTAATCAGAATCCAAATGTTTTCTATTTAGTAGTGGGGAAAGATGTAATTTCACCCTCCCAACGAGGCATGAAATTGAAATGAAGTTTGCTTTGTTCTCGTCCTCACTGACCTCTCTGTGCCATCGTCCAGGAATGGAAAAGTTCCAGTGAACGATGAGGAGCAGACCAATGTGTCCCACATCTACGCCATTGGAGACATTCTGGAAGGCAAGTGGGAGCTGACACCTGTAGCCATCCAGGCTGGCAAGCTGCTGGCTAGACGCCTCTTCGGGGGCTCAAAAATAAAGGTATGTTGGCATAAAAGACACTTAACACTTCAGACCTGCAAATTCTCTGATTTCCTGTTAGCATGTTTGATTTTAACATAATAACAATAAGAGGAAACTTGTAGCGAACTCAGAACTGTTTACTCTGTACAACACACCATCACAGTGACACTTTGCATTAACAGCAAAACACACAATGTGGTCATCCAGTGATAAAATGTGTGGAAATAAAGAAAAATGGTGCATCAAAATAGATGGAGAGTTGATTGCATCCTGAATAAAAGTTTAATAGTGAAGCACAGAGAAATTCCCGGTCCAACTTGTCACACAGTCATTCTCCATGAAACTGATTTTATCACGTCTTCTGTGTTTGTGCAGTGTGACTACATCAACGTTCCCACCACTGTCTTCACCCCACTGGAGTACGGAGCCTGTGGTCTGTCAGAGGAGAGAGCCACTGAGCTCTATGGACAGGACAACATCGAGGTAACACACACACACACACACAGTGACAGAGTCATCTAAATAATTTATTGACCATCTGGTTCAGCTGAACCTTGTGACTGGCTCCAGAGTTCTACATTGTAACGTAACTGTAATACACGAGTAGCCTAGAAAGATGGTTGCAGTATTTCTCTTTAGTATAAAACTTCTCACTTGTGTGTGCGTCGCTGACTCAGCTGAACATGTTCGTAAACCTTTATGCTGTCATGCAAGCTGGGTGTCTTCAGTGATCAACAAGTATTCAGATCCTTAAGTAAAAGTACAAAAAGTACTCTTGCAAGTAAAAGTCCTGCACTGAAAATATTACTTAAGTCAAAGTATGTAAAACAATCAGGGAAATGTACCCTTTGTTTTATTATTATTATTATTATTATTATTACTCATGCATTTAAAAGCAGGATTTTACTGTTTATAGTTGGTTGTGGTGGAACAAATTTTTAACTATTCTGTATGGGACTGCAACAAATGATTGTCTTCATGTTGGATTTATTTGAGTTTGCCCTTGAACAGTTAAAGAATTCGTCCAATCAGATTGGTTTCTGTCTGCGGTTTCCTTCTAGTTGCTGCTTGCAGCTTGAATGTGCCTGTTACAGTTTAGCCATTGTCATCATCCTGCACAAACTTCTACTTGTTTGTGCAGGCAAAGTCAGCATGCAAACCAGAAAAAATGTGGTGTATTTGTACACAATTTTACAGTAATCTGAACTCGTCAGTATGTCCAGACAGACATAAGATGCAGATTTAGTTGAACAGACTTGAAGTTGAAAACTTGCCTTATGTTTTTTATGTTTAAGGTCCAGAAGAAATTGCAGACATGTTGGATTTGTGTTATTGGACCTGTCATTAGGAAATATTAAAAAAGCCTGCCTTCGTTGCGTATGTGTTGTAGCTGGTTGCACACTAACAGAGCATCACTGTGTCTGTGGTCTCTATGTTCAGGTGTTCCACAGTCTGCTGTGGCCTCTGGAGTTCACTGTGCCCGGCAGAGACAACAACAAGTGCTACGCCAAGCTCATCTGCAATAAACTGGACAGCGTAAGATTAGTTCTACTTTTACAGTGTTTCATCAGCTTTGAACCAGCAGCAACCAGCAAACTTGCGCCCTTGCTGTGTCACATGCGTGATGGTGTTTTGTTGTTACGGCCGCGCTCTAGGATCGAGTCATTGGGTTCCACTATCTGGGTCCCAATGCTGGAGAGGTGACGCAGGGCTTTGGTGCAGCAATGAAATGTGGTGCCACCAAGGAGCAGTTTGACAGCACCATCGGCATCCACCCAACCTGTGCCGAGGTAAGAAGTCAGCTCTGTCATTACGTGTCAGATCTGATGTAGATTTCTATCAAATTCTAGTGTTCAGTAAAATCAGCCTGATTGAGTTCTGAGACTTTGACTATGGCTGACTGGAAAATGTTTGCCTTCTGGGACATTTTACTGTGAAAATTCAGCAATTATTTGTAAGGATATAAAAACTGACAGAAGCATAAAATCTCGGTGCCTCTGAATGTGGCAGTACTCAGTTCTTGTGCTAACTCATCAGGCTCTGGATGTCCTCACTCCTCTGTATTTCCAGCAGGTCACTGCACTCTAAAAATCTGTCTCCTCATTACTTGCTCCACAATATTGTTAGAAAACCACAAATTACTTGTTTTCCTCCTTTTTTTTTTGGTCTGATTAGCAGGTATCACCGACTGTGCTGACATGCACATTAGTATCTTGGTTCCTATGATTTTGGCGTATCCTGGTTATGTGTTCCACGTGTAAGCATCTGACTGTCACGTTCACAGGGAGATGAGTAGCCCGGTGTCTTATGCTCTATGTAAACATCATATGCCGAATATGATCCAAATCAGGATGAGGCTGGATACTGATGTGGATACTAGTCTGCATGTAAATACACTCACTGCTTGTTGCCATGGAAACAGGGCTCTTAGTTCAGAGTTTGCCTAGGGTTAGGGTGGCTAACTTTTTGCCTTAAAATAGTAATCAGAGAGCCAGAGGGGTAATTCAAATTTTTCAGCATGTTGCACTGGTGTCCTGTTGCCTAACCAGGAAGAATGAGCAGGAAATTGCCAAATTCTGCACAGCAAAATAGATTTTAGCAGTAGCAGCATGCAGCTTGAACTCAAACAGAAAACTGTTTGTGCGTGTAGATTTTCACTTTCCATATTTAGCATGTTGTCCAAAGCAAATCTTTGCTTTGGCAAACATAAAACCTAAAACATGGCAGCCGCAGTCTTAACAGGCCCGAGTTTCTTTTTGTCATGTTGTGGAAGAGTGTGTTGATCATGTTTAGTTTTTTTTTTGCTGATCTTAAGATGAATCATCATGGATATCTTCTGTCTGAGCTGTGCAGTAATTAGCTCAATTAAAGACCTCAGTATTATACATTCAGTATGTTAATGTAGTGGTAGATAATTGCAGCACGTTAAGCTGCTCAATTGCCTCTTGTTTGATGTTCACATGAATTTCCATTTTTGAACAAAGTGTGGCCGCATATCATCTTTTCATTCTAATGCAGGACACTCAATTTAACCAGGTGATGCCCAAGGCCAAGTTCGAGATTCCTTTATTGAACCATAGTTCTAAACACCAAACATCAGTTTTCACGTAGAAACTACCTCATTTCAACCAGTGACTTGTGTATTTTTGAATTGTTAAAGTCCTGTTGGCCTTAAAAATGTTCAACGTCCACTCCTGAAACCTGGAAAAGCTGCACTGCCTGACGTCCGTTATCCCCTTTATCCTTCAGATCTTTACCACTTTGGACGTGACCAAGAGCTCCGGTGGAAACATCACCCAGGCCGGCTGCTGAGGTTAAACCCTGCTCGTTTAGCGGGCTGCTCTCATGTTAGACTCTTCTACCATCCCCTGTCATCTTAGTTCCCAGTCAGCCTTTAAGCTCAGCCTCACCTCCAGCCGCTCAGTTTTCAGGGCAGTCGTTTCTCAGGACAAAGCTAACACCATTGCCGGCGTCTGAACATGGCCGGCGAAGACCCTCGTTGAGGCTGGCTGGGAGCTGAGAGGTGACTGACTGAGGCCAGAGCAGAGGATGTGAGTCCGGCTCTGGCTGAGGTGGTTTGATATGAGCGCAGCCTGCTGAACAGCGGGGTTACTCTGCTGATATTTTTTTTTCCGGGCTCCACCTGTGTGTCCTTCTCAGAGGAGCACCAACACACGCACGCTGCCGTCGAGTACGCGTGTGTGTTTGGGCTGTTTGTGACGTCCTGGCCCGTAACCTGAAATACTGAGGTGGGCTAGGATCGATGTCCCTCTGCAGAAGTACCCGGTGGTGGTCCTAATTCTTCGTCCAGCCCCCAACTTCAAACACTTCTCATGCACCCCAAGTGTACAGACGACATACAGACTGAAATTGATGGATTTAAGTAGGCACACAGTCAGGGTTTGAATGGCTGCATGGCTCTGAACTCTGATCCAGCTTGTGATGGAAACTTATTATTTAATCTGATGTGTGTGTGTGTGGATTAAATGTCATCATGTCTCCTCTGTTGAGCCTTCTTCATCCACACATTCCTCTTACCAGGTCTTTACGGTGAAACAGGTGTGTACATGTTGCTGTCAATATTTGTCTTTGCTGTGTAGAGGCACCAGAGTTTTCTGCCTTAAAGAGAACTCTCTACCAAAGCGTTTATCCAAACAAGTCTGCAGAGATATCGAGCCGACAGACGCACGCCTTTCAAACCCTGATGTGCTGCAACACTGTAGGATAGAGTTGAATGGAAAATACAGCCTGAATTGTACTGGATGTTGTCTTTTAAGGAACATCCCAAGCTTTTATTCAGTTAATTTAATGCTTGTTTGTTGGATCTTGCTGTTTGCCTCTGCATTATGTGTATGTAAAATATATCATTCTTCTGGCTGCTGTCAGTGAGTGGCATTGGTCATCTGTATAAAGGACTCTGTTGGTGTCAAACCACTGTAGATTACTTCTCTCTCAAGATTTAATAAAGGATGAGTTCACCATCAGTTTTGTCAGACTGTTTCACTGTCTGATTGACCTGAATCCATAAACTCTGACTTTCCTTTCATACATTTTCTGCTGAGTCAGTGTTCTTAGAAACCTGGCTCATCACTTTCCTCAATAAAAACTGATATGACCAGTGACGTGTCCTGTTCTCCCAGTGCTGCAGTACCAAAGGTGGATCTATGGATTTAAAAGAGCCATACGTATTCATTTAGCTGTAGAGCTTATCTCGCCTTTATAATAGAACCTGTGTTGCTCTGTGGGTTTTATTGCACCACCTAGACGACTATGATTTTTCTGATTTACAACAACAAAGATTTCCATTCATCTATGTGACAGCTATGGGTTTTGAGACATCATTTGGGCCTCTGATAATGAACCAACACTTTATGTAAATGGTGACTATTTGTGTTAACTGGTAATACGGTAAGTTTTTAATTAATTTTTACATTACAAAAATTTAGACTTCACATTCGCTCCAGCTGTCTGTCTTGTCCTTAATGTAGCCTAATATTAAAGTGTTTTATAATAAATAAAACAAATGCTTTGTGCAAAATATATCAATGAACCAATATGTTGTGAAATGATTTAAAATTACTGTCACAAAGCTTCAAAATGCCCTCTTTTAATTTCCTACAGGCATTTTTCCCTGTTATTTCAAAATGTTTTATTTCACAGCGTTACTTTCTGTGACAGTGAAGGTATCACCGGTCACCGGCCCTCACCTTTCAGCCAATCACATGCTCCTGCCTCCAATGGCAGGCTCAGCAACTGCTACCTAGCTCCCATTAGCTAAAGCAACAGCAATATGAAAATGATTCTGAACTGACTCTACCTGCTCCCAACCTCTCCTTTATGAAGTGTCTAAAGGCTGTTTCCATGCTAAAAAATACCACTCAGCTGGCCGAACCTCCATCATTACTGTTGATCAAAGTGATGAGCCAGTGTTTTTGGCAGCAGCTATCTGGGTGATTGAGGTATTTTGGCAGCATTGTTATGATGATTAAAGATGTTCCTTAGAGAAAGAAGAACCAAAGGACAGTCTGAGTGCTTGCTCCCGTCCAGCTGGCTGTGAGCCTGTTTGAAAGCTTATGACATCACTAGAGGTCATAAGATAAGAATGAAGGAATGCCATAGTTTAAGGAAATGAACTGTCACTATGATGAATCCACTGAATAGTTTGTTAAATTATTTCCCGATCTATTGGTTCATTGGATTTTTGACATTGTTTACCCCATAATGTTTTATTTATCTCATATTAAACACTTCAGGTGCTGTGTGCAGCACAGTTGAAGTAACAAAGAGACGAGGTGTTTGGACACTCGTTCACAGGTACAGTGGATCAAAATCATCCCGTCCCCTATTCATGTCCTGTACATCAGAGTGCTGTGGGGAAATAATAGCATCATTTCCTCTGGGTGCCTTTGTTTCCGTGGGACTATTCAGCCTCCACAAGTGGCGGTTTTGATCAATAGCGTCTGGGCTGGTGTGAAGCCTTTGTTGGATTGAGCAGCTCACATCTGAAAACACTGTCACCTGCACAGGCTGCCATGACAACTCAGGCTTTGATGGGGTTTTTTTTTGGCTGAGGCCCATTTTCTATCAGTGATATAAGCTAATTGATTCACTGGTGTTTGTTATTCGACGAGCACACAAAGCGGAGGCCTGTTTAAACATTTGTGAGGCTGCGCTGAGGGGTTCAAAGCTGAGAGGTGCCCGAGCTCCTGCTGCTTACATAACGCTTGTTCAACTCTCTTTATGTAAAGTTTTATTACATCCTCATACAACCAAAGGAATTAGGAAGGAGTAACTCATTTTGCCAACTGATCATGACAACGCTGGTTTTTAAAGACAGACATCAATCACTGAATTTATTGCATGTCTCTGCAACCGCTCGGTTAAACAGCAACTTATGTGTCCATGTGACCTACGTTTACAGTGAATTTAGAGCCACAGTTCATGTACAGTTGACTCCCTTCCGTAAAGCAAAGTCAGTTGTGCAGAAGTTTTTTTTCTGCTCTGGTGTAATCAAAAAAAGCAAATGCTATGGGGTCTCACTGTCCCCTCACGGCCTTAGCAGTGCATCATTGTTGGGTACCTGGGCTTCTTTTGTGTTCTTTTTATTCCCAGGTTTGAGTGTACGGTCAAAATAATGAACACATGTATTGTGTCTGGTTGTTTTGTGCCTCTGACAAAGGTCTTCAAAGTTGTCTTGTGGCTCACTTACTACTCTTTGACTCTATTTCTTAGACTATAGGAAGATTCAGATTCATTGAGGGAGATTTGTTGTCACAGCCAACACAACACAGAAACACACAGATATAATCCTCCTGAAGCTTGTCTCCATTTTGATGTTCTAATGACGTGATGATTGAGGGGCGATCAGCGTTATTTTCTGTAGTGAGGACAAGGATGTGATGGCGCTGTTGTTCATATCGAGGCAGTGTGTGTGTGTGTGTGTGTGTCAGGTAAGTTTGTTTTTGTCGGAGATGGTTAACATTGCAAAGAAGCAGCAGGAATAGTACAGCAGGATGGATGGAATATCTTGCAACAATCAGCCTGCTACTGTTGCAAAAACTATAGCTTTTTACTCAACCACCCTCCAATGAGGAAGTTACATTTGCAACAGCTCATGTTGGAACTAAAGCACACAGTGGACTTCATTCTGGCCTCTTCCACTGTCAAGCAACTGAAAGCTCTTTGCTTCCCTGCTCAGGGCAGATATAATCTGTCTTTAGAAATCTAAGAGCTTTGTAATGCTGTTTTAAATTGACACTAATGTAAGCCTCATTTGAGCGAGCAGGCAGCTCCCTTTGGCTCCTGCTGCAGGTGTAGTTCAGGATAAAGTGTCCTGGAAAAGCTTGCAGTTGCCAGAAGGAAACTCAACCCTTTGCTCACTCTGCTGCGCTGTGTGATCACTCAGGAGTCAAAAGCCATCCCTGTCTCACAATGACTTGCTATTTTCACAACACACTCCTTATCATCAGTGGCCAGCAGGTGCTGTTTGTAATGAAATCTCACATCTATTACAACTGTGGATATATAATTCATTGATGTTGTGTTTGCTTGAAATGATTAACCCAGTGAAATGAAATTAGTTCAAGTTGGGCAGACAGTTTCTGTTCTATTAGTTTGACTGCTGTGTAATGTCATTGACTGATAAAATATGAACCCATGTGAAAAGGAGTCATGCAGCCAGTCGAAACATTTCTGTGTTAATTTCCTGTAAGGATCGGAAAAGTTTGCAGAGTTGGAGGCTCTCTGCTTTTTTCACAGGACAACACAATTACAGGGCAAAAAAAAAAAAAAAAAAAAAAAAAATCAAAAATCAAAATCACAGACAGCTTTGTAAAGACAGATGGTCCATTGTCCAATTCTGGGATCCATTAAGCATTTAAACAATCACAATTAAAAAAAAAAAAAAAAAAATCAAATAAATGAAATATTGACTGCAATCATGTCAGAGGTGGATGACATGGCTGGGTCATTCATTTTTATCAACACTTTAGTATCATTTAACACAGGAACTAAGAGTATGAGCTCCAGGAGTTACAAACTGTGGCGTGTTACATCACTGGGAACAAGATCCGTCTGATCCACTTTGAACCTGACACTTAGAAAACAATCCCTGAACAAGTGCGCACCTCCTCTCCCTGTGGTCGACATGATCTTGTGCAATTTAAGATTGTGCACTTTGTTCATTTAACAAAAGGCAGATTAGACAAACTAAATCTGAATTCAGGTTCACTTGTGACAGATGTAGATGATCTGCAGCTGCTTTGATTCACACGCTGTGGCCATGCAGTCATTGGCCTGTAGGGGGCAGCCCAGCCTCACATATGTCCGCATCTTCTTGTGGCCTTGCAAGCCTTTAGAGGGCGCCTTTCTCTGGGCTGAACTCCATATTGATATGTGCTCCAACAGTATATTATAATACTATATATATTACAGCATCTTAGACTTTACACCATAATTTGTCCAAGTCCATTATGTCCTCACGATGTCAAACACCTAACCATGGAAACAGTAGAAATGCTTTCTGCTGTCATGAACTTATTTACATCACAACGACTTTAACTGACTAAAGTACATGTCATTCTATTCTTTCACACACACTGCACACAAACAAGACATCATCACTTATTTTAGAGTCTCTTTTCTTTTGCATTGCTACAGTCTGCTCCTTTTGTACATGATGTTCCCCATAAACCAGTGTGTGCCTCCTCCTCCTCCTCCTCCTCCTCCTCCTCCTCCTCTGCTGCAGAAAATGTGTAATGAATCTTCAGGGTAGGTTTAACAGAGGGAGACGATGACTTGCAGCATGTACTGTGGGGTGTCTCTCCACCTGGGAGCTGAGCCGTGGACTCGTCAGACACTGACAGAGGGAACACACCTTGACTCTCTCTGCATTATGACACTGGATTATTTATTGATCAGGGACTGTGCATATTAAAGAGGAACTCCACCCATTTTTCACATCAA
Source organism: Chaetodon auriga (assembly GCF_051107435.1). NCBI lineage: Eukaryota > Metazoa > Chordata > Actinopteri > Chaetodontiformes > Chaetodontidae > Chaetodon > Chaetodon auriga. The sequence goes on along the minus strand of NC_135075.1, from coordinate 10,050,898 downwards.
AGTCTGTGTTCAGGTCTTGAGGAGTTCTGCAGCATGTGAAAAAAAAAACTTGTGTAACGCCCTTTGTGGCTCCACAGGGACCTGAGCAAAGTCTGACAAATGCATTCAAGTGATGTCAGCGTTAGTTGGGTGTGAAGACTACAAGTCTGACAAAGAAAAAAATCTGGATGTGTGGATTTCGAAAGAAGTGAGCTGAGCAGATCTGCAGCCCACTGACATGTAGAATCCTAACTTTAGAACAGTAGATAAGACAAAGCAGTGCAAGCAAATGACACGTGCATACACACATAGATAAAAGAAGACTGAAAGAGTCCACAGAGTCCTGCTGTTGGGTCTGGAAGGCCGTACTTTGGAGCAGTTTGTTGAGCTAAACGCTAACGTCAGCATGCCGACATGCTCATAAATCTAACAGGCTGATGTCGGCCACATTCACCACCAGTTAAGCATGTTAGCGTGCTAACATTTGCTAATTAGCATATAACATACAGTACAGTTTAAGATGATGGGACTGTCATTAGTTTTGCAGAGGTGTATAAACACGATGCACAATACAAGAACCCAGGTGGGAAAAAACATTGATGTCAACCTTCCACTTGAAATTCTGGGTTGAAGATGTTGGGAATCTTTGAGTGCTGTGATATCTCCTATTTGGCAGAAAAAATTGCGGAGGGTCAACACAGCGAGTGTCAAAATGGCTGCAAAATTATCATCACTACCAGTTCAAGGTAAATATAAGACCGCTGTATTTCAGTCTGAAAGAAGATGGTGGACCAGCTGACTGACGCTGCCATCCAGAGAGCCACAGGTGGCTAAAATACACAGAGCAGGAACACAAAGCAGCCAATACTACACTTCTCTTCAAGAGCTGTTTGAATATCTTCATAAACTTGAATGCAGTTGTCAAACAAATATTAGGGAGAATCATTGTGCCAGTTTCTTTGTCTTTCTGTACTTGTAGTTTCAAAGGAAAGTTGTGGACTATTTGACCTTAGGTACTACTTTTGTTTCCCAAATATGAGCAACATTTTATGACTTGGTCAAATGGAGGATTATTTCACCTTTAACAACTCCATCAGCCAGGAGCTCCAGTTCATGGTGAGTGTCATGAGATTTGACGTCCTCATTAACCGTCAGGAGAATGTGAGCTGAGCTCCACGCTCTGTTCCACTGATAAGCAGTTAAGACTGTGTTGTGTTTCTCATTAACAGTAGCTTTGGATGGATTATTAGATAATGGCAGCTAAGCACAGACATATAAAAACATCTTTCTGCACTCATTTTGCATCTCTTAGCGGTTGGTTTGCTTTTCTTTGTGGTCATTATGTTCCTCTGTGGTCATTTCATATCCTTTGTCCTTGGTTGTTCTGCATCTCATCATTTTGCACCTCCTTATGGTCACTTTGCATCCTTTTGTAGGCATCTAGCAGCTTTTTGTTGTTTTACATCTCTGGATCATTTTTCATCTCTTTGTAGTCATTTTTCATCATTTTACGGTTCTTTTGCATCTTTCTGCAGTTGTTTTGCATGTCTGTGGTTGTTTTGCCTCTCTTGGTGGTCATTTTGAGGCCAATTGTTGTTGTTTTGTGTCTCTTTGCCTGTTTTGTGTCTATTTTTTTGGGCTGTTTTCTCTCGTTTTGGTTGTTTTGTGTCTCTTTTTGGCTGTTTTGTGTCTCTTTTTGGTTGTTTTGCATCTCTTTGTCACCATGTTGCATCTCTTTGTGGTTGTTTTGCTTTTCTTCTTAGTTGTTTCGCATCTCTGTGTTTGTTTGTGTGTATTTTTTTTTTTTTAAATCTATTTATGATCAATTTACATTTCTTTGTAGTCATTTTTGCCTCTCTTTAAGTAACACATTGCAGGTGAAACCAGGGGGCCTCCTGACCCCTTGGGCCCCTGGGTCTGTGCCCCGTGAGCCCATTCGTAATTCATCCATGTTTAGAGGGAGAGAAAGTCGGTTCCTCTCATTTATGACTTTCCTCTACGCCTACAGCCAGTGCCTCTGTAACCTTTGACCATGTATTGATTCTGCTCAACACCTCTTGTCTGATTGGTCCGCTGCTGAGGGGCTGTGTGCTGACGCCTGACCAGCCGTAACCCACATTCATCATTCCGTTCTCAGACAGTAAACACTGACAGGCTTCACACTGTCGTACCATCAGGTCTGTGGTTTGATCAGTCGCGTGGCTCCTAACCCATCTTGACTTCTCCCAGGGATTTGATCCATGATGTCTGGAAAGATGGACATGAGGAATGTGGTAAAGATCAGAGGTCAAAAGCAGCTCTGCACGACGTCCTCCCTGTTCTAATAAGCTAAGCTCGAGTTCCTGCCCTGCAGTGGATGGAGCTACAAGGTGCCGTCTAAGCCTGAAGGTTCAGAATGGGAGCAGTCGTATCACACGTCAGATTAAAGTCACACTTGCCGCAGTCATGCGCTCTCTCCTGTGGAGGTTAAGCTGCCAAAGATGCCTCCATCAGACAGGTTGTTTGTCAAACACATGGCTGCATTTTATGAGTTACTTTCTTAATCTTAGACTCATATTTTCTGTTGCTCGACTATGTTGCAAGAGTCAAAGCTCCCGTGTGTATCAAGAGATTAAGGTTTGGATGACATTTGTTCCATTTGACTTATCCCATGAAATGATCCTATTTCTTTTCTCTGGCAAGAGTTAAATACCAGAATTTGCTGTGTAATCCTGTACTGACAGTTCAGGTCAGTGTGGCTAATGATGGGTTATAGTGACCTGACCACTGTCTAACCTTTTGTTCTTGTTTGTGTTGAGTGAGGCACTGTCATACTTTTATTGGATAATCCAGCCAATAATTAAACTCAGGAGGACAAAAAATAAATGATTAGATATACATAAATAAATAAATAAATAAATAAATAATGATAATAAAGCAATTAATCTGAGACAATGATTTAATGGTGAGTGATGAAGTGATATTGAGAAGATGAGCGGAGAAATCAACAGCAGATGACTCACTACAGAACAATCCATCAGTTTGTCATATGTTGGACTAACATGTGGATGTTTGCAACACTAAAGACAGCCAGAGTCAAACAGAACCACGGCGGAAATGTGCTCATTGTGGCTTCAAAATAAAAGCAGGAAAATGCACAAGCTCACTGCCACGCTGCCTGTGCCAATGTACACAACTGTCCAGTGCTTGATTTTATTTGTAAAATAAAATACCCACAGACAGAGGACAGGAGCCATGCCCCCACTGACAGCTATGGCCATGACCATGTTCATCTGCCTGAGATCCCAGTGATGCCGCTCAGACAGTGATTAGATTTTAAGTGTATTTATTTCAGTCCAGCCTGCAGTAAAATGAAATAATAACATAAAGCTTTTCAATAAAGGTGTACATTGTCTGCAGCTTACTGGGCCTTCCCTTTTTACAATACACAAAATTTGTTCATCAAATTAGTTTCAAACATTTTTTACTTTTTACTACACATCTTCAGTTCATCTTTAACCTTAATAGAATTGTATTTACATGATTCTGCTTCTTTGTTTGTTAAACATGTTGGCCTATTTTCCTCTGGGGTTTGGTTTCTCTCATTTTAAACAGCTTTTGAATCATTTTAGTTGTGTGTTTTCTACTGTTTTAAGGCCAGTAAACAATAAACAGATGATTCATTGGTTCTTCACAGCTAGTTCTGTTAAATTTGTTATGGCTCTTATGAATCCCACCACTACACCTCTTTCATCATGTGTGTATTCTGCCTTCTCAGAGCAAATGCAGCTGATTAATACAGAGATATTCAGAGTGAGCACAATACAATGGAATATACTGAAAATGTGAAAGCACAGGAAATGATACAGAGCCTTTTTAAATTGCCACGTTTGCACTGATGGTGTCATTTTGTGGCACATCCTCACAAACAGATCTAATTCATTTGGGCTGACACTGTTCTGCATCTGGGGAGGAGTTTTACTTTGAAAGGTCTAAGCGGAAACGGTGTAGTAAAAAGCTGCTGCCCCGAGCTCCTCTCTGATTCGTTGAGGCGCTGCAGAGGGAGAGGGGGGGTTAACAATCACCCCTCACACAAACAGAGCGGTGGCCTCTGCCCGCGGACAGACCTGCAGTCTGTTCTGGTCTGTGTGAAGCAGCGCACGATGTGACACTGACCGGGAGACAGAGCAGCCATCACAGCAGCCTGGCCCGTTTGCTTCCGTCCTGTCCTCCATCCCCGCTGCGTCTCCCTCGCTGGACATCCGAGGATGTACAAGAAGAAAAGGAGCAGCAAAGGTCAGCACGCCGGATCGATGCTCTTATCGGGGATAAAGTAGACACCGCCGCGAGAACAAATAGAGCGTCTTCTTCGCATGAGCTGCGCGGCTTGTGGGTCGTCTCCAGAGGCTCAGGATGAGGAAACCCAAAGTCACTCGGATGGTTTTTGCCTTGTGTCTGGGATGTTTCATCATGGTAATCCTCTACTTCAACTGCAGTCTGAGGCCAGGTGAGCTGAAAGTCTACGAGTCAATCAAAATCCATTTTTTCCTTTCATTTATGACCTCACGACAAACATATTCAGCCTCCATTGCAAATATGTATTCATCATAATAATGATGACAATAATAATAATAATAATAATTCCTCAGTAGTCGCACGCATGCATTCACTTATGTCAGATATTACAGCTGATTCCACTAGTTCTCACCACTCCTCTGCCAATAAGATTTGGTCTTTAAGTCTAAGTTTTCCCATCCATCGGCAACAAAATACATTCAGCAATATGAGAATTTACTGATAAGATCTGTGTCAGTCTCAGGATGTAGAGACATGTTCACACAAGTGTACTGGACTGATCCCAGCAACACTGAAACTGGAAACTGTGAAAGTATTTAAAAAATGCAGTCGGATCTAGAAAATGAAAGTCCCATAAGACAGAATATGTTGTTTTTTCCTCAACACTTCATATATATTTAGATATAGATTTCACACATTTAAAACATTATGGTCCTTAGAAATGTGTTTTTATATGGTATCAAATTACATGTGATGTCTAGCTTGTCTAACAGGATGGGCTTCTGGTTTGATCTCAGCTGTGGTCCCATTCTGTTTCTATAAGGTTTGCTCATTTTATGTCCACCTCTCTTCATCATTTCCACCTCTGCAGTCACTATCACTAAGTGTGTGACTGGTGTCCTCCCTCCCTAACATCATGTTCATCCCTCCCAGTGTCTGGATTTCCCTGAGAACCCCAGATCTCGGTTGAGGAACAGTTTCATTGCAGAACTGATTAGTGGTTTGTTTCCTCTGCTACGTGGAGGAAGGCCGGGAGAAGCTGCAGCTGGCTGGGAGCGCCGTTGGCCCTCGCTGAGATCGGTTTCCACCTCTTCCAGGTCCCACTCTGCCACATACAATGGCCTCATTCAGACATGCCCAGCTATATCATGGACCAAATAAGTGTGTATAGGCCATACTGTGAGGAGTCAGGGTTTTTAAGAGAGAGGTCAGTCAGTTCTGGATGTGTGTGATGTGTGGCATGGGGCGAAGGCTGTTCGGGGTTATTAAGAATCCATGAAAGAATGGCCTATTGAGGAGACCAGAAGGATTCCACACTATCATACTCCTGAAAAGTCCACTTGAAGTGTGCTGTTACACCATTTGAGTGAAGTTTTGTGGCTATTTGTAGCATTCAAGGTTAAAGAAAATACCTTGAGTTCCTTGGATGGTTGTGCACGGTGCATCAGTTTGATGTTTGATGCATTCCAGGAGTTCCTTCTGTGGCGATGCTTCATTTTCAGGAGCTTTGATGTGCCTTGTCCCCCTGAATTGCCCTCCTCTGCATCACTTTCTCTTTGACTGTGACGGAGAAACGCGAAGAGCCAAAGCAGTAAAAACTGACTTCGACTGTTGATGCAAATTATGATGCACATCACAGTTTAACACTCTCAAGATAAGTTGTTCTTTAGATGTACCTGGAGGATTAAAAGTATATCCACCAAGGGGTAAACTAGGGCCAAATCACCCCTGACTGACAGCAGAGTTTAACCACAGCACAACACAAGAGGAGGTTATTGTTAATACTAAGATCAACAAAAGTGGCAGGCTCTGTTAGGTTCTGTTTGAAACGATCAGCCACCGTTTGTTCAGTCTCCTGCTGACTTTGCTTCACATCCAGATACACTGCCTGCACTCTCCTCATGTGTTTAATTGCACTTTGCAGACGTTGAGGGTACATTTTTGATGATGAGTACAACCAGACACATGGGGAACTCATCATAGTCATCAAATGCATAGATAAAAGCAGGTCTGCCAGCACTGTGTCAATGAATGGTGAAACATCTGGGTGATTTATTTTTTTTTTTCTGTCTGTCAGCTTTAAATCAGCTTAAATTGGTTTTAATTATGCAGCCACTCTGTCCTGTTTGCATTTCAAACACCTTCACCTGCCTTCTCTTGCTCCATCTGGGGTAAAGGTCATAGTGTTTGTTCAAAGACTATATAAAGCTGCAAGAGAGCAGCCGCATAACAAAGCAATGAGCTGCCAAGTCAGAGTTCCACGCTATAACGTTGCCGTGTTTTTAAATTGGCCTCTGCTTGCAGACAGGATTCACAGCGCTCATCTAAATTTAGGATAATAACATAGTTGCACAGTGCATTTACTGTACATGTCGTGTATGCTGCACTCTTACAGACACAGAGGATGGAAATAGTAGTTTTTCTGAACATGAATTACCTCCCACATGGAAAAATGGACCATTTTAGTCAGTCATGACATCTGTTTTCTTAACCCACATATCAGTTTTTCTTAAAAAGTGAAAACTGGGCCTGCTGGGCTGACATTATGTCACTCCTTTCCAATACAGATCAACATGTTTCATGCATTATCGTCACTCCAGACGATGCACCTTGATATTTAGATATTTGACGCGAGAAAACTGTATTTTACAAATCTCAAGCTGTCTCAGCTCTGGCAGATTTTTGTCAATCCTTTGAGAATTACAGGAAATTCTGACTCTGCTCCTGAAGAAGTGAAGCGTTTAGATGGGCATTTCTTCAGGAGTGTGGGCCTTTATGACAAGCGCAGCTGTGGATTCTCCACAAAGTCTGCACAGAAACAAGGACTGAGGTGGACGTCTGTGGTGCAGCATGGCCTGGAATGCGGTATGTTGAGTTTTATAGTCAGTGTCTTGTTCTGTACATCCCCCTCCAAATAAAACTCAGGAACTCTGATCTATATGTTGCCAGTAACATTTGCAGATACAGATGTGAGTTGATGGTTATCAGGTGCTGGTTCTAGCTATTTAATTACAAGGAGATCCTGAGACGATGGTTTGGGGCTTGGGGCTGCTGTCGTTATCACTGGAGAGGTACCCCACCTCATACCTTCCTTGTCTGGGCTTGACTTGAGGCCATGGCAGTCATAAAGATGAACTGCTCAGCCTTCCAGCTTCAGTGGAACACCTGCAGCACACTAAACTAAGTTGCTCCAGAGCTGCTTTTGACTGAAGCCTTGTGAAGACCTATTGATGTGACATTATCCAATTAAAAGCAGAACAAAACATCCTCAACGGAACAGTGCATGACCTAATCTTCATGTGATGTCCCGCAGTTGCCAGTGGAAATCATTCCGGTCTCTGCTGCTGTCAGATTCCTGGCCACCCGGGCCCATCTTACGACAGGTCAGGGTGGCCCTGCTGTTCCAGCCTGTTCTGCTCCAGCCAGCTGCATATTCATGACACAGAGCCGCAGGAGCCGATGATTCAGCAAGTACTCTGGAGCGTGTTTTTTTATTCCATTAAGACCATCTGCTTTCAGAGCCGGAGTCCTCGAGTGATTCAATATGCACATTTGTTCTCTCCGTGTTGATATCGCTCAATAAGACCTTCACTCTGCATAATTCTGTTGTTGTATTAAAGGGCTGCTGTGTGGCACCAAAATAGTTTTTAGCAGTCAGTCCACTACTTTGGTCTACCCTGAAATATTTTGACAATAATGGCAGTGTTGGATGGATTGCAATTTGGTACAGACAGTCGAGGTCCCGAGGGGATGAATCCCACTGACCCTTCATCTAGCTACATAATCAGGTCAAAGAACTCAATTATCCAGCCAAATATCTCTATGTCTACTTAATGGATTGGCACAAAATTTGCTGCAGATGTTCACTGGACCTGTGCTGCTTAAATGCCTGAGCTGTCTATAGGAATAGTTGCACTGGTGCACTCTCTCCAGGTCGCAGGTATCTACCGTTAGCTAGTAGCTAGCTTAAACACGGTTAAAATGCCTGAAGCCAAATGGTCTAACGTGACTTTATTTCACTCGAAAGCATCCAAACATCGTTTTGTGCCAGAAATGTTTAAGAACAATTGCATGTAAAGGAGGAAACACGTCAAATGTCATGAAGCATGTGGTGACAGATGGGGTAGATGTGAGAGCAGAGGGATGCAGCGTGTGGGGACCATTGATGACGATCATAGCAGCCATTCCTCAGGTTAGTAATGTAACGCTGATTTTGCAAATCTTAATATGTTGTTCAGTTTCAAGTTCAAATTTCCCTTCGCGATACATAAAGCCACCCTGCTTGTGACATCTGCTTATGCAACAGCTCCATATGTCAGAGCACAACATGTGATTCTCCTCATCACCCTATTAATTTGCAGATTTTTGCACTTGTAACCATTTAAATGCAGGTGTGCTGCAACATACAAGTAGATAACCAGCACACCAACTAACGTGTCAGCCTACAAGTCCACATCAGACCCTTTTGGCCCTATGGACCCTCGGATCAAAAAGACTCATATCACACATCTGCATACATTCTTCTAAGGCTAAATAAACAGACACTACACCACCCACATCCCTCTGTTTTTGCACTAACACCCTTTACACACACATTTGTGGCCTAAAGGATCAGGCTTTCCCTTGGACAGTGTGTCTCTCAGTAAAAGCTGCTCTTTGGCAGGAGAGGCCCAGGAGGGGGGAGGGGGCCCCGGTTTTCCCAGTGGAACCTAAACACAGAGCTCCGTTTATGGCCTGGACAGGAGGAACACACATCAGCCTTTCTATATTTTGCATTTCCTGAGCCCTCGCTCGCTTCTATACGGGCCAGGAGGAATGCTGCAGCGCTGGGTCTAGACAGGGTTAAACCAACAGGACGGCTCCTTTCTTTGAATAGGCCTTAGGTGGGGTTGGTGAATCTCCTCAGTGGTGGAATTTCAGCTGAGTGCTGAGACAGTGTTTAGTTAGAATAGCATATGCATAGCTTGAGAAGTTGTGCATGTCTTTGGAGTATTTTTCACATTTCCAGACTCATTTTAAAAAGTCTTCTTCTTGACAGTGTGCACAGTTTCCCATTATCTGCTTCACCTGATATCCAGCTGCTCAGCTTGAACAATTCAGTCACTTAATACCCTGACAACTTCATCTGGCTCTTTGTGAAATACCTCCTGACAAAATGTGGACTGTAGATTTCCTCTCTTGCTGATTATTGCTACATTAGCAGTGATGCCACACAATGCGCCCTTTCAGCCCAGTCGGTGCCATCTCAGCTTGATGTTACCTCTTCTGACTGGTGTTTCATTTAAAAGTCCACAGAAAGATCGCTTTGGGTGTGGTCATGTTGGAAATGTGTTCCTGAGTCGCTGGTACTTTCCATAAGGAAGTGATGTCAGGAAGCAGTACTTTAGCAGAGTGCACAGCTCACCTGAGTCGCACAACACAAAGAACAAAATCTTCCTTCAGCAGCAGCATCAGCAGCATCCAGTAATAAGCCATAGTTTGGCATCGTGGCAGAGGTGAGTCCACTGAGTGAGAATTATGGGTGTGTTTGAAGAATTAGCTTTGATTATAATGAACAGACATTTTACCGTGGTTCAAGTATTTACTCAGTATTTATTGATTAATTTCACCAGAATGTGCAATCATTAACATGAAGGCCTGGACATACCAGCATTTAAAACAGCGATTAGTGGATTTGCCTTTGGGGCTGTTTTTTCACATCCAGTTGAAGATTTGTGAACTTTGACCTGCAAATTTGTGGCACTGACCAATAGCAAGCTGTCCTGACAGTGCTGAACTTTGAGGGGACAGAGAGCAGAAGGGTCCAACACAGAGGAAGCTATGGTAGCTTATCAGCTGTGCTGCACCATTCATGTTTATTTAACCTTATTTCAGTGGAATACATGTTGAATAAAGTGTGTGAACTTGTTATCCAGTTCGTGACCATCAGGCCTGTATGTTAACTTTCTTTTGCACCCAGCACTGATGCTACAGAGGTTAAAAGTTTTGTAGCACAAACCACCAATTATAGCACAAGTATAAAACATTGTTACCATCTCTGACACAAATAACAACACGCCGCAAGTAGCACAGTTCATCACTCAAACGGGCATGTGACTGGAGGACATTAATGATGCATAGAGGGCACCATCCAAACCTTAACAAGAAGACACAGACGTCTTCTTCATTTGCCTGTACAGTAAATTGCAGCAACCTAACACCTCTTTCTATACAAAACATCAATATATAAGGCTTCAAAAAGCAGTACAAATCTCAGTAAATCTTTATCAACATACATGCAATATCATTTTGTATTTAATTCATATTGATTATACATTATAAACATGGAAAGTGGTGTAATGACTCAAAACTAGAATCCAAAAGATTTTTGTGTTTTTAACAGAATGCAACAGATGCACATCACTGGCCACGACTAACATCTGTGAGTAGATGTCACTTAATAAAAGGACTGAGTATGTGCATTAGCAGCTGCAGCCTCCCTGTACTCTGCACAGCCAGGGACATCATCTTTAAGTGCACAGTTGACTCCAACTACCGAGTAGAATAGACCAGGCCTTTACTGTAATACACCTCACAGTTTTATATTCATGTCTTACATTCTAAACACTTGTTGGCGTCACTTTAATTCAGTACACTCTGACCTCGTTTACACTTAAACCCTTTGTTGAGTTACTTTGTTGTCTCTTGGTAATGCAGTTGCATGCTGAAATGGTTTTAAAAGGCATCCCTCTGTTGGTTTCAGGAACCACTTGAAGGAGTGAGAGTGGACAGCTGAAAAACTTTGCATTCACAAGCTGTGGTGTCAGAAACTCAACCTGGAATAAAAGCAATGAGCACGCATTCTAAAAAGGATTCAGTACTGTGACTTTTGTTGTTTTGTGCATAAAGCTGATCGCAGTTCAGCCGCCAGCACAGAGTTTCCCCTCACACCAAGTTGTTCACTGTGATGGATGGAGCAGTTGGCAGTAGTTTTGAGCTGGCCACAGTATGTGATCTGTAGTTGGTGGCTGATGTTTACAAGATACAGGTCCAGTCCTGTAACACTGAGAACCCTGTATCCTCAATCGATTGTCGTAGTTTTGTCATAACTACACATTCAGTACTGTACATGTCTCACTGGCTGTCTACACCTCGAGTGTGTCAGTGGCTTTACAGCTCATAAGCTGCTTGGCACCCGTGACTGGCCCAATCATACCACAGTGTGGAAAGAGGCACACACACACGCACACACACACAGACACACACACATACCCGGTCAGTCAGCTGAGTCTCCCTGCAGTCTCAAAACTGTGTCAGTGCATCATTCTCTGGGCATAATTGGGCTCTTGTGTGAATGCCGCTAAATAGCATCAAATCCTGTGTTCTTGTAAATAGAGTTCCATACAGATGACAAATGTTATTGCTGTCTCAGTAACTCTGGAGCTTAATGGCTGCTTGCAGAGAAGATATGGATTATTTAATAATGCTCTATGAAGCAATAAAACATGTTGAAGTTAATGGGACTTTTACATTGGTTTGAATGATGGCTATGCAGAGCGGCGGTCAGAGGATCTGTAGAGTGCACACGTCTTTGACGCTGCATTGAGTTGGATTGCTGATGTCGGACTCGCAGCCTCTGTCTACAGATGTTTACTCCAGTGAAAACTAGCTTTTCCTGTCAGTGAGGAAACAGGTGTCGTTTTATTGTTTAAGCATTGGCAAGACATACAGTAGGAACTTTTATGTTTTTACTCTCTGTGGATTTTGCTTCAAATAGATGTTTTAAATACAGAACAAAGTGCTGAAGTGGGCATCAAGCCAGACATGCAAGAGGATGAAATTTGCAGGTCTGAGAAGTGAAGCCAATGTGGAAGTGTCTTAAACCGGCGTTCTTTGGAATGGCCAGCAGGGGGAGAGTCCACCGGCTGCAAAAAGAAGTCCGATTGTGTGTAAGCGTATGAGAAATTGATCCTACTTCTCTCTTGATTTATTACCTCAGCAGACATTTTCCTAATGAATTTATGGTCTCAGTCACTACTAAAGCTAAAGTCTTCTTAAATTCAGCATGATGTTCATGTGGTAAATTGCAGTCCCATTTAGAGTGAAATAGATGATAAAACAGGGTATGCTTTAGGACATGGCTGCCTTGCAATTGACAAGTCACCATCTTGTCCTCGGGTGTTCATTCATATCCAATCAGGATCGTCCAAATATTGTCACTTCTGGCTCCAAAAAAACAAAAGGGGGGGTGAGGCATTGTGCTACGTTGTGTGAAAAGTGTTCTATAAAAAATGATTGATTGATTGATTGATTGATTGATTGAGTTACGAGAGTGGTTTAGATCTTCTCACCTAATTCTTGGCAAGAAAAAGAATAAGCACATTGCTCAAAATATTAAACTAATCAGCACCAGCATGTTTGGATCTATTTAATTTTTTTTCTATTAATTTCTTTTCGTTAGGGACCATAGCTATGTTAAATGCAATTACTGCCATGTGATGTAGGCTGCCAGCTTGCTTTTATCATTCAGTTATCACGCACAGTATCTAGAGCCGAAAACCAGCCGTATCCACAGGCTACATCATGTGGCACAGATCTGCTGGAAGCCTCTCTGAACAACACAGCTTCCTGTGTGTGCTGATTCAGCCTCACATAGATCACATGTGGCTGGCATGCCCGCAATGTGATGCCTTCAAGGATGAGGAATTGTTTAAAGAAAAAAAGACATGAAGGAGTGGAGATGTTCATAGTGTCTTGGCAATGTTTGAAAGACTCCTCTTTGAACATATCAGTGTATCACGACCAGTCAGTACCTGCTCATCTGCAGTTAGAGTGACAGCTCCAAGAGTTACTGCGGAATATCTGAGAGGAAAGCGAAGAAGTATCAGAGAATCAGTAGAAGTAATAACCATTTCTGTCTCACAAAGGAAAAGTTCAACATTTTGGGAAATATGCTTATGTGCTTCCTTGCAGAGAAGGTTACATCATAAGATTGGTACCACTCTCATATCTGTCTGCCAAATATGAATCTACAGCCAGGAGACACCTGGCTGAGTTCAGCATCGATATTCCAGGATGTCTGTCACATAACTTTTTAATTGAATAGATATGAGTGGTATCAACAGATTTAATGTCAACCCGAAGTGATTGGTTTACCAGAGACCATAGCTATGGAGCAAGTTATAGCAGCAAGGAGTATAGTGGAGCCTGTGAAGTCATAAGCACGTCTGCAGCGGGGAGACAAAAGTTCTATTCTGCAGGTTTGAGGTGAACCTAACTTTGGATTACAAAGCTGCAGTGCCACATTGCTTCTTAGAGGCCTCTTAGACGTGTTTGCCTAATTGAAATCCGAGGTTCTGGTAGTGAAACTGTACTGTGGCTCTAACTCTGTGTAGCTGTGTAATCTGATGCTGAGGTGAAAGCTCCTGTCGACAAACAAGAGCTCAAGCTTGTACCCAACAATGCATCTTAGCTACCCGCACTGTATTTTGGGCTTCTCTTTCTGCAATAACAGACCAAGGACACAACCTTTTTTTTTGTATTGTTACAGTTTCTACTGTTTTACATTTATAACATAGTCTTTTCTAGTCTTTAAAGTGGAACACCACGCAGTATCTATCTTTGAGGCCTTCAGACTGATAAGTGGATACAAAAAGATTTTCTCCTTTTTAAAGAACAGAGGCTGTGGTCAGTTTGGACGCTTGTCACTTGGATTCCTGTCATGACCTACATTTACTGTGGAAAAAAGTAGTGTAACCAGCTTCTCCTCTGTTCATCTGTGTGATCAATATATTCCAGTCATGATTGTACTGAAACAAGGCGAAATGAGCAACTTACGTCTTCACATGACCCTTTGTGTTTAGTATTAATAGGTTCATGCTTATTACAGTCATCTTTCAAACCTACAGGCGCATCAGATACTCAAAAGATGGAAGAAAACTTGTTAAGAACAAATTTGTCTTTTTTTTTATCCAAAAACTGTACTTTTCTATGACAGACAAAAGAGCTGGTTTGTACTTGAGGGTATGCCACAAATAATTATTGTTGCTGAATATGCGCTAGTCTAATCGCTGCCGTGACTAAACACATCTGTGCTCTGGAGACTCTTTCAGTCAGATTTCCTGACAAATGTGTTGTGTTTCCTCAGCCTCGGAGCCAGTCGGTGAAAGAAGCAGCGGGCAGAAGACGAGGAGGAGTCCTCTGCAGACGCTTTATGATGGCGACCAGGTCAGTCCTCTCCTACCACGACCCCCAACTTCACTGCAAACACACCGCAGTGTGACTCCTTATTAAAGCCTAGCCTGGACTTTTTTTTTTTGCATATGTTAAATATTTATTTATAAGTATTTATTCAGGCACAGTCAAACATTTTTGGCAAAACACTTTCTGTACATATTTTAGAAGGCAAACTCAATTTGAGCTGGGATTGATAAATTCAGACAAGCACTCTTGGCAAAGGAAATGATGGATGGACAGTTTATGATCCTGATTCCTTGTGTATTCGTGGCGCTGGTCTCTGGTATCTAAGGACGGTGCATGGAGAGGCCAGACCATAACTGGCAGACAGCACTAACCACAGGCAAGCATCACCATATGTTTAATAGTATAGAAGAGCCTGATGCAGATTTTTCATGATTGTCCTCCATTGTACGATCTTTGACAGACCTCACAAAACTAATTCTCCGGGTGCCCAAGTCCAAGAGGCAGAGCACAAACATCTGAGGGATACTCTTAAAGCTTGTGGACACCCTAACTGGAGCCACAAGAACGTACATATTTTGGCCACGGAGGCTTTTTACGTAAAAATCGAGAAGCCGTCCCTCAACAGAGGAGGTCTATGACACCACTTATCTCCCACCTACAATGTCGTCCTTTCATCCCTTCACAGAGGTTTTAATAACAGTTCACAGTCGGCATCATATGTCATAGCAATGATAATACTAACAGACACACAAAATTAGCTCTATGGGTAGTGAGAATTTAATTGTGAGTGCCCCAAAACATTAACTGGTTGCACGGATCAACAGCACTGAAGCGTGTTGTGTGCTGCACAAGACCACAGAACCTCCCTTATTCTGGATATTGCATTCATGTCAGCCTGTATGAAAATCATTCTGTTTCCTCAAATATAGCATATATTAACAGATACATGAATGCAAAAACTGAGATTAGATTGCTGCAGTGTATAGAGGCAAAACTTCAGTCATAACAAGCTGCATCAGGTGACCTTCCAGGTTGAGCTCACTTCAGAACATGAACTAAAACATAGTTTTTTCATATTTTTGTCATATTCAATAAACTGACACAGTGACTTAATGATGACAGACAAACAGATGCTTTAAATCCTGATTTTCAGATCATATTTCAAATCTATAATACCATATCAGCTTTATCAGATGTTGCCATGATTTGAAACATAAAAGAGGCCGAATGAGCTCACGTGTCAGTACACAGGTGGTTGGCAAATGCTGCTATCTGCCATGAACGCAAATGTAACCCTTCTTTGTGGGACTGTTTTCAAAGTTATTTTAAAGTTAATGACCTTAACTCCCTTTTTCATGAGCCTTACATTGTTTTGTCAATCCTCTATATTGCATTCACGGCCAAGTGTGTCACTGTTTCCCAGCCTACCTACTGGATACTGTGTCTGCATTATGTGACTTGTTGTTTGGGTGTTTAACAGTCCATAACATTCCATCTACAGTGTGATCAAGTCACAAGAGGCATCGAGGCTAACATCTGTGGAGAAACTGGAACAAACGGAAACATTTCTTTGCTGTCAGCTCAAAATTTACACACAGTTTGCTGTCATTAGTTTGTGCACGACTGGGTTTATTTCTCGCTGTTCCTGCAGTTTTTTCTTTTTCCTAACCTGATGACAGCTTCCCTTCTTCCCTTTACCACAGGGGGGTTCTGGGGCTTCAGGATCCGTACCACAGGTTTTTGAAGACAGAAATGGTGTCTGAGTGTCATATTCCAGGACACTCCCACAATCAAGCATGAATGGACAATGCAAAGCTCTCATGAATATTGGTGTACATATTGTTCAGTAGGGAGGTTGGCAGCAGGGTTAGAAACTAAAGAAAGTGTGATGGGCTGATGGCTACAGCAGCTGTTAATGCAGTGGATGTATGGGTGCCGGTAGAGGCTGAGGTGGGTAGAAAAGGCACACAGTGTGTAGCAGCTGCTGCAGCACTTCCAGCTTATCCCATGCACCTTTCGCTCCTGGCAGCACAACCTTGTATTCATTCAAATTTTGTGAAAAACTAATTTAAAACTAATTTAAATTGCATGGGGTGAACTATGCACACAGTATTAAAAACAAAGTATTCCAATGCACTATGTCCAGTTGTGTAAAGTGATTTTTTATGGCCCTAATTGACATTTAAATGTAGTTTTAGGGCCAAATAAACCCATGCCCACTATAATTATTACGTGTATTATTACTGCTTGCTGTTATTCTGGTACTTAGTATTGTGAGAAAGCCCACCGTGGTCCTGTTTAACGAGTGATGACGTCATGTCTGTGGACGGTTCGCATCAGGACTGATCTCTGGGTAGAGTTTAGTGCAGAGCAATAAAAGCTGTTCACAGTGAGGTCTGTGCATTATCTTTTTGTAGCTGGGACTTTTTTCTGGAAAAACACATTGCTGTTGTGTTTTTCAGATGGAATTTTCCGATATTCCATTACAAGAACTTCCATTACCCTCCATGTTACTGGGACGAGGTTTGAGTAGAGGTTTCAGATGGATATCTTAAAATCTCACCTGAAAAAGCAGAAAAATTGGCAGATTACACAATGTGTAATTTGAACCAGACCTTTATGGTTTAGAGAAATTTTCGGCATAATACATAATTTCTTTAGAAGGTCACTTCACAAGCTTGTTGCTGTGGAAACGTTATTTTGTGGTTTTATTAAGTTGCATCAGACTTCTTGATGGTTCCTTCATGTTTGTTTAAACATTTAATCGGCTAACTGGTGAGTGTGGTTAGCTGACATTAAAGAGGCTTTAATGAGGTTTCGGGTGTTACACCGCATTTACAGTCTAAAGAGAGGAGGAAGAGCAGAGGGAGAGCGAGAGAAGAAGCTGCTGCGGAGGAACTGTAAAAAAGTGGTCATTGAAACAGCTGAATCATGAATGAAATGTCCAGAAACCAGGTGACACACTCAAACTCTGGTCTTTGGTTAAAAGTGACTCATTCTAGCGTGAATATAGAAGCCTAATTTGTGCATTTTTGCTGTTTTGCCATTAAGGGCAGCGGACAGTATAACAAGTCAAATGATGGGATGTGCTTTACGCTCCAGAGATGACAGTGTGCTGCTTTGTTCCAGACTGAAATATCTAGACAATGATTGGACAGATTGCTGTGAAATGGTTCCTTTGGATGTGTTCTTCTGTGTTCTTTGGCGATCCCCTGACTTTTCCTCTTGTCCCCATTAGCAGGTTTTTAATTGCTGTAAAATTTGGTACACTCATTCATGGACCCCAGGGGATGAATTGTAAACAAACACTGATCCCCTGACTTTTCATGTGGCGCCATTATCAGGTCATCATTTGACATTCCCCTCAGCCTCAGCTGTACTTTGTGTTAAGCAGTGATTAGCAAATGTTAGCAAGTTAACACACTAAGCTAAGGTGGTAAATATTCTAATTACTAAACAGGTCATTGAGAAAATGTAAGCATGATGGTGTGAGTCATCGAGCCACTGCTCTTTAAACGTCCGTCCAGGTAGAACAAGCTCAGTCTCCATGTAGGAACCTCAGTCAGACTTCGCAGAGGCTTGTACGAGGAATAAATGCCTGACTTTGAGCCATCAGCTTCTTAAATCCAGTCCTGTGAATTCCATCTGTCTTGCAGCAGCCCTTATAAACCTGTCTCGTTGAACCTTAAGGAAAGTATCTCCTGATATGAGTAACTAAGTAGCTGATACACAATTCACATCACCTCTTTGTGAAGTCTTGATGATACTTTTCAGGTACAGCTGCTTTGATTTTGTTTTAACCTTGCAGAAAAGGTCAGCCATCTTTCTTGAATTACGCCAGTGACATTTATTGAGGAGGATTCATGGCTTTGTACCAGCACTGTCAGACTGCTGACAAGTAAGAGCTCATTAACTGTAGAGCTGCATGTGATGAGAGCAAGAGAAACAATATGTGTATGCAGGCATTTGACTTTTTTTTTTTTCCATGTGTTGATTACATACAATATGAGGTAGTATCATAAAAAACACATGAACAATTAGTCTACTGTAGGCGCATAAGGAGTGAATTAACTAGCCAACTCAGCGGGCATTACAACTGCATAAAGTTTAGGTTTGTGTTGGCTGTGTGAGGGACGCTAGTGCTATCACAACTTGTCTTTTTTTTTTTTTTGCTTTTTATCCAAGCTCCTAACACGACTCTGGGATGGCAGTGTTGATCAGACCATCACTGTGGTTCAGTCTGGAATCTTAACAGCTGTCAGATGGATTGCTGTGACATTTTGTACAGACATTGAAGGTCCCAGAGGATAAATCCCACTGACTTTTCTGCTAGCGCCAGCATGACGTTAACTTTTTTAGTGACGTACCTCAACAGCTATTGAATGGATTTTCATTTCATGTTCCCCTCAAGATGAATTGTGATAATGTTGGTCATTCTTCAACTTTTCATCTGGCATGCTGCAAGGTCAATATTTCAATTTGCCCATCTATCCAGTACTTTAAATAATGACCACATACCTGCAAAACTGGGATTCCCATCAGCCTCAGCTACTTGTTTTTACTTGTGCTCATTAGTGATTATTAGCAAGCTAACATGCTAAACTAAGACAGTAAACATGGTACACTACACATTATTTCATCTTATTTGTTTAATCACAATAACATATCTTATGCAACAACAAAATGTTTTTTTCACTAAAAACCAAGCCGGAAATCTTTCTTCCATCATTTGTAGCTTCCGATCTTCCTTTAGTACCTCATGTCTGAGTGCTGATGATGGACAGCTGTCCTCCATAGCACTAGACATTACACTTATCTGTGAGAAAATGCAATAAATGAGAGCATTCTTCGATTATTAGTCCAGCTCACCCGGCGTCTACCAGTGGATGTGCACTGAATGCTCGAGGGAAAAGCAGTGACAAGTGTGAGATGTGTTTGGAGCTCATAATTACACTGATATGTGACCACAAGCAGTCTTTATTTCCATTGTTGTCATGAGTTTCTCCGGCCTTGAATTTATTATCCTATTTCACTTTGTTTATGTGCACTTGCATTTCTCACTTTAATAACAGCAGCAATAGCATGGATGCATCACTGGGTGATGACACGCTGTATTTCGATGTTAAATTTCCCTTGTCAGCCCTTTTTGTGTTTTGTAACAAAATGTCATACTGATTGCACAGAAAACTCAACATGCCTTATTTAAAAAAGAGGATTTTCTCTAATATACACCCCTAACACCATAGCACCCCTGAGTGGGGCTCTTAACAGCCACTTCATCTCTCTATAAATCCATACATATTTTCACATATGCATCTATGTCAGAGCTGTTCTTGGAGACTGAGTGCAGTAAAAGCGGCTCTGTAGCAGCTGCTTCCAGTTAAATCTCCCTGTGAGGAAGAGGAATGTGTACATGCCAGAAAATAAAGTGGCTCCAGCGGACATCATTTACTTTTAATTGCTTGTGATATTTCCTTTGTTCCTTTCCACTTAAACGCTTCCCCGGTGAGAGGAAGCCGCTAAGCTGTCAGAATGGAAACGGGAAGTGAGGAGGATCAATACAATATTGCTTGTTGTATTGACATACGTAAAGACAGTATGTGAATGCTTTCATCTTCATTTCCTTATGCTTGTTGCATTTTTCTGATGTGCAGCAGGAAATTATGTGAAAGGAAAAGGATAATGGCCTGCAGACTAGCATCCTGTGCAGATGACAGAATAAATCCAGCTATATAGACCGCTGAACACATCTATATCATCGCTTTAACCTTTAAGGATTACAGCATAATGAAGAAATGTGGGAAGTGATTGGCTTGAAGATAATTTAGAACGGCAGCCTAAACCATCTGACACACAGTAAGAAGACCATATACAGTCAAACATCTATTCATTTTTACTTTTTATTTTTGGCTACTTTGGGGCAGTGGAACAAGCTGTAAATACCACACTCACCTTACCTTATAGGTCATGTCAGCAAACTGCCTATTTACACTTCAGGTAGACAGGAAGCAACAAAGCATTCATTTGGAGTCGTGTTTCTGGCCACCTGAAGAAATTACATTAAGTCCAATGTTCGCTCTCCTTGGTTGTAATCTTCAACTCCTGAGGAAAATATCTCACTCTTTGACTGCTGCATGTTCTACTGTGTGCACCGGCAAGTCGCTAACTATGTCTTTGCGCTGTTTGGTGCTGGGCAGGTTTATTACACGTACCTGCTGCACCTGAAAATGATCATGAGAATAGTGAAAGAGAACCAAAATAGAAAAATCTGGAGCCATAAATCTAAAAAAGAAAAAAATGTGTTGAAAGAAAGAAAGAAAGAAGAAAGGCGCATAGGGCTGAGGGGAATTACAGTGTTGGGTGAAACTTCCCTGTGGTTCTGTCACTACAAACCCCATTTTCACATTGTCGTTTGAGTTTTTTTTTTTGGTGTGGGGGTTCTTCTGTTTTTACACTGCTTTCAAAAAGATGTTACATAGATAAGGTTGCCTTTGGTTTGGTGAAAAGTGCAATGCATGGATTTGGTTACCCACTGAATCTTGGCTAAAATGCATATGTATATGTACGCATACTGGTGGCTTTTTAAAGATCCTCAGAAAACGCTACTAAATGGTGCTTACGGCTCACATGAAGGGATTAAAGTCTGAGATGGAAAGACAGTGTTGTACACATATAGTACAGAAACTTCTGCTGAGAGAAGGGTCAGTGTTGGCTCGAGAGTCTTTGGCCAGTCCGGAGTATCCTTAATGTGTCTGCCAGTAAACACAGAGAGCCACACATAGTGTCAGGCCCCGAGTCAAACCAAGAGACTCGAGGCTCCAACCGCTGCGTTGGTGAGCCAGGCTGAGTAAATGAAAGAAGTAAATAAGGCATTTGTGCCACGCGGAGGCCAAGCTGAACTGGCTGACCCGTGATTTTATCAAGACAGTATCTGACCATGATTAAGACCTCCCGAGGAGACATATCTACTTTCTCACACACAGAGAACTTAGTAGATCTTGGCACAGGATATTGGCTCCACTTGGCTAACTTTTATGTTATACATTCTGTTTTTTATTTTCTGATTTTCTCGGTATGGCCCCAGTATGGCTGACACAGAAATGACATAAGCTTTCAATTACTTTCTATGTTTAATGCCGTGCTAAATAAACAGATTTTTAAGGTATCTAAAGAAAAGGACTCCTGCTGTCAGTACAAGAAAGCAGTCATGTTGTTACTGCAGTCAAACAGTATCGCCAGCTCGGACAAGTGAACGGGGGTTTAGTCCAATCAGATTGTAAGCAGCCTCTTAGAGCCAATCAAGGACTGCTGTTTTACCTTACCGCCAGTTTGGTCCTGCCTACATTAGTTAACCCTGTACTCGCTGTATTTGACATCTCTTTGACAACAATTGATCATTGCTTGCTCATCAGTGATGAGTCACTGCCTAATCTTGCATTCTCATCTCTTCCTGTCTAATCTTTGAACTACCACACTTGTGTGGTAGTTCAAAGATTAGACAGGAAGTCAGAGGGATGTTTTTGGGCACTTTGGCTGATAATCTTCCCATTCATCATTGTTTTCTTTCACAAATATGTTTGTTTATAGGTTTTATTTCTGATGAATAGTTCCTCTTGTTAATTCCTCTTTTCCTTTTTGGTGCAGGTTGAGTCACCAGTACAGGCAATCCATCAGGGCCGACGGGAGGTGTTAGAAGAAGCCTGCCGCTCCTACACCCGCAAACGCAGAGTCCTCATCCCTGAGGACCTGAAGCATGTCATCGTGGACGACCAGCACAGCTTGCTGTACTGTTACGTGCCCAAAGTGGCCTGCACCAACTGGAAGAGGGTGCTCATGGTTCTCACAGGGGTCGCCGGGTCCCTCCGAGACCCACTGGCAATCCCTGCTAATGAGGCCCATGTCCCAGGAAACCTCCGCACTCTGTCAGAATACTCCACCTCCCAAATTAACCAGCGCTTGCGCTCCTACCTGAAGTTCGTCTTTGTACGTGAGCCCTTCGAGCGGCTGGTGTCTGCATACCGCAATAAATTTACACGGAGCTACAACACAGCTTTTCATAAACGATATGGCACAAAGATTGTGCGGCGGCACAGAATGGACCCACAGCCAGAAGCTCTGGAGAGAGGAAACGATGTCTCCTTTGAGGAGTTTGTGTATTACCTCGTGGACCCAGCCACCCAGCGAGAAGAGCCCTTCAACGAGCACTGGGAGCGGGTACACTCGCTGTGCCACCCCTGCCTCATCCACTACGATGTGGTGGGTAAATACGAGACGCTGGAGCAGGACTCCCACTACGTGCTACAGCTGGCAGGGGTAGAGGACCAGGTCAGCTTCCCATCCTCTTCCAAGAGCACCAGGACTACAGGAGACATGGCAGCCCAGTTCTTCCACAACATCAGCCCCTTCTACCAGAAGAAGCTGTACAACCTCTATCGAATGGACTTCCTGCTCTTCAACTACTCTATACCAGCCTACCTCAAGTTTAGATGAGGCTGGGATGTCACTCATCCATGGACTCGACTTGAACTTGTGGAGCCTGGACTCTTGTAAACGTACAGTATTTTTTGGGGGGATGTTTCTCTCGCTGTTGGCCTTCCAGGCACTGCAAATCCTGTTGAATGTGTTTCCTGATTAGAGCTCCACGTTAAATGAATTATTTTTACAAACAGAAGATCAGGCTGAAGAAGTTGTGCACACAAAAAATAGAGTAAAAAGTAGGAGAGGACATTTCATCACAAAATTTTTGCCTAAAGAAGGTAACTGATATTTTGCTGTATACAGTGATAAGTGGATGTCAACACTGCCTTTCAATGTGTGAAATGCCATTCAACCTTTGGGTTAATTTTGGTTGTTGTCTGCTGCACGACAAATGTAATCTCTTCAAGGTGCAGAAGAACAATTAAAGTATTGAAATGTTATTTAGACAGTGAATGTCTCCAAACGTATGTGCCTTTGAACATGGGCCTTTTTTTTTTTTTTTTTTTACCCCTGCAGACAATGACAACTTTTGTAACTGTGACTGTTTATTTTGTGCTGTAGGAAGAGATTTTTGTGTAACTATGATATTGTCTTAATTTATTGTGTTATTTTGGACTCTACAAAGTCAGACAAACCAAAATAGATATACTTTCTCTCACAATTTTCAAATAAATGCATTTCAACAAGACTTTGTTTATTGATTTGAATACTGGAGTTATTCATTTTTAGAAGTGTTGAAGGCAGCAATCCTGATACTTGACACACTGCTATTCAGTTTCCTTCAGAATACAGCAATGGTGACTTACATGTCAGAGTTTTATTTCAATGGCAAATCATGATTTGCAAAGATATTATCTACAAAGTCCAGTCAAGCTTGATGTCACTGTGAAAATAGGATTATGACGATCTTTGGATGCTATTTTCAGATCAGTAAAGACTGTGCATATCGAACAATTGAAAAGGCCCCAGACAGAGAGATCCATACTAAATAATTTGTTCACAAAAATAGCAGAAAGAAATATCTGGATCTTGTCAATACCTGGAACACATACCAACATAGAGACAGTTAAGTACATCAAGATATATTCAGTGGCACTGTGCTACACAAAAAAAGAAAATGTCCAGTAGAAATTTGGCAACAACAAACTCAGAGGTCATACAGAAGAACACATCAGAGAACTGAAGGCTTATCACGGTTTAAAGGCACAAATCTACATAAAATAAACACAATAAAATCTAACATTCATCCAGACAGTGCAGCATCTGATTTATGTTAATATACATTTAGACTCAATTATATATTATTATTGCCTTAATACAGTCATTTGCCATCTAACATTTAAGAGCTGACAATAGGTATACACGTGTCAACAGTTAACAATACAGTGGTTCTACAGTATTCCCACTTACATCCATTTTTGATGGATGTTGTTTCTACAGAGCCAAGCTGGGTGGTGTTGGTATTGAGATAAGTGTAGCTCCAGGGAACAGTGTGCAACTACTGACCACAGTGAGCTGGCAAATATGGAGACCAAAGTGCAAAGTGTGTCCACGTCTTCATTTTTCAGTCCCTTATCTATGGTGACATATTTGTGCCTCAATCTTGAAAACAAAACAATATTTTTGAAGCACATAAGCTGTTATGTTGTGGAGAAATTATTATCACTCTATCAGTGATTTAATTTGTGTAAACCAAAACCTATTCTGTGCTTAATAACTGTGTGTTTGCTATTCGAGTATCTACGTAAGCACACAATAATAACATCTGTCCCTCAGTTTTACTCATTTCCTTGATGATTCTCTGCTCTGCTCGATAAACAAGTAAGTTAGTGGGCAAGGCATTTAAAAGTATGCTACGAGGTGGTTAATATACATTAATAAGTCAGGAACTTCTGATTATCAAGTTAGCCCGCTTGCTTTGGAAGCTACTGCTTATTTGGTGACAATCCATCAGCTAAGTTGTACCTGTTGCTAGCTCCATTGCATAATAATTTCTCTACAAAATAAAATTGGCAGGCTTCCAAAAAAAAAATGTTTTGTGTGCCATTGCAAGCACAGTATTGAGGCGCAATTATGACATCATACTTGGCTCCTGTGTTCTTTCATCCTCACTTTCCTTCTTAAATTCAATGCACTTTGCAGTGTGTTTCAGCCACTTGCATAATAGAGAACAATACATTCAATGTGTACAGGACTGCATGTCTGGGTCAAACTCCAGTCCCAGTAGAAGTGAACATCAGAATCAGTCTGAAACTCAGAGCCAAGAAGCCAGTCCCCAACAGGTCACCTAGAGCTGTGAGGTAGGGGATGGAGAAGTTGTCTGGATCCAGGCCCCTTCGCCACAGCCATTGCACCATCAGGCTGGCCACATAGAGCAAAATCACCACCTGGATAATGACATTAGTTGGACACGTTTCAAAAAACAGTATCTCAGGTTGGTGTAAAACAGACTCTTACAAAACACAAAGTCTTGGAAGAGTACACAAAGCTGTTATCAGTTAATCTGACCTGAAGCAGAGCTGCAGACAGGTAACAGACGATGAAGGTGGGTGTCATGGCAGTATGGCCTCCCTGCAGGAGGTGGATGGTGTACAAGAAAAGAAGGTGACCCGGTACTACAAGGATTACCAGGACTCTGGCCGATTTGGAGTTCACATCTGCAGAAACATGAATGAGCAGTGTCAAGCTAGTATGTCCACTTTCAGTTAACTTCCAAAGATTTGTTCTTGTGTTTTTTGGAAGCAGTACAGGCTAGAATAGTTCGAGAGTTTGGAAATAAACTCATCTGCTTCTTACAAAGTCTGTAAGGTCTGTAAGGTCTAACCAGCTTAGCATAAAGACTAAAAAACTGGGAAACAGGTAGCTTGTCTCTCTCCCATGGTAACATAATCTGCCTACCAGCAAAAAGCTAAATAATTAACATGTTATATCTCCTTTTCAAAGTGCCATTTTTACACTTCAGTCTTTGTACAGATTAAACAAACTAACAAACTGTTACCTTTGGACAGAACCATGGGCTTCTAACTGTTTCCTTTTGTTTCCAATATTGGTGATAAGATAAGCTAATGCTGGCTGCAGCTTCATATTTTCCAGACTGTTATTGTCACCAAACTCTCAGCAAGAAAGTGAATGAGCGCATCTCTTATTATTTACTAAAGAGGATAAATGTTACTCATTTTTACTCCTTTCTTTACTTGTTTACTCCTGCTAGAAGCTTTGACAGATTAATCTCTATTTAATTCAGATGAACCACATCTTCTTATTTTATGCAATTAGCAATAGAGAAGATTCTCTACAACTCAAAGCTGAAGGTACATGACGTCCAACTCTGTAGAGGTAAAAGATAGGTGCTAGTTTTCTCTCCTGTGGAACCATCTTCCAGCCTTGGTCTGGGATGCAGACACCCTCTCTATGTTTAAGAGAAGGCTTAAAACTTCCCTTTGTGATAAGGATTATAGTTAGGGCTGGCTCAGGCTTGCTTTGGACAGTCCCCTAGTTATGCCGCTATAGGCTGCCCACCCAGAGCCTGGTTGTGTTTCTGCCTGTTAGAGGGAAGTTTTTCTTGGCTGCCATCACCAACTGCTTGCCCATAGGGGAATTTTTTGGTCTCAGTAAATTAATGAGTATGGTTTAGACCTACTCTATACGGAAAGTGTCATGACATAACTTTTGTTGTGATTTGGCACTACAAAAATAAAACTGAATTGAACTGAACAGTTTTCTTGACAGTTGTCTATATTTTACATTAAAGAAGTATTGATCATTTTTTGACACCTTGGGGCCAGAAGAAATCCAAAAGGAGCTGGCATGGCTATTATTGGCCTTTCAAGTTGTTGTGGTTTAAGTGAGCAAACAAATGCCGACATACACATCTCCCAAACACAGAACAGCATTCATATTGAGTTGTGGAGTTGTATTTCTGGACCCTTGATGAATAAGTTTCTAATTCACTCTGTTTGCCTCTGGTTTTGTCTCCAGTGGTTGCTTAGGCGAGATACTGCATCAGCTATATTTCTTCACTGTATTATTCACCAGCTACCTTCTTATATCTGTCAGTTAGTGCTGGGCAGGCAGTGTACAGTTGGTTTGATGGAGCTAGTTTGCTGAAGTTTGCTCCTGGAAACATGACTAAACAGTAAATATATCACAAAACCAAACTGATTACCTTAAACAGACTAGAAAGCTCAGTAGAACTACACACAGTGTTGCCAAGTTAAAGCCTTATTGAGATGTTGCAGCACTTCACTTGCATTTATGTGATTCATTAATGAATAAAATATTCATAAATATTACTGTCACATGTTTGATTTGGTAATTATTTCTTGATCGAGGGCTTTAAATCATGTATTTTTTTCTAATCTCACCTGAGGAGCAGAAGGTAGCACAGGGTCCAGGACAGTTCCCATTCATTTTAAATGGAAGTGCTCCGGGAACACTCCAGTAGTGGAGATAGGTGGACATCCTGCTGGCTTGGATGGCCACCAGATTTCCCCCTACACCTGCATGGGTGTGGAAGAGTACAGTGCATGTCAATTCCATGACAAACATTTGATAAAACTAGGAATAAGACAATGATAATTACAACTGGATTTCAAGATTAGACTGAACGTGGCAGTGTGACGGTGGAGCTGTGTTTGTTCTCTGAGACAAAAAAAAACAAGATAAGTTCCAGAACTTCATACTCAAATAAAATCAAGTTTTTTCACTTTTACAGTAAGTCAGCCATACGAGAGGCTGAGCAGCTATAGAATATAGAATATCAGAGTAAACACTCTTGGAAAAACGATTCACCATCCAAAGAGTAATTATGCTTGAAATCTATTCAGCAGTCATTCCTAACTCACAGGATCCCACAGGACTTTTTTCTCTGAAGGCTTGGAAAAGGCAATCTGGATGTTGTGCCATACACATTGTAACACTGCTGGCTGATTTCCTTTGGAGTGAAACAAAACCTCTGGGTTTGCAGAGTTTTGGAGCACATGGATCATTTTGGACAAAACAGGAGTGTTTCTGGTAGTGGTGGAATGTAACTAAGTACATTACTATGTAAAGTACTGTACTTAAGTGCAAATGTTAGGTTAACAGTACCAACATTAACACATTTCTGACCTACTAAAACTCTGCCACCTCAACAATTTGTCTGGTGTTTCCTTTCTCTTAGTTGTGAGTTAAAGATTAGCTGTCATTTCCATGCATGTGTGTGTGGAAGTAATTGTCACAGTTGCATTGAAGTTTATTTCCCTCCCTATATGTTTGCTTTATAAAGTTTGCCAATTTTCATTTTACTTTCTATAGTTTCTGTTAGTTATTATGGATGTTTTGTGTTCAGACGAATAAATAAAACTAAAAAATGTCCAACACGTGGATCAGAGAAGGTTGTTGCTGCATAAACAAGACTCTGCACAGCTTTTTCTATTTAGTGATAAAAACTAGAATAGAATATAGTAAAATAATGTAACACGGCTTGAGGAGGGCTTCTGCCTCATGAGTATTTTTACTATTGATAGCTTAAGTACACTTTACTGACATTACTTACTTAGTTTTAAGTCACATTTTTGAAATCAGAACATGTCCCTGTGAGGGAGTTCCTTATTAGACTATAGTGTTTCTACTTTTAATTCAGTAAAAGATGTGACTTCCTCCGCCACTGGTTTAGGAAGAGCACTGAATTGGAATGCAAATGCATTTCCTGTACTTGGATTGCAATACATGTCAGAGTCTTTTGATAGCACTGAGGCTGGCAGAGATGCTGCACAAACGGGAGCCAGTGAATGCATAGTTGGCATTCTGATCAGGCTTGTGGTTTATGTAAAGACCATTGTTATTCCCCTCTACTTAGTATGCTACTTTGTGGGCAGCAAACTTCAGTCAGTGAAGATCTGGCCCTATATGCCTCTCTGAGGTTCCTTTGACAGGGAGGAGACTAGTCAACTACAGCACTTTAAATACTTCATGATTGATTAATAGCTCAAATTTGAGGCCCTTTTAAATAATAATGGGATTAGCTGCTGGGCGTCTGCATGCTCCAGCATTTTCCACATGATGTCAGTTGGAATGATGCTTTTTTTTTTATTGATAATAATGAAGCTAATAATGAAGCTTAAATGCCATTCTTCAGAGATTATAACTGTTGAAACACCATGACCCCAAATCTCAGCTCTGCTTACTCCCTCGGGAAAATATGTCAGTGTTAATTTCTTTGCTTAAAGCATGTGGAGGAACTGTCATAAATTGTTTCAGCTTCAATGAAGGGGATTATATCCACAATAATGTCTTTTGTAGACAGAACTAATCAAAGTTATCATCCGAGTTTCGCTATGCGAGGGCTTTTAAAGATCCTCTCTGAGAAACAGTCACTTGAGTGCTCAAGCACATTCAGTCCTGCTAAAAATCAGTTGCAGAGGAAGTATTAAAATGTATGACTTATGCAAATGTAGTAATAACACAGCAAAATGACTTTGTTAGTTGTAGAAGTTCTGCTTTCAAGATATTATTAAAGTAACACTGTGTATGTATTATCATAAAAAATGTACTTTTTTAGGTAGGCATTATGCAGAGTGGACCCGGTCAGTGTTATATTAATAAGCATTACTGTTACTAGTGATGCATACAAGAATAGGCAGCTTTTTAATGTTGAAGCTAGCCAAGATGAAGCTAATGCTAACTACGTATTATACATGCATCTTGTAATTTGAATGGAAAATATTAAAGGCCGTGCACACCCATAGTTCAACCACACAGGTATTTTCAATTATTCTGTCTAATTTGTGCTGTGCTTGATTGACCCTTAATCTCCCTCACCCTTTTGTTGCTGGTTGTATGTGGCAACCTAACCTGTTATCATTGTTATTAGTGGATAGAGTTTGGTGAAATCCCAAAAATCCCTGCATAGCTTCACTGAACTGACACCTGAACAGAGGTCTGATGACCTACAGTACTTGACAACAACTCTGCACTTCTAATTTGCAGAGTAACCAGTGTCTATAGCTGTCGAAAAATGCACTGACTGTAGTGAACATCTGAGCATAGACTGTATAAAAACTGTATGTACCCTTAGGTTTCTGAAGAGTCATTGCGAGCTCAGTGACCGTGGCTCCAGCTCCTGACTAATACAAAAATGGGCAAAGAGGTGGAGCTGAATGGGCCCAGTGAAGCTTGGTTGCTGAAATCTAGTGGTTAGCTGTCACTCAAAGCCACCATGCCCACAACTATGCATAACTTTAACCCTTAATATTATTTTTAAAGAGAGATTTATATTAAAATTTATCCCACGTACATGAAAGGGGAAATTCGCTATAAAGACCAGAACTGTTTTTTGTACCTAGCTGGAAACGTTTATTTCTGCTGTAAAATTGGGCATTGTAATATGGAGTTCTATGGGGAGTGACTTGCTGTTGGAGCCAGCCTCAAGTGGCCATTTGAGGAACTTCATGTTTCATCATCAGGTCCAAATTTCAATTTGTCCAGTGCTTTGGTTTATGCTAAACTAAGATGGCAACTCTATGCTAAGTACACCATCACAGACTTGCTTGCAAAAGGACTCTTAGTATTGTTTGTCAATGAAAGGACACCGGACAGACTGCCAAGATGGAGAAGAAAGCTAAGTCACTCACATTATTTTAACCTTCAATTTCTAAGCAGTACATACCTACCACACGATAACGCTCTGTACTGTAGTTGTAATGATATTTGTCAGTCATTCATTGTCATCAGTACTGTATAACTTTATAATGTATAAACAGTGACGGAATACTTTACAATGTTGTGTAGCACAGTTGTGATCAGAAGATTGGATTAATATTTTACAAAACAAGTTCAAAAAAACAGTTTTACAAAGTGTTCCTGATCGCCTAAACTCCTCTCTACAGTCATGTGTTCATAAAGTACTCTGCCATGATACTATCATCTGTCACCAGTGAGCCTGTTTACCTGTGGAATGTTCCAAACAGGTGTTTTTGGAGCATTCCACAACTTTCCCAGTTTTTTGTTGCTCCTGTCCCAACATGTTTGAAACATGTAGCTGCATCAACTTCAGAATACGCAGGTATTTACAAAAATCAATGAAGCTGATGAGGTCAAGCCTTAAATGTATTGTCTTTGTACTGTTTTCAATTAAGATTATGTTGAAAATTATGAATAACTTATCAGATTCTCTTTCATATGTTTTACACAGTGTCCTAACCTTTTTGGAATCTGGGTTGTATTTGAATATGAAGAATGCATATATCATTTACAGAATATCAATTATAGTAGTCCATTACTCGTCTGCATGTATTTATTTATAAATGCTTCTATTTCACTCTCATGACAAATGGCATGGAAGCAAAAAGATTTTAATCTTACAAGCATTTCAATACCAAATTGTTAGATTTAATCAGCACTGTGTGGTGGTTTGGAAAACTTGGTCTTCATTGTGCTTTGTGGAGAGGTGTGGGGCTTTGTTTGCTGTGCTTCCTTTTTTGGCAGAGGCTGGGTGTGGTTCTCCAGGGGGCTGGGAGCTGGCTCCGACTCAGCTGGGACTCATCACAATCAGCACAGCATAAAGACTGTGGACTGCTGAAGACTTATCACCAGATTGTTTCTGCTGCTCAGTGGTATTGTTGGCCAGTTACAAGTGTTAGTTATCATTGAGTGTTTGTTTTCCAGTGTATATTCCCAGTGCCTCCACCTGCCTCGAGCCTCCAACCCTTGACCACAACCACTTTGCTCCACCTGTGCCTCCATCACCTCATGCTCACCACACAAGTACTCTGACCACCTGAGCTGTTCCCTGGACTTCTCAGCTATGAGTTTCCTCAGTGCACATTTAATAAATTCCTAGTCTTCCTTTACTCTCTGTCTGTGTGTCTGTAACACTGAAATTCCCAGTGGTCAATTTCAAGTTGTGCAATTTCAAAAACTTTTTTGGGGGGGGGGGGCTGACAAATTCAGATAGAAATTTCAAGTTCTCAGATTAAAACTGGTACGAAATCTATTAAATGGAGCTTCACTTAAGACTTTAGTGTTTGTTTTTTTTTTCTCTCAAACTACTATTTACAATATGAAGAAGAAACCTTAAAGCTCAGAATCTTCATGGTTTTAAACATTTTTAAAGCCCAAGTGAATGATTTGTACATGAGTATAAAGAGTATTTATTCACTGTTTATATACTGGTTTTTATGTATTGCCTGTGAATGTTAAATAGGGGTTAAAGTTAGACTTAAAGTTTTACCATTAAGACTCACCATTGATGACTGGTGTGAACACTGCCATACCTTCATAGTTTGGATTGCTCACTGTCTTATCCAGGATCAGACCACCAATACTGGGAAGAAGACAATATAAATATGAGCCCGAGTGGAAGACCTGTGTAAAAAAATCTATTACTCTCCTAACTTTATCGATTTATTTAAATGACATAAACATTTATCTGAATATTTCAACACAGTAGTGATCAGAGAAGCTCAGCTCACCTGCTGATGGACATAGCCAAAATGACAGGTTGCCAGCCTGACTTTAGGACCTCTCTGATTGGTGGAGAGCGCCTGGCAACGATAACCCACACTGGGATAAGGAGCAGGAAGAAGCCACATACCACAGGAGGCAGGTACCACATGTCTGGAGAGCAACATAGCGCGGGAAACATCTGTCAAAACCTTTGATTATCCTCTTCATATGATACAGACATTCGTGTGTGGATAGATTTAATTTGTTTTGTTTTGTTTTTGAGAAGGGGAGAAACATCACAACACAAAGATATCAGATTCTGACCATGACAGAAATGAAAAAAGACAACAGGAAATTATATAGTGCTTCTCTTTTCATATAGAGCAGGTGATTCAGTGCTGCTGTCTGGCATCAAAGGTGGACTATGCTGCCCTCTTCTGGCTGAGATGGGACTAGTGTCCATACGTGTCGCAGGTGCAGACAAACAGTGTAGTGAAAGTGACTCATGGAGCTTTCTTGATGCAACGTGTGACCTCTGACCTCTGTAACAGAAAAACAGGCTGCTGACCCCAGCAAGCAGAGACAGAGTGATGAGGTCCCCGAGGCTGGCGGCGATGGGCGTGGCTACATTATCTGGGTTGATGCCCACTTTCCTGGATCCAATAATCACTGCCACCATCACCAGACCTGACAAAGCACAAGATGGAGACATGGAAGTGAAACACAGTGAGCTCATAAACTCCATCTGTGCTCTACACTCTATTCCATGTATGTACTGCATTCTCAGCCATTCATTGCTCTGCAGCAGTTTGTGCCTTTGTCTGACCTAGAGACAGTGCAGCAATGAAAGCAGTGGTGACGCTGCTGGCACACAGGACAGCAGCCTGGGTAACATCCACTCTCCCCCTGGTCAGATCGCCGAGACCCACTGCAGCAACCGCTGCCAGGAAGCCCACAACTGTGGCCTGGACCTGGGAATGAGGGACGGAGAAGAGACGTGAGGCTTAATCATCCATAGCATATATCGCATTATGTGTCTGTCCACTCATCTGTTTCCTCCTCTGTCTGTCTCAGAGAGAAGAGGACACAAATGGATAAAATATTTACAGGAAGACACTGAAAGAGAAGTGTGTGTGTGGAGAATGTGTGACAGATAGAAAAGTAGACAAACTGCAGTGCAAGACACAAACATATGGACTCCCAAAAACAAAAAAAGACATCAGAAATTCTTGAAGGAGTCTAACAGGAGTCCCTCTTGGCTGTACTTAATTACATTTTAAATAATAGGACTTGAACGCAGCATCAGCCCTGTTAAACTAACGAAAAAAAGAAGTTAGTTTCTGTCTGAGTTTATTTACAGCAGCATCTAGTTGGTTGATTCAGAGTTGCTTTAACATTGTTACTGCGCGAGCTAACAGTAGCTAAGTGGCTAATTCTGGTAGCAGTTGCTAAAGTTGCTGTCTTAAGAGGCAAAGCACATGTGATTGGCTGAAAGAAGAGTGTGGTGACAAGACCACTCTCATGGAAAGTGATGTAATGGAACAAAAACCGGTATAAATATGAAACTGTTACTCTGAAAATAACATTTCCTAATAATGAGTTATTCCTTAGAATGATCATTCTAATGCTACGTTCTAACAATTTGCGATTTTTAACAATTATTTCATGCATTGTTTTATTTATATCTTTTACAATTTTTCTTCAAATTCTTATTTTATTTATTTATTCAATATTGAACACTTTGCAGCTCCAGACAGCCAAAGCTTGTTGCTATCTAGAAATGGTCAAATTTAGTCGACAGGATCCAACATGGAGGTTCCAGAGGTCATTATCTGGCAAGGGCAGCATTATAACTACACACTGATACACTGTATAATCTACTAGATAAAGTAAGACAATGCTTTCTCCTAATTTCAGTTCTGCCAAAGTGATATAAATGAAAAACACATGTTATCATGGAGAATCTCAACTAGAGAGCAGTGACATAGTGTGTCTGATTAATCTTACTTCCACTCCTTGATAATCTTTCAACTTTCCATTTCAAAATGAAAACTATTCACAAGACTGTGTGTCTGTGCCTTTCTTATTCACCACTGCTGTGGTTTTGGAAGTAGATAAGACTGAGCTGACCTATTAAGTCCTTTATCTGAATTTCTTTCTCTGAACGTTATTTGTGTCAGTTTTAGCAGTGATTCTGCCACTTCACATACACTTGTTAATATAAACTCACTAGCACTTTGCCTGTTCATGGGTATGTGCATGCACATATTAATCATATTCTACTGCCCACTTCACAACTGAGCTGCAAGACCAGCCAATAAATTACACAGGGAAATAAAACTAAGACATTAGGAATGGTAATAGCTAAGCATTAGTTATAGCTATCATGAAATTTCTTTTCTTCTTCACCTTTAAATTTAGCTCTGGCTCATAATATTCTGTGTATCAAACTTTGAAAACCACCAACACTCACAGGATGAAGTCTCCAGTGATTCATCTTAAAGGTAAACACTGAATATAATGTATGTAGCCTGCTGTGAGTACAACCTAATACAAAGAATGCCATAGCAAGCAATGGAAGCATCAGAGCAATTTTTGATTTATGCTCTAATATCTTATCATAACTACCACTTGGAAAGCATCTCCAACTCCTGTCTTCTGTGTTTAATTGGCTGAGATGCATTAGTGAAGTGTTTTGAATGGGAGGATGAACTTATCATGCCAGCAAAGCTTCTTGAGTTAAATGGGAGTTGTCTTGAAGCCAGCACAGATGGACCAAAGTGATGGAGTGTCTTATTAATAGAACGGTGAGTGTGCGGTGGAGCAGCGTGTCACCTGAATGAGGGCCAGATTACAGAGCACCATCCTCCACTGCTGCTGCGCCTCATCCATCTGCCCCGTGTTGGCCTGCGGATGGAAACGGGTTCACGTCATCACAATTCTCAGTCACATGGTGTTCGGAAATTTAATGGCCGCTAATCGTCAACATCATCTTGCAATTACCCTGACAAATGTTCTGATTTCTCCACAGTGTGCATAGCTAATGATTATCTCTCTGTAGTCAGGCTGCTTGCTGTGTGACAGTCACATGCTTTGATAATCAGTTGTTATCTATGGATGCTGAAGTTATGGCTCCTGCTGCCAACGCATATAGTTCTCTGTGGTTTGTGTGGAACTGGCTGAAATTTGCTGATTTTAGGAGAGTAAGAGTAAGAGGAAGTGTTACCTACACAATTAGTCAGCTTGTGTTGGAAGTTGGTGCCGATCGTGTGGGCAGTGCCACACGTCCTACATTAAGAGTTCCATTGTCTGCGTGTGTGTTCTGTTTGTGAGTGAGTGTGTTTCCACTCACTGCTGTTGACAGTCTGGATGCCAATGTCATCTCCAGATTCCCCTTCAGCCCCACCAGGGCTGGCACCAAGATAAACACTTCTGAGATCTCCTTAAACACCTCCCAGTGCTGAAACACACCACAGCGGTCTTTGAATGCACCTTCTGCTGCCAACAAGCTCGTCAAATACATTGCAGTGAATCTACCGGATGTTTAGTCTTGAATTGTATTTGGTCTTTACACACGCAATAAACAATTTTGGCACTTGGAGGAGCAGAATTTATACATAGCTTTGACACATCAAGCTTGTTAGCAAACAGTTGAGTCATGTTTCTGGGCACCTGTTGAATGTAAGTTCAACTGAACTGAACTGAAATGTTCTTGACTATGAATTCAAAGTTTATGTTTATGTGCGTGCACACATTCTCCCATCAAGTTTGTTTTTTAGATAACAGCTTTTGTTTGGGAAGCGACGTACGCCTCTTTCAGGCCCTGTTTTTTTGACGGTTGGACTTTTAATTCATTCATGAATATGTACTATAATTAATAGACAGTATATTAACATGTAGGATGTTGTAATTATTATTTTACATGAAAAAGTTAATGTGAACAGACGTGTGCAGGAATTCTTGAATATTGTGAGCTTCACTTTGACGTCAGCAAATTATTCACAACATGTCAGGATATAGAAACTGACTCACTTTTAAAAGCTGAAGACTGCACTTGTGACCGAATGTCGTTCAGACGTTTAAGACTGCAGGTGAGACGACATCGACACTGCCACCTGACATTGGTTCAACTTTCATTTTGACAAAATGTTTTAAACCTGTGACAACGTCATGTTTTAAGATATGACTTGAACTTTTTTTGAAATGTTTGCCGGTTGAGCTGAAACTCATTATAAGGCTCTGTAAAGTGCCCGGGAGCTGCACATTCAGGCAGTGTTTCTCTGTAGGTTCATCACTTGAAGCAAACCCTTTCACATTGTTTCACACTGCCATTCACAACAATATAAGTATTGTTGTTATAAAAATCAAAATCTTATCCTCTTTAAAGAAATCTAAAGAACCTGAAAAACACACCATGTTTCCACTTTTTTCAAGGCCCTGAGAACCTATTTTTTCACTCAACGTCTCACTCTTGAGTGATGTGGTCATACATTATTTCACATGAGGCATTTCTTTTTGAAGTGGGCAAGACTCCTGTAAAAAAAGGTAATGTCAGATATTTTCCTCCTTCAGTACAAATTTAGCTACATTTAAATCAAAATGTAATGACAGGTGTTGTTTGCCTGAGTTCAAAGCACTCAGTCATATCTGTCAATCATATTTGATCAACCTACACACCCTGATGAACCAGACTAGATTTTTTTCAAAACTTTGTTGCTTCAGTCATGAATATTTGAGAGAGATGGGGCCTTTAAGACACTTATTAGTCATACGTAGGTGCTATATGAATTTAACATGCTCCAAATGATTACTCATGTTTCTTACCACCTCTCACATGCAGCAGTGAATTCAGACAAACTCAACTGTTTGACCAGTGAGTGTTCAATGACTGATAAATGCCTGTATTTCCATGTAATGCATCAGCTCTTTATGCTTCAGCTAGCAGCTGGCTGGCCTGCTGCATAATTCAGGGTGTCAGTCATGTCATTGTTGCTGGTGAGGTATTTACAAGAGGTTAAACAGGGAGAGAGCTCTTAGGTGGCTCGCTTCTATCTGACTGGGTTCCTCATGCTGCTGACTGCCTCACTGTGTCCTGTATGTTCTGCTGTTTGTTTGTACATGTGTACAGGTGCAGCATCAGTCATCTGGACATCTAAAAAAAAATTTAAATTCATGAGCATGTGTGGTGCTCGGAAAGCTTCATCATATTAGCTATGCTAGGTGTTTAGAATCAAATATCCTGTTTAGAAATTAGTGTCCTAACAAACTGTCATCAGGGTAATCATGTAATCTCGCATGCACAGAAACACTTTGGAGCACTTTTTTTCCATACTTGCACTATATCCATGACAATCCCAGCTGCCACCATGCCCAGGCCGGACAACAGGTACGGCAGCAGGACCTGGGATGCAATGATCCATGAGCTCTCTGGCAGGACGCCGCAGGCAGAGCGGGTCAGTTTGCATGAGAAGCCCCTCAGCTTCTTCCCCTGGAAACGCAGCTCCAGAGCCAGATGGGTCACCACCATGGTCGATCGCTGTTAACCCATCCCTGCCTGGAAAGTGCTGGTAAGGAGGGGTAGCTCTTCTGCACCACAAAAACAGCTTCCACACGTTTTGTTCAGTCAGTCAGGCTGATTTGAGAAGGACGCAGTGATCCATTTTCGACAGAGGGAACAACAACCAGGCAGAAAAGAAGATCTTCCGTCTTCACCTCACCCCAGGCTCCTTCAAAAGTCACAGGAAATGCTTTCTTCCTTTTTTTTTTTCCTGAAAACTGCTTTTCTTGAAGTAACTTTGCAAAAAAAACTGCAACAGAAGGATTCGACAAGCTTGTTTTGCCCTTCACCTGTCACTCCAGCACTGGTGGGGCAGCAACACAAAGGACTTTGGCAAATGGTGGACTCGACAGAGGAAGCTGCTTTCATCCAGGAGCACACATACATGCACACACACACACACACACGCACGCATGGGTCCACTTGACTGCAGGTCTGTGAGGCCTCTTATGACACTCTGCTACTGACAGACTTCCACACACAGACACAGGCACACACAGCCACACACACATGCAGACACTACAGCCACACACACACTCTTCCTCTCCTCATGCCTCACTCTTCAGCAGCCGGGCGGCCGAGGCAGAGCGTTGGAATCCCGGTCTCTCGCGGGGCCTGAAGAAGGTCCAGGTCCTGTGGGACAAGGACATCCAGAAGGCCAGCAATTTCTTCTCAGCCCTCCTATGCTGTCGTTCCTTCTCCTCCTGCTCCCTCCACACCTCCTTGTCTTTCTCCTCGCCGCTGTGCTGATGCCCTGTGTGAACTTGACCACTCTGGAGCCCCTTCCTCATGTTGATCAGGGGAACACCGGGATGTCCGTCCAGGCTGCGATCTGTGTGAAGGGACACTGATGGACAGTGTGACGTCGGAGGTTTGTCTGAAGAGGCACGGAAACCGTCGTGTCTCTGCCAGGGCTTCCCTCTGCTTCCAGACAGATAGATGAGTCGTGACAGCACTCCGTGGTAGAGGGAGGGACAAGACGGAGGACAGCGTGTGCGTGTGTGTGTGTGTGTGTGTGTGAGGGTGGATGATGCTGCAGACGTCTGTGTATAAACAAGGTGACCCGACCGTATCAGGACTCTTCTCTCTTCAGTTTCCCTCTTCTCCTGCTTTCTTTTAGACCAGTCCAGAGGATACTGCAGTTGTGCTCTGCTCCTCCTGTCCCTGCTCTTCGATGTCCTCACTGTAAGTGGGTGACGCACTCTGAGCAGCAGCAGGTGCTGTACCTGTCACCAACACGTGGTGCTGCTGCTGCCTGGGAAGGACACAGTTTACCCTCTTTGATTGGAGAGAACACACAGGCTTCCACTAACTGTCATCCCCCTGGACTTTTTCAGACTTCCTTACGTCACTCAAGTCTGTTTCAGTCTTTCTGTGTTTGTTACATAATTTGCTATTCCATATTACATAAATATTGCCATGGTCTGGCACAGATAAAAACCAATATCTCTGCCTACACTTGAACTGCTATTTCGGTGTAAAAGAAAGACAAAAACAAAACAAATTCTAATACTTAGTTTTGGGCCTCTCCTCACTCCTTCGTTCACACTATACAATGTAACACAGGTGAGGAATATATGCCTGTACAGTATATGTGGCAAGACCATGTCCTCACATACACATAAACACACACACGCACACCCACACACCCACAAGGGCAGTGACTCAGCTGAAAAGTGTCCTTGAGACATGGCTTGGAATGGGTGCTCCAGTGTCTGCAGCTCCCCCCTCTGACTTCTGGATGTAATTTGAATTGTGAAGCAACAGCTGCTAAAGATCGGTAACTGAAGGTTTATGGTGTTTGTACACATATACTGAGGAGTCAAATCAGTCAGTATTAGAATCGTCTTTCGTCTTTTTGAAGATCAGCTTTTGTCAAAAAGGTAAAGTAAAAAACAAAACAAAAACTAGAAGCTAGAAAGACGGAGTGAGAAGGTCTGACATGCATCAGCGTTTGCAGGTTGAGCTAAACTCAGGCCACCACAGTGAGGCAACCTTCACAGCTTTTTGGAATTCCTGAACCTGTCATTACTTTTCATATAAGTCACTGGCCTCTGTCCAAATGTGGGAGCAGTGGCAACTGCTTCTGTCAACACATCTCAGTGTTTGTGATGATTCACTGAAGCTCTCTGTGGTGAGCGGTGAATGAGACACAACACAAAAGGAGGTGCGTTCGTCTTTTGATTCAAGTTTCTGATTCAAGTAAACAAACTGCCATTAAATTGCAAATATTCCAAAATATTTAACAGTGTAAAAACTAGAATGGAAATGTTATCTTGTGTGGATTGTGCAGACTTTAAATATGGAAACAATAGACAGTATCCAACTAGTGCTGTTAAACATTACCTTGCTGTGTACAGTTCTTTTGTGTTTAGTTTAGGCACATAATTCACTAAAACCAACCCTGACACTAACAACACAAGAGAGGTTTATGTTTTCAGGTTTATTCTACAAGATGTACAGTCTGTTTCACATGGTTTTATACAGCTAATGGAACCTAAATGTTAGCTTGTCCAGCAGGTAATGTCAACCAGGTGATACTTTTAAGTAACATTGTGTTATGTTCACACCTAACAACAAAGAACATTTTACTAGTTCTTAAGCTTGACATAAAACATTCTGTTAACGTGACCTTTTTGAAATCTAGTAAAATAAAAATCAGGCTGAGTGATGCTCCCCCATCGGCATGAGGCCAACATTTGGGAGCTGACTAGCTAAATTAGTCAAGGGATAAAATGTTCTATTATGAAAATGCAAATGAAGAAATAATATTAGAGAGTAGAGCTTTAACAATTTCCTCATTTCTCTTACAGTTTACACAGTTTATTTATATGATTATTAAGGCCCTGTTCAATATTGACCACAGTGGTTCAGAGTTTAATATGAAATCTAGAGTCTGATACAAAGATTAAAGGTTGCCATAACAAGTTAACTACTTGCTTCTATTCACTGTGCCTAAATTCACAATTACTTCTGATGCGACTCATTATTTCTATATTTATGTGGCCTTGGCCAGTTTATGCGTATTTGCATACATTTTTCTAAATTGATCGGTAAATTCATGTGTAAATGTGTCTTATTGCCAAGACCTGTTCATTTTTTCCCTGTGGGTCAAAGTCACTTCACAGCCCTATTAGGTCACTGTGACCCAACTGTCACCAACAGCTCACAGCTCAGTCCATTCACCTCAGAGTGGAGAGACATCAAGAGTCAGAGAAGACATGGATGGTCAGATATACCTTGTCGGCAGATTTACTTCCAGGTGGCATAATTATCTGATCATATCCCTGTGATCATGAGCTCTTTCCTAGTTGGCCTCTTGGGAAATAATCAAAGAGAAACTCTTCCTCTCTGCATCAGATATGCTAAGATTAATGCAACGAAATAACTAAATTAAAATTTTCCATGCTTTTGACTTTGAATGAGACATTTAATGCAGATAACCTTGGACCTGTCATACTGGAGTGCAGACTACACACTGAGCTGTATTATTCAACTGTCACTGACCTGCACCTGGTCCAGCAGCATGCCGGCTGTCACCATGCCCAGCCCAGCCAGCAGGTATGAGGGTAGCACCTGGAGGCAGATCACCCTGGATGACTCTCTGGAGGAGGAGGAAGTATGGAGCTTCTCCTCCATCCTGTCAGCACAACTACTGCTGCTGAGATTCATGTCTGGTCTGAAGAGCTGCCAACTTTCTGTGCTCATTCAAAGCAAAGTGCTGCCAACTAGCAGAGCCCACTGTTGTTTGTCTTTCAGCCTGTCAGCCTGCCCTGCCCCGTTCTATCTACCTCCGTGGTCACTCACATACTTAACATCACATTCAAATGCTATTATCGCTCTTACATATTTTAATTAGACAGTTCACGACTCCTTTGAATTAATCTAAATATTTCTCTTTTTTTTACTGTTTAACAGAATGAACTACTTTACACCACTGATTCCACATTTTATCAGTATTAAGACCAAATAAATGGTTATTCCAGCACTTGATGGGGTCACTTTAGTCATTTAGAGCTGTAGCAACACTGTGACTGCAGTGTTGATTAATGTAAGATGAAGAAAAATTGTGCTGTTATTAATTTATAATCAATTCAAATATTCCTGTGGGTACATGAATAATGACCCTTTGTCAGCCAGTAGAGGGCACAAGTACACCTCAGTTTCCCGAAAAACAGAAATACTACTCCACTGCTATGAACAGGAAGTTAGAAGACCTGTAACACCAGCTAAACTCTATTTAATCATTTAGATTTAAAATGACTCTGATCTAATCTTTCTCATGCAGGCCTGTCTGGCTGATTTAAATGAACATGTAGGTTAAACTCCACTTTTATCACTATTAGACACATATGCTTAATGAGCTCCAATCAAACACAAATAAATTGGGAGCGACAGCCAAACACATACCCCCTTCCACTGCTATGGTTACAATATTCCTTGCCTGCAGGATGCAGCATGTGTTGTATGCAGACTCTGAAAAGATATGTGTGTTGAGATTATCAAATAGAGTTTACAAGAAGGCATTCATAAGTTATGAATACCTTCTTGTTCTGAAGAGTTATGAATCATAACTTATTAATTTACTGTTGAAATAAGAATAAAAACTTGCTGAAGTAGACGGAGATTGATCTTAAAGCAATGCAATCTTCTCGAACATTGCTGTGACCAAAACATGATTCAAGTCAACACTCAACTCCATGGGCAGTTTCATATCACTTCTTGCGATTACCTTAAGTTACTCAATACAAGTGGGGCAGACAGTGAAGGGCACCCGCTCTGCTGTAACAAACAAGGTTACTCTAAAGTTAGCTCTGAGCTAATGCTATTGTAATGGAATTTATATGCTAATGTTTAAACATGAATAAAACCAACTGTTCCAAATGAAGACAGAAGGTGAGAGAAGTTGTATAGTGTCATATCCATTCACCCCTTCCATCCAATGAATGCAACCGAATGTCCAACACTTTTCTGTCCTTTTAGCCCACTGTCCTCACTGGCTAGTTGCACACATTTTTTACTAAATAAGTATTATAATACGAGATACTTCCAGGATATTAAGTCAAAATGTTTTTAGTCTTTTGTATCTCAGTGCATATTAATCTGTGAACCCTTCCCTGCAACATTTAGCCCTCAGTCAAAGTCAATTTACAGGAATCTGTTCATTTAAATAGTTGGTCTGACAGCATGTCAGTTTTATGTCAGTAACCGTGAAACAGCAATAAAGCCATTTTCAGAGAACAGACCCTGCCCACCAGTAACTGCTATAAATATTCACCCTACACCTCCCATCCCCACTGACGGTCTCATGTTATATGTCAAGGACTGAGCTCAGACAGTGGGAGTCACAGATTACAGTTTACTCTCCAGATCTGGTTTTCGTTGCAGTCACTGATGGATTCATGTGTTATTTATTAAGTCTTCATTCTAGATCATCTGCTGTCAGTGGCTTGTAATTAGTTCTTGCTCAACATGTTGTGTTTGGTGTCCTGTGGAGTGTTCCTGACATTTGTTGGCAAAGGCAGGCTCTTGTCTGTCATCTGGTGGCAGTTGGGTTTCTAGCAGCTTTACTTACAGACAGCGAACAAGATCAATGCAAGAGGCCAGCTCAACGCCAGAACACAAAAGGTTTGGACCTCCTAGAATATGTTTAGCATGCAGCAACATTACGTTGTTTTCAATTTGAAGTGTTTGACTGATGGTGTTGTCAAATGAGTGCAGTTTTGCTTTGAAAATGAATGATTGTGACAGGATATTTGCATGTGCAGTTTGATTAGATTATGCATTGGTTGGTCTGTTTTTCAAGGTGTGTTTAATGTGATGAACATGGCTGGGGCTTGTGAGAAAAGGCAGCAGAAAGGTTCTGTCGAGTGGAGTGGGACCCTGCCTCAGTTCATCAGTGGCTCCAGTAATGCATCCATCGCTAAAAACACCACCATCCGCCTTCGGGACA
Source organism: Chaetodon auriga (assembly GCF_051107435.1). Classification (NCBI taxonomy): domain Eukaryota; kingdom Metazoa; phylum Chordata; class Actinopteri; order Chaetodontiformes; family Chaetodontidae; genus Chaetodon; species Chaetodon auriga. The sequence continues at coordinate 10,007,048 of NC_135075.1, read as the reverse complement.
TTTATGATCCCAAGCCTCAGCCCCCCAAAGCACCAGTCCGGATCCGCCCTCCAGGTCCGAGAGCTCCCCCGGTAAAGGAACTTTATTTGAAGCACAGCTTGCCAAGTGATCCTCCAACCAAGGCGATCATGAGGAGACGAGCTCAGTCTCTTCCGTCGACAGAGAGGAAGAAGGAACTGAGGAGCCTGCAAGTGCGCTTCGTGGACTCATTGGGCCTCGAGTTAGAGGAAGTTAAAGTCTTCAAGGTTCAAGAGCACCCCCTGATACCACAGCATGTTCTGTTCAGACTACTGATGAGCTCTGAACTGGCATTTGGGAAGTCATTGGAGCTGTCCATGCCTTACTTCAAACCTTGTTTCCCTGAGAATGTGGGAGCTCAGCCAGACTTCCTGAAGCGTCTCTGCACTCAGAGTGTGTGTTTGGAGCAGGTCCTGTGTTCAGAGCAGGGGATAACAGGCACTATACAAGTACTTAATTTAGCTTATGAGAAAGAGGTCATAGTTCGCTACTCTTTCACCAACTGGAGAACACTCACACAAACAACAGCATCCTGGGTATCAAGCGGGTGCCGTGCCAAGTCTGAAGCTCTAGGGACAGATGTCTTCAGATTTCGTCTGCCTGTCCCACCCTTCATTTTGCAGCCAGGAGCCATTTTAGAATTTGCCATCTGCTACCACGTAAAAGGATCTAATTACTGGGACAACAACAATGGACACAATTACAAACTGTCATGCCACAGCTACAAGGTGACTGTGCCGAGGGAGTGTGAGGACAGTATGCTGCATTTTACATGAGTGTCCACACGGGGGAGCTGGAACACCTGCATAACCGGAAATGTACTTCTGTTTCCCTTTACCACCAAGCAGTGGTGGAACGTAACTAAATACATAATGTACTCCATGTTTCTACAGTTTGGGGGCACATTGCCACATCATACTGTATTTCTCCTCCACTACATTTGTCTGAAGTTACTGTTCAGATTCAAACTTTACATGCAAAATATCTGATCAGTTCATAAAATTTGTATTATTAAGTGTAAACAACCCAAAAAGTATTACCTAGTTAAAATTAACTGCACCTTCACCAACCCAACGTTAAAATGTTAATGCACATTTACTGCAAGTACATTTAGTTTATCATACTTCTACACTTTTATTAAGTAATATTTTGAATGCAGGTTTTACTTGTAATAAAGTATTACTGTGCATTATTGTGGTCATTAATTAAGTTAAGGGATTTGAATACTTCCCAATCATTTGATTAGTATATGCTTTGAGAAACATTAAAATTTAGTTGTCAGTGAATGGAAACTGCTGCCTTGGTGATTTGTACCAAAAACGTCAAAGAGGAGTTACAGACAGCCACACAGAGACGTTATGAAATCTGAGATATTGTACCTCTAAAACTGAGAGTTTTGTGTATTTCTTGTATTAAAAATGCATGGGTGGAGTGCCCCTTTAAAATGTTCCAGTCTGCTTCAAGTCCTGGAAGGATTTCTGCGTTCCTACTGGGCTTTTATTTAGATTAAGTCCCTGCCACCTCTGTACAGACCTAAGAATTTGCTCACTTTGCACTTTAGCGAGTCTGGTGACCTCATTTAATGATTGACAGTCTGTGTCAAACAGACAATATTGTAGTATCTTAACAAAGGACTTACATGTGATTAAAAATCCAAATTCTTTGCTGATTTCACACAAATGGAGGCGACTTAATGATCTGCTGCTGTTACTGTGTACTTTTCTGCTATGATCAACAGGGCTTGACCTCATTCTTCTGGAGCTTGTTTTGTTTTTACAGGGGGATTACAGGGAGCTGTGGGACCCCCTCTGCTGCACTGTGACCAGCTCCCTTAGATCACCAACAGCACTGACCTTTCACTAAAAAGTTTCCACTGATATGAGAGGCCAGATTCCACAGAACTTTCTGGCAGGCTGCAACGTTTGGCTCATAGGAAGGCATTCTTCCATCTGCTTTAGTCACTGAACCTGTTTGGATGCTTTAAACATGATAGCTGCTGTCTGGCCACCCACAACATTACTGAGCTTGTCAAACCTTAATCCATAATGCACCCATCTGAGAAACTGAAAAAAAGCTGTTGATTAAAGGCGCCCTCTGTGATGAACAAGAGGTCAGCCTTACCTCCAACAATAAAAGTATTCTGCAAAAACTCTTAAACAGGTCCTTAAATACAACTAAACTTAACTTTTCTGCAGTTTTATTATTATTATTATTTTTTAAATCAGTAATAAACACAGGCCTGTACACTATTTTCTATTATGATCTCATGAGAAGCAACAGCATGTTGTCCTTACAAAGGAATGTGGCTATATTAGGAATTAATAAATTAGGGGAAACTGTTTAGGGTTTGGAGAATTTTGATTCGAATCCTATGGGATGCTATAAAATGTCCATGCACGCATGTGACTGAAGTGTTACTCTGCTGCAGCACCATACACTCATCTATCACTCCAGTCACTCCAGGTATGCTGACAGGTCCGTAATTTGAAGCAGTCAGATGTTGCACTGATGGGACAGTAGATGGCACCATTGCTGAATTCTAAGACCCTCCATGTTCCATTCAAAATATAGCAGATGTCGAGGTGTATTTGATTCTTGTTTCCAGACATGGAAGAAGTATTCATATTCTATACTATAAGGTAGCTATGCAACACTGTAAAAATACATGTTGAAGTCCCGCATTCAATAGAATAGCTCCTGTGGCAGGTTATTATGTTATTGGACTGATGTATAAACATGTAAAAAAGTAGTTTAATATTGCTGGTGTTTGATCGGTAACAGTGCATCATATTTTATAAGATAACAATATATTTTGTATGTAAAATCTTAATGTGCAAAGTTCCATAATTAGTAACTATAGCTGTCAAATAAATATAGTGAAGTAAAAAGTAGCAGTCACTTTTTAGAAACACAGTTTAGACAAAGTGAGAAGTAACCTAAAATGGAAACACTCAAGTGAAGTACAAGTACCTCAAATATTTAAACTGCAGTACTTGAGCAGATGTACTTTGTAACCTTACACTACTCTGTTTCTAAAACTCCCACTATTTGAGATCCATGCAACATAAATGTGGTTTGTTTTCACAATTTTTCCTCTTATTTCAGAGCTTATGACTGCGTTACTGAGTGTTCTGCAAAACTCCATCTGCATTTAGAAACATTTGTAATTAATCTATTTAGAAGTTACATACTACATTCTACAGTCACACTCCAGAGAAATGTATGTTGTATTCAGGACTCTCAGAGGGCTCGTCATAACCTGGCAACCCTTTGTTGTGGTCTCTTGCACTTGTCCCTATTGTGAGGTGCAGAAAATAAAAGCATGTTTATCACAATAAACTGTTAAACTGTCCTTTAGTATGTCCTCTTGTTTCTCCTTTTACAGTTGCACCAGAAGCAAGGTCAAACATCCCCTCTGTTCTTCAGGGCTGCTGGGGTTTCATTGCTCTTACATGGTGCTCGTTTGTACGGATGTTCTTCAACAGTCTTGGCTGTCATGTCAGTGTGTTGTTGGGACACACATCCATGCTGCCTCGTAGCGCTGTGTCTTTATTTGGGTCTGTCATCTTGTGCTTTTTGCCGGTAGTTATATAAGAAGCCACCATATTAGGAATCAACATGATGCTCAATAGTGACGTTTGCTCTGGGGACTGGCTGCGAGTGAAATGCAAAAATTGATGCAACATTAAGAGTCCCAGCGATTATGAGTTACATCATTAACACACCATTATGGCCTGTGTGTTTTGGGATGAAAGAACTGTGTCGCTTGTGATATTTGTTCATTGTTAGTCTCAAGGGTGTGACTGATTTCCTCAAATGAATATTTATTTGTAGAAGCAACATTTTGTTCATATAAAGCTAACATGTGGTTCAAAATAAGAGCACTGTGTGCTCAGGGACTAACAGTGACGTTGTGTATTGCTCTTATGCAATGGTGCTAAATTACTGGCAACGTGTCTTTCAGGAATATATGGAAAAAAGAAAATGGTCCAAAATATGACGGGATTTATAATCCAAAGCCTATTTTTGAACCAGAAGGTCATCACGCTTGCAGTTGGCTAAAAACTGCTGAACATATGTTCAGCGTGTGTGTTGGCCTTCACCCATCTGAGGGATACCCTGAAGTCAGGACATCCCCCTCACACCTATGAGAGCATCCCTTGTTCCTCCTACGCAGCGCCACAGGTTACTGGATTGTGCTGGACCGGACTGACCACTGTTAGCTCTCAGCCAATAGCAGCTCATGTCATTACTATAGACAGCAAGCGGTCCTGCAGTCTAGTACAATTAAAACTGCAGCTGCCATCTGCTCCTCCACTCATGCCAGGATGGACATTGTGACTCACATAACATGCATGTTGATGTCAGGAAAGAAGCTAAAAACTGCACTGCTAATCTCAACATGCCCGCCGAGACGTCACTACCCAAGGCTGCTTTTATTTTTTCAAATTTAATATCAGGTAAGAGGTTTCTACCCTCTGAAAGAGGCTTTGCAGTGACCTCACGTGCCCCTACAGTACTTATCGTTTTAACGAGCTTGTGCAGGTATAACAAGCTCAGGGATAAGTTTGACACGACATAGTAAGTCAGACACAATGGCTTGTTTCTCTCATTCTTGTTCCTCTGCCAGCGTGGTGCAGCAGCACAAACACTGATCAGATCAACAACTGGCTCCAAATTGGACAAATGGTGTCAGGTGAACTTGTTTTCATGATGGGATTAACTAATCTTCTCAATACCATAAAATGATGTCTGTTCTCATTTGTCAGAGAATAACACTGCGTGATGTGAGGAAACAGGTCACTGCCTGCATTTGTAAAACTGACTGCTGCTTTACTGCGCCTTTATTATCTAAAGCACAAACACGATGAGAGAAATCTCAGATTACAACCCATTTATGTGTTGTATTCAGGAGTGTCATCATCTTAATTCTGACCTGTGTGAGACATTTTTAAATATCACACCTTTCTGCTGAGCTATGATATTAAAATAGGATTTGAAGAACACATCAACATCACGCTGTACACAAGACAAGCAAACAGTTTGTTACAAATTGAAAACCTGTATTGTGCAGACAATAAATAGTGCTTACAAAGGGATTTTTGTCTTTTACACAGACAAGGTTTCTGTTTACACTGTTGATATGAAACATCTTCAACTGAATCAGAGAGACTCAGACACAGCTCGGGGATGTGACTACTGATACTGGAGTGGGACTAGTCGACTCGGTCACATGCACGTTCCCCCTCTGTGGCATCAAAAAGTACGTCATTCAAAAGAGTCTGTTTACAAAAAAAGTCTCCGCTTGTCTATGGCGTATACATGACCTTGATTCTTCCTGCTCCTCTGACAAGGTGAAGTGAGGGTTAAGGTCATGTTCCTCTGAGCAGAAGTGGAGCTTGCTGCATGCGTCCCCATCTACCGGCAGCTCCATTTCTAGAGACATAGCCTCCAATGTTCACTGGACACAAATACCAGGACACCCACTGACTGTGGGCCAGGGCGCTGGAAGACTCTGTGCAAGGTCTTCACTGACAGAACCAGATTATCAGCAACTCTTCACAGAAGAAACCTTTCTAAGGCCGGTGGAACCTGCAAGGAGGAAAAGAGGGGAAAGTGTGACGTGGGCTAAAATATTCCCATACTAGAGTTTCATCAATCAAGAGTCCTATTATTAGCTCAATGGACAGTGCTCTTAAAAGAAGCCAATGGCCTTGCCTCAAAAACGGGGTCTTGCGTAAGCACCACCCTCTCAGCACAGGCAAAACGTAAGCTAAATATATGCGGACATTTATTATAGAGGCGAGGTGGTGAAAAAGGGTGCACCTTTCTCATCTCAAGGGGCCTGCTCGCAGCTAAATTTAAGCCCTACTCTGCAGGGTGTGCACTCATTGGTGTGAGACTGTTGGATAGTGCACCTTTGAGTCTTTGCACAATGTCACACTGACCTTTCAGACATCATCGGCAAACAAGAAAGCAGACAAAAAGAGCAAAAAGGAGATAATAATACACGCTCAAACTGACCTTGTCAGATGCTTGCTCGAAGAATGAACTTCCATCTCATTACTTTTGAACTCGTTCAGCTCCTTCCGTATCGCTGCCTGCAGAACAAAGGCAACAACAAGTGTAAGCCCACGTGTGTCCCTTCACACATCGATGCAGTTGCTCAGGTGGCTGACGTTTTGAACATCTGAAACATCTGTCGTTCAGGTGCAGTTTATGTAAGCGTAGCTGGGTTTAATGTCAAAGAAAAGGCGGCGTTGATGATGAGTTCAAGCACTGCCAGCATTAACCCATGTTCACACACACAGGGAAATGTTCAGAGTGACAGACAGGGTTTCTGCAGGGTTCCCCAAGTTACATTTAAGGCATTTTTAATATCACATAGAATTAAATTGAATACCTGTTTCATGGTCATTAGAGTATGATGAAATGATATCACAGTCCTTCTCAGCAGTATATAACAATCATTCCTACTGATATAATCATATACATTCATGCAAACTGGACTTAGATAAGTAGTGGAAGATGGATGGAAGGATATTTATGAAAAAAGATTAATTCATTTAGAGTCTGGCTAAAATCTTTACTTCCCCATTACGAGAATAGGAACTTCCTAGCTAGTACGTAGGTGAGATGGCGCTGACTGAAAAAGGAGGAAACAGCCTCTTGCAGCACGCTCAACTCTCACATCAATCCCACTTATAGTTTCATAACTGTGGAACGTCTCCTGACAGGAAACTGAATTTACCTGCAGAAACCCTGGAGAGAGGCTGACACAGGTCAATGTCAGAACACAGTGTGGCCACAGAATCAAACTCTTGCACTGTTTTAATATAGAAAAGGCCAGTGCTGCCGATTTGAGATTTAGCTACCTTGTCTGCAGCTGACAGTCTGGTCCAGGGCTTGTCAGCTCGCCTGTCGTAGTCCTGAGCTTTGGCCACTTCCACATAGTCACTGAAGCGAATGAGGATCTTTCTGTCCCGCAGCTCGTCCACTGTCGGCCGCTGGTTCAGCTGGAAAATAAAGATAGCTGTCAGTGCATCGGCTTACTGCGACTAGAGATAGAAAGCAAATATTAAAAACAACAGCAGGTTGGGTATTAGGGTTCTGTTTTGGCTCGTTGACAGTCCCTGTGAGCTGGTGTGTCGCCCAAATGATATTAAAAGGGATGAAATCTAAGGAAACCGCTCAGATCGGCCACCTACCTTTCTGTTCAGCCGCTGTTTGATTTCCCTCCTCTCCTCCTGTTCTGTCTGGTCATTTCTTTCTGTTGACGCAAAAAAAGAGACAATTATTGTAACCAAAAAGCCAAAGTCCAAATCATTTAATTACAGTGACCACAGTACCACGATGATGGAGCTCAAATGGGAATCACTTGAATCAGGACTATCAAGGCTTTTTGGAAACGCTCAGTCATTGCACGAAAGTAAACACTGTCAGCGTTTATATCATGGGACTGGACAGTTGATGAAGTCTGTGATTAACAGAGCAAATACGTCTGATCCTCCTCACAATCAATACTCCTACATGAGCCGGTGTGCAACTGTGCTGAGGACAGGACTCATGGACTGACTGGAACTTTGGATCAGTGCTGAATGTGAGTTTGAGAGCGAGGCGTGGGCAGATTAGAGCGCTAATAGGATTTATCTTTATTAGATATAGCAGAGAGATCACTTCATTTATTTTTAATCTCTCTCCTTTTTTCATGACAAGTTTTTTTTTTTTTTTTTTTTCGCTTTCTGGCAGCTTAAAAACGAGGCTGGCACCTGTCACAGTCTGAGTGTATTTCACTCTCTGGGTGAACGCACTGCAGCACGAGCGCATGATTATTTGCATTTGCTTTAGGTTAGTGGTTATGAGACTGGGCGGATGAGTGTGCTGTGGTTCAGGAGCTGCTGTCCTGGTTGCAAAGGGGTGTGTTTAGCGCGAACACATGTGCCTGTGCTGAGAGAGACGAGGTCAGTGACGAAACAGACAGCTGCTCAGAGCTCACAGGTGGCCAGTCTCCGCTGGGAGACACAGTTCACTACAAATGTGGGACTTCATTCCTCACATGGCTCTTTCATAAATGCTCTGTACTGTCAGGACAGCTCGAGCAGTTTCACAGACTAGTTTCACAGACTGAAGTGCTACGATCTGACACCTTCTCCCTGCAGACATAAAGCTATTCCTCTGAATAAAACAGTGGCGCCGCTGCAACAGGGAGTTTAAGTCATTAAGGATTCAAATAGGAGGTCAAACTTGTGTGAACATTCTTCTGCAAATATGTAAAAATAAAATGTAGGACTGTGACTAACAATTAATTGTATTGCTGATTAATTTGACAATTATTGTCTTTATGTATTCATAATTTCAGAAAATACTCCACAGCCAAAAGTGACTTCTGCAGTTGACTCCAAAGATACTCATTTTACAATTCTGGGAGAGAAAGAAAGTCCATCCTCACATCTGTGAAGATGAAAGCTTCTCAGAAGAATTTTTGGGGCTTCTGCTTGATGACTCAAATTAACTGACATTCAAATGGTTGATCATTTTCGGTATGCTAGTCTGTAATTGTCTAGCATACATGTCTGCACATTGTGAATTTAATAGTATATACTGTTTATTGCCTCATCATTCTTGGTATATATTGTTTATTTTGTATTTTTGCACTATTTAACTCATTATGTAGTCCTTTTTTGTCTTGTCTTGCTCTCGTTGAGCTGTATGTCCTTATTTCCTATGCAAGTACACTGAATGCAATGTTTAAGCCAGTGTCAAATTCCTTGTATGTGCACACATACTTGGCCAATGAAGGCCATTTTGATTCTAATTATTTCGGCTGTAAAACACTTTAAAACGACATAATAATCCTGAGTTCAAATTACAATATCAAAACGTGTGAGCGTCTTTTTTTTTTTTTTTTTTTTTTTTTTTTTTTTTTTTTGCAATACCGTCGCAGACCACATCAGTCGACAATCACTTTTTTTCTTTTTTTAAACGGAGGCCTGAACTATAAAGTCAAAATAAACTCAAATCAAGCCTTTTACAAGTTTTTAGTGATATCTAAATGTCTGCAAAGCGACACAAACAGAACAAAGCTAGAGAGCTGATCCACATCATTCTGGACTTCATGCAGCCTGTCGGTGGTTGATCTACTCACGCTTCAAGATGTTCCGGCTCTCCAGCTCCTCCACGGCCGGCCTCTGGCTCAGTCTCCTGCGGAAAAACACCAGAATTACGTTCTGGACCATATTTCCTCCGCTGGGGTTTCTCTCCTCAACCCCGCCGGCGCAAAGTCTTTTCAGTCTTTTCACCACTACTAGCACTTTGGGTGCTTTGGCCGGTGCGCAGAGCGCCAAGATCCGCACATCCAAAACGCAAACACCGCGTCCCACCTCGAGTCCAAAAAGCGGCTGATTTTGGTATTATAACATGTAAAGCTCCACATCGGGAAAAAAAAGTCAGGCTGCGCGTTGAATCTCACGCGTCAGAGCCAGTTCAATGAAGGAACAAAGGCAGGCTTGGTTGTTTTACTGCTCCAGAAGCGGTGAGATGGAAGTTGAGAGAGAGGCGCGCTGGTTGGAGTCCCGGCGGAGCGGCGGCGGTGTGGAGGATGCTGAGCGCTCTGAGCTGTTCTCTGAGTAGAGTGAGGGTGCAGCACAGCTTTTCACCACATGCAAAGTACTAATGTGAAGGGGTGGGACAGAGGAGGAGATTCCCATGCGCGCACACTCACGCACGCACACACACACACACAAACCTGCTGCAGCACCGAGAGCTGTGCTGCCTCCATGCAATACTACTGTTATCAAAGAGGAGAAGCAGGTTTATAGGAAAAGTAAACCCATCAAAAATTCACTTTTTTCATTCATTCATAAAGCACGAGCACAGTGTGAAATGGGATGTAGTAATATGCTATGATGAACTGAAGATAGTTTATAAGTAAAAGTACAAGTACAATATCTGTGTTATTGATTAGCTGATCACATGATGTCAGTTAGTTACTTTCGTTTCCCAAGTTCTCAGTATGAATGTCTTAAAAAAGTTAAAAAAAAAAAAAATACCAATCACAGATTCCTCGAACACAAGTTAGCATCTTTAAAAAACTTAGTGTCTAACAGTCCCAAACCCAATGAAATTTAAATGACAAAGATTTAATCCTAAAAAAAAAGCAAAATCCTCCCATTTGAGAAACTCAAACCTGCATTTGGCATTTTTGTTGGATAAATGGCTCCAGTGGTAAATCGATTACGATGATTTATCGATTAATCGATTCATCATTTCAGCACTGACAAGTACTGTAATGTGTTCGTGGTGGTGTAAATGCAGTCGTGTGGGCAGAGATGAAATGAAAGCAGAGACACAGCTGCTGATACTAGCATTCGTATTTATGTGTTCATTGAACGCAGCCTACATGTATAACAAGATAGAGAGGTTTGACAACTCCAGATTTAGCCTGTGTTAGTTCTCAGCATTCCACATCACCTGAATTTTGGGATTCTTCACATGACTTTCCAGGATAAATCTCCACCCCACCCCCGACACACCCACTGCCACTAAATTTGCCACACACCTGTCGAGACAGCGCTGGATTCCGAAAAGGAACTTCTTCTATTGCCTCATCGGAAACATAACTTGAGCTTCATGCTTAGATCGTACCCAAACACAGGCCCCATGTATTTTAGAAAAACTAAAAATCCCTTTCTTGTTCCTCAGATCGTATGTGTGATATGGACAAAACTGATAGTGCTGACTTAGAATTGCAAATGTATGTTGGAGATTGCTACTTTAAGACACTGGACTAAACATAACCAGGAAAAATGATGTCAAACTGAGTAAGACGCGTGACGATTCAGCCCTACTAAGGCAAAACACAGTAATATTACTGAATCTGACTTTTTACTGTAAGAAAAATTATGACACAAAAATGAGTCATTTCTAGGAATTTGCCTGCCAAAGAAAAGACACTGCACTGCTAGCCTTCTAAACACTCAATTACTGTTTTTCAAGTTGTTATCTGTTAACAATATAATCTGATGAACCAACATCTTAGTGATAGTCAGTTATGCTACAAAGTTTAATGAGGCAGTGGCTACTGTACATTCAGTGACGATGAAGACAGAACAACTCCTGATAAAGTTAATTAGCTCAGCTGATCTCAGTAGCAGTCACTATAGCTTTTGAGTCTACATAGCTAATTAGGGACATTGAATTCAGCTCTGGACATGAAATAATTGGAATAAATTAGAATAGCTTCTACTGCAGTTTCTAAGAGCATTCTATCAAGATTATCCAAAGTCAGAGTGCAGTGTCAGCAGTTTTTGGTTATTATGTGGTTTCTATTACAATGATTTTTGTGGTAAAATAATTCAAAAAGCCATGAAAAGAACCTCTCTATCTGTTATGTAGGTTGCCAGCCAGCCGGAAAGCTCTAAACTCTTTTTTCTCAACTACTGCTGTTTGTCTTTGGAGGGCAGAATTAATCATAAACTGTCCAGTTGCTCAAAGACAAAAACACGTAGCTTTACTGGGCATCTCCCTGATGAAGCCACGTTCACTACAGTGATGCAAAGTGTTGTTGATCACAGTGTGAGTGCACGGAACAACCTTTCTCTGAATAGGTTAAATAAAGATAATTAGTCACGACTCACTTGAGAAAAAGATGCTAGCTTATAATAAAAACCACTTTTATAATCAACCAGGAAAGGGGTCAGACCACAATGTATTCACACTCTAACTGTCGGGAGCTGAAACTATGATTCACACCAGCAGCAGGGACGATGCACAGCAGACTGGGCGAGCAGAAAATGAGATCAGATGTTGTTCTGACCAGCACAGGAGCTTAAAGTGCTGACCGAGAAAGGGACATTACATTTACTGGGAACACAGTGTCTTCTTAGGAGCAGGACAGCCCCCATCTTCCAAATTATTAAGGTGAACACACAGTTTTTAAGTCTGGGTTCACAGCGGGGCAAGATGTCATCAACTTTAGATTGTCAAAATGATCCCCGAAGTACTTTCTGTACCCTGAATTTGCTCTTTACAAGTCTAGTTAGAATAAATGTGGCAGAAAGGGTCACTGGACTGGTAATTAAATATAATCTTTAAAACCTCAAAAACCAGATATTTATTTTGACTATGTTCTATGTATTATTGGAACTACCTTTATTTAGGTCTATCATTTTAATTTGCATCAGCCTTACAGACACTAACAGACAACAATGTTGATATTGGACAATTCAGCAAAAAACACATCAAATGTTGAGACTTGTTTTTAAATGTCAAATGCCAAAAATCAGCCTCTCAAATGTTTTATGAGGAATGAAATGTGTTCAATACATTTGTCAGACCTCAAGCATACACAGAGTGTGTTTTGGTGAGAAACACTGAAAAACAGAAACTGCAGAGCAGCTTCAAAGTTCACGTTTTCAGCTTCTTTCTCACTGTCTTTGCTGGAGACCTGCTGCATTTCTTGGCACGTTACCAACCTCATCTACTGAATGGCAGGATAGCTTAAAACCTGTCTATTGTGTTTTGTCCACCGCAGCCAGCTTCTCCCCTTAATGACAGCGTACAGTGCCAGCATTACATCCACATACTGTATGTGAATGAAAGCTAAAGCATGTGACTGTGAAAAATGATCTAGGCTCAGCATGGCAAGTGACTCCGAGGTCTGACATTGGGATTGACAAAATACAAGGAGTCCCTGGTGCTAACAAATCGCTCTGTCTTATGAGCAAAGAGCCGTGTATGAAACATTCAGGTAACAGCTCAGTGTCTCTTCTTAATGTCAGGTCAGGTAGCAAATATGTTGTCAGGTTTGTGTGTGTTCTCTCATTTTCAGGTAGTATTATGAGTGTGTACTGTGTGTGTCCTTTAGGTAGAAAAAGTATCAGGTCAGACTCTGTATCAGCAGATGCTAAACATCAAAAGGAAAAGAAAACTGATTGGGACATCCCTTCTGCTAGTCGTTCACAGTATCTTTAATTGCAGGTCTGTTACAGGAGGTGAACTCTGCTCTCTTGCATGAAAGTCAGGTGTTGGCATCCAGAGCATTGGCACTGAATGTCCAATAAAAGCATGATTCTTTGAGATGTTTGTCTGGCTTTCATTACCCTTCTGAGTTTTAAGCATTTTGTAATATGCCATGATAAATAATTTTGCTGACAGACATAATAACCCAATTTGTACTGAACTTCAAATCAGCTGAGCTCAGACTATGACAAACACAAAATCATGGAAAGCCTTTTTAGAAGCTGCAACATTTTGTCCACAGCCCTGAAAATAATGACAGGGCGGATGGCACCTCGAGCGCAGATCTAAAATAAGCCTCCTGCCCTGTGACAGCTTCAGCTGTAACTGGGACCCACGGAGGACTTACAAAACAGGACCACAGACTTGGCAATATTGAAAGCTGAGGGGAGTCGATGTGCTAAATGGAGCAGAGCTATAGTAGGGTGTGTGGTCTGCAGCGGAAAACATTTCAGGTCAATAGCCTTTGCCTCACTTCACAGAGTGAATCAAATCTGCTGCAGCAACACTCTTTAAGCCAACAGGGCTGCATCAGATGTGTTTTACATTTGAACATGTAAGTGCTGTGGATTTACCGCAAAAACAAAATCCAAATACCATAAAAGCCAGAGTGAGTCAGCCTGTTTCTATTTTGCCAAACAATCCTATTGGGCCTTTAGTCACAGCCTCCTGCAGCGATTTGCTCTTCACAAGTACTCACCCACTCTTCTTGGTCAGAGGTAAAAGTTCCTCGTTTGTTGGAGAACTCACCAGCATGTCAAAGCAATGAGCTGCCCGTAAGAGCAGGGGCTGATGGGAATGTCAGCCCATGAAAAGTGGAGGAGAATGGGATGAGTCAGGCGCCACGGGCCGGGCGGCGGCCTGCTACTGCCCACTGAGGTGTGTCCTAATTCCTGGCTCCTTCCCCTCAGTGACAGAGCCCGAGGACAGGAGTGCCACAGTCGGATGCGGAGGTCTGAGTGAGCCCAGGACGGCCCGGGGGGCGAGGGGTGCAGGGAGGCAGTTGGGGGGTAGTTGCCAGGAATAATTAAAGGAACCCTCCTTAATGGTTGCCTACCAGAAGCTTGATGTTTATGTAACTTGGTTGTGGCTTGCTGTGTTTGAGTGTTGACCTGGATGTCTCCTACTGTCACTAGGTCATATGAATATGAAAGAATGTGTCTATGAGGACGATGCTGCTTGGATATATATTCATATACATTTGGATATATAGTTGTGAAAAAGCCCAGTAAATCACTTAAGAGCCTTCCACCTACCTTTTAAAAGTCCCTCTGTTCAAAGGCTCACTGTGCTATTGATGACAGATGAATGGGACACATTCAAAGACTCAGACATGAAACCAAGAATCAATTCTTCATCCAGGCAGCTGTTCGTCTCCGAGGCTTTGCCCTTTAGCACAGGTCCACAGATCATGTGGGGGATCATGTCTGGCTCTAGAACAACCCGCTGGGAGCACAGTGTGGAGGAGGCAACTTCAAAAAGCACGGTCCCGCTTCAAATACTATAGGCTACTTTACGTAAGCCATAAACTTTCACACTAAACAAACTTCAGGTGGCTCTGTAAGCTAAAGCACATATCCATTATGACAGCCATGCTAGCAGCTCTGTGAGGCTGTATTCTAGCACAGAGGTGCTTTGAGGTAAACGTCAATGTCAGCACACTAACATGCTCACATTTACAATGCTAACATTCTGATATTAAGCAAGTTTACCATATACAGCATTTTAGCATGTTTAGATTTGCTGATTAGCACAAAACAAAAAGTGCCGCTGAGGCTGTTGTTGAATATAATTAGTCTGCAGGTATTTGGTGATAAACCAAAGTAATGGACAAAATGAAATTCTGATCTGCAGATAACACTAGAGTATAACCAAAAACAAGCATGCCTGTACTAAAGTTCATGGCAATCCATCCAATAGTAGTGGAAATATTTCACTCAAAACCACAAATGTGATACTGGCACGAGAGGAAAAGTCAAAATCATCAGCATTCTTCATCTGAGGTCATGAACCAAATTTTATGCCACTCGATAATAAATGATCAAATAGTTAATAAAAATGTCACTACATGTCACTGAAAACATGAATACTTTTATATTTTTATTATGCCACTGCGCTTGCTTTTTGTAACTTGCTGGGTGTAATGACTAAATTTCCCCGGTGTGGGATCAATAAAGTCCTATTTTATCTTATCTTAATGTTTGATCAAAATGAAACTGTAATTCATACGACAGACATATTTAAGTCTAGACCAAAGCAATGGACTGACTACAGACAGATGGATGGATGGACCAACACACCAACACTGCCATCCCCAGAGTCAGGCCACAAGCATGGCTTAAAATCTGAGTTTGAGCTGAGTGTTTGATCATTTCAAAGTACACTAAGTGTACTGAAACAACTGAACAAACATTGATTTCTGAAACAATGGACATCCATTAGCCATCATGGCAGATGTAACCTATTTAAAAATCCATTTGATTCTGTTTGCATAATGAACGCTGTTACATTCAACTGGGAAGCCAGAATCAATGGTGGAGATGGACAATGTCCAGAGGGGGACCACAATTGTACATCCTACTGTGTCTGTTTATTTATAGCCTGAGAAATGTAGCAGTGGGAGAAAAGCAAGCAAAATTAGCCACATATGTCACAGGTCATGTCTCTGATCACTGGTGATCTAACCCTAATTTCGCATGAGGTTAGAAAGGAGAGAAAAACAGCCAGTGAGTGGGTGCAGAGGCTTTGAGACTTCTGACATTTCAATTAGAGGGTACTCACAGCTAGATCCCACGAAAAAAAGCCATTGTATAACGTTAATTACTGCATGTGGGACAGGGATGGTCTACAGTGGTGACAACATGTAATTTGACGATTTCGCTTCTTGCCATATATGTGCAGGCTGTGTCATCCGGTGCTTACGTCTCCCCAACTGCTTCACAATATCTGCCAACTCCAGTCCTGTAATTGGATTGATGCCCGGCTTTGGTGCTGCTCTCTATAAAGGCACAAATAGAAACCGGAGAGGCACATCCTGAGAGGAACGTTCCTTGTGTGAAACCACAGAGACAAAAACTACACACTGTCTTCATTATTTGAACCCTCAGCTGACTACAGACGCCTTCTCACCTACAGCACTAACACTCAGCTATACTGAACACCGCTCCCGAAAAAAGGGACTTCGTTAAATTCAGTTCTTAACCAAGAACAGCAACCTGACAATCATTGGTGTTCCTGCAACATATTCGTTGCACAAAAATGATGCAACATCTAAATGATAAAATAAATAGCAGAAATACTGACTCCCATTTAACAGGCGGCAGATTCTCTGTTTGGTCATTGTAAGAACAGTCCAACATCAACCAAACTGGGCAACCGCTAGGAGAAGTAAGAAACAGTAGCGGTCCAGACATGCAGACGTGGCCGAAAAACTGCATAAAACATAAACATAGTCTCAGTGTCAAGCCATTGTGAAGCTCAGTGACAGTGGCTTCAGCTGTTGCCATCTTGGCAGTGCCTGACTCCACCAAACTCCCAGCTCATCCAAAAATGGGCAAAGAGGTGGAGCACGAGTGGAGCCGAGGCAGGCCAAATGAAGCCTGGTTGCTGAAACATAGTGGTTAGCTGTCACTCAAAGCGGCCATGCCCATAATTATGTGTAACTTTAACACGTAATATCATTTAACCTAAAAAGTTATATAAAAATTGTGAAAAATGTCATGAACTTTGGGCCACAGTGTCCTCTCTTTAAGCTTTGACTGGATCTCTTTAAAACAATATATGGAAGTTTCCTGTTATAACAACATACCAGCTGATATTGCAATGAGAAATGTTTCTTTTTTTAACTAAATATGTTGTGTATGACAAAATGAAGTGGTTTGTTATTCAAACTGACTCATCTTGTATAGGATATTAACAAGAAAATATGTCATAACTTGACAAATATCTTGTTATTGTGAAATGGATCTCGTTTAAACATTTTTCTGTTACAAGAAACCAAGCATTTCTTAACAGCTTCCATCTCTCTCCAAACTAGCCAAGTGGACAGAGGACACTCTCTGCACCCTTAAGCAGAAAATATGCTCCAGTTAACAGAAGCCCAACCTTCTGCAGGTCAAACACACACAAACATGCAAACAGCATTATAGAAAAGAAATAAAGCACTAAATGCCTGCAAGGTGGAAAGGGTCAAAAAGCAGCAGTTCTAACTTCTTTAGATGCTGGTGTTACTGTTCTCGCCCATAGGTGGCGCAGTCTGGACTGCTGGTCTGACACTGCTGGACCTGCTTTCTGCATCAATTACACAGTGTATCCTCTTTAGGTGATGACATTTTCTGGCCCATGTAGGCCAAGTCTTTGTTGTCACAGACATGACTGTGCTCTTCGCTGCTGTGAGAGCTGAGCACTCAGACACTCAGACACAGCATCTCTGGATTTTCTGAAAGCGATCACTTGGCGAGCTGAGTTTTCTTGCCCGCAGGAGGGAAAAGAACAAGGAGGGAAGCCTGTGCGGAGCATACATTAATATTTCATCTGGGGTGAAAGGGATTATGAAACAGAAAATATTCTCCACAAGAGGAGCAGCCAGCTGCCATCTGACAGCCTTGGTTGCCTGGAAACTGCTATTGTGTTGAATCGCATTCATGGAAATATCATTTTAAAGGGAAGTGAATGAAAAGGGGATTAAAGATCATGCATCAACAACACGCAGGGGGACAGTGAAATGATCAATACAGCTCCAGACTCTTTCAGTTTTTTATATATCTTTCTTCACTCGTTGCTCATTGGCTGGAAGAGGAAAATCTGTCTCAGCACAAATTATTTTCCACTAAATCTAAATAAAGTATTGGGATTCCTTAATGAGAATATTGCTGCCTTTCGGTCAGCTGCTGAGCGGTCAGTGCAATAATGAGTTATTTATAGCAATCCTGGACAGCAGCTGTGGAGAGCCGCTTTGTCCTGCTTCACGTCATAAGTTGTGGTGTCAGCAGAAATTAGTCTATGTGCCACAAATATCCAATTATTGGTTCCACAATTGCTCAGTAGACAGTGGCAAATACTGAGTAGGCTCCTGTCATCATCACAGTCACTGCTGCGCCTCTCCCTTCCTTTACCATAGCTCCTGTTCTCTCTCGGCCATACAGACATGTGGAATTAGAAAGAAGCGGGGTTAGCTGCTACTACCATAAAACACTCAAAAACTCTGACCAAACTGTCAGCGGTTCAGTTGCATTGTGGATAATGTAGGCTCAAGGTTATGACAAAGAAGCAGAATGTACAGAATAAAAAAGAGGATATCTCTGGTTCCTCTGCACTGGTTTGACGCTTTTTTTAAACAGCCCATCGTCATTCAAGGTAACAACTTTGTTGAGATCAGTCCATTCCAATGGAACTGCTGTGATTATTGGATTTGCTCACAGACAAAGTAAATCTGTGTGATTTTTTTCACGTAAAAGTGAATTCATGGATTGATCAATAGCGATCAATGATGTTTTGAGGGAACTGAAAGCTGGAAGGTCAAAAATAGAGGACATTTTCAGAGCTTATTGGCTGTCTTGAACCATCTGCTTCCATGTATTTATGCAGGTAATGCTGAGAGAAGAAAAAACCTTTTTTACAAACTGCTCTGTCATGAAAACATAAGAAATGAGTTCAAAGTGTTAGAGAAATCTTGCTTGGTCCAATCTGGTCAGACCGCTTAGGTAAAAGTGACTCAGGAGCTCCTCTCCTCCCTCGCTGTCTTTCCAGCCTCTCCTGCGTGGTCTCCCACAGGGACACCACATGACAGGCCCAAGGTAACAAACAAAGGACTGAAAAGTTGGCCTTTCTACAAACACAAACCACACATTTTTGCTGGGAATTCAAGGCGTTGATGCTTCAGGGATTTTTAAGTAATCAGCAGACACATGATCGCTACTCTTTCACAACCTCCCAGAGGATCAGGCGGGCTGCGGGAAATCTCAGCAGGGCTATAAAGGAAGGTCTTCACAGTGTCATTTTTATGTAACACTGTCCTCAGCTAAGGGCATGAGCATTAAGCATGGAACAAAGATGGAGATGTAGATCATTGCAATAAACCACATCTAGCTCCTCAGAAGAGCCCTGCAGGGAAGCAGGGATGGTTCAATCAGAGAGGAACGTGGGAGGAAAATGCAATCTCTCTAACAGCAGAGGCCAGGGAGGAGAGCAGGCAAGCTGGGCTGTGACGTAGATAGGCCATTGATTATGGCTGCTGCTGCAGCATTTCACCAGTGAGAGCTAAATTTAGAAAGAGAGGGTTCCCTTCTGCTATCCTGGGCCGGCCCACTGCTCTGCATTCTGCTGCAGAGTGCCACGCTAAAGTACTGTAAATCAATGCAACATGCCATGTGCTCTTCAATCAGCAGAACGTCTTACATCACAGCACGAATGAAAATAGCACGGCATAATGATGTTTTGGGAGAATTAAATGTACGATTAAGGCCTATTTTGAAAGATAATACTCAAGTCTAAAGAAGTAAATGTCAGACAAAGTGATGAAAAAAAAATAAATTGTGAGAAGATGAAAAAAAAATCTAAATGTGTTATTAGCATGTGATGATTAAAGTGGTTATTTTATAAGGTTAGGGTCACTGTGGCTTTCCGTATCTTTGTGTCCGATGCAACTGCAGTGCAGCAATGGAGACATTTACACATAACGTGGCTCTGAAGAGGCACCCCTGTAAGTTTTAACGAGGGAAGTTTAATAACAGGCGAGAGTTATCACATGCCATTAGAAGTCGTAATGCTATAATCTACAAAACAAGCATTTTCAAAGCAGATCAGTCGGTCTGAACAAACAGCTCCTTGTCTTTCTGCTCTGCGCTCTTATCAGCTGCTCCAATAACTAAAGCTTCAAGCTTCATGAAATCAATTCTACTGTCATAAATCTTTATGAAATTCTCAGAGTGTGATCTACTTCAAAGCCACCAGCAGCTAATATCAGAGCCATCTGCCTGCCTGGGGACAATGGCGAGCCACTAACGACCCTGCATATCCTTTGGTTCATTTCCTGGTCAAAATTCCAGTTTTTCAGCATCATGTGTTTCCAGTTTGTATTAAATGATCATTTCTTCTGATTACATTGCATGAAATCATGATGTTTGATCATTTCGAATCATAAGCTAGTAATTCCTGCTGGGTGTAGCTGACCTTATTCCACACAGCACTTTGACATCCAGACTGTGGAGGTTGGACTGAGGCGGTAGGTTAATGTTACTTCTTCCCAGAGCTTGTGTTATATTTCAGACTAGTGTTTAGAGAATGAATAACTTCCACAATAACGCAGACAGCATTCATCCGTCGGAGGGGGCGAGTAAATGACAGTGACAAACCCAAACATCTCTTACCTCGCTGTCAGTGGAAACGTGTTCAGCTCCACAGAGAGAGAAATGAGCCATCGGACTCGTCTATAGGAGCTCCACAAAAACTGTATTCACATTAAAATCTATATGCTGGCAATGCTCCAATACCTTGCTTTATTAATTCAATGTGCAAACTAGATTAATTTTAAGGGTTTTCCAATCTTATTGCAATTATTGATACAGTAAAGTGACAACATAAAGGCTGGATGTGTGTTGGCTGCACAGGGTAACTCAGGTGAATGCCTCAGCATCACGTTGCCTGGCATGTTTGCTGTTGAGTCGAGGTGAAAATGACTGCTTGTTCTCTGTTTGTGATGGAGGTTGTTCTGTTCCTGATGTTGTACAAACAGCTGCGCCACCCAAGGCCCTTCACAACACTCAAACACTGCCACGAGTGCTTCAGGCAGGACGCAGCGTGCTAGCCACCTCCACAAACACTGCTCTGTTCCATTCAGCAGGAATCCTTCAATGCGACAGATTCAGTATGATTCATCCGGCGTGCACACAATCGCTGGAGCAGGATGGCTGTTTAAGAGAGCGGAGTTTAGAGAGGGTCCCTTCAGCTTTTGTTGTTGCTGTGCGAACTGCCAGAAGGGGCCGGTCATGCCCTGTGGCAGACCATGTGGTCAGCAAGACAGAGACGCTGGCAGACGAGCACATGGTGCCGTCATCCCAAACAATGGCATGTCTCAGCTGTCCACAGCTCTGAGTCAGTCCATGTCGACCGGCCAGTCCTGCCGTCAGTCACAGTCAGAGCTGAGCACTGCGGCACCTGAGAGAGCGGAGCCAGGCTGCAAACACAGCGTCTGGGTGGCAAAACTCTGCCAAAGCTCTTACTGTTAGCTTGTTGCACAGGATCGTCGACTGTCCATTCCTCTGTGGGCTACAAACACTCTGGAAAAGCTTCTGTAAACAGGAAACATGTGTTGTGTCTATGTGCCTTTCTGCTGTGCAACCTTCCCTTTCAATGTCTGACTCAAGCAGAAGATGTTTTACATGAAAACAATCCATCTGCAGCGTGGATGTAGCATGCTGTTGGCTCCATCTCGAGTGCTAATTGCTGTAGTTTTGTCAAAGAGATCCCTGGAAATGATGAAACTTTGTCCACTGGTGTGATGTCTCCTACGTGGACTTGGACGTTTAAGTTTCTGTAGGTGGTTCTCTTTTCAGTTCACCCACGGTGGCTCTCACTGCTAATGCTAACTATCTATTTCTTAGTCTTTTGCTATTAAGAACATAAAACCCATTACTTTCTGTGTGTCCTGGGACATTTCCAGAGAAAACGCTACCAGACGCCTGAAACCGAATAGCCTGAACTGGACGATGGTCTGCTGCTGTAAAAACTTTCCCGGTCTCAGCGGACAGTCATCAGCACACTGCATTTCTTTCATCCTCTCTCTTCTAGACCGTGAGAAGTACAGCAGAATGATGTTGCGCTGTTGTAAACTTGTGAGGATTTCTCTCTAAAGTAAGCACACGGCTCTATCATTCAGTTTATATGAAGTGAGAGAGCAGGAGGCCAGTGACACGATCACGTCACAGTGGTGAAAACACACTGTAAACAATGAAATCAATGATAGTGGAATTCTGTATTGCTGCTTCAGTTTCAGGTGTGATGTGCGCGCTGTCACACTGTCATGAATTCCTGCTCTGACAGCTCATAATGTTTTGTTTGTATTCCTCCATGAATGAATTACTGATATCTTATCCCACTCCTGCCTTCAATTCTCGGTCACACCTGCTTTTCCCACACCGTCAGAGTTTCTCTCAATCACCAATTCTTCTGTCTTCACATCTGGCCAATCACCAATCATCATAAATTGCTTAAAGGGACTGTTTAAAGGTTGAGGCTAGTTCATTCTTATTGTCAACAAATCCCATGAAAAGACCAAAACCGTGCTCGTCTGTCTATCAACGCTTAAAATCAGGCTCGGTAATTTTCGAAACCAGCTGGGCGCTGCAGTTTTCAGCACATTGGTTGTGGACTATTTTCAGCAGTGGATTAATACGTTTGGCACTCTCGTGAGTATTTTCAGCAGCAGTATGGTGTATGTGGGATTGACTCAAAATACACCACAGAGTGTGTTCGTGCGAATCAGGGGACATGTCACCCAGTGCAACAGTGTGGCTCACTGACGTCTTTTTATAGTCTTTGTACAACAGTGGAGCTCTATGGCACAGAGCAATGAGATACGGTACACCAGGCTTTGATACACACACAAATCTTGTTCGGAGGGTCACTTCATTGTTGGCTTTGGTCTTCTCATGGGATCTGTAGACATAAAGAAGAATACTTGATCTTCATTGCTCACTGACCTCTCATTACTGACCTGCAGTGTAGGCACAGATGTTCCAAACGCTCAGAGACTGAATCGCTGCACTAATGTAACACACAGAGTGAACTGTGCGACCAGCGGGGAGCTTGGCTCACAGCAGACCTGCTGCTCTGACCTCTGTCCTTAACAAGCACTGTGTACATATTGTTCATACCCCAGCATCCCACTGTCACACATCCCCCTTATGACACATAATTGATCACTTCCTGTTTTTATTATGCAACAGTAATCAGGAGTTCAGTTTACATAAGCAGTTTGGAGTGTTTGGGGTGGAGTCTGGTCTCACTAGAATGCCCCCTGCAGACTACAGGCCAAAGTGCTTTCTGCATCCTCTCTGGCATGCACAGTATGCTCCATGCTGCATAATGCCTTTTGCTGTTCTGCATTTACCTGCTGGAATATGTCCATGTGCACATGGAGAAGCTCACATGGAGCGAGGTGTGTTTGGAACAGCTTTGGTTTATGCTAACGTCACATACATCAGAAGCACGCAGAGCGACTCCGCCTACCCAGATTGACACGCAGCTGTGAAATGCCTCGGGTGAAGGCGCAGGGAAAAGACACATGGAGAAGCGTGATGCCAGGCTCAAAGAAGCTCATGAGCAGTATTATTTAGCCTGTCTGAATGTCAGCCTGCCTTAGTCATCTCTCACAGTTAAGTTACAAAGCGGGGAGCAAACGGCTTGGCTGTAAATTAATTAGGCTTCATCAAAATCTCAGTGTGGTCAGGCAGGAACGGAAACCAGCTCTGTTTCTCTCTCATCTCAAAGTCTTCATCTCTGTAATGAGCTGCTCTGACCTGTGGCTCTGGGTACATACAGAGACCACACCCAGGACACGCAGGGGGCCAACCTCCCCGGAGCTCACAGACTCAACGGTGACCTTTATCCCACAAACATGCCACACATGGTTTTATAGCGATTTATTATAATAAATAAATAAAAGTGATTCATCAAATTTGCATTTAAATGATGCACTAATATTCATATTAAAAACATTCTAGTTGCCAATTAATAATTCAATTTCCATATTTTTCTTTAAACAAGGGCTTCAAAACATTTTTGTGGTCGAACTGAAGAATCATGTATTACATATATTACTTCCCTAACCCTAACGAGCTTTACACATATGCAGTGGTGGAAAGTAACTAGATTAGCTATAGTAGTAACTGTACTGTAGTACCATACTTAACAGATTTGAGGTAATTCCATTTTCTGCTACTTGATACTTCTACTTTTTACTCGGGTACATTTATCTGACAGCCTTGGAATTTGATATTTACCAGATATATAACAAATTTAGCTGATAATACTTCTTTAATTTTACTAAAGTAAGATTTTAAATGCCGGCCTTTTGCTTCTAATAGACAGTTTTTATATTGTGGTATTGCTACTTTTACTTTTTAATACACTGCAGGCATTAACTCTACAGGCTATCTCGGTTTAAGATTTGATTGAGAGTAAAATAGATATATGTGAGCAGGAGGGACCCGGTGAAGGAAACCATCATTGATGTTCTGTCACTTTCTGGAGCTGCTCCAGGGATGACGAAAGACACACTGACTTAAGCTTGTTTGACTTCTTACAATCAAATTACTTTGATTTCACAGATGACACTACAGCAGCCGCTATGGCACACTGCGAGGAAAAAACACACAGGGATCCAGTGCAAAGTCTCCTATTCGCTGTCACTGGGTGCACTGGGTTCACAGACAGACTCTATTGTAAACATCAGCACACTGTCTTCCCTGGATGCCCTCTGAGGATGGCATGTGTAGGAAGCCTGGAGCAGAGAAAATGGGCCTGGGATCAGTTAAATGGGATGAAAACATGGATCCTTGGGAAAAGGAACATCAAGTGTTTCTAAAAGCAGACAGGGGAGATTCAGCAATGTTTATAAAGCTTTCTAAATAGAAAGAAATGAGTGTGCTGTTTTGCTTTCACAAGGAGTGCTGCATATTTTCTATATACCATACTACACTTAGGCTGATGGCTCTTCATCTGTGTCTCATTAGAAATATTAAAAAACACTTTCTTTTTTAACTACAGACAGACATGCACAGACAGTAAACACAGTTCATGGGAAGAAAGAGAGGTTATTCCCACCATTTTATCCAGCTCTTATGTGAGCTACGTGAGTTACGTGGATCCGTTTTTGACTCGTGGGAAGACAACATCCTGAAGCAAACACTTTGCGAGGCACTGAATGCACTACTCTGTTTATCTGACATTTGGGATTGACTTCCCCTTTAAAGAAAATTTGACTAAATCACCTGAACAGGATGCAAGCAGCAAACACAACATTTCTTTTGGGCCAGTTTAATAACTTCATGCCTCATGCCAAATCACATGCTGCAGTCTGACGGTGAAAGTTTTACATAAACTCCTGACAAGCCACGAGTGTACTTTCCCGGAGTTGCTTTGCAAAGTTACGACAGCTAATTTTAGGTTATATTCTGTGGCTGCCTGCTTATCGTTTTCACTCTACAGCCAACTTAAATATGCAGTAACTGCAGCCTTAAAGCAAAGCCACCTGCATCAAGTTCAGGTAAATTAATGTAACAAGTGGTGGTTATAGCAAAATAGTAGCCATCACCTGTACAACATACGAACAGTAGGATATCATAAAGGAAATGTCACGACACGCTGTAAAGCATCATGAATTTGACAAGTGCAATATTTACTGTGTTAATCCGCGAAATTACACGAGCTCAGCAAATGCATCTTTTATCTTATTTCAGCAGTCAGATTAGTTTATCAATTACATAATACACTGATAAATACATAATGCACAAACATACATCATAATGCGCTCATGCCACATTTATGATTAATGTTGTGTAATAGTCTGACGTTTCCTGATGCAGTTATAATGTGCTCAATGCGTTCTTATGAGGTAAATCGGTGTATAAACAGACGTTACCAGATGCAAATGTGATGCCTTCTGTCTTCAAGCTGCCTTCATTCTCAAGGCTTACCTGCTATTTGGAGCCATGAGTCACTGAAGGTAATGATGCATTTGAAAATGCTTATTAGAAGTTTGCAATTTGTTCGTCACTCACTGAGAAGAGTAGCTCCCATTTCAACCGAAACTGGCAGCTGAAAGCGGGTCAAGCTCCAGTTAAAGCACTCAGCAGCATTCGGCACACAGTCAAGTGTGACTGTTTCACTGACAGGCTATTATCACATCTGCCTGCTTTCACAAAGGTATGAAAAACAACTCCATGTGTTAATAGAGTACGGAGGAAAGAGCAACAAAAGCAGCTTCAGCTCCGTGTGAGTCTAAAAAGTCAAAGGGCCATTCACTGACAAGAGAGCACCCACACCTGACATGTCCCTGAAGGCAGCCACACTGCTTCAGTATAAAGTTACTATACATTCAAACAAGGTCTGGTGTTGTGTCTGCATTCTCGTCCTCCCACTCCGAGCTTTGCATGAGCCTACCAGCACACTGTGCCACTGTATTATTCACTAAAAAAAGAACCTGATTTGACTCTTAATCCTATTAAAGTCACCACCAGAACAGCCTATGGCCTTTTACATAACAAGACAAATACGATTATGTTCTGTGTTGCATTCCTCCTCTGCCTTTCAGAAAATCCTGTTCCGCACTCCACAAATCAGACTGCTTGACCCAGAAAAGCTACATCCAAGGAGAGGAACAACGGTTTAAAAAACCCTTTGTTGTGACTGTTTTCGCCGAACTGATTCATGATAGCATTTTCTGCAGTTTCTCGCTTGTTACTCGAGGCTGTTGTCAACACGTGATTTCGTTTCTCTGACAGTGTGCATCAAAATCTGAGTTAGAGAGTAAGAGATAATGCAACATGTCATGCATGGACGGTTTACATCAGGCATGACGCTCATTGAGAGACAGACAATGATCCACTGACACGAGTACACATGGTCAATTCTTCGAACAGGCCCACAATAAAACATGAGCACGCAATGCACTGATAGGTGTAAAGACCTACAGATGCTTTGTGGCAATTTTTTTATCCTGGCATAACTGTTGGCAGGAACGTGTACTGTTTCACCCATGTGCATCCTCGTGCGCCTACGTGAGTCAAACAAAACAGGGACCTACTTGTACAAACAGCTTCACAGAACTGGAGGTCAAAAAAGTGTCAATGTGATGGAAGTTCAACGTAGACAGTAGTTTTAAAGGGGAGAAATGAAAATCAAATGAGCTTTTAAAATGTAAAAGAACAATTTAAAGCTGCTCTAATCGACATCTTTATATATCGACAATGGATTAAATGCCTGTGTGTGATGTTAAAGAGGCTGCTTCCAGTAACAAACCCACATGTGATTATCGCCAATGCTGCAGTCCACCTCAGCTCATTGGAGCATCCCTCAGCTCATTGTTTTGCTTTTATTGCTGCAGCATTAATATTTAGATTCACTCTCCACAAATGCTCCTTTTCGAGCAGCAGCAGTGTCCCAGTGAAGGGAGGATAAACCAACTGTGCACTACATGCTCAGCACCAAAGTGACTAACATGCTGTGTGTTTGTATGTTTAACCCAATTACAAACAGACACATAAAAGCGACAATTTGCTTTATGCGCAGTTTTGTGCTGGAACAATATTTGGTCACAAAGCTGGTCACAGTGGCTGATGGGAAGCTTCCCACCTCCGAGGGCCAACCCCAAGGCAACATCAGGTGAGAAGACCCTGAGTCAGATTTCGGTAGGCGAATCACTGCGCTGCATGGCGGGCTATAGGCTCTCACAAACCAAGACACTTTCAAAACTACAAAACTAACTGTGATGGAGATGGGCGGAGCAGAATGTTTTGCAACCAGATGCTGGAAGTGGGCGAGGGCCGTGAATACGATATTTCTCATATTTGTAGGTGAGGTGTATTTATTACTGTATCCACACAGAGCCCAAAGTCAAAACCTGTGTTCATCAACCGTATGTACAAACCCACAATTTAAGCACAAATACCACACAGAAGCACTAGATGGATGGAAAATGGTTTAGGTGGGTTTATCCTCCGCTGCACCATTTCTGCACATCAAAATATATTTTCAGAATATTCTCAGTTAATATTCCATTTGCAGCTTTGCAGTGAGAATCCAGATTGAAAGGCTTTGTGACATGTTTAAGGACTGAGTGTGTGTGGCAGGGGGTGGTGGAAGGGAAACAGATAAGCAGCCAAAGTGTAAACAGTGATTTAGTTTAGTGATGACAGACATACATGGGAAGCGGGAGGGGGGGTTCTGATGTGGGACACTGGCTAATGGTGGTCCACACAGATCGACTCACTTGGCCAGCTTCATCTCGATCTGCTGGCGGATTTCCTGCCGCTCCTGGTCGCTGCGGACGGGGAAGATGTTGCGGTCCTCCAGCTCCTGCTTGCTGGGCCGGTTCCGGAGCTTCACGGCCAGCAGCTCCTTCCTCATCCTGCGAGGGAGGGTCCCTGTGGTTGTTGAGCACAAATCAAGGTCAGTAACGACACAATAGCAACTGCATTAGAAAGTATCTGGTTCTTTGATCGCAAAGGTACAAGCTTCTGTACATAAATTAAAGTTAACTTGGACTCCCAGGGTGCATTTTGGCCAGAAACATCCACAAAGCTAGATGAAAGCAGCTTTTGTCACTCTTCTTCTGGATTCTGGTTCAGTTTTGGATGAATTCTGTTTGGAACTGTTTGGTAAATCTGCTTTTTCCCGCCACCTCTCATTTACAGACATCAGACATTTGTATGACATCACCCTCGTGCCGGTGGCGTGCACGCCCGTCATGTCTGTCATCACAGTCTACAGTCTAGTTGTTTTTTCCCCAGAATCACAGACATGTCAACTGCAGATGAGTGTGCACCACTGACCCACATGAATGGCCAAGAATTAGGCCACCAGAGCAGATGTTGACGGGCCGCTCAAACTTAACACCAGTAAGTCTGCTATTTGTCATAGCTGTAAATCTCCCTGTCATGCTCTGACTGTAAACAAATATGAGCAGAGATTATGCTGCTTCATTATCCACTGACAGGGTGCCCAGATTTTGCTGGCTTTGTACATTAAGAGGCAGATAACAGTAAAGCAAATACTGCACCACGTGCCTACTGTCAGCAGACCTACCAGAGATCACGGACTCGTTCCAGCTGTCCTGGTCGCTCAAGTATTCGTCCAGACGCCAGTTCTCTTTGTTCTCATCAGACTCCTTCTTGCTCTCCGACTCGCCGGCAGGCTCCTTCTCTGTGCTGGACGTGTGTGACAGACGGCCGTCCAGCCGGCGCTTCAGAGATGAGCGCGTCTCCTTCGCCTGGAAACTGAGATCAGACATCACGAAACAAACCTGTCAATTTATTAAACCATGGCTGCTTCTCTTTGGTCCTCAACAGCAATACAACTTCTACATGAACAGTCTACTGCTGTGCTTGTGTTATCAAACTTCATATAAATCACACACAAGCATCAAATCCACTTCACACTGCACATATGAACCAAACTGTAAGATTACTCTATTATGAATGTTTCATGATTGAAAACAGATATTTCAAACTTGTATATTTAGAAAACTACGTTTTTATTTTCATGTGCAAAAAGGTAAAAATGACCAGATGCAAACAATTTAAAAAAAAATTGATTAGTTAATTAACATATTACATCTATTAATTGATTTTATTTAATATATCTCATGTGATGATACCTACAATATAGAATCGATGCAACAAAGCCAACTCAGTGTTTCATGTACATGTATTAGAGACGCTGCACATCTAGTGTCTGACCTGTCCTGTCTATGTTTGGTGGCAAGGGCACGGTGCAATTCCTCAATGATGCAGCTAGGGGGCAGCTGTGGGTGTAGTGCCCCAAGGTGGGGGGACCCAGTAGGTGTGGAGATCCTGCCTCTTAGCAGGGAGCCATGGGGGTCTTTGGGGAGAGTGAAGTTCCTGGGTAAGGTGGCTGGGGACTTCTTAACTGGCACTGGAGGAGCAGCTGGAAGGAGAACCATCAAAGTGAGACACTGCTGCACAGTGGTGCGGCTTTACATCAGGGCTCTCCTGGTTAACTCACCGTCTAGGCTGCCCAGTCTGGTGAGCAGTTTGACGGGCAGGTTGGGTGGAGAAGAGGTGCTGGCTCGTCTCGGAGGCTGGGCCGCCGTCACCTCCTGTTTCCCTTCAACAGCCTCCGGCTTCCCCATCGACTGCTCGTCGCTGGGGTCGCTTAGTGAGGTGCTTTCATCTTCTCCGTCTTCACTATGGCTGGGATCTCCCACTGTCTTTGAATCTTCAGTCATATCTTGTACTGAAATGAAACATCAGCAACGGCTTGGTTTGAGTAGGAAGTCTCTGTCTCCACCTGGTGGACAATCCAAGACATGCCTTGCGCCTCGAACTACCTGCACCATTAAAGCTGCAGCAGTGAAATTTTTTATGTGAAAGTTTGACCAGTTTAATCGACCACAATCATTCATTTTATTATTAGTAATCAATCATTATATCAGCTTGAACCACAAACAGGAACTTTTATAAGATTAAACAAAATAAGTAAACAAAAAGTGTTTCATCTTGATTTACAACAAAAAAAATTAAAAAGACATTAATTTATTAAATATGAGTATATTCTTTGATCAGTGTTTGGAGATTTATTTTACCTATTTTCATTATTTTTCTAGATTTAATCTGCTCCTTTGATTGTGTTCGTTGTGTATGCATACAACATTTAATGCACATCCATAAACACAACCAAAAAACCTGTCATTGCCTTTGTCACTACTAGACATAGAGAAGAGGCATCTCCAGCGACAGACAAGGCTCCGTCTAAAATGATTTATTCCTTCACTGTTCACCACACGCTAGGCCTTGACAGCATGTGAGATGGTGAGATTCCTCAGGCCATTCCCTTTATCCAACAGCTGTCTAAATGCATATTTTTCCTGTCTTCAATGGATGGAGGATCGCTAACCACTGAGCAGTGGTTAGCAGTGTTGCCTCATTGAAGGAAGGTCCTGGTTTGACTGTTGTCACGGTTTTCCTCCCATAGTCCATTGACATGGTTGGCTAACTGGCGTGAATATGACTTTAAGTGGCTGTCTTTCAATTACAGCCCAACTGGGTTATTTCAGGCCAATACTAATAATAATATTCAGTATTGATTATGATATATCAACCAATTGTATTTTTTATTTATTGCGGCCAAGCAACATACTGAGCAGGACATTCAACAGAGAAAAATCATGTTGTCAGTGCTCTCTGGTGGACAGACTATGGAACACTGTTCCTAAATTACTTCAAACCTTCTTTGTTGGGGACTTCTCTTTTCCAGTTTATTGTTACTTATCAGCCAACACATACACTGATATATCTGCGATCATCTAATATCAGTGGATTTAATGGCCTAGCTCAATGCTTGCTTGAGCATTTTAGGAAAGAGTTGCTTATTTACACATTTAACTTTTTAGCTGCTAAATGTTCCACTATGTTCAGGAGCTAGTCACTAACTTCGTCTGTCCCCCATTTGGTGCTGAGCAGGCGGTGAACAGTGGCTTTTTAGAGCCTTTTCTCTGACGAGGTTGATGAGAGCTGAGAGAGTGAACCAAAAAGGTGGCTGACTCACATGTTAATTACACACAATAATCTGCTGTTCATATACACTGAAAATATTAATGAGAGCAGCTTTAAGTTAAGCAGCTTCCTTTTCTATTTCTTTATACTGTCAAAAACACAAGGCAGCTTCAACCCTTTAAAAGTGAGCATCTTCCCTCACACCACAGTTCTGCACTCTACCTGTTGAGGCTTCTAAATCACTGCCCAGGTCTTCACTGGTGCTGGCCAGAGGTGCCACGGGCTCCTCGTCTCTGTCCTCACCATCAGAGTGAGTCGGGGTGTCGGGATCTTCACTGTTACCCCCACAGGCAAGATCTGACTCTGCATACAGCGCACACAGGACGAGGACAGTGAGTCTGCATAGCATGGCTGAACAAGTGAACTGAGATCAGCCTGGAGTCATATCTGTGCATGTGTGTGTGTGTGTGTGTGTGTGTGTGTGTGTGTGTGTGTGTTCATCTCTTATTTCGCACCTGTCTCTGTCTCCCCGAGGTTTCTCCTGACGAGGTCATCTTTCTTCTGCCTTACAGCTGCCTTCTTCTCCACCGCTAAACAACACAAACATCTATGAAACCGATTCACTCAAAATGAAAACATGAAACACTCTGGGTCTATTTGCAAATACAGCCTCCAAGTTTCTACTCCCAAACCAGCCGGTGTTTACCGCCACCGATGGGAGCACGAGTCTCACATCACACTCACTTGTCGAGGGCTTCAGCTTCTCATTTTTCTTTTTCCTCCATTTCCAGGGCTTGAAGATGCGTCCCAGGCTGGCCAGCTTGCTGTTGCGGCGGACGGGGGGCGTACGGACCCCTGAGACCAAGTAACCTGAATGCAGCACCCTCTGCTGGTCCATCACATCTACAACACAAAACAAACAGATGTCTTAAAACAGGCTGCAGGCAACAACATCCACCCTGAACACAGGCGGCAGTGCCATCAATCAGTGCTCCAGCGGGGTGAGGACAGAGGGAAGTTCTAACACAACTGGCTGAATACTACTAACACACCATCATCATGTGAGAGGAGCAAATGTGGGTCACTTGCTGTAAATGCCTTATTGATTCCAGCCTCATTTCTGAGGAGACGCGAGCGGAGGGGAGAAGACAGAGAATTGCATTGTTTGTGTGTGACTCACATGGTTTCAGGGCAGCCAGACCTCCCTGGCCCCAAACACACAGACAATAGAGGGCTTTTAAAAGACCTCTTCAAAGACACACAGAGAATAAATAAAATCAGCTTCAGCACAACTGCCTTTTCAAAGGTCGGTGCAGACATCTGCAGCCTGCAATCACCACTGATTTTTGTATGAAGGAATCTACAGCAGTCTGACATCACACAGCAGAGACAGAACCTTACACGGTGCTGCTGACGGACTGGTTGTTTCTGTTGTCTTTTGTTCTCCCATGTTGGTCATATTTTTGAGCACTGAGATGAATTTATTCCAATGTTTTGGAAGGGCTATTTTTTTGGGGGAAAGATGTCTTGAGGTTAACATTTTAGCATTTTCACATCATGCTTGACAATATTTTTTAAAGAGATATTAAAAAGTGTTTTCAAATCATTTACACAAACATTTTCTTTCTTTTGTCTCATTTCTGAGACAAAAATGAATCAACTAATTGTCAAAGCACAACATTAATCAGTTGACAGCATAAATTATCAGCATTCTTTTTAGAACAAATCTACTGAAGATTTTTCAAAAGAAAACATGCAAAACAGTCTCTGGGTCCATCAGGATTGCTGCTGTCTCTCTTTCATAACACTACATGGAATATGTTTGGGTTTTAGATTGTTACTCAAGCAAAAGAAAGAATTCAAAGACGTCACCTTGAACTCTGCATATACACTAAACAATGAATTAATCAAAAGCATAATCAATAAAATAATCACTGCTCAAAATAAGAAGAAAGTTTCAACTTTAAATGTACAATGAGTGATTTTATTGGCCACTCGAACACTGCTGCCTGTTGAGGCCTAAAATGATGCTATGAGAGCAGTGAGAGTGAACACTGAGCTGAAACTCACTACAAAGCTCATTAAAGCCAGGGGAGCTGCAGATTCAGGTGCTAATTCTCTGGAGGTCCTCTTCAGCGGAGTAGCCCAGAACACACAAATCAAACACTGGCTGGTGAGGCCAGAGGTATTCAGTTGGTTGCAATCTGCAACCTCGCCACTAGATGCCACTAAATCCCACACACTGGTCTTTTAGTGCTGATCGATACGTCGACTACTCAACTAATCGTGTGCAGAAGCTTTTCTCAAATACCGTCAGTCAAATCGTTCTTAAGACTGCAGGCTAAGCTGTCGAGGAGGCACAATGACAGACAGGCAGGCAGAAGAACCACAGAGGCTGACATCTGCATGGAGTGGCGGGGGGGCGTTCCTTGGAGAAAGGACAGAAATAGGCACTCCCACACAGTCTGGCTCCAACAACAAGCTGACACCTCAGGGAGCCTACAGCTGAGCCGTGGGCTGTGCAGGGATCATTCCATGAACGCTTTCATTTTCTGTCAGCAGCGTCTAAATCCACAACATCTGCTCATTTATATCCCTCAAGAAACTAACTGGATACACTTACTTCCTGCCCCAGTCACATAACGAGAATACAGCAGGAAGTGGATTGTGATTCATGGTGAGATACTCCACAGGTGAGGAAGGATTTGGCAGGGATTTGACGGTGATGGTGTCGGCATGCGGAAGGCGGCCGAGTTAATAGCAACCCAAGCAAAAAGGCAACATATTCACAGAGTGACATTAAAAACAAGGTCAAAATCTCAGAAAACTATTGTCCAGTTACACAAAGTGGTGCAGGGAGCAGCCAGAGATCTAAACTTTCAAGACTTTCAGCACAGATACAACCCATAATGTTAAGATGTTCACAGGGAGGATTTTCTTCATCAATTAATCTGCAGATTTATTTATTTCTAAGGCTGATTAATCAATTAATTGTTTAGTCAATAAAATCTTAGAAGACAGTGAAAAATAGCCATCGCAATCCTAAGGTGATGTTTTCAAAGCCTGAAACCAAAAGATATTCAACGTATTAGCACAGAAGAAAAAGAAAAGCAGCAAATCCTCACACTGGAGAGGCTAAAACCAGAGAATTCTGGGTATTTTGGCCTGAAAAGCTGTACTTTTCATAGTAGCCAGCAATCTAGAGACCCAGTTCCAGCTGCCTCGTCTGCCTGCAGCTTATTTTCACCAAACATTTTCACTGCATGTACAAATGCATGTGAGCAGACCCTTGACTGGTGCTCAAGAATTTACATAATAAACACATAGCCTGCACTTAAACCCCTGAGCCAATCATAACAGAGTTTACTGGCACATGCACAGCAGGGCATCGGCGCCTTGGCTTTCACTGACACCCAAAGCTTGTCGAACGGCAACAATGAGAAGCAGGTCAGTCGCCCAAGTCATGTGTGCCTGCCTTGGATGCGGCGAGGAATTCAGGTCAAGCCTGTAGCAGCTGCAGCAGCACACCCAGGGTCAGGCCGCCGTTGCCATGGTTACCACGCTGGATGCTGCAGAAAAGGCCCTCAGAGGCGAGAGAACCACCACGGCATGAGGAATAGGGAGTTGCTGGGTGGATTGGAAGGCTGTTGCCACACAGAGAGACGGAGATCTGCAGCCAATCGCGGCCGAGCATGGAACGATGCATAATGCAAGTCGGGGAGCTGCTGTATTTTTAATTTGCAAGTTATGCTGAAATATTTATTCAAATGTTAGGGTGTGAGTGAGCATTAAGATGTTCGGTCTGCAGGTGAAAGAGTTATCTTTTGAAGCATGAACACCAAAAAAAAGTCAGATAGTGAACATTGTGCTGTGGCCTGAAGCAGAGGTCTAACGCTGCACATCATGAGGCAGCTGAGCATGGCAAACACAGCCCCCGGAAATGTCCCAGCATCCTCATTACTCACATCTCCCATAGCCTGCCATCAGGACTTCACTGCTCTTGAGTGTTTTTGGAATAAAATAAAAGAAGTTTATATCATAAGGAGAAAGTTTTAAGGATCTGATAGAATATCCATGATTAAAGCCCCCAAGGGAACATTATAGGTTTATATCACCACTAAGAAGAAATATTCCTCTCGACAAACTCTCTGCTGAACACCACAAGTCACTGTGGGAATATTAAAGGAATATTATAGTGCTATCCTTGATGGAAAAAGCACCGCTAAGTAGGCCTAGTCCATGCTCATAAAGTCAAACACTACAAGTCCCAACAGACACATAACGTCAACAATATAATGTTGAGGGTAAATATTTGGGATGCTTCGCCGCAAATGGACTCTAAAATCGGTGCAGCGTTGAGGCCAAAGCTAACGTGTCAGGATAACACTCACATATCATAGACTCGGCGCTCTCCGCTCCTCCTCCAGCTCTGCGTGTTCACATCATATGTTCCAAACAGCGCCGACGGGCTCGCGCTGAGCGGAGACTGACGCGTCCCAGCCGCGGCGCACTTTCCGAAACAAACACACGAATGAAACACTCTGGCTAACAATTAGCGAGGAGAAAAAAAGCTGTCAAATGTGAGTTTATCGGCGGCGGGAGCAGCCCGAGCGAGCTGAAACAAAGTGTGGGCGGCCGGGCTCCATCTGCGGCTAGCTGCTAGTGTTGATGTGCCATGTGGACCCCGCCCCTCTGGACGGGAGGAGGAGGGCAAATAAACTGGCACACACTCTTCCTCCGCTGCAAAACATAGTATTACAGCTGCCTGCTGGAGGTTACTATTCACACGCACACACGCTGTTATTGCTGTAGTATTTTGCATAAATATCATATAAAAACATGCTCATCTAAAGCAGTTTATTGGGTGTTAGTGCTGTCTACAGTAACATCCTCCCTTCATGAACGATTCGAGAGGTTGATTCGAACTGTTGGGCATTTCTGAGGCTGTGCATTTTGCTTTATAGTATAGTTGAATTGTAGGCCTATTTACATATACAGAAAAGTGTTTCTAATATTCAGTCCACGCTCACTGATAGAAAATGGGGTGGACAAAATATTAAAGACGCCTCCCAGCATAATGCAATATAACTTAGGGCTGCTGCGGACCATTGTTTTCATTCTGAATGTTATTTTCACAATTATTTAATGTATCATTTTGTCTGTAAAATGTTAGTAAGTGGTGTAAAATGTCTGTCACAATCATGAAAGGCCAATTTGACATCTTTGAATTGTTTGTTTTATCTGACCAACATTCCAAAACGTAAACATGTCAAATCTACCATCACATAAGACAAAGAAGAGCAGCAAATATCCACATTTGAGAAGCCGATGGAACCAAACAATGTCTGGCATTCCTGGAAAAACGACCCAAATAAATCAACAAATGAAATGGTTGCTAGTTTGTTTTTTTGCTGATTGTCCGATGGATTAATGAACTAATCCTTTCATCTTAACGGCACAACAAACCACAACATACAGCCTCCAAAAATGAGCGAATGAAACGTGAAGTTGAGTGAACACTTCTCCAAAACAGTTTCACAGACAGTTGTATTAAACTGCTTCAGTTTTAGCTTGATGCACCTAATATACTGGCAAGTGTATATGCGAACATATTTGGAAACTAACATCAACTGCATAGACAAGAATCATCATTTTAATATAGACAAAAATTATCTTGAGCTAAAGCCCTGTCATTTAGATACAGCCCACTTAAAAATCATCTCTATATTTCTTTCTTTCTATGTGGATGTATTCTTTGTGAAACAGTCTACTGAGTACTAGATAAGAAATAAATAATGTCAGATATGTAGTAGGGATGAAAATTAGAAAAAGATTTCCAAATATCATAGGACATGTTGTTTTACGTCCTCTTCAAGCACTTAACATGACACCTCGATCAAACTGGACACTGAAGCTTTCACAAAGGCACATTGGGGGTTTGTAGATCAGCATTATATACAGATAAATTATCGGGGACAGTATATAGGCCAATATGAGCTTATCGCAGATATATGAACATTAACATATATTACACAGTTTGTCCACACTGGCCAGTTTATTTTTCCACTCTGAAATGTTCCACTCAGTACATATCTGATCATAATTAATAACTGGATACCTTAAGATGTCTCCATCAACAGGCTTGGCTAGATTCTCAGTCTGGACCAAAGTGGGCAGACAGACTGCTACTTAAGGTCAGAAAATTATACCACAGAAAATACCACAGGTGATACAAGAAGTAGTACACTCACACACTGAGGTCAGTGCAAACTCCCTATTCAGACACATACACCACAAACACTATTACAATAATATAAGAATACTGCTTTCTGTTTTTAATTTGGTGCAATGTTATCGTTTTTCCAACCAAAAATGCACTTGTTTAAAACTATTTTTAAATCTCTTTTTTCCTCCGCTTGCATTCACTCCATGGCCACAGGAGACTAATTATCAATTATTCAGACAACATCGCTTGGTGTGTAAACAAAGCCTTTGTGGTTTCAGATCGATTTTCTGGAGGGCCACTCATACATTAACAGCAGGAAGGGCTGAGCTGCATCAGAGATGATAAAAGTCAATGGCTGGATTTCTCCTCAGGGACACAAGCAGTAAGCAAAGAGTATAAACAATGGTATAGGCCACTCAGCGGACATGAATCTCATTCAGTATTTAAAAGGCCGACGATGGAGAGCGTGCCAAAAGGGTGTGCACACAAATTATGATTACTTCATAAAAAAATCACACATGACCTGAAGCTTGCCAACTCCGAGATGAAGAAATGTGGCTGCAGTCATGCATGGTTCACATAATGTAAGCAGGCAGAGCCTCAGTGGCTCGAGCCACACAGGCACAGTCTTTGGTATTCACATCAACTAAAGGCACTGTATTCTTTGCAAACACTTCTTCTAGCAGGAGAAACACAGCTGTAATTCATAACATTAATGATGGCTGCATCCCACGTAGGTTGAGTCAGAACCTGCGTGCTGGCTCACTGCCATGGATCAGCAGGACACTAATCTAAATGACTCTGGAACTCAGTCAGTAATGTTATTAGTTACTCCTCTGCTTTCCCCGCGATCGACTTGTTCACCTCATATCATTTAGACCATAATTACAAGCAGCCGAACAAAAAACAGTTCAGCCTCCCGTATCTCTGAATCAAAGATGCGGCGTCTTTCAGACAGCTACAACATCTCCCACGCAAAAAAAACTAGAGGTGTCAACAAACCGCTGGCAACATGGCTGCAAAGTGACCATCGCTGGCAGCTTAATAAAATCCCATTTTAACACCAACAGAACCAGTTCAGCTGATTTCAGAGACATCCTCAATGAGCAGACCAGCTACCTGTCTCCTTGCAGCTTTGTGTAGTTTTGTATGGATGATTTGAAATGAGTAAAACTGAGTTCTGCAACTCTGGAAAATAGACAGTTCATTTGATTAAGTCAGGCGGCTGAAGCTTTATTCATTTAAGCGTTGTGCAGTCACAAGATAGAGGACAGAAAATGCTCCACATCAGCAGCAAAAACAGCTCAAACCTGCAGTTACAGAGAGTCCATTTGTGGGAAAAATTTGCTCCAAAGCATTTTACAATTGATTGCGAAACTCAATCACAAAGCAGTCACTCACATTCTCAGTGATGGTGCAGAGCCGGTCTGTGTGGCTCAGATTAGCCACGAAGTAGCTGAATCACAGGACAGTTGTTGATAGCCTGACGTAAAGTCCCGAACTGACAAGTAATGGTTCATTAATATTAGACATATTAGAACTCAGTAGCTCTGCAATGGTGGCTAAAATTGCAGTACATCACCTCCTTCTCTTTAGGTCCCTTGTAACACACACACACACACACACACACACACACACACACACACACACACACACACACACGATTGCTGTTCTGTGTCTGACTGCAAGATCTTGCCTTTGTTTCATCATGTTGTCTCCAGGTTACTGTCTGTTTAAATCTGCATTCACTTGCTTGCTTGTCCTCTGCGTCTGTTTGCCTTTGCTGCCACAGCATATTGTGATCCATGTTGCTTTACTGTCTGCGATGTCAGATTCATATTCAACATTGGTATGATGTTATTGCTTAGAGTGTCTTTTTGTTTTTGCATGGTAACTAGTGGCACCTTGCTAGTGTTGCAGTAATTATGTTCTATCATCATCAATGCTACCGTGTCTACTCCGTGATGACCTGTAGGGTGGCACTCTTCTCTGTAGCTGTTCATTCATGATGGTGTTCATGCTACCAACCATTCTTCTTCTGTTTAAGAACCCATGTGCTAGACAGCAGATATTGCATCATCAAAATATGTACAGCATGAATGCGCTGAATGTCTGCTGTGTTCTATCAATAAACATTCATTTGTGCCTGAGGACACAACAGCAAAATGGGTAACTGGTGACATTCAAAAGAGCATTAAAGCTGGGATCACAGTCTACAGCGCAGGGATGGGTTGCACCAACTGGTCTTTACTAAGCTTGGTCCTAACTGATAAAGTCAATCTCTGTTAAGACTAGTCTTTAGAATGGACTTTACGTGGGCTGCACCAGCTGAACTTAAGCTAAGTCTTAACTACGCTCTGTCTGAGCAATGCACACACATGTGAATGACCAGGCAAATGTGGCTATTGCCCAGCAGCTTGCATTGCCAGCATGCATTGTTAACAATCTCCTGCTGTCTTGCTAATGTGTTGCTAATCATTTCTAATTTTTCCTGCAACATTATAGAGGATCAATGATAAAGAAAAGGCCAGCTAAAGAAAACAGTGACTGCCAAGCAGTCCAACGTAATAACAGACTCCCTTAGAAAATCACAGTTACAGTGCGCGACTCTGTGACTGTATAAATGATATATCTTTTTAGCAGCTGATTAGCTGCACATATTAGTGCAATGCACAGCCTAGATTTTGACTTTACATGTGCTCCTGACATTAGACATTATGCCCATATGTTAGCAAGAAGAATCTTTCAGCCTGGATGGTGCAACCAATGTAACTATTAGCAACCGGAGATCAGATTTAGAACGTCAAGTAACGACCAGCTGTGCTTCAACCAGCCCAAGGATGTCATGTAAGGCCCAGAGCTACTCAACAGACACTAAGAGGGAGAGTGACTGTGTGTTCATGACGTGTTTCACATTTAACTCCTACACAGACATTGTACTGCATTAGTTTAAAAGCATAAATCTTACATTCATAAAACCCAGCTGCTCCTCTGCTCCAGCACTGTTCCCTTTAAATCTGCTGAATCATTCATCAGGTACAGCCACAGCCTGTGCAGCCTGCGAGCCCATGCAGCGTCACAGTGACACAGACTGTAGCAGTGGGGAAGACACAGCCTCCACTGACTGTGTGAGCTGCAAACAGAACAGTCTCTGGGATTCCACTGAAGGGGATAGTTCAAGGTTGGGAGGAGGCCAGGTTCCTCGGGTTGGACTTGTTGCTCCCTGGATGCTTTTTGATTGATCCTTTCATTGTTTTGATTATGTCGGAAAACTGTGAAAAATCACTATTTCCCAGAGCCCAAGGTGACATCCTCAGGTTTCTTGTTTTGTCTGAGCAGCTGTCAAAAACCCAAAGACATTCAGTTTGCAATCGTATCAACCAGAGAACAGCAGCAAATCCTCACATCTGAAAGGCTCTAACCAGCGATTTATTTAAATAATTGATAAAGGATTCACTGACTATCATAAGGGATAGGAATCAATTTTCCTCTAAAGTACACACCAGAATCTTGTGGCTCCCTTCGATCAGCCATACTCTTTAAGTGCATGAATTTCATGAGGTTAGCTTGAGTCACATCAGAACATCAGTCCAGCGCAGTAACATTCATTTTTACTTTTCAGGGCTTCAAATCCAGCAACCAGTTTCAGCAGACAGATTTTTGCAGCTGCTGCCACCAACCCTCCTCCTTTTGCTTTATTTACACTGCTGATGGATTCAAGTCTGATCAGTGTCTCCATTCCTACTCTGGGCTTAAGCGTTTCCTCTAATTGCAGCTGCCACAGAGAGCAAAGTATCTCTTTTTTTAATACAGCTTTCTGTAAAAACAAATGACCAGGGTGGTCTAGAGCTTTTATTCTCGCCTTCTCAGGGCTTCCAAGTGGTCATATCACGGCTCTCTGCCCTTCCAATCCCCTTGTTGTAGGATGAGGATGTCAAAGGGATCAGCTGGATGCTCTGTTGTGTTCTCATGTGCAACATATTGCTTTTACTCGGCTCTGAAAGGAATTAGGTCAGCACATGAAACATTCATAAAAGATACATTATGTGTAAACGGCTGACAGCTTAAGTCACGTAGGCCCCCCCCACCCCCCCCAACATGCCTAACCCAGTCAGTGGGTTGATCTCTGCCTCTGCTGCACACAGTCTTCCTTTCTTAAAATAATTCATATTATGGTATGTGCACATCCACAGGAGCACGCACTCTAACTCCAAACATGTGACTACAATTTCAGAATATTAAACCCCATAAGGACGCAAAAGGGAACACATGCATCCATTCAAAACCATAAAGGCGGTGTTGCCCAAGTACAAATCACAGACATAGAGAGCACAATGGAGCATGAAAGCAAAGCTCTGCTGGGAGAGAAAACAGCAAGTTGGCTGTGGATAACACGCAGTGCAGGCCATAAGCCGTTCCCTCCTCATCTCTTTGGCCACGGCTTCAACAATCTTTTTAATTTTGCCTGGATTATTGGGAACTTGAACACACCAGAGCCGCATTTTTTAAGTCCAAGTGTGACATCCTTGTTGTTTAGAGATCCCATGTTTAGTTGTTGGGGGAGGGGTGTGTGCACTGTATGCGTGTGTTTGTGTGTAGTGGGGGAGGGGTTAGTACAGTTCACTGTTTTCTGTTTGTGATGCCGTTCAATCAAGTCAGTGCAGGCAGACAAAGACTATCTATATTCATTTTTTCTCTGTTCTCTGAAGGGCGAACCCGCCTTGGAACAGAATTAGCACATTATTACATGTTACTGCTTTGATGTTAATTACATCCTGTGATATCAGACAGCTCACTCCCGATTCATGCAGATGGTCAAATCACTGCGAGCAGCTCATTTTGGCACCATCCAAGTAATCCAAATCTCATGATTTCAATTTTGAACTCCAAATCATAACCATTCCTTTATTTCTGTTTTCTTTCTTTAAAGCCCCTGAAAGCTTGACGTTATGATCTTGACTATTTCTGTGTAACATTAAAGCTCAATGGGTAAATGTAACTTACAGCTTGTTTCTGCTGCCCCTAAGTGTTCAAAAATCAATTAATGCAAGTGTACGGTTGAAGTCAGCAGCAGCGTTTTTCAAGTTACTGAAAATTAATTAGTTACAATTGCTAGTTACGTCTCTCAAAAGTAAATGAATTACATTACCAATCTCTGCATAATTAAGTAATTGGTAGCTTTTGATTTACTTTTAAATGCCTGCATCATTTCTCTTCTTATTAATACACATAGCTATATTATTTTAGTTTCGCTGTTGCAGTGTGGGACAACTGTTAAAAAAAATCACTCCTGACCACCAGAGGGTAACAATGAGTAGCATTCCTACCTGTAAGCTACACTTGTATTGTCTTGATGAGACTGTACGATTTGATAGAACAACACTGAAATGATGGATGATGTACTGTACTGATGTACTGGATGTACTGTTCATTAACCAAGTTTTACTACAGTAATTAAATTAATTACTGTATTAATTAAATTAATACATTTGATGAACCCAACTTTCTTCAGTTGATATTAGAAACATTCCAGTCACTGTTTAACTTGAAAAAAGTAATTAGTTATATTTCAAGTCACTGACAAAGTAATGGAATTACAACACTGATCAGCACAGAGCAATTGTCACAGCGCCACAAAAGGCTGTAAACCTTTCTTTCACACATGCTGTGGTACTTCCCCAGACCAGAAAACACATTTTGAAGAGACAATCAGTGCTGTACAGAGTTTGACGGTTCTTAAAATATCTGTCATTCAGTGGGGTTCTGCTGAGATAATTTGGAGTCAGGACCTCAATATTTCTAAAATTCTTGCAGCAGCTCTGTATCTACAGTCTGAAAGTCACCTACAGAGTGGCGCTTCTGTCCTTTCATTATATTGGTGGAGGGTGATGTCATGTTTTGTCCTGCCTCTGCGCTGCTCCGCGGGGCCCTGTAGTCAGTGGGACCCAGGGACGGCTCTGCATA
The DNA here is from genome assembly GCF_051107435.1 of Chaetodon auriga. Taxonomy (NCBI): domain Eukaryota; kingdom Metazoa; phylum Chordata; class Actinopteri; order Chaetodontiformes; family Chaetodontidae; genus Chaetodon; species Chaetodon auriga. The sequence continues at coordinate 9,963,590 of NC_135075.1, read as the reverse complement.
GTGCATAATGGCATGAGAGATGAGTTGGCACAAAAAAAAAGAGGTGCTTTTGAATTAGCCACTGTGTCTTGGCCGGCTAATAAAAAAGAATCAATGTTGCACCAAAGACTCAAGGGTAAACTCAGCGATGGAACAGCCTATTACCGTCTCAGCAAAGTCACATTTTCATTTATAGTCCTAGATTAGCATCACATCACTTCTGCAATGCTCCACATTAATCATCACCGCGCTGTACATGCTAAATCCTTGGTCGCTGTTTTCAGATGTTCCACTTTTGAAATAGACATGAGATCCAAAAAAACACTGAGGAGTTGCACCAGCTCTAAAAATACCCACAGAGGGGCATTAAGTTAAGCAAAGTTCGCTTTTCTATGTGGACTGCTCTGTTTTAACGTCCTCTGATTGAATTTCAAAAGATTCCTTCTCATGCTGCCTGCACAGTGTTCATCCCTGTCTCACAGTCTGAGAGTTGATTTGGCGTAAAGTGAATGTTCATTTCAAGCACATCTCACTTAATTCGAATTCCAACTCATCTGAACCTTGCAGTATAGTGCTGGGTAATCCAAGGTAAGTGTCTGTCCATTCCCGCTCTATATGCAGCATGACCTTGGACAAACCGTTTGTCCCTGTTCCTTGTGACTGCAGTGCTGGACTCCTTGTGACAGTGACAGCTTACCTCATTTATGCAACATTTATCCATCTGCCACATAGAGCCCTCTTGTGGCACTTTCACCTACTGATTCACTTTCAACTGCTCTTGACCCCACTTAACAGCATTTTTGGACCTCTCCCACTACACAGACGTTAAAAATGCCTTTCAACAATTCTCCATTCTCATTTCTGTTTGGTGTTTTCAAGAGGGCTCAACTGCAGACCTCACATCTAACATTTCTGTTAGTCCTATAAAACCATGTGAAACTGATTCTGATAGACCCTCTGCAAAAGAACAACCAAGTAAAACACAACCTTTCTCGTGTTTTCAATATCAGGTGTTGATATTAGTGAAATACTGTGTCTTTACACTCAAACTGGCCTCAGAACATACAGATAAATTACAAAATTAAAAGCATATTTTCCAGAATATTTAACTCCTTCCCATTCAGGATAAAAAGTTAATGGTGCCATAACTCCAGTGACAAACAATATCACCATATATAACAAGCTAACAGCATATTAGCCAACATGTAATGTCAGCATTAAGTTGAATCCTATGTTGTTTTCACACAGTCTTCATAAGAGGCTGAGGATTAAGTTATATCTCATCAGTAAAACTTAAGCATTTACATTTCTGTGTGGCTTTCTTTTTTAATTTGCGCTTCATGATCAAATACATGTAAAACTGCTGACAGCCGATCAGCCTCAGCCGTGCTGCGTTGTGTTTTGCTCCCAGTACACGGCATGGATTTACTACGTGCCATGACACAACAATTAAAGCTGACATTTCCATAGAGACTCTATACAATTATTCTATTGCCAGCTATGCCCACCTTTTATCCAATGTCATCTCTAACTGCAGTTGCTGTGAAATGACTCGTGGCTGTTGGGAGATGTAGCACATGTTCCATGCTAAGATGAACATGCATGTAGGAGTGGGCTGCCAGGTGCCAGGTTAGCTATTCTCGCCATTCAATCACAGCTCTGAATATGGAATGAGACAAACTGGCTTATGTATAGGCTTCCTGATTAATAAAAGATGAGGCACCCTGATTCACATAAAAGGAATACTAATATCCTCATCAGGTCCCCCTCTGCCTCCTCTGACTGAGGAGGGGGGGCAGCACCTGTTCAAATAGGGAGATGAGGGGAGCAAAAGAAGATACTTCAGGCTCGAGGCAACACCAGGGACCGACAAGACACCTCCATCACTTCTATTGATGTGCATCAAAAAAGATACTCACAGTTTGATGCTGTGTTCAAACAGCGGCCTCAACTTAGGCCACAACGCTTCAGTACCATCAGTGCTGTGCTCGACCACCATTCCAGAAGCTCTCCATTCACCGCCAGGCCCGACAATACTATTGTGGAAGAGCAAGGTGGAAGGTGTCTGCTTCATTTCTACGGACTGTTCTCCTAACCCAGAGCACCTTATGATCAGATGTCGACTTTATTATCTTCCACGGAAGTTCACGTCAGTTGTTCTCAAGCTGGACAAGCTGTATGGAGTTATCAACAGAACCGAGATGTCATCGCCGGAGTTTGCTGTTGTGGCCAGGGACTGTAACAGCGCCGATCTGAGGAAAGTCCTGCTGACATACCACCAACGCATCAGGTGGTAAGGTGGTAGTGCTCTTGACCATGTTAACACTCCCCCCCAGCAAATCAGATCATGTGTCACTTCTGCTTCCTATGCCTAGTCAGCCCTATTTAACAGCTTTAGCACTACAGACTGGCACGTGTTTCAGGACAACAACAACAATGACACATACACAATGTGCCACAGTATTATACTCCATTTTATCTTCTAATTTATTTCATATGTATTCTTTTATTTTAGCTGCAGCACTATTAGTTGTCTAATTTTTCTAATTAGATTTTATGTACAAGACTTTTTCATACATATTTGTATGAGCATTGTAGGGAGCCTGAGATTGCCAATGGCTACTTCACTGTAACTGTTGTGAATATGACAGTAAGGAACTTGCACTTGAGTACAGTAAGTATAGGCTGAAATAGGAAGTCTGGGTGATAATGTTATCATTCACCTCTGTTTTCAAGTCACAGTACTTCAGGGCTTGTTTCCAACCTGTCTAATTGGCTTACTGCAACCCTTGCCCCATTGGACTTCTGCTTAGCAATGTCGATGCACTCCCTGATATTAGAAATTAACTTGTGAGTACAATATTATCATAACCTCTTGCAATAAACCATAATTGGCCTTTATGCCTGTATTAATTCATTATATTTGGCCACTTGGGAGGAATGCAACAAGCTGTAAACACAACCCTGACATAAAGATGCTGCGGTTTACTTTGCTAGCAAACAGTTGCTTATTTACTGCAGATACAGACCGCCTGGATTTATGTTTCTCTCTGCATTGAAAATATGAGGCCAACATTCACTATCCTATAATCCTCATTTTGGTCTCCACCAGCTATAGCTGTGCTTTTTGTTTGTCTGCTGTTTGTTGGAGCATGTAGTGTAGCAGGTTTATCGAGCTTTTTCATTAAAAACAGCTGCTTGCTGCAGTTGGAAACGATGCTAAAGAGAGAGGCCATAAAATCAAAACAATGAGTTGAAAGACACTGAAAAACTCTGTAGAGCTGAGGGGAATCACAGAGCTGGGAGATAATTTTCTGTGAGTTCATCACTTTGACAGTTAAAGGTAGTGATTTCATTCAGTGTTAATCTAAAATGATGGGTTGGTGCATCTTAAGTTCAATTCAAACCCATTAATTGGGTGTGTATGTTGGATGTTTATTATATTTCATGCGGTAGTTACTGCTTGATTAAAGAACTAATGTGGATACACCCATTCGGATTCATTTTTAAAAATCACACTTTGTCTTCACTGCCAGCAGACTGTAACGGTTGGAAGACTTGGAGTCATTCTGCCAAGTTCTGTTTGCAAGCGTGTTAAGTGTCACAGTGCACCTGAGCCATCTTTCTCCTGATGAGAGTAAAAAATATCCGGTTTGCCGGCAACTGCATATGCCAGCATTTGAATGCAGCATGAGTTCCACCTTTGGGCTACAACATTTTGGCTGCACTTACTGTTCTGCATCATCTCTAACAGAGCCAGTAATGTAACCTGTATGTGCTGTGCAAGGTGGCTGCTTCCCACCAGCACCAAATGAAAGCATCCACAGAAGTCCACAGAAAGAGATTTTAATCCACAGCATTGTGTTTTGCTCTCACTCTGCCACCTTTAGCTGGTAGAGCAAACCACTGTCAACCAGGCTGTAAGGCGGCAAGTTCTGCGAAACATGTATTCAGGTTAAATCAGAGTCCTCTGTGCTCTGTGTGCTTTATATGGCATCAAAATGAGCAGCAAGAGAATCTGATTTGAAAGCAGTCAGTGAGTGCTCAGTCCTCAGCACAAATGACAATGTCACTGTTTTGGTTCTGGCCACATGCTGCAGAGAAAATACTTCCACTTGTTCCAACATCCTTATCATAACATGACGATGGAAGAAGACGTTCCTCTGCAAATTGAGTGTATTGTGCAGCTGATTAACTGTGACATTGTCCAGCTGGGTGCCATGATAATGACACCATCAGAAATCTGTCAATCCCTCTTTTCTCCTCTTTAATGGAGATGGTTCTTCAAGTGCCAGGATCAAAGCCGCAGTAGGGGTGCCAGAGCTACGAAAGGGTTAGCGCCAAGCGGAGGGGGTGGAGGGGTGGGGGAGGGCAGGCGGGTTTTCACTGCTGCATTGCCCGAGCCCTGTCTGCCTGATGCTGCACGGCAAACGTCAGCTTTGGATGAAATCTGCCACCGCGCTTTAGGAGGATCTGGGTGAATCTGACGTGAAGTTGAAAACGGTAAAGAACGGTACATCACAGGACAATCCTGCCAGCGTTGTCTCGGAGTTGCACTCACACCAACGCTGTTACGTAACCATAACAACCACGACAACGTGACAAGCACTGGATTCGAAACAGAGGGCAAGAATGCAACGATATCAGCTGTTGGCAAGACAACTTGAAGATCCTCTCTGCAGTATTGCTGTGGCTCTCATATCTAAAGACAACAGGACCTGTGAAATGGTCTGATGCTCAAACAGACTGGAACATCACACACAAGTGAAAATGAAAGTATAGTGCAGTGTGTGTGCTATAATATGAAGGCAGGGATCTTGTCTCATATATTCCACTGCAGCCCCCACACACATCAGACTATGATCCAGTAACTGAGCCCCTCATCTGTACAGATACAACAGCTGTAGAGTATCAACTTCTCTGTTCAACTCGTCACTTTCTCTGCTGCCACTCTGTCATGAAACCAGTTGAATCTACAGTGCGTGGGCGATGACGGCTGGCGAACAGCTTCGTCGAGGGCCTGCGACTTAAAATTGAGTGATTTATCATGTTTTCATATCAATCCACAAATCAACACCTTTCAAAATGCTGTATCTCACGACTGCTGCTTGGTAGCTGCTGAGCGACGGCGAATGCCTGCCCAGTCATTCCCAGTGGAAATGTGAATCCCACCTCACAGATAAACACGATTCACAGTCTAAGTGGCATTTCACTTTATATGGCTGGCTGCTGTACATCACCGAGTGTGTTGGGCAAAAAAACAACCAGTAAGTGGAGCAGACAAACACCATGTCGGCTCACAGTTGGAGAGCCAAGTGCTGCCTTCTGCCATTTGGATCACCATGGAAACAGCCAAATACACAACCAGCGCTCTCATCAGCTTCGACTCAGCATAGCCTGCTGCAGTCCATGTGTAATGGCAAGTTGTACATTCTGTCTCCCAATGCTGCAAAATAAATAATAATAAAATAACAAAATAAACGTATTTCACAAATACAAAAAAAAATGGATCATAAACACAGAGAGGGCATTCAGATTTGACGTGCTGAGTCTGACTGTACTAATGGCATCACCTGCAAGTAATCAGCAACAATACGGTTTGTTTAGGGATGTCAATCACTGCCACCCACTCATTGCCTAGATTTCTGGCCAATGAGTGGGTGGCAATCTCCCAGTAAGCATATGGATATGCAAATGACCAAGATCAGAAAATCAATGAAGGATATTATTAACCCAAAATGCATAGAGCTGAATAGACCAAACTATGACACCAGTTGGTTTCGTATGTTGCATGACACAAATGTTCCTGATTCATGATGTCATTGTGAATGGCATTATTAGAGCATATATAGGGCCTACAGCACAGCACAGTGGCTACATGTAGGGGATAGTAAATGACGCACGTGTACAACACAACCTACGCTTGTTGCATACAAATTCAATGGGATCACCGCGGATGTGATCGGCTGCAGGCGAGTCCCGACACCGTGATGTGTTTGCTGTCAGCCACCTGCCAAAAGCACAAACCAGTGAGCAGATGACAGATGTCCAACATGGGTTTAGGCCCCCTTCCCCTCTTACCTGCTCTGTGCGCTTCACCCAAGCGGACCTCGGTGATGCTGCTCGGGTCACTCTGAGATCTCCCCCGCTGCAGCACGCAATCCTCATCCAGCCCGTCCGATGATGCCATGGTGAACAGAAAAGCGCAAGACCGAAAGGCGTAACCACCGTCAGCCAAGGTCACCGGTGGAGCAGATTTAATGTGGTTGGGCTGCTGCAGCTGCAGCTCCTGGTCCCCGATAAGGAGCAGTACTGGGGAAATCCATTACGCGCGCAGCATCATGCCTCCTTCAAGTGGTGCTCGTAAATCACTACTTTTGCACATCCGAGTTCGACTCGACGGTTTCTTTTGGTTTAAAAAGAGTGAGAGGTGACCGGGTATTGCATGGATTCATCAAGTCTGTGAATCAAATAATAATAATAATATAGAATAACTAAAAAAAGATACATTTATTAAAAGTGCTGTCTACAGAAAACTGGACGCAATACTGGTTTACTTAGACGAAAAGACAAAAATGTTCGGGCTAAAGCAATCTGCTTTTTACTGACCTGCACAGCTCATGTTTGTGGGTGCACGCAAGATTTGCAATTTCGCTTTCTGGTGGCTCATATTAGGCCAAATTGTAAAGTCGAGATGTCCTACAGCACATGAAGGCAGCGCAGGATTCATGACCACTTGGGATTGGCAGAAAATGAGAACTTTCTTAATGACATTTTCCCACTGCATAAATTAAATAATAAAATCGTAGTTCCATATTTTCAACTGTTTTCTGTTAAACTATAGTCACTATCTCATGTCCATTCTGACCATTTCTCCCATTCATGTGTGAGATAAGGCTAAATGCATCTTGTGCTTGTTAGAGGCATGGATGCATCCCTCTTCATGGGAAATGTGTTAATCAAATAGCATGATTTATTATGTGAGATCTATTAGTACATTTTTCTTTCAAGAACTCCTCTGCCAAGCATAACATACCCAAAACATAACTAAAAAAAAAGGAAAAACTTTTTTTAAATGAAATTTCTAAAACATTTCTAAAATGTATTAATATAAAACATCCTTTTTCATTTACCTGCATGCTAAGTGTGGTGTGATAACTGGGATGTCCTTAGACATGGCACTTTGAAGGCATCGGGGCACATTTTGCAATTTGTAATTTTTCATTTCGTTTTACATCAGGGTATGAGATATTGGTGTGGAAGAGACTAAGATAAAAGATGTGATAAAAGGAAACAGCAGCACTTTGCTTTGCTGCTACATGCATGCCACTGCCATCTATGCCTCGAGTAAAGAAGGAGCTGGAAGAGGAAGGCCTCATGAAGGTGACACAGCCTACAGAGTGGTGTGCCGCTGTGCTCCCGCTCCTCAAGCTTAACAGAAAAGAGGTCAGATGCTGTGCAGACCTAAGGAAACTAAATCATGCAGTGAAACAGGAAAAGTATGTGCAAGGCACAACAGAGAAAGTTGTGCTATGACTCTCAAGGTCTAAGAGTTAATGTTATCAGTGGATTTTCCCAGATTTCCCCTGCATGAGAATAACAGCGAATTAACCATTTTCATCACTCCCAGGTGTGTCTTCTGTCAATGATCATTTGGGATAACAAGTACTAGAAATCTTCCAGCCTTAAATAGCAGAAACAATACAGGAGCTGGAAGGAACAGAAGTCTATTTGGATGACATCCTGGAGCATGTACTGAAAGTGATCGAGGCAGTCATCTTCAAATTGAACAGACCTTAATGAAAGTTCAAACAGTGACGGATTTGCTTCCTGGGGGACGTCGTTGATAAGACTTGCGTGAGACCTGACCCAGAGAAAGTGGCTGGGATGGAAAATTTCCCACAACCTCAAACTTTATCATAGCTCAAGCAGTTTCTTGGAATGGTCAACTACATTCCCAAATTCATCCCAGACCTCGCTACAGCAGGACAACCCGTCTACAGACTGCTGTAGTTGCTGAGGATGAAGCCTGTGGAGTCCTGCACAGTAGACCATCTTGCAGAGACTGAAGTCAGCTTTAACATGTGTGCCTGCACTGTATGTCTACCAGCCGCCAGACCCACTGTGGTGTCAGATGACATTAGCAGTTATGGGCTTGGTGTGAGATGAGGAGGTATGTGTAGGTTATCCCTCCAAAAGATAAGGACGTCCTCCTGGGACTCTTCAACAGTGAAGTAACTGCAGGTAACACCGTACTTTATCAGCCTCAATTACATCTGGGGTGTCTTCCCACTCCATGAATGTTAAGACTGAATGACTGGCTGTCATCACAAAGTCAAAGTCAAACCATTCCAAACACACATCTAACATGTTTATAAAATGTTTTGGTTTTAAATCAGCTTACCTTTGTGGCCTATGATTCACTTTAATCATTGCAAGGATGATTCAGGATGTGTACCCTCCAGATCCTCCTCCATGGGGACGCTTGATGCACTCATCTCCCCATTAGTGTTACATATGGTATCCCAAAATTAATTAGCATTTAGACCAACATCTCATTTCATTAAAAAATAAAATTGCGTTAATATGACTACAGGTTGAAGCTGACCTTGATTAGTTTACTCAGATTGGAGGCCTGCAGGGTTGAGATGGAGTCTTCTTTCACTCTTTGTGCTTTGGCTTGGACTGCCAACCTTTCATTTGGGGGGAGCATTATCAATGTCGTGAAATATGGAGAGAGGACAGTGGCAATTTTATGAGGAAGGTGATCGTAAACGTCTCGTTGAAGAACACTCCTGCGTGGTTGCAGATGTGGCTCACAATGTCTTTTCAGCCAATGGTGCAACAACAGGACTGTGTTGATTGTTGGGTAGCATCCATATCTTTTGATGCATCTTTAAAAGGGGGACAGGAACTCTGCAGTTGTGTTAAGAACCTCCACCTGGATGCCCTCCATGCACTGCCCTTTGTCCAGGATCTTCCTATGATGCTTGGCATACGAGCTCAGCATTGCTGCCTTGCTGTTCCATCTAGTTTTGCTTTCTTGTACAGCATGTGGAAGGCTGAGTGTGCTAACAGACTTCTACAAGTATGTTGCACCCGACCAGGTTTTTGCACTTAGCTAGTTGGTCAATCACCTCCCACATGAAGTCTGCCGTATTGATCACGTGCACTGCACACAGTAAATAGAGCAGCTTTGATATTGAGACCCTCATCACTTACAAACAACTTCTGCTGTGCCTTCAGCTGATAGGCCCGTCAACAGCTGTCACCTCTAAAACTTACTTGATGATTTGTTTGTGGCGGTTAATTGTGGCATCAAACTCTGAAGTGGAAATCACTCGACTCATCAGATTCCAGTCTTCTGTGACGGACATGTCAGCACTGTATATGATCTGATTTTCTTTCTCTTGCTCTGTCACAGATGGTCCACCTCAGAGGGATAACAGAGCGCATAGCCACTGTATCATAATGTGTACCAACGTTGGTGCACAGGACAAGCTGCCCAAATTTGATCCCACACCTTACTAATTTTAGTTCTTTCACAGTTAAGACATGAAAACGTGTTGCTAGGGAGCCAAAACAGAGTCAGCACTGAGCAAAGCCTTCATAATGTTGCCACGATCTGGTTTGTTTGGTTTTGTTATTTCCTGTTTTATGTTGAAAGGTTTCCTCATGCGTCATCTTTTGATTTACTTCCTTTGTTTTCCTGCGCTTGTGATTCTTGATTTGTTGTCACCTGTGCCTCATTTATCTTCCTCCCAGTGTGTTTAAGTCTGTGTGTTTCTCTTAATTTTGGCCTGTTCGTCCCTTTACGTCTTGTGTCAAGCGTTTCTACCTTGAGTCTTTTTCCAATGATTCTGTGATTTTTGGACTTCTGTTTCCTTGGTTTGGATTTTGTTTGCTACATTGGACTTTGTGGTTTTGATCCTCACCTGCCTGTAAGTCTTCGTTTGTTATTGATCATTTCAATTTATTGAACTGCACCGGCTCTGCCTCTTGTTCTGCGTTTAGGTTCAATCCCTTGTTTGTCTGTGACACATTTCTGATAAATGTAGTGACAGGAAAGGGTGATTATATTTAATTTAAATCACTCAACATGTGTTAACCAGCTCACTTCATGAACATGTCACCTCTGCCCCAAAGATCAAGATGGATGGAAAATGAAACATTGTTATACTGTAACTTCAATACAGTTCACAGTGCTGAGACATCATGGAAGTGAGAGTGCACAGGCATAGATTTGTAAGGACAGAATTAGATTTGTGCACGAGTAAGGACAGACTCATGAGCCTAACAGATGGTTTAAGCATGCAAGAGTGATTGTGTAACTACATTTGAGCCAGTAACAGGGATTCTCATGGTAATGATCAAAGCTGCTTGTGCTCACTTTTGGCAGTCTGAATCCCCTGAAGGCATAGATGTAGTTTTTTTCTCCTCTTTTTCTGCTTTTAAGAATAATTTCAATAAATTTCTTAGAACATTATTAAAAAAACATTATGAATGAGGTTCATTGTCACTGAATAAAATGCTGCCCTCAGAATATGATATGGGGTGGTTTGGTTTACTTTGATCTGATCTGACTCCATGAGTGATTTAAATAAATGTGGCTACATGTAGAATGAGAGCATTTTCAGAGTAGGTGTGGCACAAATTTGACATACTGGTACGGATAAACAAGGTGACTATAAGCAGATTAGATGGATTTCCACAATGATTTAAATTGTAAGTGAAATGGTAAGACATGTAGGCATAAAATATGTAGATCTCATGTTGTCTGAAATAGTCATGGTTGCCAATCACTACTTACAAAGAACAATCTATTCAAAATCTGACTTTTTTCCCTTTTTCTTATGAAAAGACATGCACCTGATGTTCAGATGAGGGTGTGTGCTGCTGCAGCTTTCTTGTCAAAAATGGCTGGTGTGCAACCTTTTGTGACCTCGTGTTCAGAAGCTGCCAAAACAACTGGAGAAAATTAAGACTCAGAAAGAGATGAATCCAGAATCTGTACTTGCTCACTCTCACATGTTGACTTGCAGACTGTCAGAATTAGTTTTGTGCTCTCTGAAGTCCTTTGCTGTCAATATACTTTCAAAAAAAATCATCTCTGAAGAGTGATATGCCCTCCTCTGCAAAACTGAAGTAAGAGGGGGTGGAATGATGAGACCTATATCCAGTGTTTGACTACAAGGCATTGATTACTGATTGATTGTCTGGAGTAAGTGAGGGGTTTGAGGAGTGAGTAGTATAGCAGTCTACCAGAACCACTGCGCAGCTTGGATCACTCTCAGCCACAAACACTCCTTCATGCAGGCTGACCCAGCCCTCTGGGCAGCTGTGTGCACAGCTGGAGTTGGAAAGGAGAATTATACAGCGATATAAAGAAACTGCCCCTATGGATTGTAGAGTCATAAAAACTGCAGCAAAAATTTATACAGTAGAAAAAAGCAATCAAAAACAAATACTCTGTAGTTTTGTGAAACAGATATAAATGTAATGAGCACATCAGGGGTGCTACATGTAACCATCTTTGCTGAACACCTGCTGTGTTTTAAGACACACCGCAAAGTGAATTGTAGAGGTGGCACAATTGCAGAGAAAGTCAATAGAAAGGTGCAACAAGATGCAAATTTGTGTGTGAATTAACATAAAGATACCAGCTGTCACCTGAACACTGTCACCACCCATCTAACTGGGTAGTCTCAACCCATCCAACCTGGTGTAACTTCACTTCAGCATGGTGGATAAACACTGTGAAAAGGAGCTTTTGTTCTAAGAAACTGCTTTACTACTTTTCTTAGATTGAGACTGTACATTTCTGCACTGAAACAGAAAATTAAGTACAGTGATAAAGTGAAATTTCCCGTAATTTCAATTAAGGAAAGTACTAGGAAATCATTCCTGCCACTAGTCATCACACTACACAACAGTAACTTGAACAGTTAATCTACCAACCTCACAAACACCAATATTAGTGTTACATTTTATTTGCACTACTGCAATATTGCACGATATGTTTTATTGTTAACATTTATTTCTAATCTACAAATTGCACATTTATTTTCTGATATATAGTTTATAGCTCTGGCTCAGTCTCTCTCTCTCTCTCTCAAGAACTGCTGTTAACACTTGTTTATATACTTGGTGCCACTGTATTTTTGCTATTTTATTATAATATTCTATAATACATATTATATAACTATATATTTAGTTATACTTTGTTATATTTTTAACAATAGTTATTTTTCTATGTTTATATACCTAGTTATATTTTTTAGAACATTCTTTTCCTCTTAGTTTTATTCTCATCCTTACTCTTTTCATTGTATGTGTTCTATGTTTGTGTATGTTTAACCTGCTGCTGCAACAAAAGAATTTCCCAGATTGGGATCAATAAAGCAAAAGTCTGAGTCTTAAGAAACTGAGCAGATTGAAACAGCTGTTTAGTCCAGAAGGGCTCTCAAACATTAAAATGTTTTGAAAGTGAAAATTTCTCACATCAAATCTCCACCTAAAATACTAGTTTTGGTATTTTCTGTCTAAAATTTTAAGGTCAAAATACTCTTCAACAACAAGGACAAGTCTTTCCTGTTGGTCTGCTCTTACACCCACCAGAGTGATGTAAGGAATGTCAGACAGTGTGTTTAACCTACATATACTGTAGTTTGGTGCAAGGAACAGAAGTGTCAAAGTCACAACAGAATAATATTTCATCGGCGGTAAGTCTTATTTGATTTCATTAAGTAAAAGCACAGTATTGTTTGCAGGAAACTGTACAGGATTTCAAAGTACTAACTGTCCTTTCACAGTATTAAATTTTGACTGCATAGTACAAAGTGCTCCTTCCACCAGCTGAGCAGTCTCTGTGACATTCACCTCGAATGATTTCAAGAGGGAGGTTAGGGTTGCAAAATTGCATCTTCTGTGAATCCAAACCTACAAAAAGTATTTTAATGCTGCTGGTCTGAGTAAACTACACCTGGTAGTCCTGGTAAACCATGCAGATACTCTGAAAAAAATTGGTGGCCCTCTGTCTTGACACTGCCAAAAATGATTTGGGACCATAGCAAGAGAACCAGGTTTCAGCACTGTCATCAATGACCATCTGGAGGGACTGGAGAACCAGACCACAGAGGTGAAGAGAGTCACTTCTGTGATGATGCAGGGCAGGAGAAATCACAAATTCTGCAGGGTAAAGCCTTGGATCTCCAGCTACAGGTAATGGGATATCACAGTGATGGTGTCCGGGATAAGGTGTCCATCACGCTGGGGAATACAGTGCCACAGACTACTGAGGTCAACTGTGGAGGGCTATGTTTTCAAAAACTGAGTTTCTCAAATCACGAGTTGCTGGTAAAACTGGGAAAAATGTGTCAGCAGATAAGGTCAGACAGACAAAGCCAGGAGGTCTTCCCCTTCTCCAGAAGAAAAACTGGTGTACCATGGTCCAGTGCTCAAATATACTGGGTTTCCAAAAGGGAACTGGGGACTGAGGGCCTAGCTCCACCATCCAGGAGCATGGTCTGGTAAGGGAAGTCCAGAGATACAGAAGCCGCGGATGCAAGAGCCCCAAGTACTAGCAGGGAGACGACACCTGGGCACCTCAGGGTGAGGCAGGCATTGGACAGGTATCTCTCTCTTTGGTGCAAAGTGCTTTTACCTGGTTTGCCAGAACACTGAGGCTAGTTTAGTTGAGTTAATTCTAACAACAGAAATACTAACTTCTGGACACAGGATGTGTCCTACTTCACTGAAAAGTCCACTCTCATTCTCAGCGTATGTGCACTGGAGGTTTCCAGTTTCAGCACCAGACTTGTGAAGCTGCATGTTGTACATATTCATAAACTCGCATTCAAAGCACAGAGAAACTTCCCCCCTGCAGCTGATGAATGTGAACATCCTATTAGTGTCTGATCATACATCATTCTGCACAGTGAAGGTCAAATTTGTGACTTACCTTTAATATATCCATCTGTTTAGTGGTGTGTGATTTGCATACATTTGTCTTAACACTCCTGTAAGGTCATTTTAGCTTCAGAACTCCTCACCGGTGTCATTGCATACATTTTGATCCAAGTTTGAATGCATGTTTTCTGTTTTGTTTGTGTGTTTCCACTTTTGTCTAACAATTTACACACAGAAAATTTGGAGACTGACAACTGACAGCAGCAGAGAAAGTGACAGATACTAAAGTCTGATAGCGGCAATGTGATTGGCTCACAGAGGTCATGACCAGCCCTGAAAAACAGTCAACATCAGCTTCTTTCTATGAGCAAAGGGGTATGAAATGGATAAAAAAAGAGGAAGTATTAGATGGTGAGGGTGGATGAACGATGTGAGACAATTAAAAGATGAGACAAATTTTTACCAAACAATTTATGAGCTGACTTAAATCTTACTTCAAAATGGAAAAGAAACTCTGACAAATGACAAATACTAAAAGTCAAATCACAGAACACCAAAACACCAGATGGAGTCAATAAAAGAGGTTACGAAATAAAGAAAAAATCAGTGTATGAGCTTGCGAAATACTGTATTTCTTCCTATGTGGAATACTAAATTCTTGTCACAGTCACACAGTTTCTATGGAGTGGCTCATCTCAGTTCTTAAGTGAGAGATTATCTAAATGTCAGGTGACACAAAATCCCATTCTTACTTATTCTAGGGAGCTATGGTCCAAAATCCACCAAATGTACAAGATGTGATGCATCCACATACTGAAAGCATTGGCATTCAGCAGCATACAGACTGGAGGTGTGTGTGTGTATTTATGTCCTTTGGAGATTTAATCTGTCAATTCAGTCTTAAAGGTGACAAAAAATGTGGAAATGGCTACAAATGAGAAATTGTGTAACCTCTACATTACAGACAACCACACTGTGGAATATTTGGATATGCTGCACAGCTGCAGTTTTTTGACAAATAATTGTATAAGAAATGACTCATCTCATGTGAAACTGTCATGGCAGAGACATCAGAGAAGAGAGGGGACACATGAGAAATGGCTGAGTATGTCGGGAGACTGTGGATAAATATGTAAAGGAAGAAAAAGAGTTTATGCAATGAAAGATATTACATAGATATTATCATAATCCAGTAAGACAGAATGAAGCTGATGAAGGATGATTTGTGGTGGAAGTGCAGGATTTTCAGTTATTATGGTCAGAATGAATACAGCCTGCAGATGTAATGTGAGGCATTGGAAAACAGCTAAAACTCCACATAGAAAAGACTGAGTAAATCCAGATCTTCTGACTCAATGCTCAGTCGGTTAAAAGGTTGTTTGGAGGATGGAACGTCCTCCTGAGGCCTTTTTTTGGACCTACTAAAGATCAGTGAAGTGCCTATTTGGGCTTCACGTATAGCCAAACATTTCCAGTGTTTCATGGTGGACTGAATCTCTCACTTCTGTATGTTCTTCTTCTTATTATTCATTTTACTTTGTTTCATACATCATTTCTTGTCCCTGAAATTCTATGAAGGCTTCCTTGTTGCCATGTGCTGTAAAAAACAATGAATTCTGTTCCATTATAAGGCGAAATACATGAGTGGGTTCAAAAACATGACAGTGCAGTTAGCAGTATGCTCTGTACTACACATCGGAATCAGTACAGGGAATGACCCATGCAAATTATTGATAATGAACAGATTGTGCAGCATGTAAACAAGATGCTATGTGTACCAGCTGCTTTGTAAACACTGACTACGAGTTACTTTGCTTAGCATGACTGACAGAATGTTGACTTTGACATCCTTGTAAACTGTTCAATGGCTATAAAACCTAGTTGCCGAAAAAAATGATTTCACATATTTAATGTGTTGTTTCTATTGTGATATAGTATGTCTGTAAATAAGTGTCAACAAGCAGCAGCATTACAGCAACATCTGTCAGACAAACAACATAATGGCCTCAGGTGCTTCTTCTGCTTCATAACATGAGGCGGCACAGAGCAGTCAAATGGAGAGCTGCCAGAACACACATGTGGGAGTCCAAGGCCTTCAGTGTGAACATACCGATATACTGAGGATATTTGCAAAATATAACAATGTATATTTGGAAAAAGAAACAATAACACACAATAGGCTATAGATATGTGACAATGTCATCATGTGAAGAATAAATGTAACTGAACAGCTTAAAGATAAAACTGTTGTGTTTTCAAAATGACACAGCCACTTTTTGTTTTATGTATTTTGTCCAAACAGCAGGTGGCAGTAATGAGCGTCAACACTGGGGAGGGAGCCTTTGAAACACGCCGATCAAATTGTCAAACAAGCATGGCGGAGAAAGAGGCGAATGATGGCAGTGACGCTAGCGGGTCGACGAATAATGGTGACTATTCAGCAGGTACTGAGTCACTGAAATCACCTGAAGGTGAAAGCTCGGAGAGCCCTGCGTCTCACTATGCTCAGGACCTCAAAAGCGTCCTGGTCACCAGCGTGTTAAACCTGGAGAAGCTCGACGTAGACCTGTACAGGTAACGCTTGGACTTTGATACTTTGACTTCGCATTTGGCAACAGCGCAGAACTTCTTGCAGCGTTCAAGTGCTTTCGGAGATATGACAATCACTGGTTTCGCAAATCGCGCTCACGTCATCGTTAAAGTCGCCATCACGACTGGGAAACGGAGATATTTTTAAGGAGCTAAGTTAAAGATGACTTAACAGTACGTAAGTGCTCAAGCAGGACATGTCTTCACACAGAGGCTGCTGGTCGAGGGGAGAGAAAAGTCACGAAACGCATCACAGATTTGTAGTTCCTGCAGCACACTGGACAGTGCCACTGTGCTATCTGTTAAAACTAAAGAAAAGTATTGTCATCATCAACGAAGTATTGTTTACTTTCACTCACTAAAAACGTATAATATGGAGATATTCCCCACCCATCCCAGTACGGTTGAACTGGTTGAGCACATCCTCTTCTTGTTCTGTATGTTTGTTTTTGACAGAATCCTCAGGGCTCAATGTTTTCTGAGACAGTGGAGCCACTGAGCTGGTTAGCTCCAACTATTTTGGTTTAACAGTCGGTGCATGTAATTATACAGATTAATAGAAGAAAAGAAGCAAATTGTTGCTCTTACACCGTGTCACATTTAAAATACATTTCTCCTATGCAGTGTACCAAACTCTGAGGTAAGATAGATAAACTTTATTAATCTCTACTAGGGAAATTCACAAGCAGCTCATAAGTCAAAAGTGGAGGAAGAGACTGATAAATTTATTTATTTATTTATGTTATCTGTGAGTTTATTTTATTGTGAGTTTATTTTATCTAGATGTGTTTCATCTTATTCTATTTTATCTTATTTTATTATCTTTTCTTTTTCACACGGGGGTTGCAACAAAAATTTCATTGACATGGCTATGCTCAATGACAATAAAAGCAATCTTGAATCTTGAATCTCTTGAATCTTAAATAGATCTGATAAACTCAGATATGACCATGATGGATACTGGCACAGACAGATTGCACATGTCATTGTAATACACACATGGTGTGTAGGACTTTACTAAAAATATTGTCCTGTAAATTCAAGTGCAAAATTTTATAATTATACACTGAATTGAATACTTAAATTGTTTTCTTTTCTTTTTATCATGTTTTGTACTTCTATTTAACTACATTTCAGAGGGAAATTATTCTTATTTTTTTAACTGTTTATGTAGCTGCTATAGTTTCTGTTTGATTTTCCAAAATGACAGCAGCCTGTCACTGAAGCTGCTCCTCTGCCTGGAGATGACGCTGTGCAGCGGATGCAGTTTATGAAGCTTATATTGTTCAATTTTTGCTTATATTGTTCAGTTTTTGCACTCATATGTACACACACGGATGAAACCATATTAGAAACTCCCGTCGCTATGATGTCTCATTATACACAGCCTCAAAAAAGAAGACAGCACCTCTGTGGTGAAGAAAAACTCAACATTATTCATTTCACAAAGGTTGGGTTGATTATATGGCTACTACATTTGATCACAATGAATTTGGGCATCGGGGTACCCAATAAACTCATTACTCAGTGTAAATATAAAAGATCACCCATTCAGTCAAAGCTGCATAAGCATCATCTATTGAGACTGCATTGCATATGTTTCAATTGTTTCTCCTTTTTTCCCTAGAGGGACGCACCACTGGGTGCCCCGCACCCGCCGTTTGTTTGGGGGTCAAATAGTCGGGCAGGCCCTCGTAGCAGCAGCCAAATCTGTCAGCGATAACCTCTATGCCCATTCTCTCCACTGCTACTTTGTACGAGCAGGTAAGATATTGCATGAGTTTAAAGGTCCGAGATGGTGCAACTGAAATATTCAACAGTGAAGAGCCTGCCACAATCAATGCTGTGATCAGAAGCAGTGATCTGATGTGGCCACAGTCAGTCCCAGTGAATGTAGTCTTGTGGGTGTTTTTCAGGGGATCCCAAGATTCCAGTGTTGTATCAGGTGGAACGCACACGAGATGGTCGCAGTTTCGCAGTGCGCTCTGTCAAGGCCATCCAGCACGGACAGCCTATATTTATCTGCCAAATGTCCTTCCACATGCAACAGGAGAGCCCTCTGCAGCACCACTTCACCATGCCGGTGGTCCCTCAGCCTGAAGACCTCCTCACTGTAGAGGAGCTCATTCACCTTTATCTCAGGTAAAGCTGCTACCATTAGTCAACTGATCAATCAGTCACAGCTACAGCAAACATGTGGACTCGCGCTGTAAATCCAGTTTTCCACGAATGACCATGAAGTACTTTGCAGATGGGTGTGCTCAGCCATGATCTGTATTTCCTCCTATCGTTTCACAGTAAACCAGACCTAGCAGAGAGTGCAAAACAAGGCCTGCACAAACTGCTGGCTAATGAGGTCCCCATTGAGATAAAGCCGATCAACCCACCGCACTTTTACAGACTTGGTGCAGCTGAGCCCAAGAAGCTGTTCTGGGTGCGAGCGCGAGGATATATTGGTAAAACGCATCAAAAACATTATGTAACATGAGAATAGGTGAAAATGGAAATATAAGCAAAATCTAATGTATAATACAATCAGAGCAGTATGTGTTTATGCATTTTATGTGCGTGTGTCTGCAGGTGAAGGCAACATGAAGCTGCATTGCTGCGTCGCTGCTTATGTGTCAGACTTTTCCTTCCTGGACACAGCGCTGCTGCCTTATCCCAACTACAGGGCCAAGTTCATGGCCTCCCTAGACCACGCCATGTGGTTCCACAGCACTTTCCGCAGTGACGAGTGGATGCTGTATGAGTGCGAGAGCCCGTGGGCAGGTCAGCATGTTGTGCACTTCCTGTCTGCCTGTTCTTTATGTACAAGTAGCCTGTCAGAGAAATCTTGAGCTGGTCAACTCGAGACTGAAGAAGGTTCAGAGGACCTTGATGTTTTACGTGAGAGTGGAGGTAACAGTACAGGAGGATCACTCTGTGTCTTGCTTCCCCAACTCTGGTCCGCGTCCTCACCCTTCCTCACCTTTAACCCTTTACAGGACCTATGAGGTTGGCTTTGTGTCCAAGTAAGATTTTTAATTTACTTCCTGACACGCCTGACACTGAGCGCTGAGTCTGCAGTTTACACAGACAAATGCAGAACATTGCAGCAGAACACACATGTTGGTTAATCTCGCCCGTATATCGAAGCAAACCTCCTTCACTGTTTATCCAAACACTTGTCCTGTGTTAATAATTGTGCTGCTTGCTGTGTTGCAAACAGCTGTTTCATTCCTTCCCCTGAGAGTGGCTGGAACTTGGATTTGGTACGACACCCTAAGTAGTGCTGAAATGTAGGTTCAGAGTGGGGGGAGACAGTGGAAACAAAAGCAGAAAGTGTGACTGTGGCTGCACCTGAAGTTACGGGTCGTTCAGGTCCTGTAGGAGAAAAGGCTTCATATATAATGAAAGGCAGCTCCACAGTGTTTTGGTTGTTGTTTTGTCCAGCCGCAGATTCTTTCACAGTGCTGCTGTACTCTGCTCGATTTGATGCATTTCAATGTGATTTCACCATCTGTGTTTTTAACCACACATACAGTTCAATGATTTGCTCAACGGGAACCTTAAGAATGTAAGATTCAGGAAGCTTGTGTGTTTTGTGTGTCATATTTACTATCAGAATATTTATGTAGAAATACATTTTTTCAGTTGTTAGTGTGGATCCATTAAACAACAGGTTCAAACTTTGAAACATATTTTTGATCCTTGACCTGTATTTGCTTAATAATGGCCGATCACTGTGTATTTCTGAATATTCTTCTTTCTAACATGTGCTTTGTGTTGTGTCCCATAGGGGGCAGCAGAGGGCTGGTTCAAGGCCGACTGTGGAGAAGAGATGGGGTGCTGGCTGCCTCCTGCTCCCAGGAGGGTGTCATGAGAGTGATACCTGTCACAAAGCCCAGCAGACTATAAGCACATTCCTCACATTTTTCTTTTAATTATTTGTAGTTATCATCATATACATTTTATTTTTGACACATGCCATTGTTAATATGATAACAAATTCAGGATTGTCTTATAAAGGACATGCAAAAATCTATTTTATTTCCAGTAAATAATGAATGAAATTGTTCCAATAGGGCTGAATTTGAGGGCCTCTAGGCTCTCCTTGCTCAGTGACAGGCGCTTCTGGTTGAAGTGTAACAACGATCTCTCTGCTCGGGCATTTCATGAACTGTATTTGAGGAGTTCATGGATTATTTTACATTTCTTAAAACCACAGCCACTGCACACACAGTGTCTGGCTGGTGAGCTTGCACTTTACAAAAGATGAGGAAATAATGTGAATAATTCATAGCAGAGTGTGCACAGTGAAGTACACTGACGTCAACAAACAGGGACTAGCAACTTCACTCAGTCCTGGTTTGAATTGCTTTTGATTTTTCAGTTTCTCTGTAATTTACAGTACATTGATTATTTCTGCATTGCCATTTTTTTTCCACACTGCCACTTGCAGATTTCAAATCTGAATGTGAGGACTGTACTGAACTGACACGACTGCAGCAAGTCATTGTTTAAGGCTGGCCTAAGGTGAGGAAGTCATCCCCAAGTGATGTTTTTAGAAGAATCAGAGGGACAATCCCCTTTATTGGTCACACAGATACATGCATCATGCCCAACACGCCATGCACTGGTGAAATTTAACTTCCACCTTTAACCCATCCTGGTCGTCCTTCCTCCGTGGCAGACCAGGAGCGGTGGGCAGCCATCCAACCGGCGCCCGGGGACCCAGTTCCTTGTGTCACCATTGGTCAGGTGGTGATCTTCTTGCATGTTTTTAGTGGGGGTATATTTTTATGGAGGATACCCCAAGTGAACACGGGGAGAACATGCAAACTCCACACAGAAAGGCCTTTTTTCCTCAAGCAGCAGGCACTGAAGGCATGGTGGAGGACACACCCCCGGTGCCCGCAGCGAGAATCGAGACCTTCTTGCTGTGAGGCGACAGTGTTGCCACCATGCCACCGTGCCACCATGTACAGCCAAATCTCTTGGTGCAACATTAACTTGCTGTTGAGTCGCCACTGAAGTACACTCAGCTCATGAAGTCTGTCAGTCATGTGGAAAAAGAGACTGTTCCTGCCCCAGTTCAGCCTGTTGAGTTTCCAGGGGCCCTTTCCAGCATGTGGCTGTTGACACTGTGGGTCCATTTGAACATGGGGACTATGACTGCAGAATTGCCATCACCCACATTGACTATTTCAGCAAATGGTGCGAAGTAGCCTTCGATGGCAACTGCAGCTACAGTCATGAAACTTCCTGGCCTCCATCTTTGCCATTACTTCTGCCTTTGCTAAGTTCCTGAGAGACTGGGACAGGAAGCACATCAGAATGTTTGTGCACACAAGCCTTCGACGTGGTGATGGGAGAGAGACAGTACACTGACACTTGAGACCGTGGGTAGCAGAGAGACTGATGTAAGACAGGAGAGGAGAAGAGGGACAAGTAGAGTGCGAGTGGGAGAGTCGAGAAAAACCAAAAGAAGAAGCCACGTACATGACTGGTGTGAGCTGTTGCTGAGAGTTCAGCAAAGTCGATGACATGTTCGTTTGTCTGCTTTGATAACTCATCAACACAACAAATGCATGTAGAATGTGACTATAGGAATATATATATACACACACACACACACACACACACATACACACACACACACGTATATGTGTGTGTGTATATATAACACAGCATAAAACTACTGCAATTTGACTCTTGTCCATCTTTTAATGTGATCAAACACCTTCAGTTAGATTAATCCGGCTCACTCATAACATGACCAACCAATAATGTGACCATAGGACTATATACACATATATACACACATTCAGAATAAAACTGCTGCAGTCTGACTGCTGTCATTCTTCTTCACTGTGATGCTTCTTCATCTTTCAATCTTTGTCATTTGAAGTTCTTTGCTGTAGTTTCCCCAAAATAATTCAGGGCTTCTGTGCTTCTCAAACATCTTTCCTTTCAGCACCCACATACTCTTGTCCAAAGGTCAGATGTGGTTAGAGTGGAGCAGGTGGGTATTCAGTGTTCACTTAAAGTCTGGCAAGTTGAAGGAAAAGCCACCTGGAACCCAAAGTTTATCTTCTAGCATGTAGCATTGAGTCTTTGTCAAAGGAAAACGGTGTAAAGAGTTCCCTACCAGACAGAGCACAGGGTGGAGAAGATGCATGACTGATACTAGGACACAGTTTGTTCCCTGCCTGCCTTTTGTTTCTGCTTTGTCTTTGACACACACTGACATTAGGAGCCTCATAAAGTCCCGTATTTTTCACCACAGTGGTGTCACATTGTGAGGCATGATCAGGAATATACATAGACATGAAAAACCACATGAAAGCAGTTTTCTCAGCAGCCAATCAAACACATGCTCATTCTGAAGTAGCATTTTACTGTTGGCTGAGGTCGTTTTAGTCTACATCATATAGGGCTGCAACTAATGATTATGTCCCTTATGGATGCATATTTTGATTATTTTCTGATAATCAATTAATGTTTGGTTTGTAAAAGTACTGAAAAAAGTGTCTCAAAAGTACCCAGAACCCTAAGTGACAGCAGCACAATATTTGTTTTGTCCAAAACATGTTTTGATATTTTAAAAATGTTTAAAATAAATAGCAAATAAACTAAAATTATGAAAAGGCAGTAAATCCTCACATTTAAGAAACATGAAATGTTGGCATTTTTCTTTAAAAATGATTTAAATCAGCTCAACATATTAACAGTTAATGTTTCTGTCAATTGACTTATTGATTGATGGACTAATCGTTTCACTTCTACTTAGATATACTGCGGTGCATCATATTTGAGAATCTTCCTAAAATTAATTAAATGGATATAAGTAAAATACAAATACCTCAAAGTTGTATTTAAGTACCGTTCTTGAGTTAATTATCTTAGTTAAGTGTGAGAGGGTTAACTCTATTTTGCACCCTCCAAAATGTGTTCAATTTGAATGTGTGTTTTCATACAGCACACCATGCTGGAAGCGATGAAATAAAATCCTGCTGGTGTCAGTGGTTGAAGAAGTACTCAGAGGTACTTGTTCCACAAAAACAATTCCAATCTGACTGACGGAATATTAAATATGACATTATGAGGTTAATACTGATGTATCAGTAAACATTATTTCGGGTAAACAGTATTTAAGTGCTGTAGCTGGTGGAGGTGGATCGTGTTTTAACTGCTTTATGCAGTTCAGTTCAGGGTCACAAGACAAATCTGAGGGGTCCTGAGATGAATCATGTGAGAGGAAAGAAGAAAAAACAAATTTCTGATATTTGACATTTGTTTTCATTTTCAGACTTCTTTTAATTTTGTCAGTACATCGTTCACTTGTTACTTGCAGATTTTTTTGTTCTGCTGCGTATTTTGCATCTGTCGAAGTTTCCGTAGTGTAGTGGTTATCACGTTCGCCTAACACGCGAAAGGTCCCCGGTTCGAAACCGGGCGGAAACATCTTCTTTGACCTCAAATGTTACAGAGGTGATATAACTCACCAATTAAGAGCCTAACAGACGGACTGATGTACTGTAGCTTAGACCGCTACAACTTGACGCAATAGTGGTAAAAGCAGTATTGTCATTTGAACAGTGACCGTGCGTCGTCTTCTTCTGAGCTACTTTTTCGTTCTCAGTGGATAAATAACAGCAGAAGAACAAGAAAAGACTCCCCGTCGGGGAATCGAACCCCGGTCTTCCGCGTGACAGGCGGAGATACTGTCCACTATACTAACGAGGAAAGCCTATAGGGACAAATGGCCATCCAATCAGAACGCTGGAGCTGTTCCAGCAGACAGGGAAGTCACAGTGAAACATTTTTCTTTATGTTAAGCTGACGTGAAGCTCCCACTTGAGATTCTGCGTGGCGATGATGATGATGATGCTCAGGTGAGAGAAGGACTCACAGTGTCTACTGGGACGTCAAAAACAGGGTGGTGGGGCTGTGCTCTTTCTGAAATTCACAGCCATCTCCAATGTCTTCAGAGCTTTGAGCTCCAACCTGTTCTGTTCCAGGTCTCGCAGTCGGTGTGACTGATGCTTCAACTGCTTTCACCTCTGACACTTAACTGCTTTCAGTTGTCACATGCCAAATGACCTTTCAACTGCCCTCATCTCTCACTCTTCAAGTGACAATACTGCTTTCAACACATACATGTAAACATGTCACATGTATTCATCTCTTTCTCTTCAACTGACATTTCACTTCCTTTCTATGCTTACAATAAGACTTACTGACACAGTATTACTGACGACAACAACAACAACAACAACAACAACAACAACAATGTTTACACATCAAAAAGCATGTTTACCTTGGGGAACTGAGTGGGTGGTCATTAAATATAGATTTTCTTTGGGCAGCAATATTTCTCTGTTCTCTCAGCAGCTGACATGGGAGGAAGAGGTTTCTTATATGCGTAGTCAGTCCAAATAGGAGGATGTAAAAGTACAAACTAACACAGTTTAACAATTTGATGTGGCCACAGTCAGTCCCAGTGAATGTAGTGTTGTGGGTGTTTTTCAGTGGATCCCAAGATTCCAGTGTTGTATCAGGTGGAATACATACAAGATGGTTGCAGTTTCGCAGTGCGCTCTGTCAAGACCATCCAGCACAGACAGCCTATATTTATCTGCCAAATGTCCTGAAACATGCAACAGGAGAGCTACCTGCAGCACCACGTCACCAGGGTGTCATGAGAGTGACACCCGTCACAAAGCCCAGCAGACTATAAGCACATGCCTCACATTTTTCTTTTTCTTTCAATTATTTGTCGTTATCATCATATACATTTTATTTTTTACACATGCCATTGTTAGGGATTGTTCAGGATTGGAAAATCAATTTTATTTCCAGGAAATAATGAATGAAATTGTTGCAATAGAGCTGAATTTGAGGGTTAATACTGATGTATCAGTAAACATTATTTCGGGTAAACAGTATTTAACAGCTGAAGCTGGTGGAAGTGGAGCGTGTTTTAACTGCTTTATGCAGTTCAGTTCAGGGTCACAAGACAAATCTGAGGGGTCTTGATATGATTCATGTGAGAGGAAAGAAGAAAAAACAAAGTTCTGATGCACGTTCTGTACATTTGTTTTTATATTCAGACTTTTCTTAATTTTTATAGCGATCATTTCTGCTCTGCAGATTTTTTTTGCTGCATATTCTGCACTGTTTGAAGTTTCCGTAGTGTAGTGGTTATCACGTTCGCCTCACACGCGAAAGGTCCCCGGTTCGAAACCGGGCGGAAACATCTTCTTTGACCCAATGTTACAGTCGTGATATAAATCCACCAATTAAGAGCTTAACAGACGCACAGCTACTACTGTAGCTTAGACCGCTGCAACCTGTTTGCACCTGACGCAATGGTAGTGTAACCCCTTTTCTTTTTATTTACGTTGATGGACTGAAGGAATCACGTGGCGACTTTTTGGTCAGGTTCACAGCATTTACTCCTCCACACACAACTGTCAAACAAACACAGAAATGTGGTTGGTGGTGGCAACATACAGCATAGCTCCAGCTCCGTCATTAAGATCATCAGCAAGCAAAGGGGCGAGCTGACGATCTCGGATCTCTATAATTACCACCACCGCCACATGAGGGCGCTGTTTTTAACCAAATAAACAGAGTCAAGGGTATAGGATATTTGTATCTACTACTTCCATTTCCTTAACAATTAAAATAACAAAATAACTTAATAGAAAATTAAAGGAACAGTGAGTGAACATATTAATGAATTTTGGCGAACTTCAATAATCTATAATAACCCTGTTACAGTAGTAAAAGCAGTATTGTCATTTGAACAGTGACCGTACATCGTTGTGTTTTCTTCAGCTACTTTTCTTTCTTAGTGAATTAATAGCAGCAGCAGAAGAGGAAAAGGACTCCCCGTCGGGGAATCGAACCCCGGTCTTCCGCGTGACAGGTGGAGATACTGTCCACTATACTAACGAGGAAAGCCTGTAGGGACAAATGGCCATCCAATCAGAACGCTGGAGCTGTTAAAGTTCTTTGCTGGAGTTTCCCCAAAATAATTCAGGGCTTCTGTGCTTCTCAAACATCTTTCCTTTCAGCACCCACATACTCTTGTCCAAAGGTCAGATGTGGTTAGAGTGGAGCAGGTGGGTATTCAGTGTTCACTTAAAGTCTGGCAAGTTGAAGGAAAAAC
This sequence comes from Chaetodon auriga, assembly GCF_051107435.1. Taxonomy (NCBI): domain Eukaryota; kingdom Metazoa; phylum Chordata; class Actinopteri; order Chaetodontiformes; family Chaetodontidae; genus Chaetodon; species Chaetodon auriga. The sequence continues at coordinate 9,936,952 of NC_135075.1, read as the reverse complement.
CACCTGGAACCCAAAGTTTATCTTCTAGCATGTAGCATTGAGTCTTTGTCAAAGGAAAACGTTGTAAAGTGTTCCCTACCAGACAGAGCACAGGGTGGAGAAGATGCATGACTGATACTAGGACACTGTTTGTTCCCCGCCTGCCTTTTGTTTCTGCTTTGTCTTTGACGCACACTGACATTAGGAGCCTCATAAAGTCCCGTATTTTTCACCACAGTGGGGCATACAAGATGGTTGCAGTTTCACAGTGCGCTCTGTCAAGACCATCCAGCACAGACAGCCTATATTTATCTGCCAAATGTCCTTAAACATGCAACAGGAGAGCTACCTGCAGCACCACGTCACCAGGGTGTCATGAGAGTGACACCTGTCACAAAGCCCAGCAGACTATAAGCACATGCCTCACATTTTTCTTTTTCTTTCAATTATTTGTCGTTATCATCATATACATTTTATTTTTTACACATGCCATTGTTAGGGATTGTTCAGGATTGGAATATCAACTTTATTTCCAGGAAATAATGAACGAAATTGGTGCAATAGAGCTGAATTTGAGGGTTAATACTGATGTATCAGTAAACATTATTTCGGCTAAACAGTATTTAACAGCTGAAGCTGGTGGAAGTGGATCGTGTTTTAACTGCTTTATGCAGTTCAGTTCAGTTCAGGGTCACAAGACAAATCTGAGGGGTCTTGATATGATTCATGTGAGAGGAAAGAAGAAAAAACAAAGTTCTGATGCAACGTTCTGTACATTTGTTTTTATATTCAGACTTTTCTTAATTTTTACAGCGATCATTTCTGCTCTGCAGATTTTTTTTTGCTGCATATTCTGCACTGTTTGAAGTTTCCGTAGTGTAGTGGTTATCACGTTCGCCTAACACGCGAAAGGTCCTCGGTTCGAAACCGGGCGGAAACATCTTCTTTGACCTCAGATATTACAGTGGTGATATAACTCAGAAATTAAGAGCCGAACAGACGGACTGATGTACTGTAGCTTAGACCGCTGCTGCTTGACGCTATAGTGGTAAAAGCAGTATTGTCATTTGAACAGTGACCGTGCGTCGTCTTCTTTTGAGCTACTTTTTCGTTCTCAGTGGATAAATAACAGCAGAAGAACAAGAAAAGACTCCCCGTCGGGGAATCGAACCCCGGTCTTCCGCGTGACAGGCGGAGATACTGTCCACTATACTAACGAGGAAAGCCTATAGGGACAAATGGCCATCCAATCAGAACGCTGGAGCTGTTCCAGCAGACAGGGAAGTCACAGTGAAACATTTTTCTTTATGTTAAGCTGACGTGAAGCTCCCACTTGAGATTCTGCGTGGCGATGATGATGATGATGCTCAGGTGAGAGAAGGACTCACAGTGTCTACTGGGACGTCAAAAACAGGGTGGTGGGGCTGTGCTCTTTCTGAAATTCACAGCCATCTCCAATGTCTTCAGAGCTTTGAGCTCCAACCTGCTCTGTTCCAGGTCTCGCAGTCGGTGTAACTGATGCTTCAACTGCTTTCACCTCTGACACTTAACTGCTTTCAGTTGTCACATGCCAAATGACCTTTCAACTGCCCTCATCTCTCACTCTTCAAGTGACAATACTGCTTTCAACACGTACATGTAAACATGTCACATGCATTAATCTCTTGCTCTTCAACTGACATTTCAGTTCCTTTCGATGCTTACAATAAGACTTACTGACACAGTATTACTGACAACAACAACAACAAAAATGTTTACAGATCAAAAAGCATGTTTACCTTGGGGAACTGAGTGGGTGGTCATTAAATATAGATTTCTTTTGAGCAGCGTTATTTCTCTGTTTGTTTTCATGCCATTGAATGAAATTGAAATTGAATGAATGAAACTGTTGCAATAGAGCTGAATTTGAGGGCCTGTAGGCTCTCCTTGCTCAGTGACAGGTGCTGCTGGTTGAAGTGTAACAACCATCTCTCTGCTCGGGCATTTCATGAACTGTATTTGAGGAGTTCATGGATTATTTTACATTTCTTAAAACCACAGCCGCTGCACACACAGTGTCTGGCTGGTGAGCTTGCACTTTACAAAACACTAGGAAATAATGTGAATAATTCATAGCAGAGTGTGCACAGTGAAGTACACTGACGTCAACAGACAGGGACTAGCAACTTCACTCAGTCCTGGTTTGAATTGCTTTCTATTTTTCTGTTTCTCTGTAATTTACAGTACATTGATTATTTCTGCATTGCCAGTTTTCTTTGTTTCACACAGCCATTTGCAGATTTCAAAGCTGAATGTGAGGACTGTACTGAACTGACACGACTGCAGCAAGTCATTGTTTAAGGCTGGCCTAAGGTGAGGAAGTCATCCCCAAGTGATGCACAGCCAAATCTCTTGGTGCAACATTAACTTGCTGTTGAGTTGCCACTGAAGTACACTCAGCCTGTCAGTCTCAAGTGCGGGAGAGTCAAGAAAAACTAAAAGAAGCCACGTACATGACTGGTGTGAGCTGTTGCTGAGAGTTTAGCAAAGTCGATTACATGTTCGTTTGTCTGCTTTGATAACTCACCAATAGATGTAGAATTTACCTCACTTTGCTCCTTAACTAATGATTATGTCCCTTATGGATGCATATTTTAATTATTTTCTGATAATTGATGTTTGGTTTGTAAAAGTACTGAAAAAAGTGTCACAAAAGTACCCAGAACCCAAAGTGACAGCAGCACAATGTTTGTTTTGTCCAAAACATGTTTTGATATTTTAAAAATGTTTAAAAAATAGCAAATAAACTAAAATTATGAAAAGAAAAGGCAGTAAATCCTCACATTTAAGAAACATGAAATGTTTGGCATTTTTCTTTAAAAATGATTTAAAAACAGCTCAACATATTAACATTTAATATTTATGCCAACTGACTTATTGATCGACAGACTAATTGTAATACAGCACACCATGCTGGACGTGATGAAATAAAAACCTGTTGGTGTCAGTGGTGGAAGAAGTACTCAGAAGTACTTGTTCCACAAAAACAATTCCAATCTGACTGATGGAATATTAAATATGACATTATGAGGTTAATATTGATGTATCAGTAAACATTATTTCGGGTAAACAGTTTTTATGTGCTGTAGCTGGTGGAGGTGGAGCGTGTTTTAACTGCTTTATGCAGTTCAGTTCAGGGTCACAAGACAAATCTGAGGGGTCCTGAGATGACTCATGTGAGAGGAAAGAAGAAAAAACAGTTCCGATACAACATTCTTTCTCCCTTTCGAAGTTTCTGTAGTGTAGTGGTTATCACGTTCGCCTCACACGCGAAAGGTCCCCGGTTCGAAACCGGGCGGAAACATCTTCTTTGACCCAATGTTACAGTCGTGATATAAATCCACCAATTAAGAGCCTAACAGACGCACTGACGTACTGTAGCTTAGACCGCTGCAACCTGTTTGCGCCTGACGCAATGGTGGTAAAAGCAGTATTGTCATTTGAACAGTGAGCGTGCGTCGTGTTTTCTTCAGCTACTTTTCTTTCTTAGTGAATTAATAGCAGCAGCAGAAGAAGAAAAGACTCCCCGTCGGGGAATCGAACCCCGGTCTTCCGCGTGACAGGCGGAGATACTGTCCACTATACTAACGAGGAAAGCCTATAGGGACAACTGGCCATCCAATCAGGACGCTGGAGCTGTTCCGGTATACAGCTACACACAGGGAAGTGCTGTGCCCTTTTGGAATTCACAGCCATCTCCAATGTCTTCAGCGCTTGGAGCTCCAACCTGTTCTGTTCCAGGTCTCGCAGTTGGTGTGACTGACAACTTCAGCTGCACTTTACAAAACACTAGGAAACAATGTGAATAATTTTTAGAGGAGTGAGCACAATGAAGTACACTGACATCAACAGACAGGGACTAGCAACTTCACTCAGTCATGGTTTGAATTGCTTTTTATTTTTCTGTTTCTCTGTAATTTACAGTACATTGATTATTTCTGCATTGCCAGTTTTCTTTTAACACACTTGCAGATTTCAAGGCTGAATGTGAGGACTGTACTGAACTGACATGACTGCAGCAAGTCATTGTTTAAGGCTGGCCTAAGGTGAGGAAGTCATCCCCAAGTGATGCACAGCCAAATCTCTTGGTGCAACATTAACTTGCTGTTGAGTCGCCACTGAAGTACACTCAGCTCATGAAGTCTGTCAGTCATGTGGCAAAAGAGACAATTCAGCCTGTTGAGTTTCCAGGGGCCCTTTCCAGCATGTGGCTGTTGACATTGTGGGTCCATTTGAACATGGGGACTATGACTGCAGAGTTGCCATCACCCACATTGACTATTTCAGCAAATGGTCAGAAGTAGCCAGGAAAAATCACATGAAAGATGACTTTTTTTTAGCAGCCAATCAAACACATCCTCATTCTGAAGTAGCATTTTACTGTTGGCTGAGGTCGTTTTAGTCTACATCTTATAGGGCTGCAACTAATGATTATGTCCCTTATGGATGCATATTTTGATTATTTTTTGATAATTGATGTTTGGTTTGTAAACGTACTGAAAAAGTGTTACAATTACCCAGAACCCAAAGTGACAGCAGCACAATGTTTGTTTTGTCCAAAAAATATTTTGATAGTTTAAAAAGATTAAAAAAAAAAAAATGCAATTAAATAAACTAAAATTATGAAAAGGCAGTAAATCTTCACATTTAAGAAACATGAAATGTTTGGCTTTTTTCTTCAAAAATGATTTAAATCAGCTCAACATATTAACAGTTAATGTTTCTGTCAATTGACTCATTGATTGATGGACTAATCGTTTCACTTCTACTTAGATATACTGCGGTTCATCATATTTGAGAATCTTCCTAAAATTAATGAAATGGATATAATTAAGTAAAATACAAATACCTCAAAGTTGTACTTAAGTACGGTACTTGAGTAAATTAAGTGTGAGAGGGTAAACTCTATTTTGCACCCTCCAAAATGTGTTCAGTTTGAATGTGTGTTTTCATACAGCACACCATGCTGGAAGTGATGAAATAAAATCCTGCTGGTGTCAGTGGTTGAAGAAGTACTCAGAGGTACTTGTTCCACAAAAACAATTCCAATCTGACTGATGGAATATTAAATATGACATTATGAGGTTAATACTGATGTATCAGTAAACATTATTTCGGGTAAACAGTATTTAAGTGCTGTAGCTGGTGGAGGTGGAGCGTGTTTTAACTGCTTCATGCAGTTCAGTTCAGTTCAGTTCAGGGTCACAAGACAAACCTGAGGGGTCCTGAGATGAATCATGTGAGAGGAAAGAAGAAAAAACAAATTTCTGATATTTGACATTTGTTTTCATTTTCAGACTTCTTTTAATTTTGTCAGTACATCGTTCACTTGTGACTTGCAGATTTTTTTTCTCTGTTGCGTATTTTGCATCTGTCGAAGTTTCCGTAGTGTAGTGGTTATCACGTTCGCCTCACACGCGAAAGGTCCCCGGTTCGAAACCGGGCGGAAACATCTTTGACCTCAAATGTTACAAAGGTGATATAACTCACCAATTAAGAGCCTAACAGACGCATTGATATATTGTAGTGTAGACCGCTGCAACTTGTTTGCACTTGCCGCAATGGTGGTAAAAGCAGTATTGTTATTTGAACAGTGACCGTGCGTCGTCTTTTTCTGAGCTACTTTTTCGTTCGCAGTGGATAAATAACAGAAGAAGAAGAACAGACTCCCCGTCGGGGAATCGAACCCCGGTCTTCCGCGTGACAGGCGGAGATACTGTCCACTATACTAACGAGGAAAGCCTATAGGGACAAATGGCCATCCAATCAGAACTCTGGAGCTGTTCCAGCAGACAGGGAAGTCACAGTGAAACATTTTTCTTGATGTTCAGCTGACGTGAAGCTCCCACTTGAGATTCTGCGTGGCGATGATGATGCTCAGGTGAGAGAAGGACTCACAGTGTGGACGTCAAAAACAGGGTGGTGGGGCTATGATCTTTCTGAAATTCACAGCCATCTCCAATGTCTTCAGAGCTTTGAGCTCCAACCTGTTCTGTTCCAGGTCTCGCAGTCGGTGTAACTGATGCTTCAATTGCTTTCACCTTTGACACTTAACTGCTTTCAGTTGTCACATGCCAAATGACCTTTCAACTGCCCTCATCTCTCACTCTTCAAGTAACAATACTGCTTTCAACACATACATGTAAACATGTCACATGTACTAATCTCTTTCTCTTCAACTGACATTTCAGTTCCTTTCAATGCTTACAAACAGACTTACTGACACAGTATTCCTTTGAGCGCCTTGTACTCTCACACCTCAGAGACATCACTGACCCTCTCCTGGACCCCCTGCAGTTTGCCTACAGAGCCAACAGGTCTGTAGACGATGCAGTCAACTTGGCCCTCCACTTCATCCTCCAGCACCTGGACTCCGCAGGAACCTACGCTAGGATCCTGTTTGTGGATTTCAGCTCTGCCTTCAACATCATCATCCCAACTCTGCTTCAGGAGAAGCTCTCCCAGCTGAGCGTGCCTGACTCCACCTGCAGGTGGATTACAGACTTCCTGTCTGACACGAAACAGTGCGTGAAGCTGGGGAAACACGTCTCCGACGCTAAGACCATCAGCACCGGATCCCCCCAGGGCTGTGTTCTTTCTCCTCTGCTCTTCTCCCTGTACACGAACAGCTGCACCTCCAGTCACCAGTCTGTGAAGCTCCTGAAGTTTGCGGACGACACCATTTTGTCACATTAATATAAATACAACTCTATGTGTTACATTAACGCTCAACTTGGACTTCTTTCTGAAAAACAGACTGTGTTTCCGGAAAATAGCAAACAACAAAAAGCAGACTTGTGTATATATATTTAAATTGTTATATTTTGTGCTCTTATTTTAGTAGATGTGTCATGCACCAATTTCACCACAACAAATTCCTCGTATGTGTAAAAGCGTACTTGGCAATAAAGCTTTTTCTGATTCTGATTCTGAACAACAACAAAAATGTTTACACATCAAAAAGCATGTTTACCTTGGGGAACTGAGTGGGAGGCCATTAAATATAGATTTCCTTTGGGCAGCAATATTTCTCTTGTTTGTTTTCATGCCATTTCAGTCCAGCAGCTGACATGGGAGGAAGAAGTTTCTTTTATGCGTAGTCAGTCTAAATAGGAGGATGAAAATGAGCAAACAAATGCAGTTTAACAATTTGATGTGGCCACAGTCAGTCCCAGTGAATGTAGTGTTGTGGGTGTTTTTCAGGGGATCCCAAGATTCCAGTGTTGTATCAGGTGGGACGCACACGACATGGTCGCAGTTTCGCAGTGCGCTTTGTCAAGGCCATCCAGCACGGACAGCCTATATTTATCTGCCAAATGTCCACATGCAACAGGAGAGCCCTCTGCAGCACTCTGGAGTGTGTTTAAACTGCTTTATGCAGTTCAATTCAGGGTCACAAGACAAATCTGAGGGGTCCTGAGATGATTCATGGGAGAGGAAAGAAGAAAAACAGAGTTCTGATACAAAACAGATTTCTAGATTTCTTTTCATTGTCTCTTAATATATGTCAGTACATCGGTCATTTCTCTGCGATTTTTTCTGCTGCACATGTTAAGTGTTTGAAGTTTCCGTAGTGTAGTGGTTATCACGTTCGCCTCACACGCGAAAGGTCCCCGGTTCGAAACCGGGCGGAAACATCTTCTTTGACCCAATGTTACAGTCGTGATATAAATCCAACAATTAAGAGCCTAACAGACGCACTGGTGTACTGTAGCTTAGACCGCTGCAACCTGTTTGCACCTGACGCAATGGTGGTAAAAGCAGTATGGTCATTTGAACAGTGAGCGTGCGTCGTGTTTTCTTCAGCTACTTTTCTTTCTCAGTGAATTAATAGCAGCAGCAGAAGAAGAAAAAGAGGACTCCCCGTCGGGGAATCGAACCCCGGTCTTCCGCGTGACAGGCGGAGATACTGTCCACTATACTAACGAGGAAAGCCTATAGGGACAAATGGCCATCCAATCAGAACGCTGGAGCTGTTCCAGCAGACAGGGAAATCACAGTGAAACATTTTTCTTGATGTTCAGCTGACGTGAAGCTCCCACTTGAGATTCTGCGTGGCGATGATGATGCTCAGGTGAGAGAAGGACTCACAAATGGGTCTGAATACGCCTTTCCTCCTCTGTGTGCGCGCTGTACACCGTCCGGATGTAGCACGGTGCCCTCGCGGTTGAGTTCCGCCCTTTATCGTTCCGTCGACACAACGTTATTAACTATCTAACGTCATTACAAATATCGGTTTTCAGCATTTCTGAATCAGTTTAGAATTGTAGAAGATAACTGCCGTCCTTGTGTGAATCCATGTCTTCACCCATCCCTGGCGTTCCTGGTTTTGCCACAGTGCTGCACGAGCTGAGTGGTTGTTATGTGGTTAGCGCCCTTGGTTACCACTTTCCACCCATCATGCATCACTGTAGGGAGAGCTTTGTAAGGTAACTTGGGCAACGTCAACCTGTTAAAAAAAGACAACATAGCGGAATAGGTGGAAATTAGTGTTATAGGTGAACAGATAGCGTAGCTTTCTGCTATCTACTTTCTTAAATGCATAGAAAAGAGAAACATTATCAGTAAGCATCCACCTCCGACGTAAGTTAACGACGCCTAGCTATTAGCTACATGGCTAGCTAGCGTCGATGAACGCAAGCCGCTACTTCAGGGACCAAGAATTATATCGTTTGCGAGTCAATACTGTTCAATTATTCATGGGAATGTCAATTATTGCTACCGAGTCACCATGCTAACTTGATCACCAATCGGCTAAAATGGTAATAATGTACTGAAGACTATACATAGCAAATGAAATGGTATCTAACTTGGTGTCACAACCTGTTTCAGGGTGTATGGATGCAAATAAGAGCGAACTTTGGTAATTGAAAGAATGGAGAAGGAGCAGCACACGTCTGTTGTCTTCAATTTTTCGAAAAGAGAGCTGTTTACTACGAACAATGGATACAAATCCATGCAGAAAAGACTAAGAGCTCAATGGAAAATTCAAAGGTATGATGTTTGGGGTATAACTCTAACCTGTCTCTGCTCTCTGAGGCAACTTTCTTTGACTTAACTGACATAATCTCCATAGTTTTACAGTACTTTTGAGGAACTCCTCGGTTGCTAATTAAATGCCGTCTCACCTAGTATGAAGGAAGAGCTGTCTTTGGAGAAGCTGAAGGGTGTCAAGTTGTGGATAACTGCAGGCCCCAGGGAGAAGTTCACAGCATCAGAGGTGATGTATCAAAAGAGAGAAAAAAATGGCATTTTACAGTTAAAAATGTTGTAAAATATGTGTTGTTAATTTCTACATAACAGCCATTGACATGGGGGGATGGTAGACATGGTTAGCTTACCAGCCACAACAAAATGAACTTTTACTGTGCTGCTTTTAAATTCTGCACATTTCCACACTGTTGTCCCACTTTCTCTCAGCTGGAGGTACTGAAGCACTACCTGGACGGAGGAGGAAATGTCCTGGTTATGCTGGGTGAAGGAGGAGAAATGAAATATGACACCAATATCAACTTTCTCTTGGAGGAGTTTGGAATAATGGTCAACAATGGTGCATATTGGGATTTGTTGAAATGACAGTTGACATCATCTCTGCACTTATCGGTGTTTGTGATAGTTGTATTGAATTCTCTGCTGCTGGATTTCTTTCTCTCCATCGCTGCTGCAGATGCTGTTGTGAGGAATGTATATTACAAATACTTCCATCCTAAGGAGGCGCTTGTGTCCAATGGTGTGTTGAACAGGTTTGTTGTCACAGTATTCTTTTTACCACACAGCCATTTTGTACTGAATATGTCCCTGAGTGTTTGTGCCTATAAATATGCATTCAGATTTAGTCTAATTAATGTACTTCACTTAAAGTCACAATGTTGTGCCTTTTTCTTCTTCAGAGAGATTAGTCGGGCTGCTGGTAAAGTGGTCACCGGAATCATTGAAGATGAAAATGTTGGAAACAATGCACAGTAAGAGATTTGCTTTCATAATCTTCTATGTGATGTACTGCAGCTACGGTTTTGCAGGGGCTTTGAATGCAAACTGTTGTCTTTGTGTAGGGCTCTCACATTTGTGTACCCATATGGTGCCACACTGAGTGTGATGAAGCCTGCTGTGGCTGTTCTTTCAACTGGCTCAGTCTGCTTCCCCCTCAACAGGCCCGTCCTGGCCTTCCATCAAGGAAAGGTCAGAGGCACAATGTTGTTTTCATACTCATTCCCAGACTGTATAATACTACTTGTGACAAGATGTTGGAAGCTGTTTTATCTCTTATGAAGGATGCTGGCAAGCTGGTAGTGTTGGGTTCCTGCCACATGTTCAGTGACCAATACATAGACAAAGAGGAGAACAGTAAAATCATGGTGAGTGTAGTTAACATTTAAATATGTTTTGTCCACTAATATATCAGATGGGTAGAAGAGTATTCTGCTCTGTTGTGGAACTTGTCAAGCATAAATGTGCTTTTACATTCCAGGATGTTGTTCTTCAGTGGCTCATGACTGAGAATATTCAGCTCAATCAGATTGATGCTGAAGACCCAGAGGTAAGAAAGTATACTTGAGAAGAGAAAAGCATCACTAATATTGTCTTTTAAATAAGCTAACACCCATCTTGTCCTTTTGCCCCTTAGATTGCAGATTACACCATGTTGCCAGACACCGGGTGCTTGTCCGAACAGCTCAGAGTGTGTTTACAAGAGGGTGATGAAAACCCCAGGGACTTCACCTCTCTCTTTGATATGTCTCTGTTCAATTTGTCAACCGACACCTTACCCCAAGTCATCAGGTGAGAATGCAAAATACACCTGAGCGTGTCGCTGCTCTCTGATTCTTTATCACTAAAACATGTTTAAAATGTTTTCTGCAGTGCTTACAAGCAGCTTAATGTCAAAAATGAGCCACTTCAGCTGATCACACCACAGTTTGAGACCCCTCTGCCTCAGCTTCAACCTGCTGTAAGTTTCAGTCACATTGTTAACATCCATTTCTCCAGTCATATGCAGCTGAAATGTTAAGGGAGCAAATATTTTGCTCTTAAGTCCAAAAACTTTAAACACAGGAAGTGGGTGTTGTCTTTTAGGTCTTTCCACCAGCCTTGAGCGATTTGCCTCCACCCATGCTGGATCTGTTTGATCTAGATGAAACGTTCTCTTCTGAGAAAGTGCGACTGGCACAGCTCACCAATAAATGTAAGTTCAGTGCTTTACTTAGCAAAATAATTCACTGGTTAGATTTAAACTGGCGATAGAAGGTCTTACTACATATATCTGTTTCCTTTTTTTTTTTGTAAACCGGCTCCATTTCCAGGTACAGACGATGATCTAGAATTCTATGTGCGAAAATGTGGGGAAATTCTGGGGGTGACACCAAAGTTGGATAAAGATCAGAGAGATGCCAAGCACATCTTGGAACATGTTTTCTTCCAGGTTGTAGAATTCAAGAAACTCAATCAGGTGAGACATTCTTAAAACTCCTGCCATTAAAGTGTATCTTGCATTGAAGGCTTCCTCTAAATGTACATTTCCCCCCTGCAGGAACATGACGTTGACACAGATGCACGATTCACTCCGTTGTGATTGGATTCATGAAACATGATTTTCAACTCTGCCTTTTCAATACAGTGTACCATGACCGAGCAGATGACTATATTTTTTAGCAGAGGAGGTAAATGGACTGTTACAGTAGATATGGACCGTATATCAACATGTGCAGATGAGGAGCTCTGTACAAGTTCATTTTTATATTTTTTGGTTGTATTCCATTTTGGAAAAAAATTGTAAAATACACTTAAATAAAATACTTTTTTTATTTAAATCTTTGTTAAAGACATTTACATGAATCTTTATTGTTAACTAAACACAGCATCTTGGTATGTACATGCAGAGTTTTAAAATCCATGTCAGATTATCCTCGATGTATGGTGGCTGCAGAGGCAAACAATCATGTACGCCTCATAACGTCATACTTCTTCCTTCCAAACCTTGGAATTCCTCCATGTTCAGGGTTGTGTAGAGGGACATTCTTGGCCACGTCAGGGAGAAACTTCAGCGACTGAATGCTGTGAAGACTGGGGTTTTGGACTTGAGGTTAGCTCCACAGCACTGGACTCAATGTAGGGTTTGGGGCTGTTGCTGTCAGGTTTGATCAAAGAAACATCCCATGGCATTTGAAAAGCTGGGACATCACTGTACAGCTGGTCAAAACAAGCAGCATTTTTCTGCTTTTGAAGGAGCATGAAGGGAGTGGAGGACTTTCCCTGTGAAGGCACAGCCAGGAGACAATTGTTCATCTCTTGAGCGCTTAAGCTGCTCATTGAAAAGGCCTGAGAGGGAGAAATGGCATCTGATGACAGGCAGAGAGAAGCCAGGATGGACTGTTTGCCATCAGATCCATCAGCCATGGTATCATTTGACGCTCTTGTGGTGGACAGTTGTTCCAGCGACAAAGCAGACAGCAAACTCTGTTCCTCAAAAAACCTTCTATCAAGCTCTGATGGAGATGAAAACTCAAAACTTTTCATATCTGGGAGGTAAAATGTTTCATACCAGTTGGAATTAGATCATTTGATAAGACTTAAATGAATAAATCCATTTTGGGAATAAAACCAGTTTTCTTACCTTTAATAACAAAAGCTTGCTCCATTGTTTCCTTTGGCTCTGTGAGTGTCAGCTGAACTCCAGGTGGGTTTTAAACTGCAGAAGCTGCCTGTTAATTGACCCAGCTGGAGGCTGAGCAGGTCATCAGACTGGAGGAGTGGAAACATTCAGCCTTTGTTTTTCATGTTCTTTTTATTAGCATTTTAAATAAAATGGTATTTGGATTATATATGTTATGTTTTTAAAATGTTTTTGTTCCTTTAAACCTAAAAATTTGACTGAGCACTCAAGTAAATAAAACTAGGACTCCGGACAACAAGTTATATAATATTATCAATAAATGAGATTATTGGTTTTTCGTAATTCTGACTGATATTATAAACATCTATTTGTTTCTTTTAATTATTTTCCATTTTGCTCACTTTTTTAATAATGGGGGGGGGGGGTATACATGACAACAGGATTGAGTTTGTCAATATGTCGTCAAAAGCATAAATATAATCCCATTTGTAGGTAGAGCTATGACGTAATATAACCCTGCCGAGTAGGCCTTGAAAATGTAACTTTTTTTGTCAGGACATTAGGACGAGCACTTTTTAGTGAAGATTTTATTTTGAAGCTCCTACCGGAAGTTCTCCGTACAGCTGCTTGACCCTACGCGCACATCTAATGCGCATCGACGTCACTATCCGGTTTCGACGATAGAGAAGGGCGCGAGATAGGAATCCAGGAGCGCGGACAAACTGGGCGCTCCGCTCCAGCAGGGTTCAAGCAGCAACATTACCGGTCAACACCACAGCTCCGAGCCTCCTTTACCACCACTGACCTCTTCTAAAAGACGACATACAGACAACACGACGGTATAATACCGAATGTACACGTACATGACGGGTAACGGCAGCAGGACAAATCACCGTCTGACCGTAAACAACAGAAACAGAGGGAAATGTCTTGGTGGTCGCGCGGGTAAGATGTTGATCTTTGTTGCCCGAATTAACAGTAACATGAATAGTGTTTATTTTACCACAGACGATTTTAACGTTAAATCATGTCACAGTATTAGTGGCAGTCAGTTGGCTCAGGTGAAAGGTTTGCTTTTTGACCCGTTCCTGTAGCTTCTGACTACTTCACGGACTGTGCCGCCCTTTTCCGGAGTATCACGATCAGCAGGATTCAGTGGCCGATTTAACGCAGACACTCTTTGTGTTAATTACAGTTGTCTCACTGAGCACGTTACTTTGTCAAGCGGTACTTCATGGCAGGGATTGCCGCTAAGAAATAAACCTGATAGTCAACTTTTCCTCGCCGCACCACAAGGGCGGTTCACACGCTAGTCTCTGCGTTCACTGTCAGCTTTATCGGGCTCATCACAGCTGTGTGTTTCTCAGAGAGGATGGAGAGGAAGCCATGAACCAAGACACCGACTCTGATGTGGCAGAACAGAGAGATGGTGGGAAAGTGAAGGTGAAATGGACACAAGAGGAGGTGATTGCCCTGACTTGTCTCACTCATTTGCATGTCTGTCAAAGTAAGTACTGGCTCAGTAGGACAGCGGACATAAACGTGCACATTTTGTTTCTGTTTATAGGATGACAAGCTCAAGGCGCTGGTTCAAAAACTGGGAACGAATGATTGGAAATATATTGCCAGCTACATACCGGTGAGTTTGATTGCCTTTTTGTGGTTGCTCATAGTAAACTTTCGGGCTTAGCTGCTTTCTAATCCCATCCCATTTGTTTTTCTCAGAGTCACACTGAGCACCAGTGCCAGCATCGTTGGTATAAGGTCTTGGATCCAGAATTGATTAAAGGTCCTTGGACCAAAGAGGAGGATGAGAAGGTAGGTGACATGCTATCTTAGCAGTGCAGAGGTTTAAAATCGGTGTGAGAACAGCAGACCCAGTGCAGTTCATCAGGAGTTGTGACTAAGATGCCTTCCCCTCATTCCTCAGGTCATAGAACTTGTGAATCTTTACGGCAACAAACAGTGGGCAATGGTAGCCAAGCATCTGAAGGGCAGACTGGGGAAGCAGTGTAGAGAGCGCTGGCACAACCACCTCAACCCCAGTGTGAAGAAGTCATCATGGACGGCCGAGGAGGACCTCATCATCTACAAGGCTCACTGCCTGCTCGGAAACCGCTGGGCTGAGATCGCCAAGCTGCTCCCTGGAAGGTAAAAACTCTGCATCAGCGCTATAGTCAGCTGTGTGTAAATAAAGCCGCCCCCTTCTGCAGAGGACTCATGTTCTTATATTTATTCACAGGACTGATAATGCAGTGAAGAATCACTGGAATTCCACCATCAAACGCAAGTTAGAGATGGGCTTCTATGCTGGTGAGGTCTTCAGGCCAAACGAGCTTGAGGAGCTGTTGGCCCGTGTTAATAAAGACATGCAGGTGAGCTGTCCCCCCACGATGTTCTCCTCCAACACTGGATGCATTGTTGAACCGTACTGATAGAAAATCCTGTTTTTTGATTACGTAGATGCCCAGTTGCTCTCAAGATGGTGCAGAGAAGGACCCAGAGCAGCAAACACATCCTTCAGTAAGCAAACAAGCACAGCAATTTGAAAAATGTCTCAGTTTAGACACTGGCTTTAGATAATTTCATCTCTGCCAACAGACTGGTTTGAATGAAGTCTACAGAAAGACTGTCTGTGCTACACAGCAGTGATTATGTTTTTAATGTCGTTGTTGTAATAGATATCTACCTTTTCCAGCAGTTGCAGGAGCCGCAGGTCTCAGCCTCTGTTAAAGTCGACCCAAGCAAGGCAGGACCGTCAAAGCCCGTGTCCTCTCCAAAGGACAGTTTAAGCCCCAAGAATGAGACAGACAGCACAGGCGAAATGAGCTGCTCCAGCTGGACGGTGGACAGCTCTGGCTTTCTCTCCCCGACTGGCCCAGTGCTGAAGGAAGTGTTGGACATGGTGGACGGTGTAAGTACCCCTAATAACCGACCAATAGCACGTGATTTAAATATGCATGCTGTGCTGATACTACACATCTTTGCTGCTGCATTACAACCTCTTTTTACCCATCAATGACAAATAGCGCTGTTGACACAAAAAGGGACTGTTTACTAATCTGTGCTGTGTTAATATATTGCCATTCTTGAAAGATGCAGTGGCATGAAAAAGTTTGGGCACTCCTGGTGAAAAGCATAAAGTTAAAGATAAAGCATTACCTCCATGCCTTGATCACAGTCATCATTAGGAGAGGTGATGCAAATTTCAAGGCTTTAGAAATACTCCTATTCCTCAAACCATGTCCCAACACTCAACAGCCATGGGCTCCTCCAAGCAGCTGCCCAGCACTCTGACTACTCTCACCACCAACTGGACCGGAGGGTTTACTGCAGGAGGTTTACATGTGATTATTCACAGTTAGCTGTGAGTTACTTAACGTTATGGTAGATCACACTCAGTGTTCTAATCTGTCAAAATGATGGACGGCCTTCAGGTTTTTGTGTCACTGTAAGAGAAAAATGAGTCACTTGTGGAAAATATTCAGTAAACATGACCCCTGCTCTGGAGTGGTGGTGTACTGTTCGTCTGTGAGGCAACACAAATATGCCCTTCATGGAAGAGTCATCAGAAGAAAACTTTCCTGCATCTGAAGCACAAAACTGAGCACCAAAGGTCTGCAAAGGAACATCTTTTGTTGGTGTCAGTGTTACTGCGCACTGGCCATGCAGGGTTTTCTGTTCATTTGAAACTGTAAAAGATGAACATTAACTTTTATGACCTTTTACCTTTTTACTTCCCCACACTTATCCAGGCACAGGAAACGTGTTAAAACACAAAGCTGTAATATTTCAGAATAGTGACTAGATGTCCAACTCACAAGTAAAATGTCTCCTCTGCTCTCAGGACCTCGATGGTTGGTGCAACCTAGCAGCCTTTGACCTGCCTGAAGACAGTCCGAGCCCAGAGCGCCACCAGTTCCGCCTGGAGGGCAGCGCCTTGCAGGAGCTGAGCAAAGGCAGCAAGGGGGAACTCATCCCTATCTCTCCGAGAGGGGTCACACCGCCCTCCATACTGAACCACCGGAGCCGGAGACGCATCGCCTTGTCTCCTGATACCAATAACTCCATGACTCCCAAGAGCACTCCTGTCAAAATCTTGCCCTTTTCTCCATCTCAAGTAAGTCCTTTAATCCTGTAGCACTGATGTCACAGGGGGTGGTCCACTAACTAATGTGTTTTTTCAGTTCCTCAACATGTGGACCAAGCAGGACACGCACGACCTGGAGAACCCGTCCCTCACGTCCACACCAGTGTGCAGCCAGAAAGCTATTGTTACTACTCCGCTACAGCGTGACAAGACCCCGCTCACTCAGAAGGAGAACTCAGCGTGAGTGGTCTCTACCCAGGGACTGATTCCATTTTGAAATCTCTAATCAAACCTCCAGTCTCCTCTCCCTCCTCTTTATTAGCAAAGATCAGCTGATCATCTCATGCCAGTTTATTTCATATCATATCAACATTTGAATGTGATCAGCTTCGTACTTCTGAATCAGGATGTGTTGCTTGTGATGTGCAGGAAGCTGCGTTTCATACATTAAGCTGCATTTTGAGGTTGTAAATGCAGATTGTGGACATTAGTTACTTTCAAGTGTCTAAAGGTAAACCTAATAAGATTCACATTTTGTTTTCATGTAGATTTGTTACACCCAACCACAAGTCCGAGCTCTGTACGACCCCACGAACTCCGACGCCGTTCAAAAACGCCATGGAGAAGTACGGTGCTCTGCTGCCTCTGGTGAGTGCCTGTGACCGTCAGTGAAGAGCAGTGAGTTCAGTTTGTTTTCAGCAGCCCTGCATTAACATGGGTTTTCTGTGTAATCGTAGCCTCAGACTCCGAACCTTGAAGACGACATAAATGAAGTCATCCTAAGAGACGCTGGGATTGACTTGGTTGTTGTACGCTCTACTCCACCTGAACAAAGGCGCAAAACAGCGGTAACTATGACTCAACTGTAACGCTTAGCACCTCTTTCAGTCCTTCAACCCCTGTTAAAGGTGTGGTGAGTCAGAGGGTCGGCTGACAGGCTGTTCTGTGCGTGTGTGTGTGTGTGTGTGTTGGGAAAAATTCAGTTTTTGTACCCACCCCGACCTCTGTTAAAGGGAAGCAAGTGAAGTGGCTCAGACTGAGCTGCACAGCACTATCTCAGCCAATCAGCAACAGGTGGTGTTTATGCTTTTGTTCAGAACAAAGGGAAGGCGAGGAGGGACGGGGGGGCGGGAGGGACGGTGAATCTGGCATGCTAATGTGTAATTACATTGTGAAGAGGGAGAGATGCAAATATCAGCTCTTACTAATGCTGTAGACTGTCTGTAGATGGAGAATTGGAAAGTTTGACTGCTTGGAAACATTGAGGCCTTGCTGATTTTCAGATCCATACAGCTTCACACCTTAGAGCACAGTGACAGTCTACCACTGCTGATCAGCAGGCGGCTGCACAGGAGCAGCTGAGTGAAATCCTGGTTTCACACACTTGACCCAACCAGATATTTCTACCTCTCTGCTGCCAGAGCCATTCAAGAATGCTTTGAGCTAATATGTTTTAGCTTCCACGCTATAACACTAATGAACCTAACGTGAACAGCTCAGTGCTGGCCTTGCTCCATTTTGCCTGGACAGAAATTGTACCTTGTTCTTGCTTAAGCTATTTATTCATATCTCTGTTTTTTGACCGTCTTTATCCCCAGCATCGGCCTCCAATGAAGAAAGTGCGGAAATCATTGGCCCTAGATGTCGTGGACTGCCCAGTGACATCTACATCCAAACGCAAATCCCTCAAAACTGAGGCCAAATACAGCATCAAGGTAAACAGTGTGGAAATGTGTTATTCGTCTGTCTCTAGGTTGGATGCAGCCTAATTCTTTTTTTGTCCCATTTCTTTGGCCACAGGAAGAACCTGTGATAGTATCCCTCAGCTCCTCCTCATTTTGCACTAAGCAGCATGAGAATATTTTGGATCAGGGCTTTCTTTTGGGACCGAGTGACAGCGCCATATTTCCCAGCACAGGGCCCCCGATTCTGGTAAGTTCCGCCTGTAACCTTGAATATCCTCATCAATGGAGTATTTAACATGACTTTACTACTTGAACCTAATTCTACTGTGTTTTATTCCCTCTCTCTTCAGATGTCAAAAGAATGGGAGACGGTCGTTTGTGGACAAACTAAAGACCAGCTCATAATGACGGAGAAAGCAAGGCGCTACCTTCGCTCGATAAAATCCCACGCTCCCAACCGGGCCCTGATTCTGTCCTGAGACACCAACACATTCCACATACACAGCTTCATCTTGCTGTTTTTTTCCCCCTGCTGTTTGCTGTAATCTGTGGTGGAGAAAAGAACATGTCATGTGTAGGTTTAGTAAAGTTTTTGAACAAGTCATCAGCAATCAAGCTCTGCCACTAAGAGAGAGAGTGATGCTTTTAGGTTTAGTCTCACTCCTGTGGCGTTGTGAGAGAAGTTAATCACATGTCATGGTATTATTGTCACTAAACATGTTTGAAAAGAGTGACGGTAAAATTGAAAAATCACGGTTATGTACTTTTGCTATCATTGAAAAGACGTGTTTTTACATTGCATAATGTGTCTGTAATGTAACAGTTTTTTAACGTGTGGAGAGTACAAACCCCCCGGTTGCGCCTCTGTATCTGAAGTGCTGCTGTAAAACTAGAATATGGAGTGCGTTCAGCCTGGTTGATCAGTAGTGCATTTAGAGATGAGGGATCCATGTTGAAAATGTTAAGTGAACATTGTCTTGTTGTAACATCAGTTTAGCATGTGTATAGATTTATATGTCTCAATACACATCAGGAGCGAAGGCCTCACATGGGGAAAATTAGACATCTGCTCCAGATAGTAACTGCAGCACACGTCAATAATCCATCAAGGTGGTTTACTAATTATTGAGGTCAATGTGATGAATATACTGGGGACAGTTTTCTGCTATATCCAAGTAGCTGAAATGTAACAGAGGCGTGAAAGCCTGACCAATGGGGTGCCCAATCTTTTCTACTTGTATTGTTATGATGTTACATGGTTCCCTGAACTGACCAACTTCCTGTGCAAAGTGTCACTCTGCCCGCTGTGCTGGCATTATGAAAAATCATTAAGAATTAGGAATCTGACATAAAGAGCATTGCACCTCACAAAAAAATAAAACCGCATGAACAGCAATTTATATTGTATTTTTAAGTTAATTTTAATGTTTTTGTTTGTTTGTTTTTCTGCTAGAAAAACCTAGCAGGCCAAATCAAACCTCATGACATATTTCCTGCCGAGCCATCTCTGGTCAGTCCTGCTCTGCCAGTATTGATTTTGAGGGTATTATGTTCTTTGGCACTGTTTGGAAGTGTTTAGTGTTGTATGTTTTTACTTGATCTTACAACATTTTGTTAAGAACTTAAATAAAATATATGTCCAATACACATTTTCCCTCCTAATTATGAGCACAGAGCAGCTTAATAATTAAATTAAAATGCATATTAAGTGTAAACCTGCCATCTGACATTTGAGTAGTTGTTATAACAGGCTCAGCTAAGTGAAATGATGTGCTCAACAGGTGACTGACAACTAACAGGACTGTTAGAGAAGAGTAGTTTGTCAGCTTTTAATCAGCTTTTTTCAGAACCCGTCCATACTTTACATCCACACGTGATTTGTATTCAACAGACACTTTCTTCAGAGATTTTTTTTCTAACGTACATATAATTAATGTATCACAATTTATCACAAATGGTTCTTAAACGCGTAAACCATCACGCCCGTTTGTCAAATGATTCACGCTATTACCTTCTAATGATCATATTAATTATGGCAATAAATCGGTAATACAATTGCGATTAAATCATCATTCTTATTTTTAAATGGCACACTGCCTGATTTTGTGTGTACGTGTACTTAAATCGCTTTTATTTTGAAACGTCAAATATACAACCGGATATTACACTTCTGGTGACAGCTCACTCTGTGGGACACCGGAAGCAATCGTCGGTTTTGGTGACGCTGCATAAGACGGCAAGACATGGACCGGTTTAGTAAGTGAATTATTTATTAAATTTTGAATATAACGATAGATAGGCATTTTGGTCGTGCTATTTAGTTATTATATGATATTACGGAATTGCCACTTTTGGAAATGGTGGACAGTATCCCTCACGGCGCAGTGTGTTGCCTCCTGCTGACGGTAGCTAGCTTGCTTCGCAAGTTAGCTCAACCTGCAATGAGCTGGCGAGCGTTATCTCAATGAATGAATACATATCGTAACAAGAGAGTGCAGTAGAAAAATGCATTATTGTTCCCTCTTCTCGGCGGTGATAAATACAAAAGGTAAATACCTTTCGACCAGCCCGAAAGTTAAACTGTGTTACTGTGACCGCAGGGCTGTTCGGGTTGCTCCTCCTCAGCCTGGCTCTTGCTGGGGCTCAGGCGCTCACACCGGCGCACTACCTCTCCCTGTCTGATGTGGCCCGACTGCAGAACCTCCTGAGCCAACAGTCCACCGACCTGGAGTCCGCATACTACTCTGCTGTTGGTTTGACCAAGCTTGGAGCAACTGTTCCCGATCACAAGGTAAGAAAGTCACGCCATTATGCGGCTAGTAGTTCTGCTCATAGAAGCGTGGTCTCTTGAGATGAACACTAAGGCACCAATCAGTTAAACCAGTAATGCACATAACATGAAATGTTGATGTTCTTTGGCTTTTGTTGTGTTTTTTGTTTGTAGGGAGTATGCCAGTTCGTCAAATCCCAGCTTGACCCCACTAGCATTGACTCTCTGTTCTTTGCTGCTGAGACCAGTCAGGCCATTTCAGGATGTGAGGTATGAAAATATTGTTCCTGCTTTGGCCTTCATATCTGTCCCACTGCCACTGGGCAAAATAGAAGAATTTCATTTCACAATATTAAAAGGACCTTGTTCTCATATCAAATCATTTTTCAAACCTACATGAACTTCATGGCATGAACGTGCAGTACTATGTTGCAGACCCATAAGTGCCAGACCTTTTAAACGAGATTTTTGTTCACATAGATCCCTGTGTCCAATGAAACCCGTGACATCCTCCTGGCAGCAGTCAGCGAAGACTCGACTATGACTCAGATTCATCGGGCCGTGAGCGCAATCAGCTCTCTCGGTCTTCCTCTGGCTTCCCAGGAAGTTGTGGGTGCCTTGACAGGTCGCATCAACAAGGAGGACAACGTTATGGCGTAAGTGTTAGTGGTGCTGGTTAGGCAGTGCAGTAGCATTCTGTGTGGAGGGTCCTGCAGTGGTCAAGAGCAAATGATCTGAGCGATTTCATTTACAATTATATGTTCTCCTTGGACAGTATCACTTTGGCTCTGCACACAGCAGCCCGTCTCTCCCAGCAGGCAGAACTTGGAGGAATACTGGAGGAAATTGAGGTGAGCTCTTTAACTTCCACCAGGGGGTGCTGTGTCTCTGTTTTTTGATTTAGAGCAAGATAATTATGTACAGAGGTGTTTTTTTTGTTTGTTTGTTTGTTTGTTTGTTTGTTTTTTGAGAATAATCAAGTTTTGACCCACTCTTCTTTTTCTACTCAGGATCTGACAGCTCGTTTGGATGATCTTGGTGGCATCTACCTCCAGTTTGAAGAGGGACTTGAGGCGACTGCCCTGTTTGTGACTGCTGCCTATTCCCTGTCAGATCATGTGGATATGGAGCCCCCTCTGAAGGAGGTTTGTTATCTGTTCATCAGATGTTACTTCAAGTTTTGGCTTTTCTCTGCATGTATTTTCTTTCTTTGAAACTGACAGAAGATGTATTCTCCACACAGGACCAGGTTATCCAGCTGGTGAACTCTATCTTCAGCAAGAAATCCTGGGACTCTCTGGCTGAGGCCTTCAGTGTGGCAAGTGCTGCAGCTGCACTCTCCAACAACCGCTTCCATGTGCCGGTCATCGTCAGTGCTCAGGGCCCAGCCACAGTGTCCCACAGCCAGCCAACCCTGCAGGTACAGATGTTGATCTGGGCCTAGCTACAGTCCTCTGCATGGTTTCCAATCAACTCATAGCGATGCTGTTTCTCTGTCTCATTCACAGCTCCTTGTTACTGATGTCATGTCTCAACCTCTGGCCTCTGCCAACGTGCTGGTGGAATCTGCGTACGCTGTGGGCTCCAAGAGCGTCATACTCAGCCAAGCACCTTTCACACTTAATGAGTATGTATCATTGGAGAGATAGCTGTTAGCTTTACACTACTTTCCCTGAAAATGATCCCAAAAATGCCCAAAATCCCCAAAAAGTACTATTATTCTTTCTTTCCCCTGATTTTCAGTGGCGTCTTTGAACTGAACTTCATGTCCAACCAGCCAGCCAGCGGGTACTACCAGTTTACCGTCGCAGTGACCGGAGATAGTCGGCTGGTTGCCAATCATGTTGAGGTGAGGTGACAGTCGATATCGGAGTCACAACATTTAGTAAAGTGGAAAAAAGCACTGTGTATCCAGTGAACCACTGGCTGATACCAGTCATACTTACATAATTTAACTTTGTATTGTGACTCTGTCCACCTGTAGCTTAAAGTGAAGGTGTCCACTGAGGTGGCTGTCACTAACATGGACCTCTCTGTGGTGGATAAGGACCAGAGTATCGGCACAAAGACCAGCAGGTAAGGAGACAAGTTTCCCATGTGAAGCCTTTCTCTCTGACCCCTCTTAGCATGAAAATAGAACATTAAACGTTTCTCTTTTTTTTAAATGACTCAGGGTGGACTATCCCTCCAAAGCCAAGAGCTCCTTCACAGCAGACAGCCACCAAAACTTCGCTATGTCCTTCCAGCTGGTTGATGTCAACACTGGAGTGGAGCTTACACCTCACCAGGTGTGTTATCAGCATCAGACATCAGCACTTCATTTGGTTTCATAAACACTTTAACCACCGTACATTTGTGATATTTTACACCCGGTTGGCGAGAACAATCATGGAAACAGCAAACTGCTGTGACCAGTTAGGAAATATTGAGCTCTAGTTCAGATTAAGACCTATTTGCCTTCTCTGTCCCAGACTTTTGTCCGGCTGCACAATCAGAAGACTGGCCAAGAGGTTGTGTTTGTGGCTGAACCTGACAGCAAGAATCTCTACAAGTTTGAGTTGGACACAGCAGAGCGGAAATCAGAGTTCGACTCCATCTCTGGTACCTATTCCCTCTACCTCATCGTTGGGGACGCTACCCTGGAGAACCCCATCTTGTGGAATGTGGTGAGTGTGTGTTCAGACCTGGTGGCGGTAATAAGGATTATTTATTGATCTAACAAGTGCTCAGCCAGTGAGCGGCTGATGTTTGGCTCTAAAATTGAGTTGTAATCTTTTAAAAGGCTGATGTCGTCCTGAAGTTTGTGGATGAAGAGGCTCCAGCTACCGTTCAGCCCAAGACTCTTTATGTACCCAAACCAGAGATCCAGGTAACACTCACGTACTCCTTATTTATACCAGAAATACTGCATGCTGATGGGAAATCAAGCCACATGCGGGAGCTCCCAGTCCAGAAGTTTAAAGTCTCCTCTTGTCCCTGCAGCACTTATTCAGAGAACCAGAGAAGAAGCCTCCCACGGTGGTTTCCAATACCTTCACTGCACTCATCCTGTCTCCCTTCCTGCTTCTGCTCATCCTGGTAATATTGCAAATCTTGTGCACAATGGCTTCCTGTTTTAGTTAGCAACTTATTTATGGAAATTATTTAGAAAGTAATTGTATTTAGAGGCACACCTAGAAACTAACCTACTTCCATTATTGATCAAAAGCTGTTTTAATCGAGCGTTAAGCTTTGTTATTCCTGTCGTATGCACCGTGTTCCCAGAAAAGCTCTTCAGTCAGAAGCCTTCATACGCAGTGAATGAGGCTCCAGTACTGCATGAATATAATGCTTGTTTTAATTTGGAATCACAAAAGCTACGGTGTGTTCTTTTCTCTGGCATTTGCAGTGCTGAGTAATAGTAATTGTTGCAGTGGATCAGTGCATTGTGTGTTAGGTGGTAAACAATTTTTCAGCCCTTTTGTTTGCAGCCCTTGCAGGGGATGAAAATCACATTGTCTTTTATTCCCCCTCTCGTCTGTAGTGGTTTAAGCTCGGAGCCAACATCTCCAACTTCAGCTTCTCTCCCAGCACCATTCTGTTCCATGTAGGACACGCAGGTTAGTCCCAGTCTCTGAGATGAAGTGTTTATCACAGATGTGATGAATTGCAGTAGTGACCGTGTTTGACATTGTGCATTATCATAATAAATTTCAGAAATACATTATTCATGAAATTCCGCAAATAAAGTCTCGTTATGAATTGTCCCCGCCGACTATAACATCTCGCAAACAGCTGAGCCTCCATCCAAATTTAGCAAAAATGTTCACAGAATTTCCAGAAAATCCTCAAAAGAAAACTAATTAATGTGTGTTTCATTCGCTATACATATTCAAATCATTATACTTACTATGGAAATGATTATAAAGTTATTTTCCAGCAGCTGTTTTGTTTGGATGTTCATGCTCAAGCTTGCTGGGTTGTTTCGTTTCAGCCATGCTCGGCCTGATGTACGTCTACTGGACCCACCTGAACATGTTCCAGACTCTGAAGTACCTGGCGATTATCGGCGGTGTAACCTTCCTCGCTGGGAACCGCATGCTGGCCCAGAAAGCAGTGAAGAGGTATGTGTTCCCGATGGCGCCTGGCACAAATAGTTCCACGTGATGTTGTCGCCATACCAGAAAAGTATCAATACTTTTTGACAACTGTAGTTCCTCGAAAGTCTTAATCCCAGAGAGACAGCCTGGCCCCTCTCAGACGACGAGGACTCTGGTGCTTTGAGGCCTCTTGGTCGTTCGTAGCCTTAAACCTGAGTCAAAGTGCCTATTCCATATCGGCAGCTCCTCAGTTGCTCCCCAGAGACTGATTTCAATACCAGGCTCTCTGCCAGGAGAGCTCGTGCGTACTTGTACCAGGAAAGAAGTGCAGCGGCAGGATGTGCAAGAGCGATGATCTGAGTGGGCAATTTCTTCACCATCAATATGTAGAGCCCTCAGAGAGCCAGAGTGAGCAATTTGTAGCCTGTGTCACCGACTCCCGACGTCACTCTGTAATTGTTCACTTTTACTTCTTGCTTTTACAACAGCCCATTTAACCCTTTCAAGCAAGTCGAATATTGCAATTAATGATTTCCCAAATGTCATTTTGCCAGCGAGGACTTTTTGTCCCTTCTGTCCTGCTAATCTCTGTCTCCGTGCAGCTGGTGCCAGTGTCTTTTTAACCCCTCTATCCACACCTCGCTGTCTCTTTATTCCTTTTTCAGGATTGCTGCAGAGCAAAGTAGTAGGTTGGCAAAGTATAGGAGCCTACGATAGAGCCCTCATTTGTAAGAAATGAGTCGGTCGTGCTTCCAGGCTGAAGTAAGGGCGCCCTCATAGACTGCATCCACAGTGCATATCCATAATGGCTGGCAGCGTGCATGGCTGTGCGGTGCTCACTCATTCTAACACCGAGTGTTCACATGTACTTGCCGCCTCCCTCCAGTTTGCCTCTCACTCATCTCACCATGATCATTACAGCCATAGCCATGCCAGCACTTCGGTAATCCCTCCATTGTGGTCTAACACCCGTGGTCCTGGCTGTGCCATTACATTTGAGTGTCATGTTTTGTGTTCATGAGTGAAGCTATGCATTGTCCAGATCTGAGACATTTGTCATGACACCTTCCTCGTGTGCGGTTTGTTCTGGATGGGTGCGCATTAAAATGCATGGTCGACCCCTTACATGACATGTCGAAGATCAGGTGTTAAATAAAGACACAGAGGTTTTCATTCGTCTGCTGTTGTCACTAATGTTTGTCTTTTTTCTGTCCTCCACAGAATTGAGAAAAAATAAGGGCAAGAAAATTAAAAGAAGACACTGACAAAGCTCATTATTTGTTTCCAAGGAGTCTTTCAACAATGCATCAAATCAGACTTTAAACATGACGTGGCAGTTCAAGAATCCAATCGACAGTCTAAACTCACAGCGTGTCTGTTGCCAAATGGAAGAAATTGAGACATCACAGCGTCTCCGAGGACAAGCGCTCACTGACAGATACTCCTACTGAGGGCTGTAAAGCTACTGATCATTGCACTTCATCTTCCTGTGAGATTTGTTTTCTTATTGTCCGACATGCCAGTGTTTTCTAAGTGAGCTGGGATTTTTATTTGTGGTTTCTTGATGGATTTTTCGTTGACTTGTGGTTCTCTTTTTTTGTACATTCCTCTCTGTTGTCACTCAGTGCCCATATCACCTCATAACAGAAGCTGTTCGTCAGCGTGTTTCAGCTGATAAAAACCATTGGCGGTAGCACTGATACTTTGATCGTTACTAACTATGCCAGTGTGTTTGCCTGTTTGGTGCATCAGATGTGTAAGGGAGGCTGTAGTCTCCTGTTTGATACAGATTTAGTGTCCCCAAGAAAGATTGTTAATAATGAAATATGGGCAATTTGAGGATATGATGTTTTTGTAATGAAGGAGAGGAAATAAAGAATCTGAGGTGAATTTAAGTTGCTTGTCTTTTTTTTTTTTTTTTTAGTAGAGAAAAATAAGAACCCAGTTCGTTTTCTGTCCAAGGTTAAATACCTCCTGAGTGTCTCTTTTGAAGGGACTGAAGTTGTGAAGGTTGAGCTGCAGGAGAATTAGTATTCAGACTCTTTACTGGAATAAAAATACCAATAACTGACTGACAAAATTCCCTCTTTATGTTTCCTCACTGAGGGGCTGTGCAGGGCTAACGAGAATAAAAAGACCATAACTTTTAAAGAGCCACTTGATTTGGTGAACCCGGACTGCTGAAGTTTCATGTTAACTTCATCTATACTTGAATACATTTCTTGACTGAATGAGGGTTGTTTTGTCTCTGTTTCACAGTCACATTAGGAAATAATGTCTCTATGGCCTGTATGGAGTGGCATGGACCAACGACTAACCCTGTACATGCAATACAAGTCTCAGGGCAGAATTTAAAGGGCCTGCAGAGCCACACTTCTCCCTGCTCACATCACTGCTCACATCACTGCTCAGAAAATGTGATGTGGCCACTGTGGCCAGAAGTGACAATCACAGGGTAATGTTAATGAGAAAAGCACAGAGCAACAGCAGCATAAGTAGAAAAGAGTCATATAGTAAGCAAACTGACTTGATAATGTCTGTTAGAGAGCAATATTGAGATCTAAAGATTCCCATTTAGAAGTGCAAGCAGGGCAGCACACTCTCAAAGTGCTCCGAGTCCTGACAAGAGGTCAAATGAAGCAACGTAAGCGCAAACACCTGTGTGTAGGAGAGGCAAAGCTGCTGAAAACACCTCCTCAATCAGCGTCTTTCTGTCACTGATGTGCTCCTCTGAGTCCTGTACTGCTCTGAAGGGGGCGGGGCTCAGCTGGAAAAAGTGATGTCACACATGTGTGCTTCAATCAGGAACTGACAGCATGCGAATCAGAGTCTGATGACTGTGGGTGGGCTGCGTGTCAAACTACACCCAAACACTTCCGATGAAGCAGATTGGCTGCGTTTTTGAACCTAAAGATGTTTTTTTTTTCTTTTTTTTTTAACTGTGATAGCTGCTTATTTCTTCAAAAACATATAATATTAAAAACAAGTACTTCGGATTTGAAGCAGTTTTTTCTGAGGCTTAAAAAATTATGAAAACATTGTAAAAGTACATATATTATCAGCAGAATGTACCCATGTACCTAGTGTAAATGTATGTATATTATATACTATTGGGTAATTTAATGTATGTCAGTACATAATGTTATTGACTTTGTGCTGTTTCAGTTGAGTATATGTCCAAAAGAATTAGCAAATGATCACATTGTGTTTTATTTATGTTTTACACAGCGTCCCAACCTTTTTACAGTTGTCATAACTAGCTGTCAAATATACACAGTGCTGTAAAAATGTGAATATTTCCCCCTGAAAGGTGGTGAAGAATAAGTTTAAGTTTGCATAAAATGGAAATTCTCAAGTCACTCATGATACTTTCCACCACTGCTCAGGTCAGCAGGGCCACGGTGCTTTTCAGAGTCTGGACTGAAGATTGTTTCATATTGGTGCGTGAGTGAAAACCATCATCGGCATTCTCTCCACAGTCATGAGCTGGGCTGCAGGTTTTCTTCACAGCTTTAATGGCAATACAAAAATGACAGAATCATTTTCATGTGGAGAGAACAGGTTGGAGGAAGTGGAAGAAAAAAAGCAGTGATGTTATGAATGGTGCAGCGGCGAGGAGCTTCAACATGTCCACAACCTCAACTCAGCGGCCTGTGAAGAGGAAAGACTCAGGTCAGACTAACATGACTACACTTGAAAAGTCACTTTAGTATTTCTGAATGTTTCCATGAGAGCTCTGCTGTGTACCAGGCTGAAAGGTATTGATTAACCTTAACCTTGGCCTCATGACCTTCCCGTGCACTCCTCTGTATCTCTGGTTGCTCTGGATGGATGTGAGATCTTCTTTGTACGTCCCTTCATAGATATCTGACTGACGTTTCACGTAGCTCTCACTTTCCTCTCTGTGGGAAGAAAACATCAACAATTCACCCGTCACTGTGCGTTCCTGTGGGTAACCTGCTAACACACGGCACTGCTGGTTTGCAGACTGAAGCGACGTCGCGCCTCTTGTGCCACCTACCCCAGCCGCTTGCCCATGATCGTCTGAAGGAACTTCCTGGCAGAGATTTGGCCCAGGACTTTCCTGTAACTGTTTGTAAAGATGGCATCAGCGTGGCGTCCTGAGCTAAAATCAGAAAGTGGACCATCTGTTCAGATATTACACAGCAGTACTCTTGAGTAGCTTTCAAAACAAATATCCAGCTTTAAGGTTCAGTTCACCTGAATTATAAAAAAGCACATTTCTTCTCTTAAGACTGACGGTCCAGCTGTGCTGATTGTTTTGGTTTTAATCATCCAGGTGTAGAGATATCCTTACAGTCCAACAAATAAATAAAGAGCAGGTCTACTCCCCTCTCCTTTATTGGGGTGGAGGCAGAAATCTTGGAGGCTGATATCTCATGAATCAAATCTATCTGCATTGGTAGATACAGCTAGAGGTAAGAAGCAATCTGTTTTTGTTTTTTTTTTTGGAGTAAACTGACCCTTTAAGCCATATTTGAGATCAGCGGCTCAGTCCATATTAACTAACTGACCGTAACTCTGCCAGCTCCCTGGGAGGACTCGTGTCTTCCTCCAGCTGCTCGGCTGGATTCTTCATAGAAGATGTCATCAGGATGGATGTGTCCCTCTGGCCAAACCTGTGAAATATCCCCGTTCACTCAATGAATGTAGGATGTCATACTCTAATATCTCCACGCACGTTATACCATCCTGATATGTAAATGTATTCAAATTCTTGCCCTGAACAGAAACTGATTTAATTATTACACAGAGTTCTGATGGTGAAGATAGATTTTAGACAAAAAAAGAAAAAAAAATGATCCACAATCTTACTGCAAAAAGCTCTTGTAAAATTAAACATTCTGATGCTTTGGCAGAGGACACTGTGATGAAAGCACCGAGTGGAAATGTAACATGGTGACTAATGCAGACATCTTGACCCTTTTTAGCATAACAAGTGCAGAGGGCACAGCTATGACATGCAAAGTAACCAATGAAAGGTCTGAAACATCGTGGGCAACGTACAAGGATGTGGCCGTTCTATTCACCCGACACGTGAATCAAGTCAGACTTACGTCCTGCTTGTAAATGTTACAATAACTTTATGCTTTCCATTTCACTTGGTGAAGCTTTCTGACCATTTCAGCCGTTCTCTGACGCTGAGCAATATTTCATGATACAGAGAGTCTATGCAGTGAGTTTTCATTTGTCAGAATTCTATGTAAATTCTTATTATTCAAAGTAGTAATCGTCAACCACTTTTCAGTATTTCTGCTGCCATCGACAGCTGTGTACAGATCAGAAAAAATGAGTTGACCAGCCATGAAACATTTAAATAACTTAAATATTCTACTAAAAACTACCACTATGTAAATGAAGACCATGTAAGGAATTTTAGTAAATCTGGCAGGACTTACCTAATGGATGGGTAGAGGGGGGAGCCTGATAAAGACATGACCAGGCAACAAAACAGCAGCAATGCAGATCTCTCCATCCTCACAGCTAGTCCTGGAGAAGAATGGACGGCTAGAATAAATGACAGGAGTAGAAATTACATTAGAAAAAAATGCTGAAACCACACTTCTCCTCAACCAGCCTCATCGCTCTGCAGAAGGCACTGAAGTTGCAGCAGGCAGAGATGTATACTATGACAGAAAACATCAACATTTCATTCCAGATGTTAAAAATGATCAAAGCACGCATATGAAAGGTTAATATACACTTCACATTTGCACATGTGGTGGAAGAGTTACCGAGATATGTTGTGTGAAATGTTGAGTGTCCCTGCTGTTCCTCTTTATTTGGAGTCCTCCACTCTCATCATCTCTCACTGCCAGGAAAGGACTGGACCAAAGAGACACTGGAACAGCTGTGCCTGTCATCCCTGCATGCATGGTCAGTTTATACTGAACCTGTAGCTCCCAGTCACTCCCACATCACACATGATCTGTGTGTCTCCCTCCCTCTCTCTCCTCCAGCTCAGCTGTCTGCATGCTCTCTCCTCCTTTTTGTCATTCTCTGGCTTTCTCAATTAATTTAATTATTAAACTAAATTAATTAAACACAGACATGCTGAACTGTGTTGTATTAGGTTTGCAATACCAGCATAATAATTCAGAATGTAGGAAAAATGACAACAATTGGTGAACATGTTGCTGGCCTACATAGTATAGTATAACCAAAGAAAAAACAATTGCTCCAAACGATTAATCAAACTCAAAGAATAACATATGATAGGATGAGAAAAAGTTTATGGTATAGAAAATTAAATGTAATACAATTTATACAGCCATTATGCAAATTATTCTCTAGAATAGTGTTTACTGTTGTAAAGAAAGTACAAACATCCACAGATCTTCATTTCAGTTCAATGAAACCTGGTGGGGAAAACAACAAAAACGAATCAGAAATACGTTCATAGACAAAAGTAGTCAGCGTGCTTAAAAGCTGACATTCTGTTTCATGAACTATTATTAATTGCACAGCTAAGGGCTGCATTGTTTTAAAGGTTGAACCTGAGTTTTGGAGCGTTACGTGACGAATAAGTGTGAACTCTCACAAATTCGTGTTCGGGTTCACCTCTGTCGGCGATGTCCGGAACGTTGTTTGAAGAATGTTGTTAGACGGACCATGAAGTTGGACGTAACGGGGAGACTTTTTTTTTCTTTTAGCAAACGAAGAGTCGGGAGGCAAGAGTATTCTCTGTCGCGTACGTCCATCTTTGCTGCCCGGGACAGTATTAAGTCCTTACCGATCCCCTTTTCAGTCATGGTCTTTAGAATTGAACCGAACAGTTTGATAACAAAAAGTGAGTACGATAATGGATTGCCTCGTGACGCTGCGTCATGTCTGTAACCTTAAATCATTGAAAGAGACAGCGTGCTTTACGCACGTTCACATGAATTCAAGCTAATGTCGAACGAAAAATATTTTTCATGGTCGTTGTGGTAGTTATGCAGTGGCTGCTTTAATGTAGAATTTGTAGCACCGTTTCAAAACTATTATTATTATTATCTCGCAATATTCATACTGTTGGCAGCTTAAGGCTTTTCCGGGTTTCTATAACGTTACTCTGGAATGGGGAGATATCGCTCTTGATATTAAAACATCTTTGCCTCCATATGACATGAGTGGCAAAATGTCATTTAGCTAACGTAGCTAGTACTTAAACAGCAGTTTGTTCAGTAAGACAAACCAGGGACAACATGTTGACCACTAAATAAGCTAAAAGCAGATAACTACAGTATAGCTTTGCACAGTTAGAGCCAAAGGCGACAGCCGACAGCCTGGGTTTCCTCTTGTAGCTACCGAAGCATGGAATACCTCAGGACTTTCAAGCCCTTGTTTAGCATTGCCCCACACTGGAGACCCATAAGGTGCATCAAACCCAGATCTTGTTCTAATCTAGCTAACAGCAGTGTAACTTCAAGAGAGAGGAGGACAACTAGAGACAAGTTCAAGTCCCAGATTTCGTGTGGTCCAAGTTTTCAGGATTTCATCAAAGGAGTTTCAGCTGGTCAGACGTCTGCTGCAGATGGAGAGTCCTCCCACAGACATGCTTATCTTTCTGAGGAGCTGGACATGGGGGATTCACGGAAAGGTTGGTCTGCATCTCTGAAAACCTTCAAGTTAACTCTGATTGTTTGGGCCAAATGCTAAACTGGTGTCTTGTTTTAACACCCCAGTGTATTTTGAGACGTATGGATGTCAAATGAACGTGAACGACACAGAGATAGCCTGGTCCATACTCCAGAGGAAGGGGTACCAGCGCACCATAGACCTCAGTCAGGTACAGAAGAGTTTTTTTCTTTCTGCAGCTTTTACATCATTTATGTCAAAACAATCACTAAACGATCCTTTGTGCTGACAGGCAGATGTCGTCCTCCTGGTAACCTGCTCTATCAGGTAAGATCATGTTGCAAAATCCTCAAAATGTCTCAGGAATATCATGAGAAGCTGCTGTCTGCAATGACACGATCACAGCTGTTTAACCCAAAGTGCTAAAACTGGCATTACAAGGTTTTCATGAGAGCACTCAAACTTTATCAGGTGCACCAACTAATGGAGAGACTTCACCTCTTCTCTTTCCAGAGACAAAGCTGAACAAACAATTTGGAATCGACTACAACAACTAACAGCTCTGAAGAAGAGGCGATTGAAGACCCACACACCGATGAAAATTGGGATTTTAGGTTAATAAGTCCACTGACGTGCACACATTTGACTCAACAGAGGCCACAATGATATAGCAATGGCTGTGTTTGTCCAGGCTGCATGGCAGAGAGGCTGAAGACGGAGCTTTTGGAGCGGGAGAAGCTGGTGGATGTTCTTGCTGGTCCAGACGCCTATCGCGACCTCCCCCGCCTCTTGGCTTTAGCTGACGGCGGCCAGCAGGCAAGCAACGTGCTGCTGTCGTTAGAGGAGACCTATGCTGACGTCATGCCTGTCCACCATGCTCCTCAGGGGCACAGTGCTTTTGTGTAAGTGTGGAAGCTGTTTACCACTCAGCTGTGGTTTTTACCTCGTATTTTCTACAGCAACACCGTGTCTTTAGATTTTAACCTTTGTCGACTTTGTGTGCATCTCTTGCGCTGGCAGATCCATCATGCGAGGCTGCGACAACATGTGTAGTTACTGCATTGTTCCATTCACCCGAGGCAGAGAGCGGAGTCGACCTGTCAGCTCCATACTAGAGGAAGTTCGTTTGCTGTCTGAGCAGGTAAGTTAGAACCTCCAACACTACTCAGTTCAACTGCTACACCTGGTGGACACCAAGTGGACATGCTCTCTTAGCAATACTAGAATAGGAAGGAAGACTTTTACATTGTCCACCATTCTGCCCATGTGGTGCTTCAAAAAGCCAAAGTCTATGTACAGCCCTGATTCCAAAAAATATGGGACGCTGTGTAAAACAGAAATAAAACAGAATGTGATAGCTAGCTAATCCTTTCTGACATATACACCTGTTTGGAACATTCCACAGGTAAACAGGTTCATTGGTAACAGGTGATAGTATCATGATTGGGTATGATCGTTCACAAGCAAGGATGGAGCGAGGTTCACCACTTTGTGAACACATGATTGTATAAAGGAGGAGGTCAATACATGGACTCAGGAACACTGTAAAACCGTTGTTGGTGAATACAGTTTGTTTGCATATGATTGCAACATTATTCATGTTTTCTGAAAGTGAACGTGTGTATTAGTGAATGAATACATCCAGCGGTCTCTAACTTGTGTGTGTCTGGTGTGTGCTTTGTTCAGGGTGTGAAGGAGGTGACTTTGCTGGGTCAAAATGTGAACAGCTACAGAGACATGTCAGAAGAACAGTTCTGTGGCTCAGACCTGACTCAGCTCAGCCGGGGGTTCAAGACGGTCTACAGGACAAAACAGGGAGGTCTGCGCTTCTCTGACCTGCTGGACCGAGTGTCACGCATCGACCCTGATATGAGGATCAGGTTCACCTCCCCTCATCCCAAGGATTTCCCTGACGAGGTTGAATTCCAAATGCAGATGTTCAGCCGTCTGTTTGTCTGTGTAGAATTCCCTGTTTAAACTCGGCTGATTGAGGCCTGCTGACCTGGTCTTCGTGCTGCTGTTCACAGGTTTTGCATCTGATTGCGGAGCGAAAAAACATTTGTCAGCAGATCCACCTTCCAGCCCAGAGTGGGAGCAGCAAGGTCCTGAAAGCAATGCGCCGTGGGTAAGAGACCGCTGCACTGTTTTCCAATCTAAATCATCAAAGCAATTCAGTTTGGAAAGCTGAAGAAATATTTTCGTGTAAAATTTACAGCTACACGAGAGAGGCCTACCTTGAGCTTGTGAGGAACATCAAGAAAATTATCCCAGGTATGCTCCAAAAACCTAGGTTCAATGTATTCCTTTAATTCACATGGATGGAAAGAGAACTAGAATATCTTACTCACAAGTACTCTTACTTTAAATATATCTTGCTACGATAAAAGTAAAAGTGTTTGTGTAAAAGTGTGTGTGTGGTCTGTGTTTAACACAAATGACATGTCTGTGTGTCAGAGGTGAGTCTCAGCAGTGACTTCATCTCAGGCTTCTGTGGTGAAACAGAAGACGACCACCTGCAGACTCTGTCTCTGATCAGAGAGGTGGGCTACAATGTGGGATTCCTGTTTGCCTACAGTATGAGACAGGTGAGCTCTAGTGTGTTTGTAATGTCTGCTGGACCATAACAGTGTTCTCTGTTTTAGAACTGAATTCAAGCTCCTCAGCTTTAAATGTCTCTGCTGTTTTGTCGCTCAGAAAACCCACGCCTTCCATCGGCTGCAGGATGATGTGCCGGCAGAGGTGAAGCATCAGAGGCTGGAGGAGTGTATCAGTGTGTTCAGAGAGGAGGCTGCGAGGGTCAACGCTGCTCTCATCGGCAGCACACAGCTCGTTCTGGTGGAGGGAGTGAGTACTGCACGCATGACTGCCGCATCCCTCAAAGGATATGTGGTTTAGAAAATGCATGAATGGATATTTATCACCTTAAACACAAGTATAGGACATCGGCTCAAACACATATTTTCTCTCAATACAGATCCAAAGGCAGACGTACTGCTGTCTCTCTGTACACCCACTGCTAAACTAATGACACTCCCATCAGCCTCAGCTGCTCTTTGTGTTTTGTGCTAATTAATATATGGTAGCGCGCTAACATGCTAAACTAACATGTTGAACATGACAAACATTACACCTGCTTAGCCTCATCATGTTAGCATGGTAGCATTAGCATTAAATTCAAGCATCGCTCTGTGCAAATGCAGCCTCACAGAGCCACTGGCATGGTTGCACACTGTGATTGAAGCTTTAACCTCATTCCAGTGTTTGAGGGAGAGGGCTGAGTGGCTCCTATAGAAATGCAGAAATTGAATTAGGAATGTGTAACACTGCTCACCATGAGTAAAAGTAATAGTCCTGCACCCCTACTGGGTTACTGTAACTTGTTACCAGGCAACACCGCTCATCTCTGGTTTCCATTTTTGTGCAGGAAAGTAAAAGATCTGCCAAGGACATGTGTGGGAGAACTGACGGCAATATCAAAGTGATTTTCCCCAAAGAAGATGTTGCTGCTCAGCCTGCAAAGTCCGACAGTGCACCGGTCAATGCTGGAGACTATGTCCTAGTGAAGGTAGGGTTGGTTCGCACACATAACGCTTCTTTAAAGAGTCAAAACAGAGCCTGACTGGACTATCAGGTATTACAGATACATTGGTATTGCTTGGCTGATAATTATCATCAGTACAGAAATGCCAAAGGTGTGTTTAAGGTAATTAAGAAACTGTGAAACAGTTTTCCACCCTGAGCACTGACAAGTTTATTCAGCTGTAAAATGTCCCACTCAGTGTCAGCACAACATGTTTTCTCAGTCAGCTTCTTATCATATGTGTTGGAGTCCTACACGAACACAATATTCTGCCAAAGTTAGAACTTGTCTGTCATTTCGCAGGAGAGATTTCTGCTTTTCTTTTTTTTCTTCTCTCTAGATTAAATGGGTGAGGCACCAATCAGGATATAACAACATTTGACTCAGAGGTGTTCAGATTTAGACACGCCTTTAATCACATCATGTAAAACACATGTTGAGCTGTAACACACCCCACATCACAAACAAGGTAACAAGATTCAAGCATGAAAAAAGCATTTCCTTCCAGTCAGAGGTTCAGTAGGTGGACATCATTTCAGAATCATCACAGCCAAGTACGTCAAGGCATTATCTGATACTGAGATTTCTGATGTTTTGTGTCTTTGATGTAGATATTGTCAGCCAACTCCCAGAGCCTGAGAGGCCGAGCCCTCCGTCACAGCTCCCTCAGAGACATGGCGCAGCACTGTGAGACTCTGCCCAGACACCTGCTTGATGGACACGTGGCCTCAGGCTCGACCATGACTGACACGTGCCCTTGATCGCCCCAGGTGACACCACAGGAAACACACACACTTCCGTCTTCTCTTGAGTGACTTTGAAGGTGCATCGACGCGGCTTTACGTGAATTTTGGTCATCTTACAGTCACACTGGACTGCTGTGAAAACTGCATTGTGTTATTTATACACAGTACTAACAGTGTGTATGTACATAATGAACAACCTCAGACTGGGAACTCTGTGAGGATGATGTAAATTATAGTGTCCAATACAAACTGCTGTGATTGATTTGTTTTGTCTGAAGCTGTGGTACTTGATTGATGTCTTGGCGTTCTTTATGGGATTCTGCAAACTGCAGTAAAAATGTCAATGGATCAGCACATTTGTAGAATTGCTCCGTGAGCTACGAAGTCAGAAAGTTTGAGAAAGAATTTGGTCAAAGTCAGCAGCAGAAAGTGCTGTGATCTGCTTTGGAAGGAGCATGTTATTACAAAAAGATGATTGTGGTGACACACAGCAAACCCTGTCCTGACTGTGTCCTGTTATGATACGACTGCAGGAACCCCCATCTATACTTTATATGTAGAAAACCTGGTCTGAGTTCACTTTTAAAAGACAAGAAAAGTAGGATAAAAACTGCAAAATAACAAAAATCAAAGGAGGAAACAAATGGGAGATTTGTTTCCATGTTTCTCAGGCCTATAAAAGCGCATGATTCATTTTTTTTACATTTCTATCAGGTAGTTGTACTCTGGCTGTGACTATGTCTTCACGGTGGCATTCCCAAGTGCAGAAATGAATCCTGGGAGTTTCCAGAAATGCCATTCAATTCGTGAACTCAACATCTGTCCCAATCAGAATATGATCCTAGAGAAAAACACAGCACAGCAGCAGTTAATAACATCTTTTGTCACCCAGACATTTAAGATATTTTAAGTTCTCTGCCTTCATTAAAATCCATGTCGGACAATAAATGCCGCTCAAAAACATGCAGTTTTATAGAAAATATCCAGTTTCTGACCTTCAGGACCTGAAGCTGGGTGTTCACAAGCTTCATCTTTCCAAGTGTAGGAAGCGGGTATCCCTTTGCAAGTTGAACTATGAAGCAAAATTCATGAATTTAGATAAACTAGACACAAAAATCTAACAAGGCAAACACTCTGATGATACAATTAGTGGGGCTTTTATGTTAGATTTTGACAAAAAAAAATAATCATAAGATAGATCGATAGAAACACGAAATACAGCAAGTTCGACACACAAGATTATAATAAAAATTAAGAGGAATTAATGAAGAATTAAAACTGATGTGATCTCTTGACGATAAAAATGAAGAAACAAAAAAGGGAAGTAATACAGAAATATTGACACCAGCAATGTGCATGGAGGTTATTTAAATATATAAATATCATGTTAATAAATACAAAGTTGTTTAAAAAGGGCAACCAGGTTTGCCTTTCTAATGTCTAATCCTGCAATTAACCATTTTGTTAAGCCACCCGGGTGCAGGAAGAAGTTGTGAACTCAAAATTGACACATCAACAAATCAAAGTTGATTTTTTTTAACTTGTTCGTAAACAATTGCTTATTTACACATTCAGCAGTTACAGCTAACATTATCATTCACTTGGGGCTGCGTTTCTAGCCATCTGGAGAATATAAGTCCAATTTTTATCTCCTTTAGCTTTTTTTTGTCTCCACAAGCTCCTATGATGTGTTCAGCAGCTAGTTGCTGACTGTGTCTGCTGATTGGTGATGAGCAGGTAGTGTACAGTCAGATTTTAGAGCTTTGTGCTAAAAACACCTGCCTGACAGCTAAACAATGAGCTGAAAGTCACAACTCTGTAAAGCTGAGGGGAGCTGTAGATTCAGATCACAATTCTTTGTAGGTTTGTCGCTACAAATGCCCTCTTTCACGTTGTCACATTGGTTTCACATTGCCATTTGACACCTTTGGAAAATTTGGAAATGACACATTTGAGAATTTGGAAATGGGAACCTGACCACAACTAGCTTGACACCTGTTTCTGTTTTATACACAGTAGCGCTCTTCAAATTCAGAGTTCTGAGTCAACTGAAGCCTGGCAATAGAGCATTTAATGACGTGGCATCTAGTTGTTAGAGAGTACAAACTGAAAATGCCAGAACTCACCATTCAGTTTAGGTATCACGACCAGTTTGAGGACAGCTTGGAGGATGTTGTCCAGGGACCTGACCTGCAAGTTAGGGTTAGGGTTAGCCTGTTAGCTTGGTACTGATGGTACACATTGCGACTCATTTTAGAATGCAGCTCTCACCTGAAACTCTCCCACATAACTTGTCCCCAGGGTCAGATCAATTCTGTGCAAATGAGGTAAAATTAGACTGTGATATTCATCTTTGCAAGGACCTTTTGGCCCCATTTTTCTCTTCTGAGAGCAAGTAGTTATTTTTCAGTAACTCACTTGTTTAGGGAAATGGCTCCAGCCACCCTCGCTTCGCTGACGAACACTCGGGCGCTGACACTGGCCTCCTGTAAAAGACAAGATGGTGAGAAAAGTGTTAGTGTTTCTCAAAACCACACAAATGACTTTAACATCATGACAGCTTTGTCACCTACCAAGTTTAGGACAAAGAGAGGGGTAAGTGTTGTGTTGGGTTGGATAGCATAGGCCGTCACCGTGCCAGTGGCCTGAATTGTCACGTTGTTGGGTTCAAAAGTGATGACGGGACTTTTCACCGACTTCACCATCAGTTTCATCATCAGACCTGGGAAGCGCTTGGCAATCTGAAAACACACGATGATATAGCTGACAGGTTGCCAGTGAAGGTAATGATTGTTCTTAAAGCAGTGAAACGTCTGGTCACCTGTGGGATGAAGGCTCCAAACGTCCTGGTGTTGAGGCGGAAGGGAGAGCTTTGTGGAATCTGTGGTGACAGAGCCAGGAAGCTTTTAGATCAGTGTGATGATGAAAGTAGATTGATTAGGGAGGTTGAAGCTCACCATGTCATCGGTGATGTACAGGCTGAGGGCTCCAGCTTTGTTGTAGACGAAGGCTGCAGAGTTGGTGGTGAAGGTGGACAGGCCCATGTACAACATGTTGTTGATCTGGGGTGACAGGGAAAAGGCTGCGGGGGAGAATGGAGGCTCCTGATGCTTCCCGATGTTGTAAAATTCCCCCTAAGTGACAAAGAAACAGCAGAGATAGAAAAGGTTATGTCGTGACCCACAACTGTCTGTTTTGATAACCAGACTGAGGTGTCAGATATATCAAATGTACTGTATAATAGTATAGTTCTTTACCTTCAAGCTGAAGTCTATAGAAGAATTAGAAACTGTGGGCGATGACACCATGGAATACTCAATCTCTGCATACTGGTCCACCTTGGCTACAACTGTAGGAAGGTAGAGAGTCTCTCAGATATTCAGCATCAATGAAGCATCCTAATACTTGATAAAAAGACAGTGTTTTACCATTAAGAGTTTTGAGTTTAGGGTTCAAGTCTGATATGGCATCAACCACCAGAGGGCAGATCTGCAACAATAAAGAACAGAGAAGCTGTTTACTCAGACTCCAAAAGAAACTGTGCTACAAGGTGATTTCTGACCAGAAAAGACGATTCCTAAATGATGTCCCAAAATGGACAGAAAGCACATCACAATCAATGAATACTTCATCCACTCATATCACTATTTTGTTATTTTTGATTTTCAGACCAGAAGTTTCTTTCAGTATTGCGCTCCCATGTCTATCTTCCTTATTTATACTTCTACTCCACTACATTTGAGGGGCAAATATTGTACTTCTTACTGTACTACGTTCATCTGACAGTTTTAGCTCGTAGTTACTTCACAAAATAACACCTAACATAAAAATACACTCAGTAAGTTTAGAAAGTACAATAAATTGCCTCATAATGATTTCACCCCTAAGCTTTCTCAGATGGGTTCATTTGAAAAAAACTGTTCAAGGCCCAAAGAGTTTGGACAGTTTTACTGTCCAAAACTGTCCAACATTTTGCAAAAAAAAAAAAAAAAGTTTGTTGACAAGCCTTAAAAAATGAAAACATTTTTTGCGGTCACACTTTGATTTCCTCCTTTCATCTCCTCTTAATCATCACAAGACCATTTATCATGTGACTCTTTGGAGCAGCCTAACCTTGAAGCTGGGAACCATTGGACTGAACCACGAAATGGTCTATAAAGTAGTTAAAAGTAGCTCCACCTCAACCAGCTAGAGCAATAAAATGCTATTCATGCATTAATGCACTGATATTAACAATTGACAACACTCTCAAAACCAGTACTTATGATACTTTAAGTACATTTACTTGATAATATTCTACACCTTTGCTTGAGTATGAATTTGAATGAAGTAATTTAACTTGTAAATAAGTATTTTTTCATTGTTACTTTACTTAAGTAAAGGACATGAATACTTCTTCACTGGTGTCCTTGTGGTAGAATAAAATACTTTGTGTAAACAACCCCAGACAGGAAAGGCAGTCATGAAAAACATGCCTGTCAGACTGGTTTTTCCTCTCACCTGTTTCTGCAGTGAATTCCTTAAAGCCTTTTCAATGAATTTTCTGAAGAGATTGTACAGCCAGCTGAAACAAAACCAAGCACTGTAGTTAGGGGATGATGCAGTACATGATAAGTAAAGCAGAAAATCCACATGGGTTCAAATGTAGCACACAGGTCTTCTTTTACCTTGCTCCACCGCGGAATTTGATGCGCACACTGCC
Organism: Chaetodon auriga; assembly: GCF_051107435.1. Taxonomy (NCBI): domain Eukaryota; kingdom Metazoa; phylum Chordata; class Actinopteri; order Chaetodontiformes; family Chaetodontidae; genus Chaetodon; species Chaetodon auriga. The sequence continues at coordinate 9,895,091 of NC_135075.1, read as the reverse complement.
GACAGTGGCATCACAGTTGGCACTACTGACCTCAGGTCTGCCTGTCTCATCACTCTTGACGGCAATACTTGTAGCGATAGTGAGTCCGTTCACATTCAAATCAAAAGAGCCACTGTCCTTTCTGTAAAGACAGAGGGGTCACTGCTGTAGCAAAAATGTCACAAAATAGATTTAAGTGTTCTATATAAGGAAGAAATGTCTTCTCACTCACATTACTCGGAGGTACTTGACCCTCCAGTTTCCGTGCAGACCGATGAAGGCGTTACCAATGGACAGTCTGACACCAGTCCCAGGCACCAGGTTCACTGCAGACACTGGCAGTCCCACGTTCACTATTTGCATACTGGAAGAAACAATATGCTTCTTTATAAAGACACTTGGGGGAAAAATACCTTAAGTATTGCATTTTCCAACAGAATGTACAGGAGTGTTTGATAAACAGGTGCCTTACTTTGACAGGCTGTACCGGACCTTGCCAATGGGAGACACCCTCTGTTTGCCTGAAATATCTGGGACTTTGATGCTTTTGAGTTTCTGCTGGATTGAAGCCATCCCCAGTTGTCTGCCTAGAACAAGAAAAGAGGGTTTGATGATGAAACACTGGAGAGATCAGTATTATTCATCTCAAAGAGGAACCTGGTGCTGTTATGCTTACCGTATTCAAGGCCTTTTTCTGTTAGTTTCACCTTTACCCCAGGATTGGTGCTCAGGGTTGTAGGAATCAAAGCCACCAGAGCCACCCACCAGCACAGGAACATCTTGACTGTTGAGAGGTAAAAAGGACACGGTCATCAGCTTTTTTAGGATTCTGACCATAAGCCAGGCAAAGTGTCCATGTTTGTGTGCTTTGCATGCATGCTGTTAAACAAGGAATGCTTGGGAAGCAAGAGATAAAGGCCTCCTCATCTATAGCTGTGTGTTTCCTCTTTATCACAAATGACTGGTTCCCTATTCTTCATGTATGCATCCCATTCATGGATGAGAAGCATACCTTCATGTATATTACTTTAAGAACAGCCCCTTCCTTTTTTATTAATTGTCCACATTTACTACTCTCCATCATCAAGACCATCGAGGATGCATGCATCTTAGTTGCATGCGTAGGTTTTTTAAAGTACTTTTTCCAAACAATATGAAGACTTGAAGAGCCACAGTGTACTCAGAATTACTCAGATTCTTTACTTAACTAAATATAACAATGTATTCATGCAAAAATACTCCAATGCTACTAACAAAGTATACATGAAGTATCAAAGGTAAAATCACTTTTATTGCAGAAAAATGGGCCCCGGGACTCATACAGACACCTTAAATGTGGCAAGGGGCCCTGAGCCATGAATCCACAAAACCACTGGTGTAATCTTTAACAACAGATTGTTGTTTTATAAGCTTATCATATGTTTTCAAATATAAGATCTTAATATGAAAAGTAACTCTGTAGAAGTACAAAGTATTATAAAATGGTTGGTTAGTTAGTAAGTTAAGTGCAAACCTCAAAATTGTAGTGAACAGTACTTGAATAAGTGTACTTTCCACCACAGCCGTGGGTTGTGGATTCTTCTTCAGGGGAGGCTTGTGAAAGAGGTGACTGTCAGTGCTGTAGAATAAACCACATGACCACATGATTCAATTAGGCTGAGATTACAGGCTCAGGTCTAGTCCATTTTCAATATGGATGTCTGAATCAGAGTAGAAACCTTCAAGATTTTACCGACGGAAAACATTCAAATAATTACGTTTCAAGACATAATTACAGTATTTCAGGGTCAGCCAACACTTTGGCTGTCCATTGCTATTTTCCCCACAATCAAGAGCTCCATCAGGTGCTGAGAATGAAAAACATCTAACCAGTTGTAGCTTATGCTTTTTGCTCTTGGTGATGTTACTTGAACTTGAACAGTATGCTGCATTTGCGAAGAACAGATTTAGGCTCTGGACTTGTCTAAGAACAGACTGAATTGACAAAATATGAGGCATGTGACTGTCAGTGGAAAACTCTCTTGTGCATACCAAGACATCAGCATTTAATTTCTCCCTTAGCAGTTATGTTTCATCTGAATGTAGAGACCAAAACACTGTTGCACAAAACATTAGGTACATTTTCTTAATCCGTGTTGCAGCCGCTTAACACAAATTCTCATTATGTAATACTTGTTGACTTCTATATGTACCTAATCTTTCTGCACATGCATTGTAAACAAAAACTAAAGTATTCAAGTAGAGTGTTATAATCTTCACTAAATACACTTAACACTACAATTGAAGCAGAGGTGGACCAGCACATCCTTCCCACCAAACACATCACAATCAATGGCACCTTAGTACAGCTTCTCCATACCTATAGTTCAAGGCTGGTTCACATATTGAGGCTAATATGGTAAAAATTTGGACAATCGTGATAAAGATGTGTAAATCTGGCTGTATGCAGTTCATATATGCCTACTCTTACCTGAAGCAGGACCAGGCAGTTTCTGCTGTGTCAGTCTGTTCACCAACAAGGCAGAGTGAAAGAGGAAGGGCTGGCACAAGGCTTTTAATTCACTCAAGCAGGAACTGAAGCTGGCTTGGGGACTGTCCCAGATGAAGCAACAATGTCTTTGATCAATTTCTTCACGAATTCACTGCCGTGCACTCCCATCATTTCTTCAAAAGCACAAACTACTAACTGTTCTTATCTTAGAGTTGTTTGCATTAAGAACAAACTGAAAGCTACAGTTTTAAAGCTTGACGTGGTTTTGAACAAGTTCTGGCTTGTGTTGTGGCTAGTAGGTTTGCTTTTCATCTCCTTGAGTAAATTTCCAGTCAGTTGTAATCCATGAGGAACTAAGCACGAAACAGGGCGTTGTGTTATAGTATTTGACAATTTTCCTATTTCAGTGGTTTCCATCATTACACATAAAGGGTGATAAAACATCCAGTCATGCTCTTCTTCTTCTTTCAACAGGAACAGAGCAGCCTGAGTGTAATGGTCAGGAACCTTGCTTGATGTCATTGTTATGAGCTTCTATTAGTTGGTTTTAAGGTACTTCATCAGAAACTGAAAATTCCAAAAGTTTACGTTAAAAACATTGAAATAAGAATATTTTATTTTCAGGATGATTTAGCTCTTTTGTCACATCCTGTAATTGAAGTTAAACCAACAATGTGCAGAGGACTAGTTGCTGTGCCATTTGAATAGCAAGCAACTGTATTGTTATAAACATAAATACTTAATTGGGATCGTCATTACTAGTCTTGACTTGGACGTATGATTTATATGATGCAGAATAATCAGAATAAGTTCTGATGAACTTATTCCATCTAATATGGATTTGCAATAACAACTTACGACTTGCACAGTTTCTTTTCATTCATTCTTTCATTGTGACAAACACAAATAAGCTTGTGTTTTATGAGCAAGTAAAATTTTCTTGTAGAATGTAGATTCTGGTATTCAAATTCAGATGATACCAGACAGGTTGATTCATCCGGGCAGGGAAACTGAGAGATCAGTGCTTGGTCCTGCTGTCAATACTACTGAGGTGCCCCTGAGCAAGGCCCCTTACCCCGTCTGCTCAGTGGCTGGTAAGTCAAACAGAGGTTGCTCTAGTTGTACTCTGCAGCTGCCAGGTGTGAATGTTTGTGTGTGTGTGAACAAAGCGTGACTGAGAAAGTGACCATTTTTTTTAGCGGTACTTCCCTAAAATACAACAGGATAAAAGAGCTTTGTTTCATGCTTTCTAGGGCTTGTGCTGGGAGTCTGGCTGTCTTTAAACACAGTCAGATCGAGCTGCTGCTGAAACTGTTGCAGTGTATTTCTCACTTATGACAAATCAACACCAACTTTGCTCTCTGTTAACAATAAGGTCTACTGTTTCTTAGCAGAACAGCAGACTGTGTTTCTGTCAAACTGAGCCATTTTTCTTCGTGTTTGTAAAATGAATTGGCTTAATTACTGTACAGAACATTAATGAGTACGTTGAGTGAATGTTGGCCAAATGCCCAGCAACTGTTGTTGTGTCTGCTATTATTTCAAGCTGCTATAGAACCAGTGGAGTAATCTTAAAGCTGCAATGTGTAAGAATTGGCCACCTGTTAAATTCATACAGCAAACAAATAGGAGAAGCTTATCACCAGAGTAACAACTAACTGCTGCTAACTGTAGCTGGTATTCGCTAGTTAGCTCAGTTAGCTGTGCAGTTAGAAGTCCTGTTAGCTGACTCTGGCTGGACTGGGTGCTTGGAGCACTGTGGGGGTGTTGGTGTAGTTTACACTGCTAGCACAGAGCTTTGGACCACCAAGAGGAGGAGGTTTTCAGGCCTGGGCAGGGGGGGCTCTAGATTGGGAATGCTGGCAGGGAGCAACTCCATAATGGGCACCAGAACTGGAGCAGGGCAAGTGGGTAACGGAACCAGCCTCAGCAGTCTCCAAGTGAACATGGCCGGACCGGGACCAAACAAAACCTCCAAGAGCAACGGAGACCAACCAGTTTGATGACTGTGGATACAGTGCTGGCGTGTTTTACAACAGCTCCAACCAGGACTCTGACTCTTTGGATGATGAAAACACAGCAGGTTCCAGTGGGGACAGGAGAGAGAGGGAGGTCGGGCATCGCTCAGAGCCCACCTTCGGAGGGCTGAGCCAGCGTTACGGGGTGCCAGGAGCCAAACCTGGCAAGAAAACCACCTTGGTGTTGTTGGACTGAGGGCAGACCGGATGCTACAGTGACTCACTGTCGCCTTTTGAGGTACAAAGTGGTATTACAAGAGAGGATGGGCAGGGACTAGCTTGTTAGCATGCTTCAGTAGATATCTCTGCAACACAATATATAGACATCTTTGATATGATATCAAAACTGTTATTTCCTCACATTCTGTTGATAATTTTGGTTCATTTTTGGATGTTTTAAACAAACATTCTTACATATTGCTCCTTGCTTGGGTGCCTGTTCTTGATCTTAGAACGGTTTATAGTCTGACACAATAATCTTAACTCTAGGTCCACTTACTCACTTGCCGATGACAAAAGGCTGATGTTTGCAGTCCAGAGTGAGTGAGCCTGGAGAGCAGGTCAGTTAATTCACACACTCAGAGACCTCTCTTAATTGTTCGGGCCATTTGGACACACAGCATTGTAAAGCCTGATGTGTGCTGACACACAAAGAGCACTCTGTGCTCTGTGGGGAGTACAGATGAAACAGAGGCTGAAGATGTTCTGCAGCTCACTACAGAGGAGGTGGAAGTGTAGTCCACGAGGGGTTCACACAGAGTTCACATTCAGCGCCATGCTCTCCTCTGCCTGCAGGCTGTCCACACACAGACCTACAGCAGAGAGCCTTTCCTTTCATATCTTCACCAGTGAATTTGATTTAGCCAGTAAATAAATTTTAACTATGTGTTCTGCATTTGTAGAATGCTGAAATTCAATGTTGTTATCCTGATCTGACCTTTTGAATATTCTGTTGCAGATGAATCAAAAATATTTTAAACGTATGTCCATTTTTAGACTCAGAATCCACATCACCCCTGCACTGTTGCTACTGCCATTATCTAACATATCATGCAGGGTTTCCACCTTAATGCCACATATGAAGATCAAGCTGATTGTTCCTCCTGAATGAGTTCACCCCCAAAACATGTCAGTGGTGCATTCCTGCCCCCTTGAGGCTAAAGGTTGTATGGCATCAAACTGTGTCAATACTGTGTAGATGTACTTGTTGATGGTGCAGAGGAAGGCCTTTAATATCAGACTGTTTCTAATGAAGTGTGTGATCAGGAAAAAACAATTACAAGTGCTGACAGCTTTTTGAGGAACTGCATAAAAAAACTCCCTCAATCTCCTGCACGCTGTTCTTAAATCAAGCATCCCTTTCATTTTGATAGCCCTCGCAGTGAGAGCATTTAAGTACTCTTTTCACCTTCAAAATGACCTGTTTGCCAGAAAGTATTACTCATTTCTCAGTACTGCAAAATAAATATCTCTGAGCTGAAACCGTAGAGGATTGTGCAAATTAGGTGAAACTCACACCAGAATTATATTTTAATCAGAGAGGGGGATGCAAAGAGAGGTCTTTCTGTATGTATGTGGGTGTTCTCATTTCATTTGCACAGAGACCCAAAGCATTCAAAATTATATAAGACATTATGAGTTCGACCAAAGGAACAGCCAATCATATCTGCTGCACTCGTCTTGATTGACACATAAAGGGAGAATGTTGTTGTGAAATAAACAGACTTTGGCAAAGGGGATGTTTTGTAATGAAAACAGCTAGAATGAGATACAAAATGACCTCACTGTGAAGAAGCATGATAGAATATCATTTCATAATAATCAGCTTTAAATTTTACTGGATCATTTCAGAATTTCATGGTTGGATATTTTGCCTGTATTCATTTATCTGATTATTTATTTCACAACATATTATTCATTTACTTACATTTGACCTTTTCCTTTCCTTTCATTTACTCTCTTGCAGCACACAAGCTGTTCCACACAGACCTTAAGGGTAATAATAATAATAATAATAATAATCATGTTATAGATGTGAAAAAAGTAAGAAGTAAGGAAGAATGACTGGTCCAGGCCTCAAACATGTGATATCATCAAAGCTGCAGAGCAAACAAAGAATAAGAACACTGTTTTATGGACCCAGCATGTGTTGAGCTTATACTCAAATGTAGTCTTATAGCAATGGGCCGACCTGAGACTGGATGCAAAACTGGATGCTCCGTACTCCCTGATTTCTTGCTTACCCAGTTAAAATATTGACATTTGGGGAAGAAAAAAAAAAAATGCAGCTCCTGAAAAATGAGTGTCTGTTTAGATTTGCAAGCTGCGGTATGCAGCCAAACCAGCTGCAAATGTCTTTGGCTGTTTATAAAAGGAAATATTGACACCAGCACCTTAGACATATTTTGAAGGAGCTGTTTTCCATTTGTAAGTCGTGTTGCACACCCTTGGAACAAACCGTTCTTCCATGAACTCGTTATCTTAAAGGTAAACCAAGGGCAGAAGACATTGTAGATGCTCTGGCAGTGTAGTAATGGGATGACTCAGATGGCCTGGGCACCCTGTGGTCACACTGTGGGCATATCCATTACTGTTTCCTTCAGGATAGAAGGGCCTCAAGGACATCCTACTCATCTCAAAACAGCAAAAAAAAGAAAAGCTTTTCTTTTCCAAACACAAGTACAAACATAATCAGTCTGTGTGTGCTGAGTGTTTACAGTCAGTTCAGGCTACAAATTCTCATGAAATCCTAAAAAAATAAAAAAACATCTCATTAAAATGGATGGAGGTGTGTCAGATCACCAGTCAGTGCTTGCCTGGATGAACACCATAACATCATATTCACGGCAAGAATGTGACGCAGAACGTCAGAACTATCCCAGGAAATTTCCATGTTGGGCTGCAAGATTCACTCAGCGGCAATTACACCACTGAAACTGACAGTTGATAGAATTTCATTTAATTTCACTGCTTAATGAGTCGTGTGAGTTATCCAATAACTCATGGGTGGAGGTAAACACTGGGAAATGCTTAAATGAGCAGTTTCCTCTTGCTCTCCTTTGGTAACCTCCTAAATTAATGACTCCAAAATGGCAATGAGAATTAATTTAAACTGCTTTCTGAAATCATGCAGTGGGGGATCAGTAAAAGGCACGCAGCATGCTCATGATTACCACCGAGGTCTTTGATGGCTTAACACCAAAAGATGCCAAAGGGACAGTTTTAACATGAATGAATCTGGCTTCCTCTAAACACAGTGTCTGCTCACTGCTGTGTAGGAGACAGTTTGGACTGATATTTCATATTTCAAATCTTCCTGGTGTGTGTCAAAGACGTCCTACCACTGATTATATAAAAATGAGACCAGTGTATTTTTATATGCAAGGCTGCCTGTGAGGCAGTTGCTAATGTTGCCACGCTAACATGCTCACAATGATAATGTGATGAGCAGGGATGATGTTTACCATGTTCACCATCTCAGTTTAGCATGTTAGCATGCTAACATTTGCACACTACACACAAAGTACAGCTGAGGCTGCTGGGAATGTCATTTGTTTTGCAGGTATTTGGTCATAAACCAAAAGTGATGGACAAGTTCTAGTTTTGACCTGACGGTGCTCGAGGGAGCATCAGGGGGTCACCATAGTTCTTACAATTCATCCTGAGGGAAACATGGATGTATGAACCAGATTTTATGGCATCCTGTCGAATAGCTGTCGAGACATTTTACTCAAAACCACAAATTTATGGTGCCAGAAGAAAAGTCAGGGTCGCCAAAGTCAACATAATTTGTCCTCTTGGGTAAATATCTTTACAATATTTTGAACCAGTCAATCTAGTGGTTATTGAGGAGTTTCACTGGATAAGTAAAGACTTCAAATTGCTGGTGGCGCTATGAAAAGTCAGAGGATCATTAGAGTTTGCGGGCACCATGAACGCCTGTACCAAAATTTCCCAGCAATCCATCCAATAGAGATGGAGATATTTCAGTGTAGGTCAAAGTGGTAAAAGTCAGTACTAGTGCTGAATGCAGTGTATTTTCTATAATGTATGTGAATCATATATTTTAAATGCATGTTGTTGTCTTGAATATGCTCTTGCTCTATGTAGGTCAGTTAATATTTTATCACTTGCTGTACTTGTTATAATGTCACATTACTCTGAAACTAAGACACATTTCCAGTGTGCGTTTTTCTCTTGGCAGTAGTTCATAATTAGAATAAGTAGATGTGATTAGGTCTCAGTTCGATCATCTTAAATCATGGCACATTGTGTGAAAAGGGAAATTTCAGTTGTTGATGAGCTAAATCAAACCTTACTAATTCCAACCACTCTCACAGTAGTGAAGGACATAACAGGGGCGGCAAATAGCAGAATTAAAAATGTTGCTTTCCAGAGCTATAAAAGCCTCGTATTGACAGGCTTCCTCCCACTGAGGCTGTAAACTGGTCAGTGCATTAGCCCGCACAGAGTGCGCTGAATATCAATCAGGCAGCTCCAGGCCAGCAGAGTGATAGCTGACCACACAGAGAGAGGGAGACACAAAGAAAGAGAGGCTGGTGGGGGGTGGATTGATTTTTTTTTTTTTAATCGGAAACGGTTTGTAATAACCCTGCCCCGTCGAGTATTGACCAACTTTCTGATTTGACAGTTTGCCATGTAAAGCTTTACAGCTAACACACAGACCTATAAACTCTTACGCACACATCAATTCATGTGGATTTTCTGGACAACTGTTGTAAATTCTACTGCTATTTTTAATCCTCGATCTGTTACAAGGCTCCACATTATGTTGCCTCAGTTTATCGCTAATCATTTAACCCAGGGAGTGTTTAGTTGGTGTTTGGGACAGACACTTAATAGCAGCTGATCTGTCTGCGTTGGTCAATGCAGCACATGAGGCCAGATGGTTGACAGTTTAAGTGAGACTATGTAAGTTTTGAAAGAAGAAATAAACGATTCTTCCTCTTACAAACAAAAAGTTGATTCATGTGCTCCCCAGTACAGTCAGGCTGTACTGACAAAGCCTCACTTGGTCTGTTATGACTAATAGCTTTTGATGGCAAAGGTTAGCTCATGTTTATGGACTGCATAGCTGTTAAACTGACATTACCAAGTGAGTTTGTCATAAAAAATAAATTTTTGTCAAGAGTGTTGGTCAAAATCACAATTCACTTTATTAGATTTTCCTCTGAAGGCATAAGTTTTGAAATTAAGAACACTGTATTGCTCTCTGTCTTGACCCCATTAATAGCGCTGTGTAGTGCCTAAAATGGTCTAATTTACATGTTGTGGCTTTAAATTGTGTTCAGACCGGATGCAAATCTTAGAGGTGGGGGGACTGCATATAAAGTGAAGTGAAAATAGGCTGTGAAAATATCCTGAAATGCATGTTCACTATCACTATAATGCAATTAAATTGTGAACCGAAGTGGAAAATGGGCAACACTCCAATAATAAGCAATACCCCAACGTATCCATCTGAAACATCCAAAGTATTTGACAAAGTATTTGCTTCTCACTCTAAGCTGCACTGATGTTTTGGCTACTTGGAGACAGTGGAACAAGCAAACACAGCATTGACATTATGACCTTAAAAAGTTGATATGGTCCACTTGTTGGCAAACAGTCTGTTATTTACACATACAGCAGATATGGTGCAACTTTAGCAACACCTGACGAATACGTCCAATATTGACTGCCCATCTAATTCATTTCACCTGAAGGGAAATCTCTGGCTCTTTATCTGATGAATGCTCTGCTAAATTCACTAGCTTAAAAAAAAGTGGGTGGAAAGCACTTTTTCCATTTTTCTTTTTTTATACTGAAAACAGCTACCGGCTGCTGCAGGACACAGGGTTGATGAGAGAAATGAGACTGAACCAAACAGTAAAGTCGTGGGTGGTAAAACCAAACCAAAAGACTCTGAAAAACTCACCTGAGCTGAGGGGAATTGATTCGGGTCACACAAACACATACAAGAATGGTGTGCATGTTGCCAGTGAGTTGCTAAATTCATAATTGTGGGGTGAAACAGCAGGCACTGCAAAGATACCACACTGGTCAATTTCTTGTGAATAATGTAAAGGGGAATTTGCTTTGTGTTCAGTCTGATCACACCTTAACAGATGTCTATTTATCAAAGATTTAATATCTCTGTCTGACAGCAAATCATCTGTACCTCACAAATTAAGCAGTGAGATTAGTTCCCCTCATTTAACCACGGTTGCTTAAATACCTCTTGAAGTGTTTGTACTTCCTGAAATCTCAGAAGTTCCAGCGACAACGTTTTAAACTTTCACTTCCCCAGTTACTCATGCTTTGACAGGCGTTAAGCAAACCAGTGTTTGCATGTGAGATGTTGTCAGATATTGTGTTCACTGAGCCCTGCTGGAGCCTGTGCTGACCTGAGCTGTGTTGGTGCAGCGAAGACGAGGGAGCCTCAGATCAATGGTTCAGTGTGTTGGGCATAAAAGGCGCAATGTGCCCCAGAGAGAAGGGCTGTCTGTGCCCCAGCGCCATGCAGCTGTGGGACCTGGGCACCCATCCATGCCCTCTACTGCATACACTGCTAGTCCTCCCTCTATGGCCAAAACACTGCAAGCTGTAAAATTATTTCCATAGAGGAGTCCACAGGAAATCCATCTGCTTTTATGTCATTTTGAGATGTGTGTAAGGTGTTCATTTCTGTCGTCAGAGTCAGTAACTTTCTAACTTGTGTTTGACTTACTATTTTCTGTTTCTACAAAGGCTGCTACATGAGTCCGGTGAAGCAGCACGTGGAGGGTGGGAGATGTATTTCTGTATCCAGGATTTTTACAGTTGCTTCATCTGTTTATCATGTGTTTGAAAGTTCAATGATCCCTGAAATCTTCAAAATGTTTTTTTTTTTTTTTTTTTTTCAGAATAAGAGGCAGAGCAGGAGCTTTCTTGTGACTGCAGGGCTTCATGCTCAATAGCACACACAATAAGGCCTCTTAAGTCCACTCCAGGACACGTCTGGGTTTTGATCTTAGATATTAGATTCTCTGCTATACCCTATTTATCTCTTATGTTAGTGCAATGGGGTGAAAACCGTTTACAGCATAAAAGACTCTGACAAAGATGTAAATAAAAGCTGCTCCTTGTTAGAGACAAGACAAATGTAAGCATTGTTAGTCTGACATCAAATCTAACTTCTCTATGTCAACGTAAGCGTTTCTGCTGTCAGTTCCGGTGAAGGAAAACACAAACTGATTTAATGAGCCCCTTAAAGGGAAGCACAGAGATTTACTATTACACCTCCATGGTGTTGGGGGACTCAGAGATAGACTAAACGAAAAACAGTCAAAATTGAACCAGCAGACTTTTAATCCCTGTTGGTCAAGCTCCAAAAATGCTTGATTCTGCGTTTCCCACAGTGCAGCTCAATAACATCTTACTGTTATACCCTCCCTGCCTGGTGAACACCCACATCTTTCAAACTCCAGTTGCACTGTGGGTAATGTGGGTGCCAGGTTTTGACAAGGAAGAAGAATGTGTGAAATAAAAAAGACAATATCTGTGGCTCTGCTGCAACAATTTTAATTTGTTAAACTGTCCGTCGTGAGTGCAACAGTGTTACAGGAGTGCAATGCTAAATCAGCAGAGTGCTCCTGTAATAGTCACAAAAAGTATGAATATAGGCGAAGACTAAAATTCTCATATTATCAGCAAAAAGTATTCTGGATATGTCTTTCCCCCCTCAATCAAATGTATTAAACCAGCTCATGTCTGACTGAAATTCAAATGAGAATGCGACTAATAAAGTTAAAATATGAGGATAATTATGTCAGTTATTATGCAGGCCTACAACGTCACCAGTCAGGTCTAAATATGAGTCAGCCTCTGTGGGCGCAAATGCAGAGAGAGAGAGAGGAAATGCTTAGAGGGACACACAGTTCAGTTAAGCTTTTATGCAGCAGGAATTCAAACCGAATTTGTGTGTGAATACATGAATCATCAGACCACTTACATTTATCCATCAGCCAGTCACTCGACAGCATCCTCAAGTGTATGAGCAGAGTGGAGCTATCTATACATAGAGTACACTTCAAAGTTCGTCCAATCAGAATCTTTGTTCAAATAACTTTGACTAGATAACCCAATTTCAAGCGGACTTGGTAAGTGGTTTAAGATATCGTTAATATTTTCATTGTGCCAACATGATTACAGTTGAGCTTATATTTACACTGTATGATCAGTTTTATGCAATACGTTGGAGGCTATAGTCTTAAACCTTGGTAATGGATGTCATGCCTCTGGGACCTCTAGAGAAATAAGTTATTTGAACTTGTAGTGTTTTCATCCTGTGCCATACCTCAATTTTAGGTGTGACAACTTCATATGTTTTGTCTGCTTTTTATTGTTTGTTTTATTTTGCTCATTTTGTGTCTCAGCACGTCCATGTTCTATGTTGGATTGAATGTGTGCGTTTTTGTTTCTCTGGTGGGAAAGTGTGTCATGTGTAGGCTGTTTTATGACAGAATCAAACCAAACCAAAGCTCGGAGCTCTGGCTTTGATTGCTTTTCTTTTTTTATAGAATACTTTCTGCTTTATTATGAGAGTGACAGGAGGACCAGAGATGACATGCAGCAGAGGGTCTTGGGCTAGGATGGAGCCCGGGTCGCTGTAGTGAGGACTCAGCATCTGCGTGGTACTCGCTCTACCAGGTGAGCCACCAGGGCACCCTGGTCTGCTTTTCTTTTGAACCATCCTGTATTGCTGATGAATCTGAGATACTGGGAAGCTTCTTTTTTGGTACCTCCTAATATTGTTCTGCCCAGCTCATTCAGGAGCATAACAAACAAGGGAGGTGCACGCAGAAACCATTTAAGTAAACAGGGAATTTATTAAGGATAACTCAATAAAAGCAAACTATGAAGTATTAAGTCAGCAATCAGTGGTGAAGTGTGTTAGGTGAAAGGGAAATGTGGGTGCTCAGCTGAACTACCTGTAACATGAACCAAGGCTTAAACTAAACACAGTCAAAACCAAACAAAACCAAGCAGAGTGGCTGAAAAGCATCAGCTCTCCAGGCGGGAGAGAGAGAGACGGAGCCATGCTGAAAGCACTCAGCTTACATGGGTGCATCCAAAGTCTCTTAAATTGCATCCGTCTTTCCCTCGCTTGTGTCTTTTCCTTGCATCTTAGTCCGTCTCATCGAGCGTGCATGGAGAGACGCAAGTAAACCATGTGAGGCGAGAAGAAATAAGGAAAACATGTTTTTAAAGAAATGAGGCATCGTCACATGAAGCGATGTCCGTTTCTGCAGATGATCACAGCTGGATCAGCTGTCAGTCAGCTGTAGAGACTTTTGATGGTTTGTGTCTGCACACATATGCACTGTTCTAATAGGCCTCCTCATAAAAGCACACAGCCATCCGTGCCAGAGCAGCAGTGTTATCTCTCTGCAGCCTGTTACCTGTTTAACAAACAACTGCACATGAATACCAATCTGTATTCTGTGTTTATACTGTATTCTGCTCAGAGGCACAGGAACCATTTCTACCAGCAGAATGTCTTTATATTATTAATCCATTCTTCGCATCTGTACTTATTGATATTTATTGTATTTATTGACAAGTGACTTCCAGTCACTTATTAGATGAAATGTTTCAGAAAAATTGAAATTATGTAACCCTTATCCCCCGCACTCATCAGCCTCTGGAAATAAGAATAAATTAAGCAGAGAGTGTTTCCTCCTGACTGACAGACTCTCCAACCCTAATTGTATCTATAATCAAAGTTAATGGAGGGAATAACAAACGTGAACAGAAAAATCTTTCTCATAAATGACTTGTTTGTGGTCCTTTGGTTTATCAGACCTACAATTAACACAGATTAACTAGATGGTGAATCAGAAAAGAAAATCTAAAACTGGAGTGACACACTTGAATTTAGCCTGTTATCTGTCTTCACTTTGATATGAAACGCCACTGATGTTGTGATGTATCAGATCAGTCAGCAGTGTCCGATCAATAACGAGGGGCGTGTCAGCCAGTCAAAGACTTCTGTGAATCCTGCTCATGTGTATCATTCATGGCTCCTCAGAGATCTCTCCTTTCTCCTCGGAGTAAAAATAAGAGCTATGGGACAGGCAGCAAGATGGCGGACCAGAACAGCATCAGGTTCAAGTGAGGATGGAGGAAACGTTGCACGTTGAAAAATGACGCTAAAGAGTTACCCAGCATCTGGAAAAAGTGACCAAGCGTCTGCATGTGATGAGCTGCTAGTAAGAACTGGAACCTGAACCTGAAAAAGGAAGCAGAAAAAAGGCCAAAACAAGTACTGTCATACAGTACAGGTCACTGTCACTGTCAGCGGGCTGTTGTTATTATTGTTGTGATGACCATATGTAGGCAGGGGCCACAAGGTTCAGGATGCTGGTTTCCTGCGCAGCTGTGAGGGAACTGCTGCCGTCTGCAATCATCATGTCTGTCGAGGTGCACATGCATGGTGGAGCATGACAGGCGGGTTCCCTTCTGACCCCTGATGCTGCACAGACACATGTGGGGTGAGGCTACAGATGGCACAGGGATAAGAAGGCAGCAAGTTTAGCCTAAAAAATAAATAGGAAATCAACACTCCAGTGGCATGGTATGAGGCAATCCCTGCCAAGGATAAATGCTAATTTCCTTAAAAATGACTTTGAATATGAAAATGTTCTTGGTCTCTTTAAAAAAAAGTAAATTATTGGCCATGAAATGCAGAAGATCCACTGTGTAATGTTATCATTCTTATCAGCTAAGGACTTCCTTTGAATGGCTAAAAAAAATCTCTTGTTTTAATGTCTATGTAATCAATCATCTTGTCAAAGTATGGATGTCACCTTGTTTTGTTGCATATTTGAAATCTTCAAAGTTGTGCAAGCATAAAAAGCATCCACCAAATAATCCTTGACAGATGAAAACCATGTGTTGACCCTGTAGTCCCATTAATGGCTTTTTTGTCTTTCCTTCATTCTGACAGATAATGAGACTGCACTTGAAAATTCACCTTTTAACTTTGTGTTTTAGCCACACTTCCACCGCCACGGAAAAGGTCATGTGGTTATGGAACAAATGAAGAGAAGGAAATAGCCATGTCCTGGCCAAAAGATAGCGGGGAAAGGGAATCAGACAGTGAAGAGACAGGATGCCGCAGCTCTCCTCTGAGTCTTTTCAAAAACACTGTAAATCACTTGGATGGGCCCATTTTATCATTTCACGCCAGACTTTATCACATAGGGGGGAATACTGTAAGGGATGTGACTGTTTCACATAAACAGATGGGCTATGTGCTAAATGGTAGCGGCAAGAATAATTTAAAAAATGGGATATTTTCCCAGGTGCGGTGCAAAACACAGCTCTTTTATGGGTATTCTGCATAACTAAATAGACGCCATTCAAATGCAGTTAATATGCTGTAGGGATGATGCTATTCTAGGACATGGTAGCTCAGTGGGAAGGTGCACAGCACGAAGGACCCAGATTTGATTCCTGGCCTGTGTGGACACCCGATAAAAAGCAAATTAAATTTACCTTCAGGGAGAGTGAGAAGTGGTGACTTCATCAGATGGCATAGTTTGGAAGTCTGTCAAATTTTTATTTATTTATTTTTTATTCTATTTTATTTTGGCTTTAACAAATAATGTCAAAAAAAGAACAGGAAAGAATAAAGAGAGCACATTAACATTCAAGCGAGACCCCAGGCTACCTTCACTATTCACTATTAAATAGATAATAAAATACATCATGAAATAAATTATTGTATGACTAAAATAAATAAATAAAAATGAACTAAAGATTTGTGAAATAATTGAAGAAATCAATAAAACTCAACTCATTATTATGAAAAGCTATTTCATCATTCAGTTCCAGAAAAAAAGATTTTATTGGATATCATTTTTATTTCATTATGGACATTTTTATTTCAAAACACACATTTTCAAAAGTCTGTTTTTATTTCAGTGGCCCTTTTTATTTCAGCTGCTACCAGATGTGACCAGTTAGCTCTTTTAAGTAAATTCTAATGATCAAACTGATTCTGTACATTGTAACCTATGTTTTTTCTGAGCTGAAGTTTTGCCTTCATTGACATGGATGTAGTCTCTGCAATGTCGGTGACAGTGGTTTCAGCTGTGACCATCTTGGCAGTGCCTGACTCCACCAAACTCCCAGCTAATCCGAAAATTAGCAAAGAGGTGCAGCGTGAGGTGGAGCCATGGCCATAATTAACTTTAAGCCTTGATATAATTTAAACAAGGGAGTTATTTAAAAATTCACTCCTCCTCATGAACAAGGAAATTAGCTAGAGGAACCAAAACCATGTTCTGTACCAGGCTGTAAACATTCCTGTAAATAGTTTGATGTTGGCTCACTGTTAGAGGCAGCATCAAGGGGCCAGTTGACAAACTGCAGTTTTTGGCATTTTCACGTTTCCCTGGAGGTTGCCGCTTGGTTCCTTTTAGTAACCATAGCATCATTCTTCCAGATGTGATAATCCAAAGCATCATCTGTCATCCGCCTCCTGGTCCTGCTCATGCAACATTGATTGGCTATTGATGGACTGATTTAAAGTATTTAAGTTGTCATGAAAATTTGCTGTAATGTAACTTTTAATTTTTGGACTTCAGGAGGATATCCAGTTATACCGACTGAAAAGGCTAAATCGAACAGCTGGATAGAAGAATGCTTGAACATTGATCCACTGGAAAAGAGGTCATAGGCCTGTCCATTTGATATGCCATGCAGCTGCATTCCTGCTCCATTACACTGCAATTGGAAGAGGACATTGGCTCTCAAACAGCAATCAGTCTGATCATCAATATGCACCATCCATGGGCTACTGCAGTACATCACTGTCTCCATCTGACCAGTTGCATATTGCTAAAACCTTTTTCAAGTGTAGATGAGTAATGCACTCACAGCCATATATTTTGGACTTGTCTCTGGCTGGAGGATTTTTGGATGGTGGTATTTAATACTTTGCTCAAATTTTGGGCACAGTTGTTGATCTTGACCACTTCCATATTCAGGGTGGTCCTAAAGATCACAGCTAGCCAAGCTGTGGTCTTCTATACACTGCATGCTTGTCTATTCATTTGCCTCAAATGGAAAAAGACTGCATCGCCATCTCATGACACTGGCTGGATGATGTAATGGCTAAAGGCGTGCTAATGTATACTCAACAAGAAAGTTTTATATGATCAAGAAACCTTTTCTATCCTGTCCTTACCACAGTAACTGATTCTAGGTCGGAAACAGGAGTGAAATGTATGTTTCTAATGAAAATGATCCCCTTGGCCTGCCCAAGCTCTACCTGTCATGTGTACTCTTTTAGTTTGCTGGCTCTTTAAAGTCAATAGCAATTTCAGACAGTTTATTTTCAGCACTTTCAAGGCAGACTGAAGACTCTACAGTGCACATCGGTATGAATGTGAGCATCTGTCTCTTGTGTTAGTCATGTGGTGGACTACCTACTTGTGTTTTCCTGCCTCCCATCCAGTGCGTGCTGGGATAGAAAACTGCAGGTGAGAAGGGAGAAGAAGTGAATGAAATAATTATGATGTTCTGTCCTATTTTAAAATGTCATTGGAAGCAGCATATCTCAGAATACATACAACGTCATTGCTTCTCATGGAGTATTCATCCTCTCTTTAATTGCCAATGTGCAGCTAATAGCCGATGCCAATAGAATTCTAAAAGCCTGTCTGAGCTCTAATTCTGGGGAGCACCAGCCCAAACTGCCCTGGAGCTGTGCAGAGGAAGATGGATTATAGGTAGATGATGTCTAACCAGGATTTGTGTGGTTTCAGCTGTTTTTGTTGTCCACTGTGCTTCCACTGTCCTGCCAATTGGGCGTTTGCCTGGAGCCAAAAAAAAATCCTGCTTCCATGGAGTCAGAACCTGACAACTAGTTTGCACAAAAGCATTATTTAAAGGCAGTAAATCTTGTGGTGTGCCTCCCTGCCAACTATTAATCACCAAATAATTCAGCTGATGTGTGTTTCAGTGCCATTTTAATGTTTCATCATGGTCTAAATGCTGTGTGAGAGGCTTTTCCACAGTGACAGGAATAAAGTATTGACAGAAACATTGATTCTTTCTGTGTTTTGTGGCATGAAAATATTATGATTGCACAAGCAGTTTAAGAGCTGGCTGAAAAGCAGTATTTCACTGCTATGTCTGGTTTCAACCCTGTTTTACCTCTTCTAGCATTGATGCTGGGTGTGGCTGGGTGTGGTCAGAAGTATGTGAGGGCACCTGCTAACACACCTAATGTTGAGAAGTTAAACAAAAAAAAAGATTTTCAGGGATTGCTACGTAGCTTTAAAGATTTAAAAGCGTATGTACTTCTGACTTACAGCCACTAAAAATAGAATTTTCAAATCATCCAACTCAGCACCACCCAGTGGTGGAATCCAGAAAGGCATCACCAATTGCTCACCACTGGGACAGTAGTTTAGAGTTCCTAAATGTAGACAGAACTGTCATAAACACTCATTTGTTCCTTCGTCCATGGTGTTAAACAGCAGCACTTAAATACTGTACTGGTGGAGTTCTACATGGACAGAGCAGATTTTTTTCCTGCTGAAGGTGCAATATTCAGGATACAAGGTGTGATATGTGCAATATTCCAGTTTTACTAGTTTTATTGGTTGCATGTGGGTTTTTAAAATTGGGTTTTATTGGTCTTTTTGTTGAATATATGAACACTGGCTTGTAAAAAAATGTCTTCTGATACATGAGTGATTGTAAGGAGGCTGTTCGGTGTGTCTGGAGATGAACGCAGTGATGTGGAGCCCAATAAAAGTTACTATTTTTCCTCTATACTATCAAAATTATTCAATTCACTTCAGTTTTAAATACTTCATTCATCCCTCAAGGGGCAATTTAAGGCGAGCAAATTTGCAAACTATTTATTCACACATATTTAAAGGAATCTAAAAACACAAAATACAGTAATGTAAGAAAAGGGCTGAAATACACAAGGGTTAATGGAAGTGGCCAATAATATGCTTATCCAATACCACAAGGGTGCCTTATCCAAAAGTGTAACAAATGATGCAAAATCACTGCATCAATCTACGCACAATGTAACCTGACCATTTCTCCTACAGCAGCTGTTCACAAATCAAGTAACTTCTGCAATAAAACTTAAGTTCCCTTTGTTTGCTTTACATACAGACAGCCTTATACACCCTCCTGATGGCATTAGATTGAAGTAGTCATAGATGACACGTGCAAGTTAAAATGTATCATAATTCCAGTCATTTGAATCACATAAAAACTCCATGCGTAATGGCTTTAACATGGGACCTATGAAAGGTGTGCTCAGAGTTGTTAACAGTCTACAGTAGAAATGAAAGTGTAGCATACAGATGGAAAATGTAATATATCTGTATATAGTGAAATTTCTTGCTAATGTTCCTTTTTATTTTAGAAATGAGAACATTTTGACAGCTTCCCCATAGATTGTGAGCTTCAGAGCAGGGCATCAGTGATATCAAAGTATAATTGCAACCTCACAATGTTTGAGAAGTTCAATTTGCTGGCTGAACCCAAAACAGCTGCACTGAGTCACGCCTCTGTGCTTACTCAGCCGGTGTGGACAATTAAATTGTGACCAGAGGACTAACACCCAGGATCAACATATTTCCATTTTAATGTCTGGTTGTGCATGAATATGCATTATTACTATGCTCTGTACATTCATTTAATGTTCGTGTGTTTGTGCCTTTCCTGCAAGGCCTGATCATCATCTCTTTACACCTCCAGCTCCTCATTTATGCTGTTATGAAAACTCACCTGCACTGTTGTTTCCTGCTGCAGACTACAGAGATGCCTCATTAATGACCAGACTGGCTCCAAAGTAGTTATGATTGACAGTTCACAATTTAAACAATCATATGTGTTTTAAAAGGAGCATTAAAGCATAGATGAGCAGGTCAATATTTGAAGCATTTTCATTTGAGCTGGCCTATGAAGCACGGTGTGTTCTGCTTATAGGTCCACTGGTTTAAGAACAGCTAGAGCAAAGCCAGAATACAGCCACTTAAACACATATGGCTTTTGAATTCATGCTTGTACTGTATGTCCTTGAAGTAGAAGTGCTATCAGTAACAGAGGTGTCACACTCCGAGTGAAAAGCAAGTGGCCCTTGACACCCATAAAGCAGAAACCTCAGAACTGTGCATGTGTAGTAGTTTTCATGTTGGGATTTGAAACCTGGGATTCTTGTTTTTTAAATGCAATGGCGTGTTTATGTCTCATGGACTCTCAAACAGATGAGATGTTGCACAATGTATAAATCCCAGCCATGACACCACAAGTATGCTGACTGAGTCAATGGATACTTGTTTTTCCTTTAATTTGTCACCTATCTATAGATCAAAAGTTATACAGAGAATAAACATGGCTGGATTAACCTGCCTGGGGCCTCTGGGTGAAGATAAACTCTAGGCCCCAGTTATTATCTGGCATCAGTAAAGTTGCGGGCTATAAAATCAAAACAATCATCTGAAGGACACTAAAATGCTATGCAGGGCCGAGGGGATCTAAAAACATTGATTTACCTGCTTTAATCATATGAATTTAAGAATGTACAAAGCACAAAACTGAAATAATAAAGGTCTCTGAGTTAGATTTTGACACAGAGAGCTGAGACAAGAGCTCTAGAGTAGGCAATAAAAACAGTTTGAGAGGGGGATACCACACGTTACACACCAGGTCCTGAAGAGTACTGCTGCGCATGTGAAAAGGCTGTATAAAGCCTGTTGTGGCCTCAGAGGGAGCTGCCAAATTGTTGGCGGGCGAGTTGCACTGTGGGTAATGTAGGCGCAAGAGTTTGACAAGGAAGGAGAATGCCTGGAATGGTTTGGTATGTGAAGTTATGCTGCATCGATTTGAAACCTTTTGTCAGTATTCAGACAATGAATACAATCCACAATCACTGGAAATTCTCATTATTATTATTATTATTATTATTATTATTATTATTATTATTATTATTATCCCAAATAAATATCCAATCAAATTAACACAAATCAGCGTTAGCACAACACATGTTAGATATAAATACAATTATATTGTTCTACAGTAGAATCCTTAGAGCGTGTAGTAGTTGCAGTGACCTTGTATGTTTTATATA
The DNA here is from genome assembly GCF_051107435.1 of Chaetodon auriga. NCBI lineage: Eukaryota > Metazoa > Chordata > Actinopteri > Chaetodontiformes > Chaetodontidae > Chaetodon > Chaetodon auriga. The sequence goes on along the minus strand of NC_135075.1, from coordinate 9,873,451 downwards.
TGGGGTCATGGTTATGTCTATATTGCTTTAGACCCAATACTATCCCGAGCTGCAGTATGCTAGCCCTGCTTTTGTAATGACTGACAGTGATTGTGTATCAGCAACATTCCCTTTCATCAGTGATTAATTACATCAAACTCAGTTAGCCTCAAAATAAGATGTTGCTCATTAACCAGGCACAATGGGGAACTGATACCTGCGCATTTCCCATTCTTTGTGTTTAAGCAGCGGGAGAGTCAGGGCGCGCTGCCCTTTGTGCTCATAAATTCCATCATCTCTGTATGCAAAGGTGAGGGAGTCACGGCTGCGTGTCGCCAGCAGTGGACGAAGTGATGAAATCAAAGGGACTGTGTGCCATCCTGACGACACTGCAAGAAATATTAGCAGCCCCTCTGATGTGGCGCTGGGACTTTAAATATTTCAGTAAAAGCCTGAAAATGAAACATCTTCACTCGCCAACACATTCGAGAAATACATCTCTCATATTGTTGCCTTTTCATGACAAATCACTGACAGGTCCCTGGAAGCAGCTGCTGAAACAATATGAGCTTATGTCACCTTGCTGGCATGTTTCCGCGTGTTTATTGAGGTTTGACTACTTGTTGACAGAAAGGAGCATTTTCGCTCGAACGACAGAAGCGTTGTTTGGCTTTACGCATTCCGCCTGCACACAGCCTGACTGTATACGTGCGTGTGTGTGTGTTCCTCCCTCCTGCCTCTCTGCATCTGACAGTGTCCCTCCCTCTTTCTCTCTCCTCCTCCTTCTCTCATTAGGCTTTTCACCGGCAAAACACCGACACACTCCCTTTCCCTGAAACCGGGGAATAGACGCGGAGCGGCGGCAGGAGCAGGATTGACCTCCCCCGGTGCGCACCATCCATGGTCCTCCCCTGGATCTCTGTCTGACAGGAGGGTAGGTTGAAATATTGCTATTTTCCTCCTGCCAGTTTGCTCATGTCGTTGGAAGCCCGGGCTTGGTTATGTTAAACGATTTGTTGAATGTCGGGCTTTAAGGTTTGCGAGATATTTCCCGTGTATTTGTGCGTTTTACGCGCAATTCGTCATTGATTGCGATGCTTTGTTTTATTCGCTTTGTGCTTTTGGCTGCTGCATTGTAAATGTCTTTTTTTAAAGCTGCAGCTGTTCAAAAAAACCATCATTTCATAACGCGCATGGACTTTGCCCGCTTGCTTGCTGTCCTCCACCGGGGGATGAATGTTACAGTGGGAATGAAGCAGAAGCAAGTTGTAGCGTCGTTTTGTGCCCACTGGCCCAGTCACTGTTGACATCCAACCTGAAACCTGCAGCCAGGCAGTTAGACCCCTCCAGTGTCTCCTCCTCTGCTACCTAGACAGCCTCTTCACGGGCTGTCCTCACCTACAGCACGGCCTTCGCTGTCATTTAGGATTTTTCATGTCCTTCAAAGTTGCGCTGGGCTTCAGAGATCAGCTGTTTTCTACTCCTTTCAGTTTGTGTCTCAGCCTGTCAGAAGAAACTGGATCTGCATTTGGTTTAGTCAGTGTATGCTCCAACACACCCAGCACTAATTATGCAACAGCCTCATTGACAGCTGCACATACAGGCTTGGGACTTGCACAGTGTTGCCTTTGTCACACTCTCTCATCAACACCTCTGCTTTGCCCTCACAAAGTGGTTGAGTTTGCTTTCAAAACACTTAAATCAATTTGTTAATTGATTTTGGCCCTTTGTGTTACTCACGGTGTAATAGTATGTCCGTGATGTGTGAATGGTTTCAAATACAGGCTTCAGCCGAATGCTGTAGAGACGTTTGGCAGAGGTGAAGCAGCACTCTGCCTGCATGCTCAGGCAGGTCCATGTATGGAAATGAGCCCACCTTTGCCCCCTCTGGCTTTCAACAGTTTTGTGGAATTATATACAGTACTGAAAAAGAATGTTTCAGCTCTGCACGGGTAGGCTTCACCTTCCTGATGCTTAGCTTGAACTTTTATATTTCTACCTCTATGTCTGGCGAGTTAGGTAATCTCTAAGGCTGTTGCAAAAAACTGTGCAAATAACATTTCCAAGAAGTTCTACATTAAGACAAGTTATTATATCATATTTCTTATTATGTTTGCTTGTCATGTCCCAGTGTTTGTGTAAGTCAGACCAAGTGTAGCACGGTTCCTCTGCAGTGTTGTGGCCTGCTCCCTGTCGCCGTACAGGTGGGCTTACGATACTTCGTCACACTCTTCCTCCAGGCCGCACACACTGTCAGCCTCTTCTAGCAGACCTGCTGTCACACAGCATCCGTGTCGTTAACATCGGCCACACTCCTGCGCCTGCTGTGTCAGCCTGCCAGCCAGCCTCCCTCTGAGTATCACCTGATGCTTTTTCACCCCCCCCCCCCCAAATGCCAGGGAGCCATTATCTCATCTCAGCACCAGCACCAGTTTCTCCCCTCTTTGCTCATCAGTACCCCAACATGAATTTGTGGTCGTACAGAGTTGAGACACATCAAAGTGAGTCAATCTCAAAGATTCCCCGTGTGGCTTTTCCTCTTTACCGTGGTGTGTATGTGCACAAAGGCTCGCTGCTATTGTAGTGTGTGCATGTCAGTGTTTGTGCGTGAGTTCAGATGCCCGAGGGTGCTGCTGGGATTTCACAGCCCAGCATGCTGCCATTCTCCATTTGCAATTCAAATGAGCATGTATGAGGCATCCAGTGAGACTCCTCTGTGTCTCATTGGAGACAATCACTCCTTGCTCTTGCAAGTTAACTCAACCACTTCTTATTGACTTCTCCTTTGGAAAAAGCGAGCAGTTAGTGGCTCCTGTGTATGAAACACAGGCAGAATATTTTCAGGTGGCCACTGAGTCATAGTTTATTTTGTACATACTGTAGCTCTTGGCACAGGCTTGGAATGCTGTATGATTGTGTGGGGTCACCTTGATGTTACCACTGACGATGCCAAGGCATGCAACAGGTTGTATGTGCATGCTTGTCTGTCTGTGTGTGTGACTGTCATTGCTGTTGGTCCCGCTGAATGTTCTTCGACCCGCTGTTCAGCTGGGCCAGCAGTTCAGTGTGGTCACGTCTCTTCCTGCCCGCTGAACACCAGTGACTAATCACACGTGCATAAACAGAGAAACACAAACATACATTTGTACTTCTGTGCTTGTGAGGCTCCTTATTGACATCATCCTAATTCTTAACAATAACTGTATCCATTATAGCCACATATGTCATCTAACCCTTAACCCATTTTGATACTATTTCTGTTTATGGAAATAACCTTTCATTGTGTTTGCATTCTGTTGTCGCCTCTTGCTAAACTTGTTTTCACTGATAATGACATAGTCTTCTTTTCCTGCACACAGTCAAATTGCGTACCCAGACACACGGGGATTCACAGGAAGTGATGCTTGCATGTAGCAGATGTGAAGCAGAAGACCAAAGCTGCTGCGTGCATGTAGTTTGGAACATTTGATATATATATATACATAATCGAAGACATGAATGTCTTCTTCTGCCATACAATAAACCCTCTCAGCCCTTGTTTTTCCCACAGGGGTACATACACGTGTCATTTTTGGAAAGAACCTGTTATATTAAAACACTTAAGGGGCGATGTGACCATAATCTTCTATCATGGCATATATCATTTTATATCACAGTAAAGGCATATATCATGGTACATTATAGTATAGTTTTGTAAAATCAATGAAATAACCGTACCATACTTCATCACATTTGATTATTTTCTTATTTTATTTGGAACACAAAAAACAAAACAAAAAAACAGCTGCCTCACACTTAAAACAGTAAAACAAATTTTCTGTCATTATCGCTCCCTAAGGCTGTTTTCTCAAATAAACTCTAGGTAATGTCCACAGAATCCAAGAGTCCAATGACATGCACCAGGAGGAGGACTCATCCACAATCATGACTGTTTTTGTATTGATATCAATACTACATATATTTGGACATATCCGTCACATCAACCAAAAAATGGAAAGCAACATACAGACAGGCAGAAAAGACAAAGCACAAAGCAGCTACACTCTGTGCAACGTCATCAACACACCCACTGGCTCGCTGTGCAGCAGTGCATACTCTGTGAATGACAGTGTGTAAATATGGCTTAAGGGTTAGCTCATCAAGTGGAAACAGTGCAGCCAAATCTCTACCAGTGGTCACCTTTTTACTGTCGCACAGTGTTTGAACCGTCATATCGCCCAACCCTACATCAGACTTTTAGAGCACTTGTCCAGAGCCACAGAAGACAGTTTCCAGCTGCTATCATGGCTGACGGCTCTCCATGATGAGCAAGCTGACCTGTATGTTTAAAATCAGTGGAGTGCCCCTTAAAGGTTGATAACTTTAACCCTGAAGCTGAACGTGGTTCTCTATACAGGAGCACATTCAGAGGTCAGTGACCAGAAAAACATGGAGTCTGTACACTTTAAATTCTGTGTTAAAATGACTGCTTACGACTTTCTATATGCAAATCAAGCATTGTTTACACACCATGCAAATAATACTTGATACCTGATAACTGGGTTATTGATTGTTGGCAGATATTGCAGTACTACAGTAGTGCAGTGCACAGCAGCTTTGTGTTTGTTTACCCGATATGCACAGAGACCTAATCTTAGACCTAAATCACTGTTTTACATGCTCTTTTATCAGCTTTGTTTGGAATAACCAAAAGAGGATAACAACATTACCGCAGCTGAATCCAGTAATCACAGTGGCTGCACGCTTTTGTTTTATGGGAATTGAATTAAGCCTCATCTGGATGCTGCTTCCACTGCAGTCCGGTCTAAATCTTGTTAGGGTGCAGACTTGAACATCATACTGTTTCACTGTCTCATCTGTAATAGTGTGTCTGGGGGTTTTGAGCTACACTGTCTGCAGTTATTTGCAGTGGTCAAATCCCTTCTTCATCCTTCTGTTGAGGGTCTCTCCCCAAAACCAGTTGCAGTCCTGTCGCTGTCTGTCTGATCAGGGCATTATTTTGAGCTGTTTTTACTCACATCTGCATCATTCTGTCTGCACTCGGATGTGAGAGCAGAGAAACAGAAGCTATTTCATGCAGTAAGACGGTTTTATTTCACCATTCTGTTTCCCACCTTCAGTCATGTCGCTCTTCAGAGTTGATGAGAAGCATCACATTGTCCTTCTGAAGGGGAGGCAGCGAGCTTTACCCTGAGCAGCAGCAGCTCAGCTTGCCTCAGCCTGATGATTACAGTGAGTCAGCAGGTTCTCCATTTTTTTCCCCTTTTTCCCCTTCCTTTGCATACCTACACTTGTCTCCCTCGCTCCCTCTCCACTGCTGCCTTCTTTGAACAAATCCCTTGCTTCTCAAGGATGAGACTCATCATGTTGTTGTCTGGCTTTGATCTGGTGCAACGATACCCATAATGCTGCTCATTTCTGTCTCCCCACAGCAAAGCAGAATTCATATTTCAGGCAGAGTTGGTTCATGTGGGGAAAGGGAACAGTTGCCACTTCTTTTTGGACCGTTTATTCTGCCCTCAATGTGGTCTGCAGCAGAAACACTTTTCTCCAGCTATTTTGGCCTCTTCCAACAAAACCAAGCCAGCAGCCATTGTTTTCTTTTGGCCACTTCACACTTGGCAATCATTAATTAGAGCCTTTGCATTCAACAGTTGTGGAGGAAGGCTAATTCCATTGTTGATCTGTGTTCATTTCCCTGATGATTAGAGTCTGTGATTGCCAGGGTCTCCCACATTGTGGAATGCTGGTGAATCGAGGAAAATAGCGCTAAGGTTGATCTTGGTGCAAACTATTTATAGATACATAAAACAAGGCCTAAAAAGAGGACTAAGAAAAAAAATGGAGTTGCAAAAAAAAAGTTAAAATTCACAACAGTAACCTGCTTGTTACAGGAGGAAGAGTTGATTTGCACACATATATTTTTACACCATGATTAAGTTGCATGCTGCAGGTATAGTTAAGTGAAGTTTCTCTGGCTGAATTTGATTTTTGAGGACGGTGGTCCCATGGTAACTGTACTTTGATTAAAAAAGGTTGCTGCTGCTGTGTGTTCAACGAGATATGCAGCTCCACTGAGGAAGGTGGGTACACTCTGACCTCTGCATTATATTTCACTGGTAATTAGACTCAAATATAATTACGCACAAATACCCAGTGAAGCAGGTGGGTGTAGTCTGTATCCAGACTGTGGCTGGCTGCCCGCTTGTTGGATAGCACCCACCACTCAGTGATGAGAAATGTGTTTGTCGAGGGTCGTGCCGGCTTTGTTTGTTGCAGTGGTCTGCGCGGGAGTACATACACAGACTACTCCCAGTCCCTCTGGGCCTGTCGTGTGTCTTCTAAACTGGTCAGACAGGTCGGAAGGCAGATCCTGACACAGCCTCAGTCGTTACTCCACTCTTTGTACACTCACACTTGCTCTGTGTTTACTGTTCTTAGTGACACACGTGACACATGTTGTCTGTGTGGTTCATGTATTTTGGTTTGTTGACTTGATTGTCGCTGTGTTTGTGGCCTAGTGAAGAATCAAGTGTACTGTGCACGTGCGCGCGTGCGCACACACACACACACACACACACACACACACACACACACACACACACACACACACACATTGTGTACACTCTCTACCATTTCCCAGCAACATGTTATATCAACAGAGCGTCTGTGAAAACATATCTGAACATGGTGTCTTTTGTCAGAGGTCAGGCTGTTGTTATCCATGCTGACCATTTCATATTGAGCTGTGTCAACAGAGTTTAAAGGATCATACTGTATTTTCAACATGAGACAGCAGTGTACCCGTGGATGCACAGACCACTGTTACTGGATTACTATGATACTGTGGAAAACTGAAAAATGTAAGTTTCCTCTAGAACTATAAGGAGCATTTTCGTCTAAGACTTCTAGGTGGATGTATGGACTCAGCCTCCACGGGGGGGCTGTTATAGCCAGTACATTATCAAAGCACACCATCTTTTAGACTACTGGACATGTCCGACTCTACCTTACAGGAAATCCAAGGCTACCATTCATTTAATACAGTTAGATATAATCAGCTTGTCTAGACTTTAAACCTATAACAGGGCTGCAACTAGTGATCATTATCATTACATTTTAGTGTGTAAAACAGACACTGTAAAGTAGTTATTCCAAACATCTGAAAAGCTGAACACAGCAAATATTTGCTATTTTTGCCTGATGGACTGATCTGAACCGTAAATCAATTATCAGCATAGTTGGCGATTAAATGTTTAATAATTGGCTGATCAGTTAATTGTCTAATCATTTGAGCACTGGTTAGATATCATTTGGTTACATGATGAATGATTGGCTGATTAGAAAAATCTTTTGAAAATTCTATGGTGGGTTCAAGTGCAGTAGGGAAGATCTGACATTACAGATCTGAGAGTTAACTGGCACACAGAACTCCTTTTTTTAACTTAATGTTATTTATCATGTTTTATTATCTGACGACATTGCTTGGTAGTTAAATTGTAGTTCAGTTCCTTCAGGATTTGTCTCTCACTCCAGATATTAGGGCTCGCCGCCGTGAATACACGCTTTAAACTGGATTTTCATGCAACCGTAACAGATCAGAAATACATTTTCACGGTGATGGATTGCCTTTCTCGAGCAACTTTCAAAGAAAAAGCAAGTCTCATTACATGTTTTGTTGTAAATGGTCCAAAAATGACACAAGCTCTGGTACGAATGAGTTCCTCTATCGCCTCATTTTGCTCTTACAGTGTATCCATCACAGCTGAATCAGCTGCATGCTCTGTTGTTCCTCTTCACTGCCTTGCTCCTCAGTGTGCCAATAAACGTCCTCTCACCTCATTAATAAGGTTGTTGATTTATAATCAGAGCAGGTGCTTTCATCTGCAGTGAGCTTCTCTGTGAAATCACACGCTGGTTTTGCTGCAGCAGCATTAGGTGGTCTTGTTGGGAATGTGTCAAAACTAAACCCAGAGTAAAGTTACAACAAATCCTAAAATCGGCAGTGGTTGATTCAGCAGAGGAAATGTAATGTTTTGGGGTGGTCCACGCCCACCTGAAACCGCTGCTCACCGGTTGTTTGATCACTCATGTGATTGTATTGTTATCGCACCCTGCACAACACTCTCACTTCTCCTCCCCACCTGCACTCATGAGTTGTAAGACCACTCCTCACCGACAGAAGCCACTCATTGTTTTGGCATCAGCAGCTCCCTCTGCAGCTCCACAGGCTTTTTCTCTAATTGTTCCATGGTTTTTAGAGCTTTTTAGCTGGCCGGCTCAAAATGTTTGCCTCTGCACATACTGTTCATTCATGGATTCTCTGTCATGCATCGATTTTTTATTATTTTTTTTTTGCTTTTGTTTTTATGTTGGCAGCGATAATGAGAGGCTCCTTTATAATTCATGCCATGATTGATGTCCCTCTGGTAGCAGTTTTCATGCTGCAATCTCACCAGGCACTTTTACGCCAACAGCACACAGCACTGCCAAACACTCCAGTCCACAGATTAAGATGCTTGGTGTTGGCTTTCAGCTGCCATTTAGCAAACCACACTTTGTTGTCCACATAGTCGTAGTTCTTAGCCAGTGACTGACTGTGTACAGAAAAGTTTACAAGACAACTCTAAAATGTTCTTGAGCGGTTTTGAAATGCTTTTCAGCCTCAGTCTCTCTGTGCCTGTCCCTGTCTATACTTAAACAAATAGCATTGAGCTCCTTGTTCAGCATCTTTTCAAATCCTCTGACACTGACACCAATAACACAGAGAGCTCCTGTAGCTTCCTTTCAGCCCCAGCACTGATCCTAATAAGGAGAAGAATGGCTCTATACAAACAGTAGAGTGAAGCTGGGGATTGGATGTATGCCCACTGCCTCTCTCTTTGTGTGTGCTGAGGGTGAAATGCCTGTTTCAGTCCACTCTGATCTGCTTCTGTTCCTCTGTTGACCTGGTGAGTGGTCGGTTCAGGTGTGGACAGAGGGGACAACTCCCACAGCTCCTGGATCAGGCAAAGCTAATAGTTTGCTTAAAGTGAAAATCAGAAGACACACATGCATGCACGCACGCACGCACATACTACTTTTCAGTTCAGAAAGCACAAAATGCAGATTTTCACTTTGTAACTGAAGCTCTTTTACAGTATATGAGACAATACTTAAAGTTACAGAAAAGGGCCTCTTAAAACAAAGAAACAGCTAACTACATTTGCTAACTTGCTTGCTATAGGCTTTTTTTTTTGGACTCACATGCACCTATTGCAACCTTTTGACATCACAGAAAAAAATAAATTACATAGTTGATAGTGTGACGGAATGAATGATAGTCAGTTACTTTCACAGTAGAAAATTTCATAAATACTCATGCTTTATCCATTTGTTCTCTTGCTACTTTTTTCTACCTCTTTCTAATTTAGAATTAGCCAATTAGCATCGAGCTCACTCAAAACCACACAGAGCATTGTGGGTATACTTGCATGTAAGTCATGCTTCCTGGGATTACAGATTGGATCTTTAAAGTCCCGGTGAAACGGCAGTCTTTTGTTTCCGTAATGTGACTTAATGCCATGTGAAACAGAACATGCAGCAGAGAGCAATTTCAAGAGGGATTCATAGATTTGATTTCATTGCTTAAAAGTCAGTGTAAGTCAGTGACGGATGAGGGTGAAATGAATAAATTCAACAATAACCACGTGCTCTGGGAAATGTAGCCGACACAAAGTTTTTGCCAACTGGTATAGACACAACAGAGCCATGATAAATCTAGGCGTGCACAATGGATAAGTCTGCTTTGATACAATGGGTGGGGTTAGCTGGGTGCGCCAAATCCTGTTTAATTGGATAAATTTGTTGGTATGTCGCTTAATGTAGGATGAGTCATCAAAACTCTTTTAATATTGGACTAAAACAGAAAAGAGAGGTACAGTTGATACTTCACTGTGTCTTTAACACTCAAAATGGTGTACTCTGTGCCAACTGCTGGTCCATGTGGTCACAAAGAGAATATAGAGTTTCATATTAAATGTGAACAGTTTATTGGATAGGGATACTCTACTATGTGTGGACATGGTGTGTGGGGCCCTGCTACAGTAGTGGATTGGAGCTTTAAAAAATGCTATTAGGGGACTGTCACACATGGAGGAAGGCAAGACTGTAAAAAAGGAGTTTTTTTTCCTCCCCTGAACTCTCCTTTAACACTTGGAAACGATCAGCAGAGGACTTTCACACCCAGTGTCAGTATGATGTTAAGTGTTGCTGCTTGCTGTCTTCATGTACATTACAGGGCTATATTAAGAACCACTATTATGAAAGAAATGGAGGAAAGCTCCATCAAAGATTAGCCAAAAGTCTAAAAGCATTTATGTAATTCAGTCTTGATACAGATTTGTCGATTTTATGGAAATGAAATCACAGAACTGGATGATATTAATTCATTTTAGTTCATACTTTAAGTGCTTTCCTGATATTTTGCACTATGTGGTATCAGGATGAACCGTGCAAGAAAAGAGCATCAACCCTTTTTCTAGTATTTTGTACAAGTTTTTACTGTAACCTTGTACTTGGTTGACAATATACAACAAGATGAGAGCAGACCATTGTTGGAAATAATTTATGTGGAGGAATATGAAATCCATGACCAGTAAAAGACTGAATTCCTCGCGTTATTGTCTTCACTCTTATTTATTTCCCTGCACAGAGAGTGGGAAGCTCTCGCCATAAAGTGGTTTGCATTTGCACATGTTGTGTAACAGAGAGAAAAAACAAAAAAATGTGGGAGTGAAGTGGTGCACTGTCACAACATCGCTAGGATTATATGTTTTTCTGTTGGTTCTTCTTTGCAAGCTGTAGTTGTTTTTCCAGCATATCTGCACACTTGGTGCTTTAATTGTACATAAAGAGAATAAACCGTGTGAGTTTTACCCTCAAAAATAGAATAGCTCTCTCCCACAGGACAGGGTTGAAACAGAATGAAACTCCCTGCAGCTGACTGTGATTCAACAGTGACAAACCTAAATCAAGTGTTTCATTTAATTTGATACCCTCATATTAACAGCATCTTTCACACTTAACGAAAGCAGTCCAGACTGCTGTTGATAGACTTTTCTGGTCACATACCGTTTCGCCTCAGAGCAAGCCTGATTCTGTCTCTACACCTGAGTCATCGCTGCTCGCATTCAAGAATTTTATTTTGCTTAGAAACAGTGTTTTTGACACCACCCTTATTGCAGCCGCTGGCAGTCTATGAGCTTTACTGATTATTTTCAAGGCCTGTCTGACCTGCAACCACACTGTCTCCTCATAGGCAGGCGGTCAGGCATAGCTTTGGCAGAGACATCTTAGTCACCCCAAACTCTGGATTGTGACCCTAAGCTGAAGGTCAGCCTAGGAGATTCCCTCCAACACTGGAGATTCAAGAAATAGTTTGACACTTTGGGAAATACACTTATTTGCTTTCTGTCAGACAATATGTGTCTTTCCACCTACCTGTTTGTAATGTCTGAACAATTAGCTGGAGAACAGGGGTGGGTGGAAACACTACTAATTGGAATTTCATTCTGCCAGTTTTCTGTGAATTTGTTTAAAATTTGCATTACATTACAGGAAACCTGAGAAGTTAGACGAGATCAACACTGTCATTATTGTAGGATAATTATGAAACTACTGCCGGGAGCCAGTCAGCATAAAGCCTGGAAATAGGGGAAAAAGCTAGCCTGGCTGATTTTTACCTTTTGCTTTTTGAACAGATTAAAGAAACAAGATATGCAATTAGTGTGTTTAATTAGTGTGAGTGTTCAAAGTGCAGGTCCGTAGATTGTGTTACCTGTTTCCTCGTTTCCAGTCTTTGTGCTATGCCAAGCTAACCGGCTGCTAGCTTATATTTACTCCACAGCCATGATTTTTTGTTTTTACAGCCACTTCTCTGTTTTCATTTTCTGAAGCTTTTCAGAACACCCGATGAATGTGACAGATGTGTTTATTGAATGTTTTTTGAAGCTGTAAATGGGTAAATGTTTATTCTTGCAAATTGAGGATCTAGTCAGTAATCTGCAGACTTTGTGCAGTTGCTCTTCCATCCACCTCCACATCGTCTCTGCCAGGATGGGCTGCATGCTGCCATTAGAATTTCCAAAAAGACAAACAAACAAAGCTAATTAGATAACTCAAACAATGTCTCGATGACGCATTTGACATTTCTCTGGGATCGATATACCCTTACCACAACAACAGCCCCTACAACAATAACAAATGTACATAGAGACGGATGAAGCAGAGCAACACCATCATCATTCACTTCTCTGTGTTGCTTTGTGTTATCACTTAATCCTGCAACAATCTGCCTGAAAACCACATTCATAATTCATGTATATTACATTAATGTTTAAATATTTCATGTTTGGGGTACCATTTATCTCTTACTGAAGAAATCCTTCTGTGCTCACATTTAGCCCCTTCCTCAAGAAAAAATGTACTAAAAAGGACGCTGGGTAACACACAGAGATGGGTTTCATCAGGAAGGCCCACTTTTCAGGGACCAATGTTTATGTAATCCTAATTCATATTCACATCATCAAACTGGACAGTAGACTGGAAATCGACACACTACTCCAGAGGATGAGCAGCAAGCAGACTACCAATAGAACATTCAGTCCAACCACTATTATCTCATATTGTGTGCTTGTCTTCAACCCCCCCCCCCCCCCACCCCATACTCTGCTCTCTGGTACTGCTAGTTGCATGTCAGATTTTCCTTACTGGGTTGGATAGTTGGGTTTTTTTTTGTTTACTTTATGAAACTTGATGTCCTCAGAGAGGCAATTTGTGTTCCAGGTACACACAGTATCCCCCAACCAAGCTGAAATTGTTAATACATGAGTATCTAAATTGCAACACACCCAAATGCTAAAATCATCAATATGTTCACATATGTGGCCACCACATCTTATTTGTGTTATTGCCATAGGAATAAATGTATGTTTTACATGGTTGCTTTTTAATCTGGGGCACCTGTTGCTAGAAGGAAGCTGAAACACTGCTGCTAACTTGTCACCTTCATTCTCAGGCTGGTCAGGTACAGGTGGTACAACTCTGCTGCAATCTCATGATTTTTCCACAGGTCTTAACAGTATTCCCTATAGGGGGGCACCAGCGGAGCAACTGTAGCATATCATTGGTGGCCTCCCACTGTTCTAATTCTCTTAATTCTTGCCTCCATTTTCTGATTTTCATCAGTTTGTGGTTCCTCTGATGATGATGAAACATTTTTTTTTTTTTTTATCACTCTGCTAGCATACCAAGGCAAACTGAAAAATGATGAGTAAATGATAAAGTTGCTATGGTGAACATGTTAGCAAACAGTTGCTTATTTACACATTCAGCATATTCAGAGTAACATTAGCCTCATATTTGTTTCAACCTGACGCCCAATTGTCCTTCTCTGGTAGCCCTGCTTTGGTCTCTACCTCTCCTGAGGGAAATATCTGGCTTTTTAGCAGATAAGTGCTCAACTCTGTTCAGACAGCAGCTAGTACTGACTGTGTCTGTCTCTGTTTGGTGCTGGGCATGTAGGTCAGGGTGGGTTTATCAGAGCTTTTTCACTGAAACAGCTGCCTGCTGGACGTGATGCTGATGAGAGCAGTGAGACCAATTCACAACTCTTAAGTTTTTGGCCGCACAAACCAAACCATGAGTGAAAAGACACTGAACATCTGCAGAGTCCATGGAACATTTTCTGTGGGTTTGTCACTTTGAGCAACCCCTTTAACATTACACATCATTCAATCCATTGTTGATATTAAAATCTAGGCTATTCTAGTGGATAGAAGGTTTCTATGGCAAGTGGCAGTGCTATTGGACTGATGCCTTGTAGCCTTTGGCTGCCAGTTACAACTGCCACATAGTCTTGGCCTCAGCCAAGATGGCAACAAACTGTCATTTGGATTTTGCCGTTGTTGAACAAACAGCAAATTAAATGGCTGTAGTTCGATCTGGATGGGCTATGTGACATTTCACTTGCATCAATGCAGCCTCACTGTGGCCACAGGACCTTTGGAACATGGAAAATGAATCAGCTCAGCAGGGCATCCACCTGTCTGTGTTTGCTGGTGTACATCATTCGTTTCTTTATCATTGCTCGTCATGGCCACATTTAGAATTCATGCTCATTATACTTTCAGATTTTTCATATTTCACGCTTTTCTGGTGATTATCCATTTTTCAACAACTCCTGTCCAGTGTGGTTTTGTTGTGTTTGTATGAATATTTAATAACTAGAGATGGAAAATGCATGGCTTCAGCGCATTAAATGTTGTCATTCATATGATTGGTGAATGAGGGAAACAGCAGGACTCTATTAGTGCTGATTTCTTCTGTTTTTGCCTTTGAGCGTTGTTCAGTGCAGAACTAAGGACGAGCCATTCGTCTAATTCATATAATTATATCGGGGAATTTCTTGCTTCAGAAGTTTTGCAGAAAGTCGTTGTGTGTGTGTGTGTGTGTGTGTGTGCACGTGCGTGCGCATGCATGTGTGAGTGGCTGCAAGTATGCGCTGTCAAAGATATTGTTCCCCAAAAGTGTTTTTCTTTTAATTTTTGGAGAAGTAAAGCAGCTTCGCTTTTAGTTTGATAGGAATGCAAATGAAGGAATATATTTTGATTTTAAATTAATTTCCTGAAACCTAAGTGCAAGTAATGGACCGTGCAAGCTTTTCAATTCTGTAAATAATTGAAGTGTAAAACAGAAAATGTTTGAGTTGGAGTTACAAGGTTTTCACTTGGCAGCAGTTCTACAGGGCTACAGTGACCTAAAATCCCTATTATTCATTTATGGCATCACTTCAACACCTTCTGTCTATAATTCTATCTGACAACTTTTCAAAAAGAAGTAAAATTGAAAGACTAAAGCTATGCCTGACAGACCTTGACAGACTGAGAGTCTCCCTAACACGGTGTGCAATGTGTACATTGTTTTGCCACACTCGCTTTAAGCATTAGCTCCATTAGAGTGTAAAGCACAAGGGGAGACTGACAGTGAGGCAACGGTGACTCAACATAGAGAAGTTTTGTTATCCTTTCCTCACCATCATAGGGCTGGGTAAGAAATACAATTTCCCAATAAATGTGACTTTCAGATGACTGATAGAAGCTAGATTCTTAAAATCCCGAGGCTGATCTTTGCATCGGTGCTTTTTCTCAGGGAGTATGTGTACGTTTGTGCTAAATGTTATGTGTGGCTGTTGTTAAATGGGCTGCATCCAATGTTACATCGTGGAACTCAAAGTATTACAACATGTTATTTTCACTCAGAAAATCAGCTGGCTAAATTAGCTGTTTTGAGTAAAAAGTTCTCCAAATATAATGACAAAATACATTGTTTGAAGCTGCCCTTCAGAGTAACACAGTGTTCTGATTTGATGCCCTTATTGGCAGACAACTTAATTGGTCTGTTCCTGCTGGAGCCGTTATGAATCTCTGTAGAAAAAGGAATTTCTTTTACAATACTAGGCTTTGGTTAAGGTTTGGGTAGGTTTAGTCACCAAAACAACTTGGTGACTATTTTGTTAAGGTTAGAAGACCTTCTTTCTTTGTCTTTGTTACAATAATAAAGAAGTTAAAGTAGCAGTCATCTGTCTTCAAGTCTGATGATCCATCCACCACGATGTCCTTCTTATATAGACTTTGTCGCTCTGTAATGTCACCTGTAGACCTCCCCGTTGTCCATTAATTCCTGATAATGGACACCTCATAGGGCATAATTCCATACTTTTTTACATGACAAAATAATCAAGAATAGAATCAAATTGAATTAGTCACTTAGTGCCAATATCCAGGTCTGAATGAACACTGAATATTAAAGTAATAAAAGCTGTTATTTTGGGGCCAAATCTCCAGCCCCAAAATAACAGCTGCTACCTGAAATAACAACTGCCACCCAAAGGACACTTACTCTGTTTGAAGGAGACCAGGCAAGTTGCACTTCATTTGTCTGGAGAATACTTCATCTAGCCACTTTTTGTCTCTCCTGTCTCTCAGTAGTTGTCCCTCCCTCCCGTCTTTCCGCTTCACGCCCTCAGCATTGCACTTCGGTCACCCTTCCAACCTTCCATGATTCTCGTATTGATGTGATGTGGGTATCTTGGCCAGACTTGGAGGGAACATTGATTAAACTGGGCGACAGGTTATTAGCCATCTCTTTTGTTTACCCAGCTGAACAGGCTTCAGCAGAAGTCGAGAGCAGGAAGCGGAGTGAAGATCAATGTCAGATTCAGAGCAAGGCTTTTTATCACAGCACATCAATCAGAAGTGTCTGCCAGTGAGTCATTCTTCATACTTCTTTGATAGAATCTCAATTTAACCATCTTCTCAAGGTTATTACAATACCTCTTCAAAAGCCAGGGGTGTGCGAGCTTCTAGTCCAAATCTAAAACTGCATCAAATAGTCATTGGTGGCATCTTTTATGTGTCAGAGCTGTTTATTAAGGTCAGATTGAGCTCAAGGCTGATAGCTGATGTTATGCCAGTTGGAAAAAGTTAACTTTTACTATTTTGACCCCTGTGGGTGAATCTGTCCTCTGCATTTGACCCTTCCTAACTTCTTAGTAGCAGAGATCAGCTTTCCAGTGCCAGGGGATGAAGTCTAATTCAATGCATAAGCCAATAGCAAAGTCAGGAGTATATTTAATACCAAACATGTATGACTTTTGGTGTGGGAGGAAACCAGGGCAGCCAGAGGAAACCCACACAGACTCAGCAAAATCATGCCAACTCCAGACAGGAAGGGGGCTGAGATGTTAACCCAGGGCCTTTTAACAGCTAACTACTATGGGAACATGGTGCTAAGCTAGCGTAGTTATTCTCAATGTCTCTACGTCTGACAATTTCCACACCACAAAGATATCAAGAATGATGCAAGGAGATGTAACACCAGCACTGATAACAGTAGAAACTGTTTTCCTGTGATAACACAAAAAAACAAGGAATTACTGCATCATAGATCTGGTGTTGCTGTATGCATCACCATGATTCATAAGATTACAGAAAGGCTCACATGGACAGTCAAGAAACACTTGGACGTAGTCGATGTAATGTCTCCCATTGAGGTTTCTGATGGAAAATAGAATGTGATACATCTGATGGAAAATTGGAGAATTAGGGCAATGAGGCTTCGTGTAGCTGGAGTAGGCCTAGAGTGAGCAAGCAACAAATACCATACACTGCTTGAAAGCAATAGACAGACTCAAACAATTAAATTAAAGCTTCACCAATCAATATTTTTATATCAGCAATGGCTCAGAGGACTATGCGTAATGCAAAAGCAGTTACTTGAGGAGAGACATGCTCAAAAAGTCGTTACTGAATGCTGAGTTCCAGTCAGCTCTTTAGTGTTTTTAGTGTTTTTAGCTCACTGTTTTGGTTTTAAAAGCTGCACATTTACTGTTTTGGTTCAGTCTCACTGCTCATCAACGTCTTAGCAGTTGGCAGACCAAAAAAGAGCTGAAGGAGGAGTGAGTATTGAACATTTTTCAGATGGCCAGAAAGACAACTCCAAGTGAACGCTAGTGCCGCTCAGTGTCTGTTGGATGTGTAAATAAAAGGGCAAAAAGGGCAATTGGTGCACTGCTGTACTACTAGGCTACATACTGTGATACATTAGCCATATCAACTTGATAAGGCCATAATCTGTTAAACCAGGGATGGGCAACCTTTTTCCTATCAAAGGCCATTTCAGTTTTTATAACATCCATCGAAGGCCATACTAAATTATTAAACACACTAACCTCTGAGATGGCTGGAACTGCTCCTCTTCGGTGAGGGGTCTGATGTCAGATGGTAGAGATGATGATGATGCTACTTGCAGCTGGTTTCCCTGGTTTGGGCCAGTCAGTCTTGAGTGGAACTGAGTCTGTGCAAGAGTCAATTCTGAGAAGAACTGCTAGTAGTTTGTTGATGATTTCATGTTGTAGGTTTTCAGGAACATCAGCTGGTTCCACATTAGACAGGGTAGCAAATATGCTCAGTACCTTTTGTTTGTTTTGTATGTCCTGAAACCTCTCACCAAATGCCTGAAGGAGTTTTTACTCTCAGCAGCATATTCAGATGTCACAGCAGCTTTTGTTCTTGCAGAGCAGGAAAATGCACAGTGTTTCCCCAAATGATTTCACATTTGAAAGCAGAGAGCTGAAAAACTGGCTGGAGTTTGAGGTTCACTGAGTTCTTCAAATCATACAGACACTTGCTATCACTGAATTTCCACGTCAGGTTTTCCTTCATCTCCATGAGTTATTGCAGACAAACTGACACTTTTTTTTTTTTTTTTTTTGTTTAGCGATTTTACGCAGTCTGGTAATAGCAGCTTCACAAAGTCTCCTTCTGAACAGGGTTTCAGCTTCTTCACTGTTAGCTCACTCATGACAAAACTGGCCTGCAGATCACTGTCTCTGTCAGAATGTGGTTATGTGAAAGCTGCTTGTTGGGCTCCCAAACTCCACAGAGGAATGTTCAATTTTTGCCCCAAATTTTGGTCCCCAAGTGGCTAAAGAAAACCAAAACCAAATCATTACTGCTTTAATTTACTGTTAAGCTTTAATGTCTTCTTAATGGAAAAAGTATTGACAACACATGCATTGGAAGCTGTAAAACTATTCATTGGGGAATTCTCTTGGAACCTGTGTTGACTGTATTCTAGATAGGAGTAGAGGATTTTTCAGTTGATTCCAGTGCAGTCAAGAGCTTTCTGTAGCTACCATTGCCTGTGTCATGATTATTAGAGGAACAGTATCATAACCACCCCCACATTGCCTTAACATTCAGTCATGGTTGTTGACATTTGTGCTAAGTGTGCGAGCGAATAAATGAATATATGAATAGGTGACAGCTATGGGACTGCAGCTTCAACTAACCTTTCCTTTGATATTTCGGTTGATTGTTCATCTTTGTTGTCACTGTAAGTGTAATTCTTCTATTTCATGCTTCATACATCAGTTTGTCAACCAGTTTTGAACTCGAATTTAGTTCAAGATGTGCTGGACAGTTATTGATTTCATGTTTTCTGCTTCTCGCCTCTTGCCTGTTGCATTTTTGCCCTCAGTATTGCAGTGCTCTGTCCAGAGCCTGACTGACATCTTCTTTAGCTGCTCCGGTCTGCACATATTCACCTTGAGGCCTTGGGACGTGACTTTGAAAGGAAATTTAAGATTGCAGGCCACTATTTGTTCACAGATTAAACTTGAAAGTCAACATTGAATTGAGTTTTTCCCCTTTGTTATCCAAGTGGTATTGAAATTCTGGTTATTGTCTAACAAGGATTGTGTGTTTACTGCAGACTCCTACTCTTGTCTTGCTGGAAAATCTCCTGAAACAGAATTAGAACTGCCATGTGACTTCTAAGCTAATAAAACGGAAATGATGGGTTGGCTGGCCTTTCAGATGGATTGCGTCTGGTTTCTTTGCATGTTTTACAGACTGACAACCTTTCACCGGGTTTAAAATCCCTCCTCATCACATTATAATAATTACCTTGGTCAGCCATCTGTGGTGCAAGCCATTGTAATAACAACATACTGTACATGGCTATATTTATGTGCTAGAATGATAAAGATTCACTACATTAGCTGTGATGAGGAAGAAACAGTTTTATTGCTGGTAGATTACATGACAAAGCACTATCTAATTTTAAATGAATAGACCAGTCATATTGACACATGAGCTAACTCTAACTCTAATTTATACACTGGTCATGCAGCTTAGACTGTTTTGCATCACAGTGGCAGACAGTGCCTGGAGAAAGGTCTGGCAAAAATGGTTTGGGGAAAAATGTCTAGTTAGGTTATTATATTTGTATTTACATCAGCCAGTTTCAATAATCCACTGCAAATACTCAAGTACTCAGTATTGAGCATTGTTTTGTCTGCAAAGGAGTGTGTGTTTGTGTGTAAGAGAGAGTGAGAGTGTCCACTAGCACTCAATCCCCTCACAGACAAGCCTGACAGGACAGATAGCCATTTACCTACAGAGTGCTGGGTCAGCACATTCAGCCTCTCTTATTTCAAGGCGGCAGGCTGCCAGCCATCCCATGAAAGGAAGAAGGAGAGAATTGAAAGGTGCCTTTGTTTTGGTGTGATGCTGCCTCTTGTCGCTGTACAAGTACGAAAATGTTCAGCTGACTTACAGTCGGTTTCTGTTCGCTGGTGTCCAGCCCTCTGCTGCAGTTGTAAAGGGGCTGAAAGATATGAAGATGAATGGTCAAGGTCATAGACTGAGCCAGCATGCAAGTGTGCTCCACCAGGTAACACACTTTACCCTGTTTCTGCTTGTTGGACACTTTTTCATCTCGTGTTATAAATGTCTTAAATATTGTATGTGCAATCATGCAAACTTTAATACACCACTTTGCACAAAGTAGTGCAATATTAAAGGAATTCTTCATGCCATCTCCAAATTAAAAAAGTTTTTCAGGTCAGTTTTCTTGAAAGCCATTTGAGGATGGGGCCTGGGGGCTAAAGCCTGTCTTTGCCACAAGCGACATGAATTTTATTCCCCTCATGCAACCTAGGTCTGTTTTGTATCTTCTGTGTGAACCCATGCATCTGCATTATATATTTATGTATGTATTCATTCATTAATTCATTCATTCATATTCTTAGGCATGTAGAACATGTATCTCCTCTTGGATCTGAGCATGCACAGGTGTCAGTTTTGACATCCTTGGCAGTAAGCCTTCAGTTCCACAGGCATATGTCTCCTGAAAGACATGCCAGCGAGTGCTAACATTAATAAGTCAAATAATATTGCATAGTGGCATTGGTACAATAGGTGCATGGAGTCATGTGTCTGAAATGAGTTGCTTTCTACAATAGAGATAATCAGAACACACTGTAATTTCAATATGGCTTTGTGAAGACAATCTCAGCTTTTGTTAAAGCTATGTAAAATGAGGGCAAAAAGAGCCCCATCCTCTAACATTAATAACATTTTTTGCCTTCTAGCATTCTTTAGAAGTGTCACAGGGTAGCTGTTCATGTCTTAAGGAGGACACAGAAGTTGCCTTTAAGCAAAGGAATGCATTATTCAAGAGGGTGCACACGGGAATAGGGAGGGGGAATCATAACCAGCAAAGAAGCTGAATATCCTCTGATAACTCCTAATAAATAGAAGCAAACATCAGCATGAATGTAGAACATCACTGCACACATAAGGGACTTGAACATCGACAAGTTGCATCACATGATAAGTAGCTGCTTGTGCCGTGGAGTAATCTTGTAGATAATTTAGAGGGTTTGGTGATCGAGAGGAATTATGAGTAGCATGCTTGCCTCTCTCAGACCCCCCTCTCCTCCTCAATTATTCATCCACTCAGGTTCCAGGTCAGCCTTGGTTTAACACAGATTGATAGATTTTATAACCAGCAGGTTTTTACTAAGGGCTCTAATTATACCCTGGGCTAAGGACAAGCATATTAAACAGGAGATTATGTATAATGCTTTCTGCAATCTCTCTGTAAGGGTCTTTGAGGTGACAAACAGTGCTTGAAGAACAGGGGGAGCCACACACTCACACACATACACACACATGATTTGTGGTGAATTGGAGACCGACTGCCCACCTTCATGTCAGCTTAATTGGACAGAGTGTGATTTTAGGCTTCAGCGGGCACCAGCCCAGATCTTGTGTGTTTTTTAGACTTTTTGTACGGAGCCGTGTGTGTGAGGAGTATCTCTGAGCTCTTTAATGTTATACAAGAGCTGAGACTTCAGAAGTGATGTTTGTTTTACCTAAAACTCGAGCTGCGTGTGACAAAGCTTGCTCAGACTGACTCAAGAATTGAGAATATTAGGTTTGACAGTTTTGTGCGTGATGTTGCTGATGTGGTCATGTTAAAGCGTCTCCTACCAGTGTAAGATCTTGAAACAGTGCAAGGACCCACCAGGGCACAACCAGTGAGAATATTTGACCAATGATGACCCGTCTTTTACCCACTGGACCTGTTGGCTTTGCACTGCCATGCTTGAGGACTTTAAACCTGCATTAATTGATTTTTTTTTGCCTGCTTGGGGACAGTGGAAAAAAGTTGTGACCACAACATTGACATATCGTCACCTTCTAAGTTGCTATTTACACATCCAGCAGCTTTCGTATTTCTGTGCCACCTGCAAATGTAAATCCAATGTTCACTCTCTTTTTAGCTCTGTTTTTGGTCCCTGAGGGAAATGTCTGTCATTGCATCTTAAGAGACAACCACACCAAAAGACTCCTCTTGATCTTTTTCATCTCATATTTGATGTAATTCTCCAGGTGTTAACTGCTTGTGCCACCTCTTCCTTTTCTTTTCAGTGTCTCGTTCCCCAGCAATCTCAAAGTTGTCATTTTCTCCGAATGGATTAAACGAATTGTTCCAAGTCACTCATTGTAATTAAATGTTAGCTTGATAACTTGTTGCAATAGATGGAGGCTTTGACTCCAACCCTGTTGCTATGGTGACTCATTTTCGATACAGGCTGTGCATTAATTTTATAACGTTAAGTAGACATTTGAACTGGCACTGCTTCGTAGGTGTCCATTATCAGGAGTTAATGGACACTCCTCAGTTAATAAGAAAAGAAGAAAAATAAGCTCTGTGTGCAGATTCAGGAGATAATTCAGTGGAGGTTCAGCATTACGAGCAGCACTTCACCTCATCCTACTGTTTCCCCATTGTCATCTGATACATTGTTATGAAAATACCAATTACAGCCTCTCCAAGCTGTTGAACTGAAGCCTTATCGCAAGCTTGAACTTTTTCTTTTTTTATTCAAATTGCTATTTGAAACAAGAGCCTCAATTTTATGATCCCTTACATTATTAACAATGTCTTAACAAGCTGACAAAGTGGAATATTTGTTTGGCCACCAACAATTTCGCAAGATAATGACAACCGTGACCAGAATATCTCGTCGGCTGTCGGGAGTTAACATGATTTATGTCACTTAACTAAAGAACAAAATGAAAGTCTGGCTGCTGTCTGGTTAATATGCACTGTTGATATTATAATTTTGATGCTTGAAAAGATGGAGTGGAGTGTCTGTGCTGTTTTAAAAGCTCAACAGATGGACGCGTCTTTCTCTACATAAACAGCCTAGCTGTCAGAGTTAGCATCATATCATTTTCAGACAGTTAGCTGGTGTTAATGACCGACAGCTGGAAACAGCAGTTGTAATCTCCCAGTTCAGCTTTTGAGTACATTATATTGTAATTTAAACTTCTTCAGTTATTTGTTCTGAAGTATCTCCCTCAATGTGAGCTGCATTTGTCAATTTGTCTGTTGTAAACTAGCTAAGTTATTTAGTCTATTTGACTTTCACTTGCTCTCCACAACTTCTGTTCTGTTCTTTTCATGCAGAAACAATACGTTTGTGACCTTAAATAGTGAAAATAAGCCTGGAGTTTAATCAACTGATATTCAGCCATTCATATCGGAATATTTCAATCAGATATGCAAGTCCCTCAGATCGATCAGCCCTATCTCATTGTATGCCGCAGTTTATGGCATTTGTGTAAAATGTTTTTATGTACTTTCTCTTGCAGACGTTAGCCTGACACACACACACACACACACACACACACACACACACACACACACACACACACATGTTTTGATCACTTCTGGGAACATTGCTTGACCTACTAGCCTTACTTACCCTCACCTTAACCCAAGTCTACGCCCTAAAATTTAGGATTTATGTTGGGGACTTGTGTTTTGTCCCCCATCAGGAAGACAGGTCCCCACAATGCGACTATGTAAACAGATTTATGTCCCTACAACATGGCTAATGTGCGCACACACACACACAGACTGATGCAGAGAGTTTCCTGTGCCGCAGTGGCTCTTGGCATGCCCTTCGTGGGAGGATAGCGGAGATTGGATGAGCATTCGTGCCTTCATATAAACACAATGCAGTAGCTGATGTGTGAGTGTGTGTTCGCCCATGTGTGCAATCTGCAGCAACAAGGTCATGTTAGTCCAAATGTGTGGGCCCTCACTGATGTATGTGTGTGTGTGGGTGTGTGTGTGTGGGCGTGTGTGTGTGTTTCCCAAGTGAACAAAGTCAGAATTAAGTTGCTTTAGCTTCAGAACCTGGCTGTGCTGTCTGTAGATTTCACTCTGTGTGTGTGTGTGTGTGTGTGTGTGTGTGTGTGTGTGTGTACTTGAAAAACTCCTCTATAATTTCCCAGTAGGAATACATGTTCATGGAGGCAGTCAGGAGAGTGCAGGGTGTCCCAGTGTGAACTCCAGTCAAATTCAGGAACTTCACTTTCTGCAAATGTGTCAGCCCATGGACCGTTTCTCCCTCTGGGTTTACATTTGGAATAGTGTTTCTCTCCTCCTGATAATGTACAGTATGACACAATGGAACACTACTTTGTATAATGTATAAATAACACATGGCAGTGGCAGTGTGGAACATGGTCTGAGAGGGGCAGGATTATTTGGAAACGGCTATCTGGCACTTGGTCAGAAGTACGTGCTGTGCCTGTCTCAGTGGTGAATGCAGGAAAGAGTCTTAAGGAGGCCTGAAATCCTTCATACATGGATTGGGATATGAGTTATTGATGAATTCAGCCTGTTCCGTCTTAACTTGTCAGGCTGTTGCGTTCGCTGTGTGAAAGTCTAACACCGCAGATCATGAGAGTCAATAAAAGCAGAATCAGTTCTCTCAGTGAATGTCCCACAGCTCGCCCAAGGATGACTCTCTTCTTGGATTTGCTGCAGTAATGACAGTTTCTTCCTTTATTTGTGGAATCAAGGATGACTCAGACTTAAAGCAGAACAAAAGAAGATTCAAGTGCCAGCCAAAGTATTAAGTTTAATTGATTCTGCAGCTGAATTCACAGTAGTGTTGCGCTTCATTTGCAGGCATGCATGAGCCTTTTTTTTTTGAAAGCACATTGTCCTCGGGAACAATATCAAATTAAGATGTCAAAATGTTGATGTTTGGTCAGGGTCAGAGTCTTAGCCCACTAATACAAAGAAATACTTTGTTCTTTCACCACCATTGGCTCATGTTTTGTTTCCATCCAGCACGTTTAAAGCAAGGTTCCCTGGAGTGTTGTGTGTTTCTCGCTTTGATTTCTTTTCCACACTGAAAAGTCCAGCTCTTATGATTATTAGCTTTCATCATGATCAAAGTGACTGTGAGATACTGTGAGATTTTAATAGTTTAACTGTTTTCACATCCCATAAATCAGATCGAAGTGAATAATTGGGCTTTCATGCCATCAAAAATCACCTTTCTGCAACACGCAAGAACTTCTTTCAGGAGAGGAATCCTGCTCCTGCCGTGTGTC
This sequence comes from Chaetodon auriga, assembly GCF_051107435.1. Classification (NCBI taxonomy): domain Eukaryota; kingdom Metazoa; phylum Chordata; class Actinopteri; order Chaetodontiformes; family Chaetodontidae; genus Chaetodon; species Chaetodon auriga. Next base: position 9,848,159 of record NC_135075.1, on the reverse strand, counting down.
ACATTGTTGCAGTGAGGCTGAACCTGCTCTCAGGTCAGCGTGGTTGTAAAATCTGATGCTGAGATGTGAAGATATTAAATGTGGAAACTGCAGGAGCTGGTGTTTAACATGAAGGAGTAAAAACACTTCCTCACTGTCATAACAACAGCGCTGTTGTGCCGTGCCCTTCCCTCCATGAGCCACACGTCTCTTGTACTGTGCACATTTTACACAGTCCTGATGAATACCACTTGAATGTGCAAGCTGAAGACTGTAAGGGTTCAGTTTCCTTAAAAATGTGCAAGCAGACTGTCTGATATTGAAGTCCTTGTGTGATTTTGCCTTTAACACAATGAAGTTTAAGCTAAGAGTTCAATCAGACAACAGGAAGCGAAATTATCAGTAAAATTTGCTGGATACTCCCTGTTTGTTTGTCTTGGTGTAAATAAATTAGTTATATAGACCTTATTAGAGTATTTATTGAGGCACTTGCAATGAAGTGAGACTTCAGCTTTCTTATCTTGATTGCAAGAAATCAAGCCTGAGTGCAGCAACAGTGCTTTTACTTTGAATATTAGAAGGCTGAAAACAAAACAGCCTCTGTCTTTTTCTCTGTTCTAACCAGGCTGCATATTTGGAGAAGAAAATAAATGGCTTTTAGAGTCAATCTCATCTTCAATTTGGTTTTTCAGGGGTGGAAGAAAAAAGAGATGCGAGGAAGCATCTTAATGAGATGTGGAACAGTCTGCTGGCCCCCTTTCTATACAACACCCATTGTTTTGCATCTCAGAGGATGTGTTGAGGAAAATCCCAAAATGCAGAGTTTAGTCAGCCGTGAAACACAACAGCACCACAGCTGCTCTATCCCTGCAGCAACAGAAAATTAACTGAATGATCATTTTGCTAATCAGCTAATTGTTTAAGTCAGTCATCATGTAAAAATACCAAACATTTGCTTTGCAACTGTTTCTCAAACATTGGGATTTTCAGCTTTTCTTGTCTTTTGTCATTCTCTTTCATATTTAAGTCAATTTGTCAAAAGCTAAATAGATTATGAATCGTCTTAATACTTGCACCCTTAAAGCAGGATTAGCAGCTAATAGCCACATAATTGAATAAACCCTGTGCTTCCTTTCAAATAATGTATTCGAGTTATTTGTGTACAGTGTCTTCTATATTTGTTCACATTGATTACAACTCAATGAAAAAAAACAAACAAACAATTTTAAAGATACTTATCACAAAAACGTACGCGCCATGTCATTTTAAGTAAAGTGAAAAGGAGAGAAATTCTTCTGTGTAATCTGATATTCTGCATCTAACTGTCCATGATCTGTAACTCCAGAGTGTTTCTGTGCAACCTTGTGGTATGAAAGCTCTGCGCCCACTGGCAGACTGTGCCACAGATGTTGAACAGTGCTGCCGGCGCCCAGTACCCACTCTCCATGTTGCTTTGTAAGGACAGGCAGCAGAGGACACTTTGAGGAGGACAGATCGATGGCAGCAAAGAGTGTGCTGTGGCAAATCTCATACCACAGAGAGCAAACCTTTGTAACAGAGTCACACACATACCCAGGTACGCCAAAACACATGTGTTGCTCTCTTCTTTTAAGCACATGCTTATTCGTGCTTCATTTCATCATTTCATCTGATAGAGTTCAGATGGATGGATTGCCGGATATGATCTGGATAATGTTTATCCTGAGTCACTCTTATACAGCAGAGTGCTGTAGATAAGAGCACTCCTTCACGTTGGGCAGCTGCTTCTTGTTTCAGTGTGCTTTGCAGCGTCCGCAACGATGAACTAGTGCTTACTAAAAAGGTGGGCAAGGCATCATTAGGCTAAAGCCAACCACCAACAGAGAAAGGTGTCAAATTAAGGACTGGAGATCTGTAAATTACATCAGTTTGATACATATTATGTTTTAAAAGATTCACTTGAGCATTCAACATTTCCTGTAGCGAGAAGACACAGATTAGCACATTTACAGTAAACATCTTTGGTCTCAGAAAATCTACTTGTTATACAAAGCGAAGAGAGAATTTAGGAGGAAATTGTAAATCCCTGTCTGTAGGCCTGTTTGGTCTGTATGAGTTTAAAGTTGTGATATTGGGATCCTGGTTGGTTTGGCAACACCCCTGGTTACTGTGGTAACAGCAAGGGCGGGTTAATACCACGGCAAACACTCCCTGAGCAGCTGCTTTGTCGAAAATAGAGGAGCAACTGGTGTATCTCTTTACAGTGCAGCCAAACAAACTGGCGTTTTTCTAAAGTTTATGATATTTGCAACTGCGATCTTATTTCTGACAGCTGCTCTCGGTGTCGGCTCCTCAATAAAAGCCACTCCCCATTTCCTCGGTTGAACATTTTTGATGTGAAGCAGCTGCGGTAAGATGTCCTGTTTGCATTAGAAGTAACAGCTCTGATGTGGCTGTAGGAGAGTGAAACCTTTCCTGTGAAACCCTCATTCCAGGAAGACATTCTGAATCCAGCATGGGAATGGTGGACTCGACCACTACCAGAAACTGTGGCAGAATAATTGAATGTAAATGCTTTTAATGGATTTTGCAGGAAAGTGCCGGCCATCAAACATGTCGTTTGAGTGTATGCAAATCTTAAAGATGCTAACTTTAAAGTAAAACAAAAGATATGAGTGATGTGATAACCAGCAGAGCTGATAGAGAGGGCTCAGAGCAGAGCAGGTGGAGGGTGGAGATGTTGTTGATATGCCTCACTAGAGGTAGCCCAGTGCAGAGTGTCTTATCTTTAGAGTGCAATCATACCCTGAAGTGATGTCACAGCTCACTGAGCATCACTTTCAAGCTTCATTTTAAGGAACACAAACCACTACTTCCTGTCCTGTTTGTTTACTTTTATGAAATATTCAGAAATGACTTTGTCATTTGTTGCTTTTACTGATTTTCTTCTTATTTTCTCCTCAGCCTGTATTGTTTCAGTCATTTATTTTTAGTTAACTGATTTAGTCCAGTTCCCTCGTCACATGTGTCTCACTCTTTGTCTGCTGACATTTAGATTTCTGTGAGAAAAAGAAAATCAAGTGTGTCACATGTGTACCTGAAAACCTTGGCAAAAGCTTGTTACATCTGGTCCATCTGTAGCAGTCCAAATGGTATTTTTGAAATCCAATTTCCACACATTTTGTAATGACTAAAATGAACATAGACGCATTTACAGATTCATTTGTTAACTTTATCTATGTTTTTCATTGAAAAATAAAACCTGAATCTGAGGAGCCCTGTATGCTTCGTGGTACATTGTAATGCCTTATGTAAATGTTCAAGTGACTGAAGGCTTAGCTTTTTGCAAAGCTAATACATATAAACCCTATCTAAACCCTAGCAGCTTCATTTCTGGCTGGTTTTAGTACATAATGTCAGACATTGAAAACAATATGATATGCGACATCCGATCTGACTGGTTGATGACAGAGCGCCAGTCACCTAGTGAACGCCTTATCAATACAACCTTTACATAAATGTGAAGCCTGCTGAAGCTAATATTAGGACCTGACACTAATGATTTTTTTTAAAGCTAGTCTGAACCTCCGCACATGATAATTACGTGTCACTGTGACGGCTTCCACTGTTATTACAGAGCGCCACATCCAGATTGCACCTGCTGAGATCCATGCAGCTTTATCGGCGTGCTGTAATGGAGCTGTTAGCAGATAACACGCTAACTGCTTATTATTCTAGGGCTATCAGATCACAAAGGGCATCGGGGGAGAAACAGAGAGAGAGAGAGAAAATGTAACTGCCTCAAACATGCCCCTTTCTAGACCTCATGTCTTCATCTGCAGTCAAGATCACCATCTGTTTTACATGTAAAGCGGGACGCCGTTTTGCTTGTTTGAGCGGCCTGGTAAAGGTGCTGTGCGGGGAAGGCTCTCTGGCCTGGTTATGAAGAAAACCTTCCTGATCACAGAGGCATTAATTAGTCCAATGGACAGGATCCTTCCTTTCACAGCTCAGCTCTCCTGTGGTGCTGCAGCCCGCCACATAGAATACCATATGGCATGGCCTTGTGCCACCTTCTCCCATGGGCACAAGGGAACAAGCTTTAAATGGGCCATGACAGGGACAGTGGGTGATGCTGCAGGCTCTGTTGCCATAGTATTTTGTGTGAAATAATCTCTTTGTTGCGGATCAGTCCAGTAATTTGTTACAGAGACATTGCACATGTTGTCTCCTCTCCCCTCTTTCCTCTGTGTGTCCTCTCCTCACACCGTCGTGGCACTGCGGTATTTTGCATGCGTATGGAAGAGCCTTAGATAGCCATGCCACAGCTTCATTCTCTGCATTCTGGCATGGAGAATGTGAATCGGCCCGTAGCCAAAATGTTTTGGAGTGTGCAGCGCTTTCCTCGGATGATGGAAAAGCTTAGGCCTAGGGTGCGTGTGTGTGTGTTTTGCATGCGTGTGTGTGTCGAGAAAAGGTGGGTAGGAACGTAGGCAAGCAAACAAACACACACACTGACTCATGCGCTCCAGCTGCTGCCTCAGTCTGCACCTGCAGCATGCCAGCCATGCTGATGCACGTGCCCACAGTCACTCCGCCTCCTCTCACTTTAAGCAGTCCATTAGCCAACAGCAGTTGAGTGCCGCTCCTGCTAGCTGGGCAGCAGCAGGATGTGTTTAGCTGGCAGAGAGTGCTGCCACTGGGAGCTAGCAGGAGGCCCATTTATGCCAAAATAGCTTGCGTCCAGCAACCCTCTTAAGTTTTCTGAATTGTTCCCGTCGGAGCACACTGCAATGTCATTCTGATGAGTTTTTCCTGAGCGCCTTCTGCCATTAACATTTATAGAGATGCTACATGAAAGCAGCAGCTTTTGCTTCACCTCTCTCTTACCACAGAAAGATATCTGTAAAAAGCATTCAACCTTTCTGTGAAACATTCTAATTCTCTGTAATAATCTCTAAGAAATTCTGCACTGATACCAAATTCAAGGGCATTTTTACTGCTCCAGGCTTGCTCATGGGAATCCCAACAATCCCTCCTGTGTTTTGCCAGCTGATCCATCTTGATCCCCTGAGATAAATACAGTAAAAGAGTGTGACTATAACTCAACACGACCTGTGCTGTGATGAGTCCTGCTGTGAGCGCCTCCCTGTCATCCAGCATTTTCCTGTTGATTTATTGCATTCTCTATGACTTCTAAGGGTGAAAGGAAATTGGAAAAACCACCTTCGAGGTGATTGCTGTGTATATAAGTGGCAGCTCAGTGTTAGGAGGCAGTTAGTTGTGTCCTTCCTATGGTAGATATCCGAGGCCTGTGGCGCTCTCTCCATTTATTCCCACAGTGGAGATCTCTTTCTGATGAACTCTGTTACAAGGACATGCGCTTGCAAAATGCATTTGAGCATGACCATTAGCATAATATTATGCATATGCAGGTTGACCCGGGGCTTCATTGTCACTTTCTTGTGCGGGACAGACGCAGCACTTAAATCCTCACTAAACAAAAGCAATATTTGTGAGTTGAGTAGAAGAAATGGGAACATAGATTGACCTTGAACACATCACAAATGCACAAAGAAAACATAACAAAAGATGAAAATGTTTTTTTTTTTCTTCAGAGAAACACATCTTGCTGAAACACACCTTGTCACTGGAAATTGACCCAAAAAAGCAGAGTACATTTTAAAGAAAGCCTATGTGCAGATCAGTTTTCCACTAAAAAGGAAAACTAATCTGAGCCTTGCGCCAGCCAGGCTAACACTGTGGGAAACAAAGCAGGTATTGTGTCAGTGCTTACAACAGGGTCATGAGGCAAGACTTGCAACTTCCCGGTTGGAGAGCATGGATTTCACAACAGACTTAGGTATTTTATCTCACTGTTACTAGAGGCAAATAGATGTCTATAAACATATATCCAGGAACAGTGTAATGACATGAATTGCATGACTGTGCTCTGTGGAACATTTATAATTCTAAGCAGTGAATTACACCAAACCAGTGAGACTTAAAACTGAAATGAAAGGAGGGAGCACGTACATGGAATATATAACTGTGCTGACTTCATCTGTTTGATAAAGTAATGGCTTATCATCATTCAGACACAGAGTAGGTGTCTCTTACATAAATGTTCGTTATGGCTTCATTCAGATATGACACGACTCTTAGAGGAAGACCCAATGCTTGATCGGTATGTGGCACCACTGATGAAGAACAGGTGTGTTCGAAAATAATGACATCAAGGAGAAGATGGTTCCTGATGGAATGTGCTCACGTTAAAGCTACACCTCTCAATGTTTTGATGTCAGCAAAAGGTCAAATGATTATGTGTAATGTGTAAAGGGTCACTTGTAGTGACGAACTCCTCGAGAATTGTTACCAAACTCAGCAGTTTACCTCCGCCCTGTGGAGCTTTTCAGTGTCTCTCAGCTCGTTGTTTTGGTGTTGAGGCCTGCAGCTTCACTGTTTCGGTTCACTCCTACACCTGTCATCAGCATTGTTTCCAGCAGCAGTAAACACATGTTTTAAGTTCAACAATTTAAAGCTCTGATAAACCCACTGGATGCTCACGGCCAAGAACTACAAAAAACAGATGAAGTTAGTGACAGGGTAGGATATGGCTGGCCAGAAACAGAACTCCAAATGAATGCTAATGTTGCTACCTGTCTGCCTGATGTGGACATAGACAACTGTTAGCTAGCACAGTCACCACATCATCTTTATAATGTGACAACAGAAATGATGCAGGAACTGGGACACCCACCGAGGAGTCATTTTCTGTATGTGTCACATGGGTGTTGCCACTGACATACGCCTATAGGAGACGCATGATCCGGAGTCTGTTGATTTCAAAGAGAGAAGTGAATGTAAGCACTGATTATGATGAATTCTTTTGCCCATTGTCACTGCAGTAAATATTGGACTCATTTTTCACACCCCACTTATCTGAGCATTCTGACACTAAAATGTAATTTTTCAGACCAGCAAATGTGGAGAAAACTAACTTTGCTGGAGATGTGTCTCAACAACAACAAATTCTCACAAGCTCTGGAGATCTGGAGTGAGCATATTAAGCTAGCAAATAAAAACAAGCAGAAAAACATGGCACAAACATTAGATTTGCACTGTATCTAGTGTTGTATTGCTTTGAGAGGGACAAGCAAAAGTCCACCACTAATGTGTTAGTGTTAAAGAGGTCCAGTGGAGATCTGGGGGAGCATCACTGGTGATAAGTTTGTGTTAACAGTTTATTGCATTTCGCTGAAGTCGCCAGGAAAATCACTTAATCCAGGTGATGTAAAGGGTATGGCAGCACAAGTTAAGTACACACACACACACAGGGTAAACTGTGGGAAGTTTGTAGGCTTTTTCAATATTATCAGGTAGCAGCTGGCATTCTTCATGCAGTGTTGGAAGTGGAAATTTTACTACCCCCCTGGGAAGACTGCTGTTGTGACTTTTGCATAAAAGTAAATCAAACATTATTCAAACATTATTCAGACATGAGCCCACCATGTCAAATTTCATCACATCAAGGTGCACGTCTGAAAGGGGCTTGTCAACAAATGCTCCTGCATTCAATGACTGCTTTCGGACTGATTGCAAGGCAGTTGATTTGTTCCCGCATGAAAATAAACATAATGACAAAGTAGGCTACAGTAAACAGTACAAATCAGAAGAAAAGCTAGAGGCTTGTAAACACATCAGAAAAACATGAAAAGTGTGAAAATGAATATGAAATGTATACATAAGAACAAAAAGAAAACTAAATTAATATAGACCTAATGCAGAAAGCGAAATCAAAGGGAAAGTGAGTGTGTTGCGTGGGAGGATGTGTGTGTGCATGTGTGTGTATTTCTTCAAAGGGAAAGGGAAAATGAGGGTGAGACTAGCAGTGTGTGTGCCGTGCTGAGGCAAATCTTCAAGCAGTTTGGGTCATCAGACGAGTCCTGTTTGAAATTGTTGAGTGATGTGGATTTATTGACAGCTTGACTTGAACTGCGGCACAGTTGAGTTTGTCTCATCTAATGGAGAACAAACAGCATCAGCCTGCAATTCTGGTGAGTTTTACGCCTCTGGAGTATCTTGTATTATACTGTAGTTTTGCATTTGTGAACTGCATAGAAAGTGCGCTTTAAAGTGGGACGGCGAGGGACTTAACCTGATCTATGTATTCAGTAATAACATACTTTGTCAGACTGCTTGTTGACAGTCACCAGGCTACCAAATCTGTGCAAGTGATATGTTAATAGTGAGCATCTTAACAATGCTTATCTGTGTTTGTGATCAAATTATCTTTAACCCTGCTACACTAAACAGTAAAAACGCTCGCGAGTCATTTCATCCAGGCGTTAAACTGACTGAGTGCAACGTTATTGGAACCGCTCTGACCGGTTTGTTGTTTTTTGTCATCAGCACTTTACCAAAGCCAAAAACCAGCTGTAATTGTGGTTGCAAGGAATGAATTTTGCCGCTCACAGATTACAGTGGTGGAGAATCTGGTTTGGGATGTGCAGCCATTGTGACAGTCTCTCATTAACTGGAGCACAGCGGAGGCTTCACGCCGAGACAATTACACAGTGGCCTTTGAGAGTGTGACAGCACTTTTTGACAGGAACTGATAAAACAGGAGGCACATGTGTTCGTATCTGAAAGTGTTAGACTCGAGATTTGATTGATATGTAGCATATTGTATGCATCTGATGGGATAAAATGGAACAAACTGTTTTGTTCAAACTGTTTTTCCATTACCAGTACAAAGTACTCTCAAATTCTTGACATTTGGTGAGGAGAATATGAGCCCTTGCCATGAAATAATAATTATTCAGGCAAAAAGCAGTAGTGAAAAAAATAAGAACAGTTGGAAGACTTGATTTGGGAGACTTCGACAATTGTATCCTGAACATTCGCAAGAGACAAAAGGGAATATTTCAAAAGCAAGCATTTGAAGGGTAATGCCTTTAAGTAGCATGGATCTGTGTGTCATATTCATGGTTCTGAGAATTTAGCACAGCTTTGACAGAGCACTTACAAGCCAACAAGCTATGTCTTGCAACCATGTGTCTCCCTGCCCCCAAGGTTCATGATGATGGCTGCACAACCGCCCATGTGCTCCCACACCCATGTCCTCATTTCAGCTCTAAACTCCCATTAGCATGCTCTCAAACTGCTATATTTCCCTTTGGCGTCGCTGCTTTTGCTCATTTATCCCAGTATCAGCTGCATTTGTAGTCCCCGCGGTGCACGGCGTCTGGCAGCTTCAGGGACAGACCCGTCAGCGGTGAGACGTCCTGCCTCGTGCATGCACCACTGGTCTCCAGCACAGCATGAGAAAGGTCAGCTTCCATTAGATACACTGTGACAGAATGATGTCTCTGCAGCAATTTGTACCCAGCCAGCCTCTGGCTCTGGCTAATTCTGGTCTCTATCTGCGACTGTGTGTGTTGATATTCATCTGAGAGTGAGCACCTTTAATTTAGCTCAGTGAGTGGCAAACTTTGTGTTCAGACATCTAGTCTGCTGAGAGGAAGGCGAGCACGTGTTATTACTACAGCTGCAAGGAGGAAACATGGTCTGTTTTTTTCTCAGGGGGTGATTCCAGGCTGTTGCAGGAATGTGAAGCATGAAGAGTCATGCAGTTGTTGTCGCTGTACTTTACTTAAGCATCAGTCTTTCCGCTCAGGCTTCATCTGTCACCAACCATTGGCAGGAGCTCATCCAGGAAAGGTAGCAGAGTAATGAGGGGGCAGGGAAGGTGTTTGGGCGGCATCGTCATGTTAGGAACGGAACGCCACTCGAGTGGAAAAACACATTGCATCTCTTAACACATGATGCTTTGTAAAAATGTGCTCTGGGCGATGACTGAGTGGCTTCCATGAGTTTTTCAGTGTAGTTGTCAGTGTATGTGACAGGCCGTATGTGTAATGTTGGTGAATGAGAGCCGTTGAGCCTCCCTTCCTCGCCTCTGAGTGACTGTATGAACTGTCACTGACATACTGCAGTGTGCCGTGCATCAGTGGGGCCGAGACATGTCAGACGGAGACACTGCTGCTTTCTAGGAAGAGGAGCCAGAGTTGTTGATGACATGGTGAGATGATCACGTTTTAACTTTCAAAGAAAGCAATGCTTTACGTTTGTGAGGCCAATACCACAGAGTTGCAACGTGGTAGTATCTGGTTATGAACTGAAAAGTTCCATTTGTGATCCCATGACTTTTCCTTGAGTGCCACTGTGAGATTTCTGAAACGACACCACAGCTAACCTCAGCAACACAGCAAAATATGAGCATGAAAGCACGCTAAAAAAATATGGTGAAAATGGTTAACATTATAAAAGATCAGGATGTTTTTGTGCACATGTTAGCAGGCTGGTGTTGGCATTTAGCTGAAAGCACCATTGTGCATAAATACAGCCTCACAGAGCCACTAGTGAGGATATATTCTCTTAGGCTACCAGCCATCAGCATGGTTTGGCAGTTGGCTCTTAAAATGCTTTATTTTTGGAATTGGAAACAAAACACAGCTCCGTTGTTTCTGAATTCATTCAAAATCTACAACTGAGCTATAAACTGAATGAATATATTATCAGGCTGCTACAACAATCACAATAGAATTTCAAGCTTGGTGGGCGGATGTTTTGATTGAACCAGAGGAGTTTCATATCCATCAAAGCGGTGCAGGTGCTCCAACTGTCAGTCACATAACCCCGGACAACTGAAATAGCTTCTTCCACTTTGCAGCTGTATTTGACCTCAAGCCCTGAAGCGGAATGGGACTTTAACTCTCTGTGCCTGTAATCCAAGACTTCACTTTTATCTTCAGTATATCATCGCTGTCATTTCATCATTTATAGGTTGTTCTGTAAATTCTTTGTACGTCACACATCAGTAATGTCTCACTCTAATTTACAACCAGTTGTCCAGACTGTGGAAGCTGGAAGGTCAACATCTGAGTCTTCCTCATAGTAAAAAACTCATGAAGTGTGCTTGTGACTCTCTTTTAAGAGTGAAACTTATAGCTGTAGCTGCAGACCTGTGTGTTCACTTCCATGACTACATGGCAACAGTTGAATTCATATGCAAATAATTTGCAAGCTGGTAAGGGGACGTATTGTAGTTGCTATTGTGTTCTGTCTCAGTGCTCAGTGATTACTTGACTGCATTGTGCGCTCAGTGCATGCTAATGGATAAATGTGATTAAGACCACAGAGCTGAGCCATGGATTGTACAATGGAATTAGAGTTGTGTACGGGCCAAATAGTGATGACTGTGCACTGTCGAGGCTCAGATGAGGAGCAGGTTATGTTTGCTGGTGGATGGGAGAGGGAGGTTAGCAGCAGCGGCCTGCATCCCTGCTTCAAACTCCCCATCCGTCCCTGTGTGCAGCTGTGTGCAGCCCCTCGACTGCTAACCAGAGGGGGAGGCTGCTTGACATTTCCTTTGAGTCGCGATGCCACATCAGCTTATTTCCTCCCTCTTGTCATTTCTTATCTTTTCAGTTTATCCTTGATCCCTCTGTCTTTCTGGCCGCCTCATCTTCTGGCCTCTCATCTTCTCTCCTTGTTCCGTTCGTCTCTCTGTTTCTCTGTCACTCCTCTGAGGAGAGAGACGATCGGCTGTGAAAAAAAAAGAGTACTCTATGCTGTTACCATGGCAACTGCATCCAGGAGCTGAGCCAGTACTCTTCCACAGACATGCGCGCTCCCTCTCTCATTCTCCCTCCACTTGCCTCACTTAGATTAAAGCTCACCTCTGATGAAAATGAAGAGAAAGAGATAGAGGCAGGAGAAACAAGGGAAAAGGCTACGCTTGTTAGGGAAGAGTGGCGTTTCATAACCCTCCAAGGAAACAATGCGCTTTTCTCTGTGATGAATCATTATTACTGATGGCAGATATCAAAGACAGACATTGTCAGTGAACTGCACGCAGTGCACAACAAAGGAAACACGCAGTGTATTCCTGTACTGTAAGGTGCTTTCCTCTCCTCTGTAGAGGTGTCGGTCGCTGACTTGACCGAGGTGATTGTGCGTAATGGTCTGTTACAGAACATTAAGGCATTCGCAGGGCTCTACTGCCTCGCTGCATGACATCAATCTGCATTAATTTGCCAATTAATCTGATTTCATGAGAAGATGTCTCAATAAGGGGCCCCATTTACCACAAACTAACTTTGGATGCGATTTGTGTGATCTGTATTCTGAATCGTGTGCACGTGTGTGCATGTGTCCTCGAAGGGCTTTTTCATTACTGGCTGACATGTTTTGTACAAATCTATTACGACCACTTCAAAGCAGCAGTAACTATCAATTTGGGTATGGTAAGTAAGTGTGTCATGGTTGGCTGTGTGCTCGGTAATGTGTTCGGAACAGAAGCGAAAAATGTCCACAGTGGGGAACAGAAATGGTTCGACTGGAGTTCAGATAATTCTTTGCTGTGAAGACAAAACAGCACAGCAGACAGGTATATTCACACAGATGGCTGTAGATGAATGCATTGTGTCATGTAGCCCAGATGGATGTTAAGTGAGGGGGGACGTCAGCTTCTGTTTGACTTGGAAAGAATGAGAAAATGTGCGCCTGTAATGCACACAGGGGAGACGCGACGTTATTTTCAGCTCGACTGAATGGTACTGGGAGGCGATAACAGAAAGACATGGTGGTGCGGAGTGTTTGCTTCCTTCACCACCAGAACACGATACCCGGTGGAGTTTTTCCTCTCCAATCAGGAAGTTTCTTTGGCAGTTATATCCACGATTCAGCCAGTGAGGGAAAATTGATTTAGCAACTTATAGTTCAGTGCCCAGCTGGATCAGACGGCAAGAGCGAAATGAGGCCCTGAGTGGACATACCACTCCACGCTTCATTTTTGTCCCCAAGGAAGGGAATTCATTTCTGTCAAATCACTGTGATTGTAAGTAATGGGACGGTTGTTACAGCGTAGCCGAGCAGGAGGAGGAGGAGGAGGAGGAGGAGGAGGAGGAGGAGGAGTGAGGGGGGAGGGTTTCACACTCCTTTAACCACGTGCAATATGTCAAGACCTTCCCTGGTTGGGAGTCGGAGGGGGATTGTCTCTCCTCTGAACCAGTGTGAACCGGTTGTGTTCCTGCCTCAGTCATCAACCCCTGGAACATTACGTGGATATGATTTGCTGCTTGTGAGGCAGTGAGACCTCCTGGGTTATATAAAGATTGAATTATGTACGAGGTCGTGAAATGTCTTGGGAACTGTTTGATACATAGGCATTATTCCTATATGCTGTGTAGTATAGATCCCACTGAGGATATGTTCACACATTATGGGCTTTGTCTTCCTTTGATAAAAGGTCATGGAAGAGCATGTTCCAGGGTCATAAGCATCTTTTTCAATTCACAGAGTGGTGTAAAAAAAAAACCTTGAACACACCCTCGAACACAGGAATATCTATAAACAGGCTGCCTTGTATTTTTGGGTGTTGGTAGGCAGCTGTGGGCAACTGCGGGGGAGGCAGAGATGCAACTTTATCCCTAACAGACACCAATGTAATGCACACAATGTGATTTTTTTTATTTTTTTTGTCTGTGTCTTTCACATAAAAGTACCCAGCCTACATGGGTTTAGAAGACATCAAATAAAGCGTTGCAGTGGGGAAACAAAAGCTTGTCATAAAAGAATATAAATTATTACACGGAACTCTATTGCAAACAAAATATGTCTACCAAGTTGGCTTTTCTGAGCTCCAAAAATGTGACACCAAAAAAGGTTTCCTCCTGAAAAAACACAACTCAAATCTTTTATTATCATGCAGACAGAATAAACACACATTTAATTTCAACATTTCCTGGAAGAGTACAGTCCTTACATGAGGTTGCAGTAAAGATGTAAAATCCATATGAAGGATGTCATTTAACCTGAAATTAATATATATATATATATTTTTTCCTTTTTTGCATTGACAGTTTTATATCCCAGAATTCCAAAAATAAATGGGATACTCCTCTCAAAAAATGATTCTACCAAAAACAACAACAACAACAACAAAAACTCCATGTAATAACAAAAAACAAGGTGTCCAGAGTGTGTGCTCATCTGTGTTTGTGTGTCTATGTGTGTGTGTGTGTGTGTGTGTGTGTGTGTGTGTGTGTGTGTGTGTGTGTGTGTGCCCTTGTGCTTGCGTGGGCATGCTCAATCTAGCCTTGGCTACATTTGCTGGACAAACTCTAAATTTAATAACAGCTCAAACCACTATAGAAGAAGTCAAAAATCCTGACTCTCTCAGCATGGGTCCCTCTCCGTCCTCACCCTCTGCCATATTTCCATCAAGTAAGCTCAAGCTCTGTATTCCCCTGCAACAGAGACCCTGAACCACCGCACTATTGAGAAATACAGTTAAAGTAGTAACGCCTATACTGTCCAACACTGACACACACACATACTGACATAATCTACTTTGCTGGAAAACCCATAGAGTATTATGTAAGTGCAACAGTCAGTCAGTGTACTATGGGACACGTCTATGAAGAACATTTACATACAGCATTAACAGACACACATACTGACGCTGCATGCAGCAGAGGAGGCTTTCCTGTAACAGCAAAACCAGCTGAGCTTGTGCTGCGGTATGAAGTGTGGAGATAGCGTTAGCTCTGCCTGTGCGCGACTACAAAAACAGCTACCCACATCCAAGCTACCACTCTGCTCTCTCTACTACACATGGCGCTGTGAATGTAACACTCTTGAAAATAAATGATGATGACATTGATAGATGCTGTCTGTCAAAAGTCCCAATTCATTTACTCAGATATCTCTAATATCTTTCTATTGAGCCTCTGTTTAGACATGCTTACAGTACCCACCGATGTAAACTGACAGTCCAGCCACACTGATAACCTGCAGCTGAAGGCGTCATATTCCAACAAATCTCCAGAAAGATGTAGAATTGAACAGAGTGAAGTAGAAGTTGATGAGGTAGGCGGTGGGGAAGTGGCTGCACAGAAAGGAAAGTAACAACACTTCAAATATGAAACACTCACACAAATGACGTGCCCTGCACTCTGATATTCTGCTGTGTGCGTCTTTGTGTTGATTAGTATTAATGCCTGAATATGTTTTTGTATTAGACAAAACAAAGACATAATATGCCTGCCCAGGCATCCATATCCTCTCATGGATCAGTGGCAGTGCTTTTATCAGTTTTTTGGTTGAACACCTTTGTGATTTAAGGAATGCACTGTTGATAGCCAGGAGCACTGACGGTAGCGCTCATGGCCTAATTCTCTAATTCATTTTTTTTGGTCGTCGTCATCTTAGTGGTGCAGCTTGTCTTGCTTAAATAGATGATCATTATCTGGCTCAGTGAAGGATTTTATAATTAAAGTAAATGTCCTTGACAGCAAGGTGAATTATGTCTGTGGAAACTGTGTTGTATCGAGAAGCCACAGCTTTCAGAATGCGTGATGAGCGTGTGATCCTGGCGTGAGTGTCGTTATTGTTTTGGGTTGAATGCATCCGTGTTCAGAATTTTTCACAGTCTCCAGCTGCAGCACCTGTCATCTCGCCTCTTTTGATTCTGACAGACAGCATGCATTAATGCTTTTGACAGGGCATTTTGAAGAGAAGGCGCCAATCACCTGAGACACTGTTTGAACATTTTTGCTGTGATCTTGTCTCGGTGCAGGTTGGTGTTACATCGGTGAAGCGACAGAGGCAGGCCGTGAGTCGGAGGTGAAGAGAGCCAGACAGGAGTCCTCCCAGCCAGCAGGGAGCAGCAGCAGGCATGCAGGACTCCGCTTCGGACAGCAAGATGGCCAAACAGGTCAGAGCGGCAATAATTGCACTAATGGATTACAGCCAAAGCCAAAGGCTTAGCAGTGGTTGTGAAAGTGAAGATAGAGGAAATAATACAAACAAACAAGACAACAAATCAATCCACTTTGTAAACAGGAAGTCACTGTATCATCACTAGCTGTAAGACAACTGCTAAAAATAACAGTTAGAAGGGTGAAAGATACATTAAACTTAACTGACAGTCCAAGTCTGACTAGTACTCGTACAGTTTAATATGCTACTTTAGTCTACCATTTTGAGGTTTATTGTATGATTTTTGTGAAATATAATTTAATCAGATTTGCTGACCATATTCCATATCACCTCTTTTACTCTTAGGTCTAAACTGTACAAGCTTTTTAAGTTCAGTTAGCACCAGCCCCACCTGGCAGTTACCGGGTACATCTGTGTGACAACTGCATTATAAGAATAAACTTAAAACTAAACACGATCTTAAAACTAAGCAGAGTTTGAATGTGCAAAGAGCTGATGCAATAGCTTGTGCTTCAGTGAGCTGAGAATATCATAACACGGCAGCAAAATAGGGTTCATTTCTTCATATTGCCTCCTTCGGGTCTTGTAGATAATGAAGATGACATTTGTTATGAAGGAGTTTTATCTGGATTCATTAACGTACATTATTTCTTGATATTGCAGCGGTTTTGCCTGGTCTGAAACAGAGTTGAAAGAGTCTATATGTCGATTATATAAAGGGGAAAACATCACTGATGACTGCTGTGATTATATTTTATGTCTGATTTCTGTTTCGTCTTGCAATGCAATGATTAGTTTTAACAACTGGGAGTCAATGCAGTTTCCAGTAGCTCCACATTTTACTTCATGTTCTTCAATATTTGAATTAGATCAGATGGCACACAGTCAAATATCCATTAAAGCCTCAATGCTGACTTTTCCTCACGCCATTATAATCAAAAAACTTAATGTTAAGGCATTGTCCTGATATTGATACAGTACTTCAGTGTATTTGAACTGTTTCAAATATCCACTCAGGTGTCAGGGATGACAAAGGAAACCTAGAACTGTGTTATTTGACTGCCTTTTCTACATTTCTGTGTTAAGGAACAGAACTCTAAGCATCGTGAGGAACACAGAGAAACGGACGACATGTCTGAAAAGATGTCGCCAAACAAAAACCCCAAATCTCCACAGAAAGGCTCCAAGCGACTTAAAACCACCCCCTTCAAAGTGACCCTGCTGGACTCCGCCGAGTTCGAAGGAGAAATTGAGGTATGCGTGATGAAAAACAATTTGTGGTAACATGTCTTCTAGAATTAGCCTTAATGTGCTTTGAACAAACCGTTGAAAAGCAATGTTTTTTATTTCCTTTGTTGTTATTTTCCTCTGTAGGCAGTTGTGTGCGTTGTACAGTGCTGCGCAGAGCAGATAAAACAGGCAAAGAGAATAAAAGAGAGGGTGCCATGCTGAGCGCTCACCAGGGGGGTGAAGCCAAAGCAATGTTACACATTTCTGTAATACACACACACAAAGTATATGCACACAAAAACGTCGTCATTCCACACAAGATATGTGTTGTCATTAGTCCAGCAGTGTGAGGAGATTTCCCACTTTCTGTGGATGGAAACTGAAGGCATGGATAAAAGAGAAGGGCAGAGATAGATGGAAGTCCATTGCCTTAGATAAATCTACTTCTTTGCTTTTATGGCTAGCATCAGCATCCACCTGTGCCAGAATAAGTCTATTATTCCTCCTGAAATATCTTTTACAGTATTGTGATTGAAGGAATTCATATCCAATTACTCGACTGTGGAGGTGAGTATGCAGCAGTATTTTAAGCTCTGTCTTGTTAAGGCTCAACTTTCGATTCTACTCACTGTCAATTCATTAAGTCACCCAAATCGAGGATATGATGCGTCTGTCTGGCGCCGCAGCCTCTGTACCTGAGATGATGGAGATAAATCAGGCTTCTGTCTGGCCCTGTTGGTGGCAGCCAGCGTGTGTCACAGCTCAGTGCCCTGCCTCTGCATTTCTTCAGCAAGACTCCTGTCTGATGCAGCATGGACTGGGACTGGAGATACACTGAGCATGTTCATGGGTAGGACTGGGCATAACCTCAATATATCTAAAACAAAACAAAACAAAACAAAAAAAGTGTCGAACGTTACAACAAGACCTCCAACCATTACCTTTAAAGATCTGGCACCCTTATCAATAGGAAAACAATGTTTGTTTCCAACTGGAGAATTAATCCTATGACTGTTTTCTGCCACCTTTAGCGTTCACGTTTGGTTACATTTAGACAACAAGAACTACTTGGTTATGTTTAGAGAAGGTTAACATAAACCAACATTGATGCGAGGAGCAGCCTATAGTGTCAGAGATGCACAGTAGGCCTCCTCATCCAGTCTCCCTCCTGGCAAGTTGTCTGTATACTAACAATGTCATGCTACTTACTATATGTCCTGTCATTATCTGCACGGACACAAACATAGCTTGTTTTAAAGGAATAGTTTGACTTCCCGGAGTCTTGTTCTCAATATGAGGTTGTCAGGCAACCTGTGGTGACTCCAGGAAGTCACTGTCCAGTGACTCTGTAAGACCTCATTCACATTCAGATGAGGACTCAACATGGGCTGAAATGTCCTGGATTTAAGTCTCCAGCAGGGGTCAAGCTTCCAAAACACTGGATTCTATATTTTACAGTATGCAACTCAGTACCGTCTTTCATTAGCATCACTCAAATTCTTAACCAGCTTCTCAACCCAAATCCGCGATAACATGATGGCTTCAGGGTTATTTTCTCACATTTGAGAGTCACAGAAGACGTTCTACTTTTATTTTCATAGGTTATGTAATTCATTGATCTTCTGTATTTGTGTATTTTGTCTAAGGTAGCAAAAAGTATTGTTTTCTTACTGATACTGATTTCTTATTGGCACTAATTTAAAAAAAAAATCTTCATTAGATAGATACTGGGGTTCACAGGATGTTGCTTTTGTCCAATAAAAGCCTCCAGCACTGGTCGTTAAAAGGGTGTTAGGAAATCTATAGTTATTACATGGTTGCAAGCCAGGTGCAGCCAAGGAGAAAATAGAAGAGCAATGTTATTATTATGAGCCACCCCTTAGGATACTTATGCACAAGTGCATGAAACTTTGTGTGTGTGAGGTAAGAATATCAGGAATGCTATGCTTGCACCAACCTCTCTCTCAGCACTATGAAAGCATTCAGTAATACCTTTGGGGCTTTTCCACACCACAACAATAGTTCACATTATGGTTATGAAAGCTTTTGTGTCTTAAGTGCTCTTCCTGAATATTCTCCCACCCTCGCAGCACTGCCAATCAGTGCCAGAGAATCATGCACGAAGCAGCTTGCTGTCAGCCCATGATTTTTTTTTTAATTCTAGTTTGGTGTGAGCCTCCAACCTCCAGGTCATTGGCAGGCCTGCTCTCCCTTCCTGTCTTTAATTGCTGGGGTGGAACTTCATGCCTGCCATATCCGAACCTCCCTCATGCTTTCAGGAGCTGGTAATAACAGTGTTGCGAAAAAGCAGGCCACGCTTTCCGAACGCGCTCCCCGAAGGAGGTGCGCATTCATGGGTTAATTAAGTCTCTTGTCATGGATGCATGGCTGAGACTCCCCGTGGTCCTCAGGCAGGATAGGAGGCCCCCCGCCCTCACCCACTTCTCTCACCCAGTCTCCCCCCTCTGCTCACTGGGGTGTAATCTGCTTCACTATGCATGGTCAAGCCTAGCCAGGCCGATGTGCACAACAGAGATATTTTGGGTGGAACTGAGTCTTTCATGCTGGTCTGTTGTCTTTTCATGCTCCACATGGTGATTTGTTTATTTAATTTTGCTGGCAGGTGCTGATGTCATACAGCACCCTCTTGCTTTACATCGGGGACATACTCACTGACATGATGAGAGCTTCTAAAAACTTCCCAAGTGTTGCTCCACCATCCTTTTACCCATAATGAGGCTAAGGCAAAACTCTTTTTCAAGTCCTAGCCTTGAGATATTAAGAAACAAGACAGCAGAGGAATAATACTGCATCTGTTTCCCTGGCAACTGCTTGCTCCATCTCCCTGTCACCTCACAAAGTAAGCCCCAGGGGAGGAGGGACAGTGTGTGTGTGTGTGTGTGTGTGTGTGTGTGTGTGTGTGTGTGTGTGTGTGTGAGTATAATGTGGATGTGTGGTTCAGTGTTAGGTCTACTTCACATGTGGCTGCTAGTTCAGTAAGTGATTGTCTGTTGATCAGATTTCTTTAAAAAGGTCATTATGTCCAGGAAGCTCTTGCCGATTGGCAATCCGATTGGCTATTGACGATTGAAGAGATGATTGGCCATTGATTTTTTGCAATATTAAGGAGCTAAATAAACTGTAAAATCTGCTCTATGCTGTGCATTTACAGGAGATGTTTCTTGTGGAGTGGCATGTTTGCACGCAGCGATGATGATCACTGCTAATCAGCACAAGTGATTCTGCTTGTTGTTCCCATTTACATATTTTTCTGTTTTTTTGTTGTCTGACGCAGATGTACTGTGAGATTTGATCACAGCTTATGAATACTACCTTCACCAGCAGTCATTACCAAGCTATCGTACTGCAGATAAAATCATTAATATGTGATCACTGCATCGTCTGACAAACTGAACAAAAATGTTCAAGCAGTGCGTGAGATCGGCTGTGTCGGCATTTAAAATGAATGATCACTGAGAAAGTCAGAGTCCACATCATGTTTAAGTCAAATAAGGTTAGTGTTACTCTTGTTTGTAGATATCATAACTCCACACAGGCAACATAGGTACAGTCTGACCAACCAGCTTTTGACCTTCAGTTTGGGAGGCATGTGTGCTAACCAATGAACCGCCATGACAGCTGATTTTGGTAGTTTTTTCATTGTATGACTATCACTGAAATGTGACCATCACTAGATGATCCAATCTATACTCAAAACAAGACTAGATTTTTAATCTAAATATGTGATTACCTCAATAATTAGAAATGTACATTCCAATAATTGTGATGGTGTCAATCACTGGGTCCACTACTTTGGTCCAGACTGAAATAGCTTATCAACTATTGAGTAGATTACTATGAGATTTGCTATAAACATGCATGGTCCCCAGAAGGTGAATTGATGACTTTGGTGTTCTCCTGACTTTTCATTTAGCACCATCATTAGGTCAAATTTCACATTGTCAAATACTTTTGTTTATGAATCTGAAGTAGTTGATAAATAGTTAACCATGGTTAACCTTGTGCACGTTAGCATGCTGACATCTGTGTTTAGCTGAATTTACTGCTTCGCAGAGCAGTGATGAAGTTACTTGTGTCTACATTTTGTCTGTTTGGAATTCTTTCTTTGCCCACCTCTCTATTTTTGTACACTTTTTGCATCCAGGCTATACACTAAGGATAAACTGATCTCTGCCAAATCTGGTCTAAAGCTCCTTCAGTATTGTAAGCAAGAAGTTTTATTTGTGCATCCTGATGTTCGCTAGTCAAAAAATAAATAAATAAATAAATAAATAAATCCACATCGAAACGCCCTTCAATGTAAAAACATGAGCTTTTCACTTGAATTTGAAAAGAAACATTCCTGAAATGTTCACCTTGATCTCTGTCAAGAGCAGATGAATTCTCAGCTTACAGTACAAAGACCAATCTTCCCCAGCAATTCACATTCCATTCTCACTCTCAAGTGTTTGATGCACACTGACTGTGACACGACGCCCAGTGGTTGAGCTGTTTTATTCTGTGCAGAACCAGAGAACAGGAAAGTAGTCTTTATAAGCACACCTGTTGAATAGGGTCTGACACTGGTGAGCCAAGCTTTTCCCAATAAAAGGGAACCATATCAGCAGACTCTCGTGCACGCATGATATTTCCGAAATGTAGTAGAGGATCTTTATTTTGTTTTCTTTGGCATTGCTGTTGACCCTTTTACCACTGCTGTGTCATCTATGTTTGTCTGCAGAAACACTCCAAAGGACAGACCCTGATGGACATGGTCTGTGAGCATCTCAACTTGCTGGAGAAGGACTATTTTGGTCTGACCTTTGCCGACACAGACACCCAGAAGGTCAGTGAATTGTGTGCCACAATAACCCCATGGGATGTCTCAGTGCATAAACATGTTGCTCACAGAATAATCTGTATTCCCCTCACTTGTCGGCTGGGTTGGCTCTCTCAGGGGCACATTATCCATCATTCAAAGATGAATGGAAAATGGAAATTTCCATGCTCTGTCTGAGTCTGGACAACAGGCAGTTGTAAAATTTGTGCAGCTGAAGTGAAGACGAAAATGGCTCATCTACTCTTTGCAAAATGTAAACATGAAATTTATTTATACAAATATTTCTCAGAGGCAGAGATGCTCTGGAGGTGGAAATAATGTCATTGATTGGTTGACTTAAACCTCCAAGAGCCAGGTTTATTAGAATAGATAGAAGGAAAAGTTTGGTAAAAATGATTTCAGGGACTTTTTTCTCTTTCTTTCATAACCATGGCACATTGAAGTATAAGCAGGCTAGCTTACTAGCTTACCTTTAGCCTAATAGCTATAGGGAAGTTTGAACTAATATTTGCCCCCATGAGCTACTGGTCAGTCTGGAGCAGTGATAGCATGATAGGTTGGTGATTTTTACTTTTATTTCAATTCTTTTAAAACTTACATCGTGTAACCTAACTTTAAGGTCAGCCATTAAAACAAAAAACATGTCTGCTTCTGTAACATGTGTACATACATTAAACTTCAATCAGCTCACGTATCATTCTGACATTTCAAGAAGAAGGTCTGAATATGTTTTCCTCTGATCTTTGTTGACTTATTATCATATAATCAAGTAATTGACTCTGAGCTGATGGGCCCTAGCTGTCCGCTGAGCTCTTTTCTCAGATGTGGGTGTGTTGATTGACATGAGCCTCCCTGAAGGCGGTATGTGTTTGCAAAGGGCTGCAGAGGCACCTGCTGCCTTTTGAAGATAGGAAAGATGACAAGGCTAAGTCCCTTTTAACATCTGGAGCATAGCCTCATCATCAACTTGCGCCTGCTTTGTCAGCTCACATGTTGCTACTTGATGCGTGTCTGACGGCTGAGCCTTTGGAGCATGATGTCGGCCCATACAGACAGGTTAACTGGGGTGTTAGGGAGGTAAACAGACTTGAAGTTCAAATATGTGGCTCTTTCTGAGTGTAGGTAAGGCTATGACTTGGATCAATATGACAGGCTCATCAAAGACAGGCTTATCAGAGCGCAGCTTGATCCTGCTGTCTGGGGTCATTGCTGATTGGTAGACCAAATACGCCTGAGAATTGAAATGTCATTTCAGATGCCCTTTCTCTGTCTCCGTTGGGGGAACAAGGATATAATCTTCACCGTTTGGGAGAACATTTATTCCGTGTGATTGCTTCATGAGCTAAGGTTGCAAAGGGAAGAGCGAAGCCTTGAACAGTCAGTGATTAAAAGTTCTTCCTGCTTTTCTGCAAAGAAAACCAAAGCGGCAGAGACTGCCTTAGTAATTGAGCACTCTTTGGCCTTGGCTGATACAAGATAGATTCAGGGGGACGGTAAATGCCTGCGGCTCATTAAAGTCTTTAGCAGCCTGATTAAACACTGGAGGAGCATGTGTATTTTTGCCGGTGTATTGAGTGTGTATGTGAAGGCACAGTTCGAATTGCCAAAGATGCTTGCAGTTTTCCCAAAATGGCCACAGGATTGCGCTGTGCTGTATTAACCTTTCATGCCCCTGATTCCACTCTGACTGATGTGATACCAGCTGCCAAAAAGACTGTTAGCAGTAATAAGCAGCTGCTGGGTGGTATTCAGGTTAGCGAAGATCCCTGTCAGCTCTCTGCACTGCAGGCAGCATGGAACTATGCTGCGTGGAGCAAACACCTGTTTATGTGTATGTGTGTGCAAGTAGCAGAATTTAAAGTAACAAATTATATTAACTCCCATTACTGTAAGTGAGTAGATTTTCTTGTCTTCTTCTACTTCTTTAAGGAATAGCAACTAGATTCACTGGATGGTGCTGTCGACCAGTTGGTCCACCACTGTGGTCCTGTCCAAAACATCTTAACAGATATTGGGTGGATTGCCATAGCATTTGGTATAGATATTCATGGTTCTCAAAGGATGGAGCCTACTGACTTTGGTAATCCTCTGACATTTCCCCTAGTGCCACTGTATGGCTTACTTTTTATTTTTAGTTTATTATTTAAACAAATGACTGAATGGATTGGCACAACATTTGGTACAGACTTTGGTGATCCTTGACCGTTCACAGGAGTGGTTTTGAGTGATATACCTCAACAAATATGGCATGGATTACAATGACTTTTGATAGTGACGTCCATGTCCTCCTCACAATGAATTATAGCAGCTTTGGTCAACCCATACCTTTTCATCCAGTGGCAGGTCAAAATTGTCCATTGCTTTGGTTGATGACCAAATACCTGCAAAACTAATGACATTCCTAGACTTTATGTTTGGTCAATTAAGTTTTAAGTTAGCATACTAATCCACTAAACTGAGATGGTGAACATGGTAAACACACCTGCAAAACATCAGCATGCTAGCATTTTCATTGTGAGCATGTTGTCATGCTAATGTTTGTCATTTAGCTCATAGCTAAATGTGACACAAAGTCTGACAACTGTTAGGGCCACTGTAGAGTCAGAGTCTTGTTAAATCATTTAGTCGTTGTTGGTGCTTTCTGGTTATTTCTGATGTCAAGCCACCCCTGTAATTCAGATGTAGCAGTAGTTAAAAAAGCAGAAAAGATTCCTTTTGTAGGTGTAATAGTTCTGAGAGGAGTAAAGTGGCCTCTGAGGAGTCCAGTCTTTTTCAACTGATGGTGTTCGTCAGGGCCGCTGAGCACTTCTCAGTAATCTCAACTAATTGGTTTTTATAGAGATGTGTCATGAGGTAAAATCCCCTATATATATGCTGTTTCTCTTTTTATTTTAGCTTATGTTTTATGTTTTAAGAGACCTGTAATAAATATACATAAAACTATGTAATGTGTTTTCAAAGTATGACACACTGAAGACACATATTCAAGGTTAAGACCTCCTTTATATCAGCATAGATGCAAATCTGTTAAAAAAGATAAGCCTGATGAAGGCCACAAGCTGAAATGTGTTGGTCTCAAAATTGTTGCTGGAGTATTGACCTCTTCACGTGTCACCCAGTCACACCTGAATACCACACTCGACATAAGCAGTCAACCAATAAATTCATTTGGGAATTCAGATAGCAAGTGTATGATATAGGATATCAAATCTGTAGATTACTTTCTAAGTGGGCTGATGACAAGGACTTTTAAGACGGAAAAATTCAGGTGTCACTTCACTGTAGTCAGAAGGTGTCATTTTTGAGGAAATTAACTCGTACATTACAGTTACTCGGCTGTGAGGGAAACGGGGCTATAAGAGGACATGTAATGAGAGATTCCATAGAACACCACAAACCAACAAAACCAGCAAAAAGTAGATTTTTCATTCACATTTTTTACTGTTACAAACTGTGTCCAAGTTTAGCAGGCTAAGAGTACTTGAGGGAGGTATTTCATCACTTTCTCCATTGCCATCTCTGTGTTGCTGTGCCTGTTAAAGAGCTCGATTTACAGCTAATGTTACAACTGAGTCAGTGTGCACTGCACCACTGATGAGACGCTGTTGCAACCAAATCAAGAATGATGCCCCTACAGGCGAAGCGGCTCATGATACGGTGGGATGTGAGGAGATCAGATAGGTAACTGGCTGGCAGTGATTTTGCAACACAATGAAGAAACAGATGCTTGAATTAAATCTGCTCTCCGCACATTTGAGAGGCTCAGCAGGGGAGGGCTCAGTTTCTTTATTTAACCATATGGAAATGCTTTCATTAGGAACACTGACGGCAATTAGAGCAAAATGTGACACCGGGTGTGCATTAGCCATGTTTCCAGTCTGCCCTGTGTGAATTCTGCCTTCTGTCTTTCAGAACTGGTTGGACCCCTCCAAGGAGATCAAGAAGCAGATGCGCAGTGAGTGTCTTTTACAAGTAGCTGAGATGATAAATCTTTGAATATTCAATTAGTAAACTCATAAAATTAAATTTGTTGCCATATGAAATAATGCACAGTTTTGTGTTAATGTACTAGATGTTGAATCACAATTTTGTACAATTGTCCTGAGCAGACATGATGGTTGTCCTTCCATCTTTCATTTCTCATTTCTCTTCAGACTCTCCATGGCACTTTGCCTTCGCTGTCAAGTTCTACCCTCCAGACCCCTCCCAGCTCACTGAGGATATAACCAGGTAGAATACACCTTTACCACACACACTGCTCCTCTGGCTGTGCTGTCACATGCTCTTCAGTGTTGATTAGAGGAGAACACATGTTGGTTCTGCAGGTGATTTGCCTCTTTTATTTTCCTGTAGATGTCTGTTTTCACAAAACTATTGTAACAATTTACATGGCATATTTGCCCCGGTGTCAAAGCAACCCAAATCCCTCTATCCTTTTTGAGGATTAGACCTGGAATGCTACTAACTGCCATGGATTAACTACGCTGAATACTTGTTGGAGCTTGCTTTGGCTCAGGCTTGTTTGACTGCCAACACCCTCCTCTCCTCCCTTTTTGTCTTGTCTGACAGATACTACCTGTGTCTGCAGCTGAGGGATGACATGCTGTCAGGTCGACTGCCGTGCTCATTCGTCACTCACGCCCTCCTGGGCTCCTACACCGTTCAAGCCGAGCTGGGGGACTATGACCACGATGACCACGGCTCCGACTACGTCAGCGATTTCCGCTTTGCCCCCAATCAGACTCGCGAGCTGGAGGAGAGGGTGATGGAGCTCCATCGAAACTACAAGTACTGGACGTGCTGTTTGAATCAGAATTTCATCAGCTGGGATGATCAGCTGATGAGTTTAACGTTGCGTGGAGACGCTCCATCATACATATGGCTGATAGATGCCGTCACATTACTGCACCATCTGTCAGTGAGATGTACATGTGCGAGTATTGCCAGTGTGAAAACAATTTCTCAGTTAGGTCTTCACCATGCTCTGATTTGGCATTGCTTTTTGGCATACGGTGGAATGAAATGCTCAGGGGGATGGATGGGAGGAATTTAGAGTTGAAGATATCAAGGATATTATTAAGATAATTCTTCCCCCACTGTGCAAGATTATGGCTTTATTACTTAAGAAGGCCTGTTGTTGTTGGTTACAGATATCACCGTTATTCTGCCCACAGGGGGATGACTCCAGCAGAGGCTGAAATTAACTTCTTGGAGAATGCCAAGAAACTATCCATGTACGGGGTGGACCTACATCATGCTAAGGTCTGCTGGTTCCAAAGTTATTTTAAGTTGCATGAAAGTGGGCGCAAGGATGCACACAGTGTTGCTCTTTAACAATTGCTGCCTCTTTTCTGTCCCTTGTCTGTTGCAGGATTCTGAAGGGATTGACATAATGTTGGGCGTCTGTGCCAACGGCCTGCTGATTTACCGTGATAGGCTGAGGATCAACCGCTTTGCCTGGCCAAAGATCCTCAAGATCTCCTACAAGAGAAGCAACTTCTACATCAAGATTCGGCCTGGAGAGGTATGCGTGGTTAAGGATATTGAAGGGGTGCACTATTCATTTTACACATTAAAGTTTTTGGTCAACATGTTTAGTGCTGCTTATCAAAATAGCTGTGTGATGTCTTCTCTAGCTTTGGAGAAGCTTTGGCAAATTTGAGATAATAACTCTGATGATTTTTACCATACAATTTGGTTGTAGTTGAATTATGTGAAATGTAGGCTTTAGTGTTTTTGGAACTTGATCCATACTGGGATCTAAAAGTCAGGATATTTGGATCTTTGCTTCAATTTTTTTATTCTTCTTTTTTTAACTTGTCTCTCACAAGTTCCCCAGATTTACTGAAATGCAATGTTAAATCAAGAATGTCGCTGAAGTCAGCAGTCAGTTAGTCTAGCTTAGCATAAAGACTGGAAACAGGGTACCAGCTAGCCTGACTCTTTAAAAAGGCAAAACAATTTGAACTTACCCGCACCTCTTAAGTTCAGTAATTATTGACACATTATACCACGTTTGTTTAATTTGTTGGAAAACAGTTGTAGTTTCAGGGGGATTATATGGTGCTGATGCCTGGTGATGGCAGGGAAGTCACTGTTTTTACACTTTAGTTTTTGTCTGGATTAAAAAAATGAAATATAACCTGTTAAATAGTGATCTTATAAGATGCTGGTAGGCTGAGTCTTTTTTACCATTGGACAATGTTATTGACTGTTAATGTGTAAGTTTCTGAATAAAAGTGAGCAAGTCTAATTCTCAAAATGTTGAACTATTCCTTTAAGCCATGACCTCAGATTTTGAGTACAGTAACAGCTGAAGGTCTGTCACAGCTGCCATTGCAGAAATGAATGAGTGGTCAGTTGTGCTGAGCAGATGACTCTAAAATTCTTAGCTTTATACCTCCAGTTTTGCTCCTCTGCATGGTCAGGGTCTATATTCTGGCCCTCCTCATTGTGCTGTGCAGCACTGCAGCTTATCCTCCATGCTGAGCCTCAGTGTGACAGGCTGTCTGGGCCAGACCCAGTCAAGTGACAGAGCCACACAGTGAGCCTGTGGTAGAGCCAAATAAAGAGCTCCTTTAACAGAGCTGCTGCAGCTGCAGCCATAGCCAGAATAGAGGGATAAAGAGTGTAAATATAGAGCCATGAAATAGTTTTCCTCCCTTTTGCTCCCCATGTCTGAACAGTGGACATTATCCTCCCTCTGTCTTGATCTGCTCCTTTCTGCCTGGTCAGCAAAATCCATGTGTTTGCTTATAGAGTAGCAGCGTTTATGCTAGGACAAATTAAAGCATGCTTTATTGATTGGGTTTGGTGCTCATGCAAGTATGAGATGTAATAAAGTTACAGATTTTTATTAATGAATGTTTTAGGTTGCGCTAAACTTTAGGCTGTTGAGAAGTACTGAGGTTACATTTAACAAAACAAAGTATATACACGTTATGCTGTTTCCCCTACAGCTGCCTTCACATTTCTCTCCATCTCCCTGCCTCTCTCCCCTCCAGTATGAGCAGTTTGAGAGTACAATTGGCTTTAAGCTTCCTAACCACAGAGCTGCCAAGAAGCTGTGGAAGGTCTGCATTGAGCATCACACCTTCTTCCGGTAAGAATTGATCTGGTGTTGTGGTTAGAAGGTTCCTGTTCAGTGCCTATCAAGGCAAACAAAACATGTCCATGTGTGCAGCTTTATCAGGTGCAGCCACACTCAGTTCATTACACCGTGCTTTGCCAAGTATACAGCAGGCTGTCTACAGCTCATATTACTTTCATAGCCACCTCAGCTTTGCTAGTGATCAACACTGATACACCTTAGCAGGAGTGTGCAGGAGGTGCAAGGAATCAATCCTCACATATGAGGACCAGAACAGTAGAGCTCGTTATGGAGCTAGCATGCAAAAGGCACTGACACTAAAGCTGCGTTTCCACAGCATGGTACAGCTCGACTGGACTCTACTCGCTTTAGTTTCCAGGTACTTTTCTCTACTTCGTTTTCCTTTGCTGATTGTCATAGCGACACTGCACCCCCTTCACTTTTTCAGCCGACAGCTTTACTTTCACCGTCACTCTCTCTCACTCGCTCAACCACACACTCCTTATGCACACAAAGGAGCAATGCTACTCTTATAATAGAGGATATCGAAGGGATGGTGTATGTCAGCTTTTATCTCAGCTCGCTTTGAACCTCGCCCGAGGTGATACCAAAAAAAAAGTACCAGGTACTATCCACACTGGAAACAGAATAAAGAGCGAGTGGAGTGGAGCTGAGCTGTACCATGCAGCACAAATGTGGCTTAACAGATCTTTATAGAATGTTTAAAGAAGATTCAGCTTTAGATTGAAAATTATGCAGCACTTTTCTACCTGATGAACATCGCTGCTCCTTCATCATGTAGCAAGAAATAGTTGGTCAAAGATGGTTCTAATGTGATGGCTTCCTTTGGGAGCGGGTACAAATCATTCCCTCAGAAGTTAGCTTGAAAGCCAGTTACAGTGCAACACAGTTGAAACTATTTTTAAATCCGCATTCACCCTTCTCTCTGTGCCAGGCTGATTTTGATTACATGGTACAGAATGTGATAAAGAATGTTCACTGATTAGAGATTTTGTTTTCACAGGCTGGTGTCTCCAGAGCCTCCTCCAAAGGGCTTCTTGGTGATGGGTTCAAAGTTTCGATACAGTGGAAGGACACAAGCTCAAACCAGGCAGGCCAGCGCTCTTATAGACCGACCTGCTCCGCATTTTGAGCGCTCCACCAGCAAGAGGTACCTGCTGTCCAGGAGCTTGGATGGAGGTGAGAGCCACAATAATCAATGCGTTTGTGAAAGGTTTGAAGAGTGTATTTTTGAACTTATTTAGTTCCAAGTTGCAACTTTGAGATGGACTTTTAAAGGAAGAGTCAAACATTTTGGGAATTACACTGTATTTGCTTTCTTGCCAAGAGCTAGCTGCAGTTAGGAGATAGCTAGCTAGTTTTACATAAAACCCGGAAGCAGGAGCAAACACTTAGCCTGGCTCCGTCCAGAGGCGAAAAATTCACCTTCCAGCACCTCTAAAGTTCACTACTTTCCATATTATATGTCATTGGTGTAAAAACAACAACTTGTAGTTTTACAGGGATGCAGGACATCATGTCTCCAGTACAAGAAATTGTCCCACACAAAACCCTGTTGCTTTGGCTTTTGTCTTTGACCAGAGCCAGGTTGTCTGTTTCCCACTGCCTGCAGGATGTAGCTTCATATTTAACAGATATGATACAGATACAGTTATGAGAGTGGTATAAGTCCTTCTCTTCTAAATCTCGGCATGAAAGCAAGTAAGGGAACTTTCACACTAAATCTGTTTAGTTTGGTTCCGACAAACTCTGGTGCATTTCATGATAGCAGTTATTTGTTTTTCCCAAGTTTTTTGGCCTTGATGCCCAGCAGTCCTTTCATATTAGTTATCTGCCGATACAAGTCTGATCCAGTTATTTACAAAGCAGCAGATGATATGAAATGCTGATTATGGTAAATATGTATCAGACACACCGAAACAATAGCTGTAGCCTAGCTTTGGCACACTTTATTTTTCACAAGTGACTTAATCCAAATACAGATTATTTTCACACACTCACTCCCATGCACTAGTGAAATGCTGGGACTGGGCTTTATTTTAGGTGATTTGATTCTTCAGAGTATCCCAGGTTCAGCTCTGAAACCGATCCTCTGGTAATCATATTTATGTGGTTGTTGCATCATTTGAAAAACTAAACTACTGTTACTCTAAATGCATGTGCTGATTGTGAACAGTTTCTGATCTTATATGAAGCCAGTTGTATAAGGGATGCATATATTTATGCAAATCATATAGCTACGTTTATGTTGACAGACAGACAACGTACGCATGTCTGCACGAGTGCAGAGATTTTCCCTTACACATCAGACAGTGAGAAGAACTTGAAACTGCTATGTGTACAGCTACCACCTCTATGCACTAGTTCATCCTGTCTCAATCTGTTTGTCATTATGCACAACATGCAACCCCTTCATGGTTTAGTAATACTGATAATGCTCATGATACGTTTTTAATGAGATCTTTGTGACTCCAAGGAACATAATTATACACATAGGAAGCATTAATATGTTTGCAGGACTTGCTGTCAGTTAATCTGCTTTCCCCGCACTGGTCCTGATCATTAGTACATCGTCAGGACTTCACATTGTTTACTTCTCATGGTTCATTTGTAGTAAATCAGTGTGAACATGAACGTACTATTTTTCCCTTGGTCCAGACCAAATGAACTGAGTGTATATCCCAAAATATCAAAGCATTGCTTTAAACCCCCATGTCAGTTGAAGTCTGTCTTGTCTCTTCTAATAACTCACCTCTTGTTACCGGCAGAGTTCTCACGGCCAGTGTCAGCCATGTGTGAGAACCACGATGGCCTCTCCCACCGCAGCATCAGTGAACAGCGTCGCCTCCACAGCCCCTCTGTGGACGAGCAGGAGACTGAGCTGGAACCCAGTTTGGAGCAGGATGAGGACCAAGAGCAGGACCAGAAGACGGAGCAGAACAAAGACGATGACGGCAATGTCACTCCGAGCAGAAAGAAGGAGATCATGGTAGTGAAAATTTCCTGACAGACTTTTTATGAATTGCCATTGTGCCAATGATAGAATTAAGGAAGGTGCAAATGTACAGAGCTTTAGTCAACTTGAAGACAACCCCAGCCTTGGTGCAGAGCGATGCCTTGGGCTGCAGGTGCTGATGTACAGTATATAGGTGCAGTACAAGCTTCTCAGGCTTATCCAGCAGGGGCATAACGCTGTGGTGGCTTTAGTGGATTTAGCATTTACTAACTCTTCTCCTTTCACTCCTATTCACTCAGGCTTATATGCTTACACTGCACTGCTCATAAATCCCGCTGACAGCTTTACAGTTTTTAACCCTTACTCATTATGCTGAGAAATGCAGACTCAAGCTTTGCCCTCTATTGCTAACATGCTTTCTCTTTTTTTAACTCTTGCTGGCGATAAGGAGGAGGCTGGCTCACCAGTTGACAGTAAACAGGAGGTATTTGGTGTCTGGTGATTTGGTCTCAGTCTGTCTGTATACTTGTCTTTATCCATCCATCGTTTCCTTTTTCAAGTATATCTGTCTTATTATATCTCGTTGTGTCTACCTGTCTTCCTCTGTCTACGTGTGGCAGTCAACACTGTTATCATAGAACAAACTGTGCTGCAGTGCGCCATATAAGCAAGAGATGCTGCAAAAGTTGTCTGGACTTATTTGTCATAGTGAAGCATCCCAGCACACATTTGACAGACAGTGGGTACAGTTCGTACAGGTGGTACTTTTTTGGACAAGTTTCAACTGAAACGAGGAGTTTTCATGATACGACCTGTTAAAAAAAGCTTTGGAAAGCAGTTTGATATAAGAAAGTTTTTTTTTGCTGCTATGCACAAGAACCCCTCCACTTTTATATTAATGGTATATTTCCATGCCATATCACTATCTATTCAATTCCAAAATGTCTACTGGGATGCATTTTCAAGTCATTTCCAAGTTTGTCCTGGCTTGGTAAGAAGTTGCCAAATCTAGCCGTCCAGTCTGTCTGCCTGCCTGTCCTCTGACTGACTTGCACCATCCTGTCTCTGCATCTGACCTTGTTCCTGCACTCTCTGACCCTGCACTCTTCACCTTTGACCCCCCCATTCTCCTGCCCCAACTCAGCTCTCTCAGTTGGACCAGGAGGCCACTCCTCGGCACAAACAGGAGGTACAGGTTCCTGTCTTCAGACCTTGTGCTATTTTGTCTTGTGTGCTGCTGCTATTCCACTGCACCTCTGCTGATTGTGGTTTGCCTGCAGCTGCCGTCTTGGTTCAAAGGATATTTTGATATTTGTTTCGGATTGTCATGGAGATTTGAAACATCTGTCAGCCGTGAGAATACTTCGGGTTGTAGCTTTGAAAGTCTCCAGTGTAATCGGTAAAAATGAGCTCTTCTCCCTGCTTAAGTTCCTATTAAGTATCAGTCCTCACGTTTTTTGGAATGTTCTACCCTGTGTGGTGGTGGAGGAAGCACTCAGATCTCATGCTTAACTGAAAGTGTTCAAGTTAAAGTCAAACTCAGAATGTATTTGAAACACCAAAATACTAAAAGTTCTTGCCCTGCAGAAAAATAGCCCCTGTGACTGAAAGATATTCATTGCAGATCTGTCAGCCCCTGGTTGGCTCTTTCCATTGACTTTGCTAGCATTAATGCAGCCTGCGAGGCACCACTTCAAAATCTAAAATGCAGAAAAGATAATGGATAATTCATATATTTGCACTTTATTTTACCAATTGACAAGTGGCAATATTATTTGATCTTTTCTTTAGTCTTTCATAATTAAGAATGTGTCTGTAAAATGAGACTATGAAAATATTTAATGGAAAAAGTACCATAAAAATAATAATGGATATTTTTATGACAAACAAGAATAAACATACACTGAAGTGAATCATGTTGACTGCATTGTTCCTCCCCTACTTAAGTCACTTTACATAATTATATATGACATTATAAGATTGTTAGTGCTGGTGCATCTATGCTGAAGTCGCATTTTACTGTTGTAGCTGGTGAAGGTGGGGCTAGTTTAAACACTTTGTTTACAGTGAGGTTGTCCAGTGGATCCAGACATTGTTAAACTCTGCATATTCTTTCCTCCCTGGGCCTTGTTATCTAAAAGTCTTCTAATGATTGGTGGAATTGCTCACACCTCACAGTCACGAGCCAGAAACCACTGATGTATTTTAGAAGCTTCTCATATGTTTTATTTGTTTGTGTCAGTAAAGAGTATATTTTCATATGCAAAGTGAAACCAGTTTTTCTTGCTGTATTCACTCCTCTTCTTCATACTGACTGTGAATAGATAGATCCCCGAATTTCCTTCCAATGGAAGAGATGGAGGACAAAATCCACAGTACTGGTATTGTGCAAA
Organism: Chaetodon auriga; assembly: GCF_051107435.1. NCBI lineage: Eukaryota > Metazoa > Chordata > Actinopteri > Chaetodontiformes > Chaetodontidae > Chaetodon > Chaetodon auriga. The sequence continues at coordinate 9,813,882 of NC_135075.1, read as the reverse complement.
AATACATTGTTAAGTTTATCTTAAGTTAATTTGAGGCTTCAGCAGTCTGTATTAGACAAATCCAGTGGGTATCCTCCAAAGTTACAGTCTTCTAAGTAGAAGATTCCCTCTTTCTGTTTCCCCTTGTTGAGCTGCAGTGGGGGATAGTGACACGAAAAGGGAATTGTGCTCTAAAAAGATGGTAACATTGAAAGATACCAACTTGATTTGAATAACTCAGACTGCGAAAGCCTTGTATTAACTTCAGATAAACTTTGGAATACATTTTTACACTGACGTACACTGAATATACATGGTATATTTTGTCCCCCATCACTTACATTGAGCACAGAAACCATTAGGAAGGGATATGTTGATGACCAGTATGAGCATGAGGGATGATTACAGGAAGCAAGAACTGTTGTGGTAAGATGGACTTGAACATTTTTGAACCAATCCTTTGAGGTTTAAAGTAACAAATAACTACAGCTGTCACAAGATAAATGTAGTCGAGTGAAAAGTATGTAAATATCCCTCTGAAATGTAGTGGAGTCGTAGCATTAGTCGTCTAAAGAGGCAGAAAATAGAAATACTCAAAATTTTACTGTCCTTCAGTAAACTGTACAAAGTTACTTTCCGCCACCAACTGTCAACAAACAAAATAAAGACAGAATTTGAATTAACTGTCAAGATTAATAGATGTGACATTAGAATTTCTTCTTTCACCTACTTTCTTTGTCGTGTTCACTTGTGTCTTAAAAATGAGTTCCTTTGCTTTCTGTGACCTTCAGTGCCATCTGAAATGTCATTTCTCTCCACGTGCTACATCCCAGAGTAGTAAAACGCTAGCATATTCTCTAGTTACGTAAGTGTTCACATCACATCACACCCGTCGTCTCCTGTATATATGCAGTATTATCTCACATCCCCTTCAGTCATGCATATCAGATGTGTTGATGTGAGCGCTGCTGCTGAAAAGGAAGTTGACATCCTGCTAAGGCATTCCCTCTTCTCTCTCCCTCTTGTTTTCCTCCTTTCGCTCATTCTCCTCCAGTTTCTTGATAAGTCGCAGGACTTCTTGCTGAAGCACCAGGCCAGCATCAACGAGCTGAAGAGAACCCTGAGGGAACCCAACAGCAAGCTGATGAACCGAGAGAAGCGTCTGTCATCCACCTCCCCAACAGGCACGCCAGAGAAGAAGGCTGTGAGTAGGGGATTAGGCTCATGAGGGAGGGGGGATGTGTGGACTCTTAGGTCCACTATGGTCAATATCTCTAATTCAGCGACCTCTGATGCTTGACACTCCATTAACGGGCATTGATATTCCCGCCTGGCCGCTGTCATGTTGAATTCTTCTTGCTGCCTGACTTGAGGGAAAACAGGCCATATTCTGACACATGGTGACTTGTTTTGCAAGTTTTTTTGTATGCTCTTTTCTTTGCCTTTGAATAATTAAACCCAGAGGATATAATGTATGACTGTAAAAAATGAACGTATTTGTGGCTGTTAAATTTCTTTCCTATAAACAGACATGTATCTCCTGCACAAAGGCACCACTGCTCAGAGGAACAAACACAAAATCTGCAGTTTATTTTAAGAGGTGTATAATGAAGTGCGTCCTGCCTCTCTCTGGTGTGCCAGAATAATTCTGACAATATCTCAGAGGTACTTGAAGATGACTGACAAGTAGCAGAGAAGGAAGCATCTTGATGAGATTAGTTTCAAGATGTTGTTGGAGATTTACTCAATGCGAGGTACTTGAGAAATAATTAGCAGTTATCTTTTTTTTTTCCTTGATTGCCTAACAGTGACACAGTTTTCTTTATGCCGGATCATGAAAGCTCTCAAGCCTGGATCACATTTTGGTAATTAGGCTTTTGAAGATAGAGCACTGAGATTGTAGTTTTCAGATAGGATGTCATTGCTGGTGCCTAAGTCGTCTTCAGACAATCTCTCATCTGCAGTCTGGAATGATCAGATCAGGCCAATAGAATGTCAAACACTGTCTGCCGCAGAAAATGTAATCTGCTGTGTATCTCGTTCCAGGTAAAATGGTGGGGTGGGCGGGGGGTATTATTCTGTTTGACTGACAGTCGAAGGCTGGGCAAGTGTCTGTGCTCTTGACGATTTCCAAGAGATTCAGACGAACTCAACTCTTTGATGTAGTTAGAGAACAAAAATATTTGCATTCCAAATGTCTTGCAAATGTTTGCTGATTATGTGGATTCGGTGGCTGTCAGGTCCACGACAGCCAGTTTGAAGTTCATTAAAAAGTTTCTATAGTCAGTTAAGTCCTGGTTGCACAGATTCCTTCTGCCTTTCCCATTTTCTGCCTTTTGCATGGAATGGTTAATTGTGCATCTCACTAATTTACTCCCTCGTCTCAAGTGGGAGCTCTAACGGCTGTTCTTCCTTCTCTTTTAAACTCTCTGCCTCGTGTCGACCAGTTGGTGGGCCGAGCAGTGGGAAAGGACCCTGTTAACAGCCTGTCTGTTGAGGGTTTCGTCCAGAAGACTCTGGTCACTTCACCTGAGGTTGCACATCTCTCTCTCTTCCTCTTCTTGATACAGTTTACTATTTATAGCATTTGTGGGTTGGTGAAATGCACTGCCTACTGCTCATTATCATCACTCACACGTTGTCTATTTAAGACAATACTACCAAATATTGTACGATGAATCCCCAAATGCAAATGCATGTTTACCAAAACTCTGTGATTCAAATGATTGTGTAGAGTTCGGTATTTGCAGTAGCCTGTGCTTGGCATGTCTAACTGTGTTTAATCTATACCAACATGTAGGGCTCTGAGGAGTGGGTATTGATTGAAAAACAAGAAACTTATCAACAGGACCATGACTGGAAGGCAGAAGAAAAGAACAAATCTCTCACATCTGATTCCTCGTGGGAGAAAAAGGCGCTGGAAAAAGAGATAGACATTACCAAAATGATACATAAAGAGGTTACAGGGTATGACAGGAAAGAAATGAAAAGCCATATTGATGAATTTCCATCAACAAAATCATCCAGAGACCCAGATGCATGCTCTGAGCCTCGACCAGCTAACAAAAGTCGTTTTGTGATTCAATTATCTGAGAATGCAGACTTGCTTCAAGACAAATCTCAAAGTAAACCATTTGAGGCCTCAGGCCCTGAGGCGAACAGTGATGTGGCCCTGGGCTCTCGCCAGATCAAAGAACGCACAGCTTCTAAACCAAGGAAAAAGAGGAGACCCCAGAGCTTAAACCTGGGAATGCCTGCCGAGCTCATCTACAGGAAAGGAGACAGTGATTCTTCTGGAGAAGAAAATGAGGGCTCAGATTTGGACAGCAGTTCAGAAAAAACCTCAACAAGAGGAAATCATTGTGGATCATCCCCACTGGTGTTGGCGAAAGATGATCAGGGATCAGGAAAGGATCAGTCTGTCAGGGACTATAAAGACAACAAACAGGAGGATATATCATTAGGAGAAAGCAGGGAGGTTTCCACTCAAGGAACAGAGCAGGTAAAGAGGAAAGTGAGTCAGGTTGGGCCAGCAGATATCAATTTAGGTTCAGTGAACGGACCCGGAAAGATAGAACATGAAAGTTCATTAGTAGGTGTTAAAGGGGAGGGTGTGATGAAGATGCGAGGGAAGGGCCTTATCGACAACAAAGAGCTAGCTGAGGTAAAACTGCGACAGGTCAGGACACATGAGAGGAGGATCAGTAGTTCTGGGGGAGAGGATATCGAGGGTTTCATGGGAGACAGAGGTCAGAGGACGTCTGTCCACCGACTGTCAGGCAGCAGCTACCAGTCGGAAATCACCAGGATTGTCCCTCTCAAACCAGAGCGATCGAAGAGCGTCGCGGGTAAGGACGAAAGGGACAGGACAGGACAGGACGAGCCCACACGGGTCATCAGAAAAGAATACCGCTGGTCAGTCGGCTCTCCAGAGGGACCCTCAGACCTCAACTGGACGGACGTCTCCACCTTCCATCCAGCTTTTGCAGCAGATCTGGAGGGCATTGTTAAACCAGAACATCTCGACAACAGCTATCAGGCTGGTAGAGGATCTACAGAGAGTCAGTTGTTCGGCTCAAAGATTCCACCACTTCCCAAAATGGCTCCCCCAGCCCCACCAGTGAAAACACAGAAGGCCAGGGAGTCCGGGCTAATACTGCGGAACAGCCGAAATGCCGGCAGGGAGCCAAGCCTGGACGCAGCCAAGAAGAGACACTCGGTAACTCTGCTTGGCATCTGCTATTCAATCATTGGAAATAAAGCATCGCATGAGCTTCAGACAGACTCGCACGCCATTTTTCTTTTTTCCTACGTTTTCAGTGACTTGAAACACTCATCCATCTTACCTGTTCGTGCCTGTATGAAGAGCAGGCGGAGCGGTACTTTTGCTCCGTCTTGTGGCAAAAACCAATCAAAAAGTTTGGACATTTTCCCATATGGCAACCCAAATTATCCCCTCCCATTGCTCTCAACATGCACCACAATGTCTGGCAAATCTGTACAGCTCACCACTGGCTGTGAAAGTTTTTTTCAAAAAAGAGACAGAAATCAATCTCTCTTGTTTTGGTTGTCGGTTTGTCTTCGCCTTCTCTAACTTGTGAGCCTCAAATTTCTTTCCAGCTCACGTTGCTCTCTGTCAGAGGGTGGCAAGAAAAGAGAGGCTCACATATTATCATCGCTCTGGTGATTTTTGCACATCTCTGTGCCACGTTCAAACTGCAGATACGAAACAAATGATAAATCATTGTGTATACTAATCTTACAAATTAAATCACTCATTTGAGAAAGAAAGGGTGAAATGTACTGCCATCCATTACTTTGTTGCAGACAGCTATTATCTCCCAAAATTAGAGATAAATGGAGGATAGAATTGGTTTGCGCACAAATGATTGAGAAACTACATCAAACTGACTTACATCAAGAGAATTTACAAAATGTCCCTCGATCCTTTAGATTGGTGATATGCATTATACTCATCTACCCCACCTGGATAGAAAGCTAAGCAGAGTTATAAACACATCGGTTCCTCCAACTGTGAAACCCCAGCAGGCAGCGAGCAGCCAGACACCACAGCTCAGTGCCTGACACAGTCAGATTTGCTGCTTTCATTTCACTGTTGGTATCATTAGGAGCTTGCACGCGTTTGGCACTGGAATGAAAGGAATTTGAAGTGAATAGACATGACAGCTTTCATCATTTCCCACCTTTTCATCTGAGCCGAGCTCTTGCATATATTGGATTAAATAGGCATGAGAAGAGGTGTTGCGTAGCTCTCACTGGCGAGTGACAATCATATCAAGATCAGATTGAACCCGCGGAGAGTGGGAAAATATTAGGTACTCCTCAAAACATGTGGACCCACTCGCACAGTCATTTCAACAGTCTTTGAAATGTGCCACCATTTATTGGACATTCAACAATATTATTTGACAATATTTGAATACTCTCTTGTTGAAATTCAAGGTGCGTAGTTTTGCAACACTTTCTCACTTGGACAACGAGTGGCTGCCGCTATGCTGAAAACCTGCTCATTATACAAACTGCATGATTCTATTACCCTGCCTCTGCTAACTCTAACAAATAAACTTGGCTGTAGATGTTTTTGTTGCAGTAAGCTCACCTCTTTTCTGCCCTCTAAACTATATTGCTGTATGCTGTGTTACTCTGGAGTAGTGCTTGAAATTTGTGCCTGAATCCATTTGGCCCTGCCTGGATCTGAACAGACCCAGTGGGCTTAGATTGGGTCTGGCTGAATTTCTCACCTAAACTTGGGTTTGAGTCATGTAAAAGCCATTAAAAACACTGATTTCTTATCTACTTTGACATGTGTGGCTATATTCAGATTTGGAGTCTCACTGAGCAGAACACCAGGATCCCAGTTTAGGTTTGGAGTGAAATACTTCTGTGCTCCGAAAACACTGAGCTCATATTTTCAGGCTCCAGTCAAGCTCTGCTGGTAGGATGTGTGTTTGTGCGGTGTCGGCCTAGCTTCAGCTTGTGCTAACCTTCAGATGCTCTCTGTGCTCTTTCCTCTGCTTCCCCCTGCAGGAGCCTGTCTCTACTCCTGCCATTTATGAAGAGCCGTTTGCTGATTTCAAGGTTATTCATTTGTATTTAAACCCACCTTCATATGCTCCACTCATCATTTCTTTCCCCTCTCAGCACGCCTCGCGGGTAGACTGCATCCCTCCTAACTGACTGCACCAGTTTCTCGTCATCTATAAAAATGATGAAGTGGGTTACTTTTCACTGGCTACTCAGATGCCCTCATCCATCACCATGATCAGAGTTTGAATTGAGTCTGTGTTGTAAACAGAGGCCCTTGCGCGTGACTGTTGCTGGTATGATGTAGTTTTTACTGTGATCTAATTAGCTAGTGTACTTGTAAATAATGTAAGTAGCATTAGGCCTACTTTAAATTGGCTGCCTCAGGAGCTTCATTATAATTCAACGGCTCCACAAACCTTCTTCTATTTAGGGACGTGTTACCTCCAAAGGCAAGAGAATGGTGACTTCAGAAGCTATGAAATTGACAATAAAGGTTCTAAAATGTTTTCAGGCTAGCGGGGAAACTGTGAAACAGATAGAAAGGTTGTCATTCCTTCTCAACCCCTATCTACTTTTAATGAAGTATAAGTAATTGATTTTAAATGGATAACATTTAAATACGTGCAGTCAGATTCTGCCCTTCACTCAATTTTGACCACATATGTAATACTGCATTACTGCCTTTGTACAGTCCAGTAAAGAAAAGATGTAAGAATTACAAATAAGTCAGAGAAAAATCCTAATTTGTTTGTCATAAAAATAATTCTTTTTCTTTCTTTTATTTACCTTGTGACCCCTCTGAGTGTCCCAGCTCCTTATTTCAGAGCCCCTATTTTAATTCAAACATCAACTTTTCAGTTCGGACATGATTGATTTTTTTGCTGCATACTCAGGATACATTGCATGTTTAATTTCATTGAATTTGGATCCTCCATGAATCCCAGCAAACATGCTATCCTCAGTCCCATTCCATGCCATCTTTACCATCCATCCGTCCTCAGTTAAGTAACCTCAGAATGGTAATCCTGTGTCTGTACCTGCCCCAGAAGGAGGTTGGGGATAGGAGGCCCCAGCCAAGCATAACCTCAGAGGAGGAGCAGGATCGGGACACAGTGGCCTGCATGAGGGAGACCCACCTGGGCATTGAGCGCAAGTGCTCCAGCATGACTGTCAGCTCCACATCCAGCCTGGAGGCTGAGGTTGACTTCACCGTCATCATGGACCTCCACTCTGGCGTGGAGGACTTCTCTAAGGGCATGACGGAGATGGGAGAGAGGGAGCGACAGCCCGAGGTTGGCCGGGAGGACTTTGAGGAGACCTCCAGATTCTACTCTGCCCGTCTAATGGGCTCCCGGGACAAGTCTCCCATAGAGGAGAAACTTCCTGAGGAGGGAACACATCATGAGGTAGACAGATGAATCTCTTCATCATCCATCATCATCACCCACTGGACTCACCCTGCCTGGCTGGTCTTGGCACCATAAAATCCCAGTTACGCATCTTCTTTGTTTTTGTTTTTGGACATTTTCTCATTGTTTGACTTTTGTTACATTTTGTTTCTGTTTAATTCTGTTCAAAACTCAACATATCTTATTCTGTTTGATGCATTAATGTATGAATCTTTTATTTTTGTCTGTTGTGTCAGTGTTTCTTTGAATTCCCCTGCTGCCGCATCATCATTTACATGTTGTCATCAAGCTGAACAATCCAGTAAAGAATTGTATTTCAGTGTGTCTTCTTTTAAGTTAACAGTGTTCACATGCTTTTATCTAAAATATATGCTGCTCAGAAGCAATGCATTTTTTTCCAAGGTCTTCAGAAGTCTTGCTGTGTTATCTTGTGTGTTGTCTGACTTTATTGTTTGTTTCACACAGCCTCCTGTGGCAAAGAAAGACCCCAATGCTGTGAGTGTGGCCCATATGCTGAGGAGGTCCGACACAAAGACGGAGACGCATACGAATGGATCAGAGATCCACCCCAACATCATGAATGTGTCACCGCAGGTAGAGCAACAATATGAACATGTGTGAACAAATCTTACTATACTGTCATGTACAATATGTTGCTATAACTTCACACATGTGCTGCCTTTGCTTTTTCTTTTTCTTTCCCTTTCATTGTTTATTGTGATACTCAACCACGGCTCCACTGTTTCAGCCAGCGAGTGACATTATAACTGACAGCAGACTCCTTTTATTCAGACCCAACATTTGTTTAAGGAATGTTTGAATGAAGTGTGACACTTGGGGAAAAACATATTTGCTTTCTTGCTGAAAGTCAAATAAGATGAGATGATCAATATCACTTTCATATCTGTCTGTTCAATGTAAAGCTACAGCCAGCAACCTGTTAGCTTAGCTTTCAGTAAAGGCTGAAAATGGAGATGGTAACAAAATCCTCTCCATAATCCACAACCCAATTTTTTTAATAATCTGTACAAAAACCAATGTGTTAAAATACCATGGTTATGGTTTTACATAAGGTTATGTGCTGGGAGCAGTGACTTGCTGAGTCTCCACTGGTTGCTTGACGACCTCCTGGATAAAATCACTTTCATATTAAGCAAACAAAAAGGACATTAGTGAGCTGTAGAGGTAAAGGTAGGCAGGTTTTGTTATGTTTGGACAGAACCAGGCTAGCTGTTTACCCCTGTTTCTAGTCTGTATGCTAAGTTAAGATAACCGGTTGCTAATGGTAGCGCATAGATATATGCACATTGATCCTGCACAGACATCTGCTGTTCATGGGAGTGGTGCGTCAACAAGACCACCAAATTGGTGGGGATGCTGGGCCTCCTAATGCACGTCCATTGAGGCAAGGTGTCTATCTACAATTAAAATCATCATAACTCACTTTTCAAGTGGTTGTTCCAAATTTCATACTATAAAAACTTCTCACCTGTGAAATGTTGTTTGCTGTTGCCTGGGTGTGGCATTCCCTCTTGAGAACATCCAAAAACAGCACAGAAGTTTGGCAGTTTCTACTTTTTGAAGCAAGATGGCAGTGACAGAGATGCATCTCACAAGCCTGAATGGCATCTAGTGTATATGTCTGCTGTGGTAGCTTCATATTTACTGTATAGGCACGAGACTGGTATCAATCTACTCCACTAAGTCTTGGCAAGAATAAGCGCTTTCCAACTTTATCTTTGATATGTAGCTTTTTTTGTTTGGATTTATCATGCAGACGTTTTATTTTGCTCGTTCCTTTTTTTTTGATTTCATATTTTATACATCAATGCTTATACATTTTAAGCTGCAGTGTTGGAAGCAAGGGCAAGTGAGGAAAATATCAGAATCAATCCCATCAGTCACCCAACAAATACTTGCAATGAGGAATTTAATGTTTTTGCAGAGCTCTGGAGTTGGTCTTGATTGGAGGAGGAAGCGATTTCTGTGGGCTTCAATGATATGAAGGCCATATTCCCCTGACAGGGATGACATAATAGCGTCATTATGGAGTGATTAAAGTATTGACAGTGTATTAATAAGGATGATGAAAGCAGGTGCGAATCCTATTCATTTCTGGAGGCAAAGATTTGAGTGCTGGCTGGCTGTCCCACAGGTGCCTTATTAAAATATAATCATTGCTGGGCTCTGTAGCCATTCAGCTAATGGTGTGGATGAACTTCGGCAATGATGTAGAGAGGGTGCCTTTGAAGTGCCAGATCAGTGTTGAGTCGAATTTTTTAAGATGTCAGAGCAAGACACAGTGTAGTGTGTGTGTGTGTGTGTGTGTGTGTGTGTGTGTGTGCGCGCGTCTGCAGCAAATGGAAAATGACGTCATCGATAGGCAGACAAAGATCTCCAGCACCAATGTTCAGCCAGCAGAGGGAGCCATGTCACGTCTGCTGAGTTTCTGAACAGCAGCACAAAGGCTGGGCTGCTGCCAGCTGTCTGCGTATCACTGACAGGCTTTGAATGTGTGCAGCATCGCCACCAGACTAGTAAAAGGAATTTGTTCAGCTTGATGATCGCCTTCAGAGACAGTTCATCAAGTATACACATGCTGTTATTGTTGTGGCTGTCACTCATGGCTATGAAATATGTTGTCAAAACAAAACCCTTCACAACTCAGGCAAAAATGTGCATGGACTCTTCTAACATCAAGCTACAGAGATATTATATCGTCTTTTTAAAGTCCCTGCATGTTGCTGTAATAGGTCAAATACTAGATTAGAAGCAAGTGAGACTGTGTAGCTTTTGAAGGATGAAATAACGTTTTTATTCTGCTTCAGTGTCACTTGGTCTGGCATGACAAGTAGCTTATAGTTATTTTAGCAAACGTACTGATATTCCTGACATTATTGTATCTGTTTGCTGTCTCCACGCTGTCACAGATATTTTACATTTATTTTTTTATACTTATGACTATATCAGTAGCTTTATCAGAAGAGTACTGAAAGACAAGAAGTAGACAGGCTACACCTCACCATGTTTGTTGCTTGTGGCTCCAAAGAGCTTTTTCCCTGCAGACACTGTGAATTTTCACCACAGGTGTAACCAATGACATTAACAGAGGCTCCTGTGAGGCCTGTCAATGAGCAAGCAGGAGCCATAGACCTTTGTCACGACAGATATTTTCACTTGAAAAGCACAGCTGAAACTAATTTTGTTAACAATGGCTCAGTTGTTTTAAGTGTGTCATGCCTTGTCCACACATATGTGTTTTTTTTTTCTTTATAAGTAGCTTTTTCTATGTGTTTTGGCCGTTCATCCACACACAAAAGCAGTTTTCGGCCACCGAAAACCAACCTTTTGGAAAACTCCTTCCAGGATGAAGACATTTAGAAACCCTGTTTGCAATGTTGATTTGTAGACAGGGAAAACTGAGTTAATGGAGTGTGCCCCATTATATCCTGTAATTACATGAGGGGATTTTGTGCTTGGCAGACGTGGCCAAAACAGTGCTGGTGCTAACCTTGCTAAGACACGTACTGTTATTGAGGAACAGAGAATGCACTAAGGGAGGTCACTGCTACATAATCAAACACTCCCCTGTCACAATACAGTATGAGACTCTGTTGGTCCTCACATAGGGAAAGCACTCATTATTTATGTTATCAATTACACCTGTGCCTTTCCTGCAAACACACGCCAAAATTTCTGTTGTGATAAAGGTGTAAACCGGGGCCCAGGACTCCTAATGACTTACTGCAACACATTGGTGGGATAGGTTATTTTATACACCTATAATTTTCCTGCTTTAGCAAGTTAGAACGTCTGCTGTGAAAAAGGTCTACACCACTTGCACCATGTCCCAATTCCATACTGATTTGAAGCAGGGTTTCAATATGTACTGTTCATACTAGAAAGGTGAAATAATAGAGTACAATCAAAGACAGTATGTACTATACACAGTCCATTTATGAGCTGTTGATGCACAGTATTCTCCCACAATGTAATGCAACAAGGAAATGGAGGAGCTGCTCATAAAGCTGGAAAAAAATACAGGTGGAGGTGAAAATCTCGGAAAAACAAATAAGCATTTTCTGACCGTCTTTTTATGAAGTTGAACTGTGAAGTTTGATTGACCTCTAACATCACGTATCATTTCCTGTCAATGGCACTACTAAGGGATGGCCAGAGGGGAGGCCACGGGCACCCTGATACAATCACTGGCCTCCCCTCTGGCTCCCCACATGCCTGCATATGCATAATGTACTCCAATCAAGTGTAAAAATGTTTTACAGTATTCATTTCAATCAATAATACATATTTATCGTAACAGCTCATGTGAAAAAAATAACAAATGCATAGCCAGCCAGCTGCTTTTGGCTGTCCATCACTGTGTTGTGGATCTCAAAATGTTAACTAACAGTGTTAGTTAATGCATTAAAAAATAATAATACTTAAAAAAAATCCCCTTCTCGCCCCACCTGGGGCGTTACCGTGCCCCTTTCAAGCTTGGGTCCTCTACCAGAGGCCTGGGAGCTTGAGGGTTCTGCGCAGGATCTTGGCTGTTCCCAGGAGTGTGCTCTTCTGGACAGAGACCTCAGATGTTCTTCCTGATATCTGTTGGAGCCATTCTCCCAGCTTGGGGGTTACCACTCTGAGTGCCTGGATCACTACTGGGACCAGTTTTGCCTTTATGCCCCACATCTTCTCCAACTCCTCCTTGAGACGCTGGTATTTCTCCAGCTTCTCGTGCTCTTTCTTCCTGATGTTACTGTCACTTGGGATCGCTACATCCACCACTGTGACTGTCTTCTGTTCTTTGTCTACCACCACTATGTCTGGTTGGTTCACCATCACCAGTTTGTCTGTCTGGAACTGGAAGTCCCACAGGATCTTGGCTCGGTCGTTCTGGATCACCTTTGGAGGCGTCTTCCACCTTGATCCTGGGACCTCCAGCCCATACTTGGTACAGATGTTCCTGTGTACGATGCTAGCCACCTGCTTATGACGCTCCATGTATGCCTTCCCTGCCAGCATCTTACACCAGGTTGTTATGTGCTGGATTGTCTCAGGGGCATCTTTCCAAACCTGCACCTGGGGTCTTGTCTGCTGTGGTCTGTCCATGCCAACCCTTCTGGCTCCTCCTTTCTGGGCTTCTGCTGCCTGAGGCATTCACTCAGCAGGTCATCATTCGGGGCCATCTCCCTGATGTACTCCCAGAGGCTTGCTGTTTCCTCCTGGATAGTGGCTCTAACGCTCACTAGTCCGCGGCCTCCTGTCTTCCGCTTAGTGTATAGCCTCAGGACGCTGGACTTAGGGTAAAACCCTCCATGCATCGTAAGGAGCTTCCTTGTCTTGATATCAGTGGCTTCCATTTCTTCCAGTGGCCAGGACATTATACCAGCAGAGTATCTGATTACGGCAGGGCGTAGGTGTTCATTGCCTGGATCTTGTTCTTGCCATTCAGCTGACTCTGCAGGACCTGCCTCACCCTCTGAAGGTATTTGGCTGTGGCTGATCTCCGTGTTGCCTCCTCATGATTGCCATTTGCCTGTGGGATCCCTAGTTATTTGTAGCTGTCCTGAACATCTGCTATGTTGCCTTCAGGTAGTTCAACCCCTTCAGTGGCGATCATCTTCGCTCTTCTGCAGCAAGTATATGAGTAGGTCTTTTTGGTTTTGGTGTGTCATCCCAAGATTTTCTCTGTGAAAATTTTCTCGGGGCACCAATACTTCCTGATATACAGTATATATATATATAAGAATATAAAATAGTATATTGATAAAGTATATTGATATTTTTGCATACTATCTGCTAAAACAGTACTATGTACTATGACAATTAGTATGCAGTACATACTGTGTAGAATATGTATGTTGTATGGATTTGGGACACAGTCAGGTTGCCTAATGATGATGTCTTTGAAGCAGTTGTAATCCATAGTTTTAGACAGAAAGTGGATCACATGACTTAAAAAAATGAATCCTGTTGCGAGTAGATAGGATATCATTCTTTCTGGCTCCCTTATTACCGACGACTGGTGTATTTCTAATATGGTGATTGAAGTCATTCTTCTTTTATATGCTCTCTTATTGCTTTTCTTTGATGTTGCTGGACTTACTTCATGTTGGGAGGTTAATAAGACTCTGCCCGCAAGTCTCACCGTTACTGTAAATCAGACTGTTTCTTTCTCTCCTTCAGAACTATGAAGTCATCAGCCCTCGAGAGGCTTCAGCTGCCCTTAAAGAAAATGGCTCCCCTGTAAGTATCTTTACAAAAGAAATGCATCTGTGCGACAGCCGGTGTGTGTGAGGTGGCAGAGTAAGAAACTGTGCTGTCTCCATTTGCATCCTTGACCTTTTCTTCATAGCCTCCTGAGTAAGTGTAAAAATGAAAAAGACAGAACATATCTGCATTGTGATTGGTGTGTGTGAGCCAAATGTTTGCCACAATACTGGTATTTGATGCCAAGGAAATGACTCAGTTTTATGAAACAGAGGACATTTGAAATTAACATTTAGATGAGTAGATGAATACTTTGACTTGATCTGCTCTAACCTAAGCTGCAAATGTCTGCAGTCATTATTCATCTCCCCTTCCCACACATCGGCTGTGTGTTTGTGGTTTGCATTCAATAAGAACCTGAAACACTTCAAATAAAGCAGCACACTAGTATACACACATTGTTTTTATGCGTGCAGAAAAGTGCACTTTGCTTTACAGATATGAATAGTGTTCATGTGAACTTGAGTCAGTCAGGGTTTTAATCTTGTGTCATTTCAAAAGTTTGATAGAGTAGAATGAGGGTGTTGTTCGGAGCCTCAGGTAGACTGAGACTGTGCTTACACACACACACACACACACAGTGATCTGGCTGAGACACTGAACATGTTGTGTTATGAGCATGTGTGTGCTGGTGTGTGTCGCTCCATGTCTGGATGACTCCCCTCTTATGACTGTGCTGTAGGTAAGAGCTGGCACCCAGGAGAGGGAGTCTGTTGCGTCCCCGCTGACCATCACGGCTGACAACGTCACCTCAGCAACCACAACTCAAGTTACCAAGGTAACACTTTATCTGCTCCCATGGTTAAACTTTAGTGACTGGAGTTTGGAATACCCCATGACATCCGACTACTGACTGGTGGGGAGTCTCAGGCATTTGTCCTCTTGCGGGATCACAGCTTCGCCCAACACCATGTGAGTCGTTTGAGTCAAGGTGTGGTTGGCACAACAGGTGCTGATGGGTGAGAACCCATCATGTGACTCAGTAGGGTCATGTGAAGCTTGACAGGCCAGATGCGACCCGTGATATAAGCTGGGTCTGAAATTCGAGAAGCCCAGTTCTACATGCTTGGAAGGGGAGGGTTAGGGGAGGGGTATTCAGTTGGTTGCAATCTAAAACCTCACCAGTAGATGCCACTAAATACTACACACTGGTCCTTTAAGTACATCTCTGTTTCTTTGTTACAAATTAAACACTATAAGGATTCAATCTATTTCCACTTCATTTTATATTTATGATTGTAAACAGTAAGTGTCTTTACTGGGAAAATCATCGGGTGCACAAAAGATGAGCTCGATGATGAAGAGGGTGTCTAAAGAACCGATACAGAACAGCACAGTGACGAGATTTCTGCCACATGGATGGAGAACAATGGTTCTTTTAATCTGACTATTTTTGTCATCCATAAAGGAGAATGTTTAATTGTTGGGAATGAGCTCATGATTCAATAAATGTATCTTTTTCTACATTCTGCAGACTGTGAAAGGAGGCTACTCAGAGACCAGGATCGAGAAAAGGATTATAATCACGGGAGATGATGATGTGGACCAACATCAGGTGAAGAGTGTTACTGCGACACTTGAACTGCATGCCCAATAAGTCATGAGGCACAGGAATCTAATGTGAAAGATGTGTTGATGTCCCCAGGCCCTCGCCATGGCGATCCAAGAGGCCAAGCAGCAGCACCCCGATATGCTGGTGACAAAAGCGGTGGTTATCAGGGAAACAGACTCTCCTACTGAGGAGCTGCAGCAGAAAGCAGAGGTATGTGACTTTGACAGTGTTGACAGGCTGATTATGTGATCAGAGTATACCAAGATTAGTAGGCTTCTGTGTGCATTGATCGATGACCGAACGGCCTACCTCGCACAGACCCAGTGGCCGAAGGGGTCGGACCCTCTATTTGAAGTGACTGTTAACATTTCTTGTCAGAATGTCAATCATGCACCTACAAATAGACATAAAACGACTACAAGGAGACACAAAGGCTCTCCATTGTATCACCATCTTCATGTGAGATGACAGATGTGTGTGTTGCTGTCTCGTTGCAGTCCTGATCGGTTATGGTGGCTTCTGAGACAGGGGGACAGGAGAGGATCCTCCAGCTGTGTGTCTCCCGCCCTGCCCTGCAGTACGCCACCAACCTGACATGAGGACTCTCTACCTGCCTGTATACACACCGATACGAGAACAGACTGCGTTCCATGAAGCAGTAGACCTCCACTCCTCTCCCTTTAGACAAACCAACTGTGACTCGGCCTCTGACCCAACCTGGCCTCCCATCCTATCCTGGCCTGTCCCAGCCCTCCACCTCCGTATGGAACAGGAAATGGCTTCTGTTGGATGATTTACAACTTGGTTTAATCAAGTGGAGTGATGCAAGATTGAAAGTGAAACCCAGTCACGTCTGTTGCTATTTGAATCCACCTCTGTCAGAGTTATTTATCTGAAACTTTATTTGCATATTATTTAATTGATTACAGTTTGGCTTGTTTGAACCCTGAGGGTGATTTGAATCAATGAGTTTTCAACCCTAAAATCACACCAGGCCCGATTCCTTTCCTTTACAAATTCCTTCTTTCTGTTTGAAGATCCCAAACATCTGCCCTGTGCTACTGCCACATATGAAATGTGAGAGCAGAGGAAGGTTTGCTTGAAAGGATGGGGACAATGCTGGGTGGATGGGGTGGGATGGTTGGTGTCAAGTGGCAAGAGGCAGCCTTTCGCTCGATGTTGCCACTCCTGGCTGTGACACCTTCAGTATAATCAACAGCTGTCTTATTAGCTTTTTACATTTTTATCTATAGAGGGTCTAATTTATGTCCAGTGTTCGCTTGTTTATGAAATATGTATAATATCAGATGATTATAATCTGCATGATTCAATTACAAAATAGCTGAGGGAATGAAAAAAGAGAAAAACTACACGGACATGTCCACCTTTGAAATCCATAAGAAGCTCTGAGATGATGGGACTGAGCACCTCTGGAGAACCTGTAAAAATCACTGGGCCTGTGAGTAGTGGACACATAGTGCTCTTGATGGATTCTGCTGAAGAAGGACAGTTGAGTAATACTTTGGTGGACAGCTGGAACTCTGCGTTGGTTCCAGTGTCCAACACACAAACGTCACCGTCCTCGTCCCACTTCCCTGCACACTGTTACTGTTTTCATTTTGGTGTCAGCTCGCCATCTGCATCAAGAAATGCTGGTCACACGTTTTGGACGCAGTTATAGGATTTTTAGAGAAATTTTAATATAAATAATGTTTTATCTACTATGTTTCAGAGATGTGATGATATGTTTTCACTTTTTTCTTACTTGATTTTACTGACTTCCATCAGTGTATTTGTTATTCTTGTGTTTTTGGACCTTTCAGGCATCATGTGTGAACATGTTGAAACCTCTCTCTGAAAAAGCTTTGTTTTTGTACTGTTACTTTGCTCGTTGCTGTGTTTCACTGAAGATCTTACAATGTGAATCAGAGACATGTCACCCAAAACCAGAAACTACTTTGCCGCATTGTGAAGTTATGATGCAATGAAGAGAAATGCAGTGAATTGGGGGACAGGTCTTTGGTAGTCTTAATGCTTTTCATTTGATGTTGCTGTCAGTAATCAGTGTCCACTGAGATAATTGATTTGTGCCACTTGGGGGCAGTGCAACTAGCTGTAAACACAACACTGACATATTCTAATGCCAGACGTGTTAGCAAACACAACCCAATGTAAACATAGCACGGATGGCTGCTGTGTTCATCTGCAGTTTGATTCGTACTAGAGTGAACCAAATACAGGTGAGTGCCATAAAAAAAAACAGTTAGCTAAAAGAGGCTCACATTCTGCATAGAGCTGAGGGAAGAGTGAGAGTCAGGTGATCCTCTGTGGGTTTGTTACGATGAGCAACAGATTTCACATTAGTGTAAAAACATCCGTCACAGCAGCTTTAAACAGTATCTTAAAAGTTAATGGATTTTCCTGCTTTGAATCATATGTGCATGTCCACAAACACTGCCTGAAAAGTTCCAAACCTCAAGATTAACGTGGGTACTGTTTTGTTTTCTGTTGGATTAACTCTTTTAAGTTATGGTGTATGAGTTGTTTATTGTATTTATAGGAGTGTTGAATGTGAGGCCTGTGCTTTTCCTCCCCATTCCCCTCACTGACAAAGCCGAGACTCATAGTGTGACATACACAAAGCACCATCTACCCACAGGACCTGTTGGCTGTCACATAACATATATCCTGGATGACCTTTAATACTATACTATGCATCACTTATCATACATAAGAATCCCTCTGAAGGAGCCTGACCCATGTTAGCTGTGTTGCCGTCATTGTTAACATTGTGCTACTGTTAACCGGAGCAGTGAAGCGCACTGCTTGTGAGATTTGCAATAAGCAGCCATTATTCTTATCCTCTATGTCCTCTAAAGGGAGAAAACTGTGAACTCTCATGCGTACCGAAGCATAACCAAAACTGATAATAAAGAGTTAATGATATTCAAAGGAGCTTTTCCAACACTTGTGACCATGGCTTTGTCACCCTCGTCGTCTAATCTTCCCATCCCCTGACTTGAAACTGTCGACCTGCTGTTAATGTGTCTGAGGAAACAACTGATTATTTGTATATTCTATTTTGCTCTGTTTTATTTTTTTTTCTGGTCATATGACACTGGACTGTTGTGAAGGCACTTGCTTGCAGTGATAGCAGCACATATACTGTAAACTGTTGGGAAAAATGGCCTGTCGTTGCTGTAGTATTGGAGACACTACTGATGGAAGAGAAATGACCGTAGGCAATAGGAGAGAAGTTGTGTACTGTGGGCTAGGTGGTGAGTTGAAGGATGGAGGTCCTGTATTTATATATAAATATCCATACTCTTGTGTATTATCCTGCAAACTATGTTGAAATTGAGAGGAGCAGGGATGTGTTCTCAGACTCAAGAGATGAGGCAGTAAGTACAATCTGAAGGACGGCAGTGCGACAGAAATGTCCCGTGAATGGGTGCCTTATGTTTGGAGGTGTGATTACGGGAGCGGGAGCCGCAGTTATCAGTGCTGAGCCGAAAGTGCTGTTAATCACCACCAGACACCAGCGACCTCTCCTCTCAGTCCAAGGTGAGGAGGAGCTGTCGTGAAAGTGAATTACTGTCTTGTAAAGAATGTGACGTTGAGTGCAGTGGCAAAGAAGTCTGTCTGAATCTGGACTCTTAGTCCTCAGCGGGATGAAAACGTTTAGTGGCCCCATTTACGTAGAAAAGCCAGAATAGTACAGAATATGGATATGAGCTTTATTTTTTTTTTTTCTGTGAAGAGCATCAAACGGCTCTGCTGTTTTGCCTCCGCCTTCAATTCTCCACTGCCTTTTGCTCTACATTCCCCTAGTGCTTGGTGGTGTGTATTTGCTGTATTTGCATTCAGTCTAAATGGAAAACATACATGCATAAATAAATGTCTCCATATGATTCAAACACTGTCTCTGATTCTGAAAAGAGGGGAGAGGAATTTCACTTTGACCAGTTACCTATAATGAGCAAATGAAGCTTGGGAAATGTATTCTTTTTTTTTAACTTAATGATATGGCTTTCATGCATTAATAATTGATCATATGTAATAAATGGTTGTTTTTCTGTAATTTATTGATGGATGGCTGGATAGTATTCTTATTATAGTGGAGCAAATGGACAATGACCTTGTTTTGTATTGCCATCTTGTGGCCAAATGTAGTACATGTACTGGGGCGCACTCAACTTATTTGTGTGCTCTTAGTGCCATCTAGTGTGTTTTTTGCAACCAACAAACTTCGACTGTATCAAAGAACTTTACACACACACTTATAGAGAATGACATAAATGTGGTATTCAGTATAAATAATGTTATATAATAATAATAATATTAATTATGATAATATAATGATGTCCTGCCAAAAAAGGATTACATGCTGTAAACTCTACTCCTTAAAGGAGCATTGCACAGATTTTACACATTAAGGTCAGTAGTCATGAGGAGCACGACAAAGCATGATGTCATCTGAGGCTCTGAAGGAGCTTTGTCAGGTCTGAGAAAATAACCCCTGATGATGTCATTGTGATGTCGGGTGATGCCCGGGTTAAGAATTGATCACAAATTTTTAACAGAAAACCTGTGCTACAAATTTGAGATGTGCAGTTTGAAAAACGTTGCTGTTTAGATAACATGAAGAGTCCAGTGAAGAGCTGGTATTGTGTTGCATTATGGGAAATGTAGGGTCCAGTGTTTTTGGAACTTGACCCATACTAAGGACTCAAATATGGGACGTCAAGGCCTCCACTGCTTCAATTTTGACACTTGCAAGTGCAATACTAAATAACTGGAATACACTGTTAATAATTAACCAGTTAATAATCAATAAACAATTAAATCAACTTATATCTGCATCCCCTTGTCTACATTTTCAGCAAATATGACATTAACTACCATAACAATGCTGGTGACACTCAGCTTCTCTGATGATTTCCAACCTCTTCACTCGGGAGTCAGCTGCTTGGAAGAAATTAACCACTGGATGGCGCCAAACTTGCACCTTTGGCTGAACAGTAAGAAACCTGATATCTCGGTTGTGAGTGCTAAACCTCGGAGTCGGAGACAGCGATGAATACCTGGAGTCCACATCACTATGAACAAGTGAACAGATTAAAATCTTAGGAGTAAACATGGACAGTGAAATCAGTGTTAATAATCATATCAGCAGCATCATCAAGGTTGCCTTCTTCAAAATCAGAGGCTTTCTTTCTCAGTCCAACTCACCGGAGAAACTTATGCATGCATTTCTCATGAGCAGGCTAGACTATTGCAACTCCCTGTTTCTAGCAAACAACAGCAGCTGGTGTACTATCTAGGACTAAAAAAAAAAATTAAAAAAAATCAGACCATATAAGTCCAGTCCTCTGAAAACTTCACTGACTTTCCTTTGTTTTTAGAACACAATTCACAAAACTCCTCTTAATTTATAAAGCACTTGCTGGTCTGGCTCCACAGTACATTGCAGACATGCTGTCAGCTTACAGTCCCTGCAGATCTCTTCGGTCACAAGGTGGAAATCTTCTCCGCACGCCTGGGGCATTTTCAAAGTCTGGTGAGATGGCATTCAGCGTTTATGCAGCCTAGGAATAGAGCACGCCTGCTGATCTTAAACATCCTCCAGCATTGTGTTCCTTTACAACCGTCAGGCTTCCCTTTTGTGTGGAGTGCTTTCTTAAAAACACCTTATTTGTACAGTGTGCAAGCATGCATGTTTAGGTGTATTTATGTTAATGTATGCATAGATGTTTCTGTGTATAAGCCCTTTTTTTAGGTTTTGTTTTTATATAAAGCACTTTTAACTTTTTGTGTGAGATGGTGTCTTTAGTCTGCAAACAAAATCTGAACTGAAATGAATTGATAAATAAAATATACGTATATAAATACAGATGTATCAAACCCCCGTAACTGTTGAATCAAGATATTGTGTTTAATTCAGTTCAGAGTATTTTGAACAAATGCCAAGGCCAGAGAAATAATACTCCTATGTCAGTTCTCACATAGGCCATATGTATTGATGGATGGACCAACAGAGCTTGCCATTGTTCTATAAATCAATAAACTTTATTAACACAGTATAAACAACAAACAGCAACAGGGGAAACCCTCATTTAGAGCATATATGGACAGTAGACCCAGTACATCTCAGAGGGGCTGACTGAGACAGAAGCTTAGTGACATGGGGTTGACCATGGTTCAGAATTCATGGTACACATACAGTATACACAAACCTATGAGATGCATGAATCTTGCATGTTCCTAAAGCCATTCAGTCGGTTTGCAGATGGACAGAAGAGAGAGGACAAAGTACAGTCATGCTGAGCAACAGTTAGCTACAGTATGAAACAGAGTCATTACATAAAAACCAAGTAAATTATCTCTTTAGAAAGGTTCTTTTATATAAATGATTTGAAGTGTACAAAACAGTATATTACACATTTCTTGATGCACAATTCTGAGCAAGACCCAGTAACCTACAGTACACTTCCCTTCAAAGTACAAACTACTTAACTGGATTACAAGCTACATACAGACTGCACTGTACCTCTGCAGCACAGCACTCCCACATGGCATCAGGAGACTATGGGAAAAGGAAAAAGATCAGCAGCATCGTCTTTTATTAAGAATACACACCTATAAAAATGCACCAGGCCCCCATATATTGCCAATATCCCATGCGAAACAGCGAATGCCATTCAAAATAATCTTAGTAACCTCAGAATTGCAAAAAGGATGCTGGCCCCTCCAATCCTGACCGCATACAGTATCTATCAACACAGCAGCATGTAAACATCACCACGGCTGCTTCATAGTTCTATGTTTGTTTCTAATGTGTTTGATATACTGTACATATGATAATTTAAGGCTCTTTAAGGACCTGAGGATTTTGAACATATGATGAGGCACACAGAAGGCAAAGAATAGCTCTAGACACAGGGCTAACTGAAAGAAAGAGGAGCATGAGACGGCCACAAGGGTGGTCCGGTCACCAGTGCAGTTCAATGGCCAAGGTAGAGGAGCTCAGAGGAGGTGCTCTCCAAAACAGTATGGAGCTATTTCTGGTAACAAGCTGAGTAACTATCACATGGATGGCTTTACGGACTCCATCGACTTTCTGAGAGTTCTTGGTCACCTTCCCAGTGAGGACTGGCAGCAAAACCATGGCATGCTAGCACATTACCATCCAGCATGTTAAGGTTTGGACTGTTCTTTTAGTTTTCATGCCATATGCCAAAGCTACTGGTCGCTGTAATCATTCCGTCTGTCTATGCTGTCTGTGAAGTGATCCCCTCTGAGTGCAATTGTAATCTACTTTCCTCCTCCTAGGAGGAGCCCCTTACTAAAAGAGAAAATCAGAGGGGATTTTCCTATGAGAAACAACAAAACTTAGCAGTGTAGTCATGCTTCAAAGGGCCAGCATTGACAGGAATGAATACAATGACTCATAGTTCAAAGTCCACATGGCATGTGAGTACTGTGTTAACATAGACAAAAATCCCAACTCTTCCTTTTTGTCATTAGTGCCAGTTAGCGTTGTCTGATGTAGGAGGGTAACCCAAAAGTTTTTTTTTTTTTGTCTTCATTTTCTGCAAAATTGACGACATATTAAAAGAAAATCTTTCCACCTCATTAGTGAAATCCTTTTTGAATCAACTTTAGCTGCTAACTTTGTCCCGTTTTCCAATGCAAACACTTTATACTGTGTAGAAGCAGATGATTTTAAATGGTAATCCTCTCTTTATGTACAGTGCTTGGTAAGATGACCAATAATGCCAAACACCCAACATGTCCATGTAGTCATTTGAGTGAAATATTGTTGAAATATTACAGAAACAGAACTGCAGAGATGTAACAGATAACAGTTAATAGTTCATTCACTTGAAGAAAGAAAAATGTCTCTGGTCTGTTAGAACCAAAGTTACAAGTCTTATCTTATTTTAGAAGATAAAAGGTGCCGTGTCAAATCACATTCTTGAAAATCTGACGATGTCGTTTGCCATGCACTTAATTGTTCTCGCCCCAGTAAGCCCAGACTGACTTCAAATCGATTAAGAAAAAAAACAAAAACTATAAAAGCTCAACATGTCATACAAAAAGATGCATATAAGACATTTTCTCTCTATTTTTTTTCTTATGAAAGCTGCTTTGGTAACAACATAGTCACGACATCGGTCAATCTCCTTTACTTAGCCTAGGTGCTGAAGGGGACTCCTTCCCTGTCATCTCAATGGCATATTTTTTTTTCTTTTTTTATTTTTTCGTCATCATTTTCCTTCTGCCTCTAAAATCTAAATGAATGGATCTAGTTACACCAGAGTGGGCTGTGTTTGCGTTCTGCCGTAGAGCTGTCTGCACATCAGATGCAACGTCTGCTGGGAGCTGTTTGTCATAAAGATGTCCGCGCTGTGAAAGACAGTGCTATTGTACTGAGGGCTGACAGAGTGGAGACCTTGGATGCTGAGCCAACTGCGTTGGGGCCTGAAAAGGTATTGAAGAGAAGGTGGCTGTTAGTGTGCTTGTTGTGGGAAAGAAAACCCCACACAGACTTTTTGGCATTTCATTTCTTTAATCGGCGGCCTCTCTAGCCTGCTTTAGTAATTACAAGCTGAAAACATTCATTTCCAAAACTGCTTGAGAGTTATTACTGGAGCGGCTGAACGAGACACTGAAAGTATTCTAAATAAATTGCTCAACTTTTCATGCAGCGATTGCATTATGGTGTCACATAGAGGCCTTAATTACAAAAATGTCTTGTGTAGCACATTATTTTCCCACTCTCTCTGTTCCTTTGGAGATGATGATAGCTAATCTGTTCTGGCAAAACAGCAGCAGGGGAGTGGATTATTCAGATCAGCCACGAGGGAGGCCACTAACCATCTCTCCACTGACCTGGTAACCTTGGAATGGTGATCTGCCTGCTACTGCTGCCTTCCCCTCCCTCTCCAAATGGCTTTATCTGGATGATATAATCCTCATCAGTGGGCAGGGCGAGCTCCACAGAGGTGGTGTTGGTTTCCATGACGTTGGGGCGGCTGTGTCGATTCTTCTTATAGAGCACCTGATGACAAATGGTGCAAGTCACGTGAAGAGTCTGGCACAGAAGTCACGGCAACAAACACAGAATGTGCGATAAAACCAAGTGGCTGGGTGCTTACTTTGTAACCAGTGACCTCTGACTCATTCTCCAGGGCTTTAACCTGCTCCCAGTTCAATATAATCTTGGAGTTTGATGTGTTCCACATCACTTTGACCGGTGGCTGACTGGGTGCTGAGAGGAGAAAAACACATTATTCACCTCACACAAAAGCTGAGCAGTGACCAGAGCAGTCATCATCAGATGGGATACTTGCGTGGTTTTTTGGTGGTGACGTTGACAGTGGTGCTGGGAGGCCCTGTTCCAGCAGTGTTATACGCCCTCACTGAGATGTAATATGTGGTGCTGCCTTTCATCCCGCGGATAATAGTAGATGTTTGATTTCCTACAGTCCTTTGCACACGAGCCGTGTCTTCTCTTTCACTTCTACTCCAATACCTCAGCTGAAAAGCAACAGGGCAGAACCGCAGATGTGAATGCGGAAAACATGCCAGACACCTTAAAAGCTTTCTGTTACACCCTGTCAATGAAGTGCAAACTGGAAACAGGAAGGTGTGAACTCAGCTGGACAGAGGATGTGAACTGGTCTGAAAACAAGCGGTGGCAACATGTCACCTCATCGCTGAGCTACGTGCCTCTGTTGTACTCATCAGACACGTGTCACGGTTTAAGTTACGTGGTAAAGAGTGAGGTCTAATATACAGAAGAAAAAAAAAGCAAAACAGAAGAAGAATAAAGAGAATCCTCAAAAATCCCCTGCCATCAACTTCCACTGATAACAGATTTTCTTTGTCACCCTGGTTGTCAGCGCTGAAATAGCTGGCACGCTTGACAGCACAAATATAATTTGTCTTTCCTCACAGGAATGGTTTGCTCAGGCCCTGCTCCTCTGTTGACTTTGAGTGGTCAACAATTTATAATTCTGGCACTTTATGCAATCCATGGATGAAAACAGCGCCTTTGTTCACATCTTGGATTTCAATAATGAGCGGAATTAAAATGACAAGAACTAACTGAGCGCAAAGCCAGTGTCTGAAACTGCTTTGTTGTGTGGATTAGAAGCTAAACGTTCTATCCCTTAGAGTATTGCATCAGTACGCTAATCAGGGTGGTTACAGTACTTAGGTAAACAACAAGAGAAACACAACTAAACCCACAAGCATGAGACTAGGCTGGACCATTATGCATGCAGCAAGCTATTATCTCCTATGCCCAAGGTGCATGAGCCTGAAACACTCATCAATAATAGAAGAGAACAAGATTCAACAGCATTAGTTGCCATGTGCTTGTGCACACATGCACACATTTGCATCCCATGGAAGCACAAACAAACAAGGTATTTCAGTAAAGCTCACCTCATAGCCCAGCACTCTTTTCTTGCTGGCATTCCAGGGCAGTGCTTTCCACGAAACTTCAATCTCGGATGCAGAGAGGCTCTTGGCACGGACCCTGGTGGGCGCTCGGCCAGGCTCTGGAGTTAATGTATAAAGACTCTGTATGATTTTAGAAGTAACACTGAGCTTTGATGACCCCTCAAAGTGGGAACATCAAAACTTTTTTTTAAAAATGATTTCTTTCATCCAAACAACAGAGGGAGAGAATATGGGAAAGATGTCTGCAAGTGCTGATAGAAGCACGCTGGATCCAAGATCACTGCTGCCACTGTTGAGACCCTGAATGGATCTACTCATGTATTAACAGTGGCTGAGCAAGTAGAGCAGTTCCATAACATATTGAGAGTGACATGAGATCATACACACCTTCCTCAGCAGAGTAGATAGTGGTAACAGGTCCGAATGGTCCCTCCCCCTCATTGTTGTAAACCCCAACCTTCACATGGAAAGGCGAGAAAGGCTGGATGCTCTCATTTTTAAAGACATATCTGGACGCTTCAGCGGATGGCACGGCAGCCTGCATCCATCCCGTGGCCCCGTGGGGTCGAAAAGCCACAACATAGCCGAACCCCGGTCCATTCTGCAGCTCCTCTGGAACCGGCTGCAAGAAAAAACCCAGTTTGACAATTTCAATGGAATTTTGTGCATGAAATAAATTTCTATATAGTCACTCAAAACTCTCAATTCATCCTTTAGTTCATCAATTGGTCTTGTAATTCATTAATTCATTAAATACTAATATCTGAAATCCAAATGAAAGATATGGCTTTCAATTTTTGAGGCAATGCTTTGCCTCAAATATAACATGCTGCACACACAAGAGCCATTACTGGACACATCCATTACACAGTACAGTGCACTCAGCATGATACTGGACCAGCAGATGTTGTCCAGACTGATAACATGCCTCATACAGTCAGAGTTGCAGACTTCATTCTAGTGGATAAACTCACCCTTTTCACTCTGGTCCACTAACCGACAGACACTCATACTGTATTTCAAGCACTTCTTCCTGTTTTATCTCTTCTAGAGGTACTCAGACTGTGCTTGGGGTATCACAACTCTGGGCCAGCGTGGACATTCATGGGAATATAATGTGAATGACTTTGGTATCTTTGAGCATTTTTGGATATATCAAAAACCATTGATACACTTGGTCATAGTATTTCATTTATTAGGTTATTGCATTAGGGGTTTAATATGGCTTCTCTTAAGTTACATTGCTAATCAGAAAGATTTTCTAAATGTAAATGGGTGGATTTATATGGTGTGAATTACTTGTGCTGTCCCACAGGAGTCGATTCCAGGACCCCTTTTGTTCCTCCTTTACACTAATGACTGTGCCAACTGTGTGTGTGTGTCTGTGTGTGTGTGTGTGTGTGTGTGTGTGTGAATGGGTGAGCACAGAATCATTGCGGGGTGTTTTAGATAGAAAGCGTTGTATCGCTCCTGATGAGCAGGTTGGCACCTTGCATGGCAGCCTCTGCCATCAGTGTATGAATCTGTGTCTGAATGGGTGAATGTTGTCATGTGTCGTAAAGCACCCTGAGTGGTCGATAGATGAGAAAAGCGCTATATAAATGCAGTTCATTGTCATTTACCATCACGGTATCACAGCAAGGAAAATGGAATTTTCAGGACTGAGGCAAATTAGCAGCTTTGCTAAGCGGCAGTTTAGACTTTATTTGAAAGCTTTATTGAACTCTTGCATATTGAAACATCAACGCTGGTTCTGTCAAACATTTCACAGTGGGGCCTCATGATTTAGAGCAGCCTGAATAAATATAAGCTTTTGGAGCTGGAATGATATGCAGGGGCTTTGTAGGAAAGCAAGAAAAAGGAGAACGGAAAAAAGGAAGAAAGAGAAAACAATCTGAAACAAAGTTGGGACTTTGAAAGAACCATTGAGTTTAATTATCTTATTGAAACCTCAAAAGCATTTTTCTCTCCCCTAGGGTGACAGCAACAGTTATTGCTTCTCTGTTCTTAAAAATGAAATGCCATACATTAAGCCATTCAGCTGTTATTAATGAAACAGCGGCCCAGATCCACAGAGAATAATGACGTCTGGCTCCCTCCTACATGGGTGAGGGGGTCCTGAGCAAGTTTGCTTACCTCCCATGTGATGACTAATTCGGAGCGACTGCCACCGCCTCCGCTCACATTAGCTGGTGTGACCTTCGGAGCTGGAGGAAGAAGACAGATCAGCTCAGCACTGTTGACTTCACACGATGCTAAAAAGGCACATGTAATCGTTTTTAATGTTGCTATTCCCAAAAGGCTGAGAAAGGGGATTTTTTTGACATATTCAGACTTCAACATCCAGAAATTGTGAACCTTGGTGAATCGAGCACTCTCTGGTTACTTTGCTGATGCTGCTTTATAGAGATGGCGAGTATTTTTTGTTAAGGTTCACCTCTAAAGCTCATTACTTAGCGTTTCATGCTGGTATAGTTAATCGGTACAATAAGCAATAAGTGTAAAAACGACAAGTTGTGGTTTTACGTGGGGGTTATGTGCTAGAGTTTACATTTAACACGTTGATTCTTGTAAAGTTAAGACAGAATTCCAAACCATTGAGCTTTAGCTGTGTTCTTGCTGGGGTATATAACCATTTGGCAGAGTCAGGCCATCTCTTTTCCCCTGTTTCCTGTCTTTATGCTAGGCTAAGCTAACCATTTCCTGGCTCTTTCTTCGCATTTCACAGACAACAGTCAAACAGATCTTCTCATCTGACTTCTGGCATTAAAATGTTCCTTCATGCATACATCCCGCCTTTATTCCTATTGCTTGGAGTAAATAAAGACATTAAGCTAATAATGGTAGGACAAGCATGACATACATTTCAGACAGAGGCATAAGGAGATTTTTTTTTCTGCTCATGCAGTACATACAGGTCCCCTTTGTCCTTGCTTGTTTAGATGGCTTGCTGGGCTCGCCGGTCCCGATGGTGTTGCTTGCCAGGACTCGAAACTCATACTCCACCCAAGGGCTCAGGTCTATTACTGTAGCTGTCAGCCGGTGGCCCCCCACCACTTCAGGAACTGGCATAAAACACAGTGCCCCCTTCAATATCAAGATACTTTCTGTGTGTGTCAGCTTAGCATTAGCAGCAGATTGTCCCCTGGCTGAAAAGCCTGGTAGGACTCTACCACAGGTACATAGGACAAGTGTAATCCCTCACAAAGTCACATAATGCACGCACAAACTCAAAAAAAGAGGAAAAAAAAAAGGAGGATCACATATCAGGAGATATACTGATTAATAACTTAATATGGAGATATCTCTTTAGTAAGATGTGCGATATAGTATTTATGCATGTATGTTACTGGATTCAAGAGCAAAGCACTAAAATCAGCATAATGCAAAAAACAAACAAAAAAAACAAACAAAAAAAATTATTAAAAAAAGCAGTGACAAAAAATGACAAGAAGTCAGTTTCTTCAGTTGATGGAGGAGCTCTGTCTACCTGCAAGGTCATAATGTAGTTCTATTTCAAATATATGATCCTGATGTACTAAATCAATGAGGCCAGTAAAACTATCTTAGATCAAAGTGCCCTTAATTCACAAAAACATCAATAGAACAAGGTATACAGTATGGGATAAATGCACATTATGCCAGTCATGCATGAATGCTAAGGGCCCCATTAAAGAGGATGTGGGGAAAAATGACACCTGTGCTATCACTTAACTACACGATCAAATTACAGCCTTGGCAACAAGCTTCATCATGAGGATGAGATCCGTGTTTCAGGACTCCCAGGAGTCAGATAAAATGGCGGTCAATGGTCATGCTACGATTGCGTACCATTTGGTGCCGAGGTAAAAAAAAATTACATCTCCAATATTCTCACAGGCGAGGCAGAATGAAGAGCGGCTCGCAGGAGGCCACGGCTGGTTGGAGAGAGCTTACCTGTGGTGACAGCCTGCCACCCGAGGGAAAATGGTGTCCTGGCCTGGATGGTGTATGCCGTAATTGGACTGTGATTATCAGGACCAGGCCTCCAGGACAGAGAGGCTGTGGTATCAGTGATTTCTTCAACATGGATGCTGGTGGGGGGCCCCGGGGGACCTGATAGATGGCATAGCCAGGCAGGAAAGGGGAGAGAAAGATAGAGACAGACGGAGGAGGGGAGGAGAGGAGGGAGGGGGAGGAAATGTAAATCAGGAAGAGATGGAAAGATGGCAGAGAGTCGTGGTGGTTTTAGCACCTGCGGCTACTGTAGCGAAATCAGTTCACTGTGAAACCTTTGGGAGCTATTTGGTCTAATTAGACAGTAAATTTCCTTTAAACCTTGAAGAGAGAAATTTCCATTTGCCTCCCTCTTCACTCTATCCCCTTATTTTTCATAAGTGAAGCACAACCAGTCACGGTAAAGATTAATCACTAACAAACGCAGTAGATGA
Source organism: Chaetodon auriga (assembly GCF_051107435.1). Lineage (NCBI taxonomy): Eukaryota > Metazoa > Chordata > Actinopteri > Chaetodontiformes > Chaetodontidae > Chaetodon > Chaetodon auriga. Next base: position 9,783,718 of record NC_135075.1, on the reverse strand, counting down.
ACGATGAATCATTTAAATGTTTTGAAAGCTTAAACGCTAATAAGCTGGAGAATGTGGTCAGTGGTAATTTTGAATTGCAGCGTGAATGACCAGCCACTGCTGCCACTTACCTCTGACAACCAAGTCAACAGCAATGGAAATGCTGTCCACCTTCGTTTGCACAGCACACGTGTACTTCCCCGCATGCCTCAGCTGGATATTTCGAATCATAATGTCTCCTGCCGAATGCTGCTGTCATTCAACACATGCAAAATCACACACACACATGCACAGAGAGTTCCATAAGCAACATGGTAAGTCTCCAGCTATTGTAATTCAAGAACAATACTGACTTTCCAGCCACATGGGAACAAAACGGGCTAAACAGAAAGCTCATTCTTATGTACTGTATGTGTATCTTGAATAATGAATCCATAATTCCTCATGCAGCCTTTCCCTCTATTTCCTAAAAAGGATGTCTCTCCATTGAGCACACATAATTACAGAAATGTACTCAGACAGCTTGATTTTGATCGTGGTCTAGTGCAGTTGCAGCCTTAAGGAGCAGCCTAGTGGCTAGTCAAGTTCTTTAAAGGAGTCTTTTATTCCATCTCTAAGTGCAATTCCCACGCCTACATTATCATTTCATCAGAGTAGAGCAGTGCAGGTTCTGTAATTGTCAGGCAGTATGAATTTTATGGAGGGCCTTGTAACTTAATCAATGTAAGTGTAGATGTACACCAATTTATTATGGAGAGGAGGCTGTAAATAACCTAAATTACGGATGAAACAGGAAAGACTCCTCAGTGTTGTATTTTTATATTTACGCCTGCAGTCTCTAAAGGAGCCTTCAATTAAAAAAAAAGAAGCCTGGGTATCACATGCTAAAATGCAAGCTGCAAACCTTTAAAAGTATACAGCGGCTGACTGAGACTGGTTGCAGGGTGCGTATGTAAATTTCATTTTAAAATAAACCACAGGCAGCAATTTTCTGGCCATAAATAATACACTTGATACAAACATTCCCTCTGCACTGCGGCTGAATTTATTACGACCCCGCTAAAAGAAGAAGTACAATATTGATGTACCAATGAATCTTCAGTCACCTCTTGACCTTTTTTCGGTGAAATCTCTGAAGGGGTTGAAAAATAAATTGACGTTTTTTTGTGTAGCAGAGGAGTGTGGTCGCACTGATAAAATAAGGTTTGTTTCTTAATTATTCATTGTGTATTCTGGGTCATGTGAGAGCATGGTGTAAAAGCTGGGACATGTCTCTGAACGATGGCATCGGGAAAGACAAACTTTTGGGGAGATCAACATGAGGTGTTACTTGAATCGCAAACATAATGGGTGAAAATACTCAGTATCTCAAGAGGGAAACCTGCACACTGGGAGTGCAGAATTAGTCGTGATCTGGTCAGAGCCCTGGATTTTAATAAGGTGGTAGGTAGTTTTGAACAGAAACTGGTGAAGAAGAAAGGCTCTGTTTGGGCGATTGGTTTGACATGCGTTTAGTGTTTCAGTGTGGCACTTGGTGACAGCTGATAGAGGTGCAGACTGGTGGCTTTTGATGGAAAATGCATCACCTTTTCACGCTTATAATATTTCAAAGGAAAAAAAAGTCTCAGTTGTGCAGAGTATGTTTTCCTGATCCTGTGTGACTGATGTGTCACCCTTAATACACAGACCAAATCCTGTACTGACACAGTTTCATGAGTGAAGCTTGCCTGTATACACTGCAGGTATCTGTAACTGTATTCCATGTGTAGCGTAAGTCTAGCGTAGCATGTTTTGATGCTGATCAGAAGGAAGTTCATACATTACTAACGAGGGAGCTTCTGCGCTCTTTATTTCATATATGCTAATGTTACCTTTATTCCTTATGCTAACGTTACTGGTGTGAGGAGGCCTGTGTGCTTTTAAGTTTACCACTGCTGCTAGCTGCTGTTTCTTACTGGGATTCTGACTGTTATGTTAGTTAGGTAGATCTGGCAGATGTCTATCAAAGTGTGTCATGCATTAAAAAAAGTTTTAGAAATTCAAGGATGAATGCCACATACAAATCTACCTCTGAACAGGTTACCTCTTAACCTCTTCATTTTATTTGGTTTTTAGCAGGTTGCTTTATTTCTAAACAGTGGAAATGTCACTGTAGCAGCTACAGCATCGTGACTTCGTGGCAACTTGACTTGTAATCCCCTGCTGCATGCATCCTCAGTTGTTTGTGAATGGGACACCCGTCTTTGCAGCTCCAACGTATGTGACAGCCAGTTTAAAAATCAGAGGCATGATAGCCTAACAGGGTTTGAGAAACTTTGAGGGATTATGGACTTACACCTCCCACTTTTTCAAAGAATCCACCGTGGCTGCCGAAGTGGATGAGCTGCTCGTTGAAGAACCAGGTGAATTTGAGCTCCAGAGATGGGTCGTGGCTCACTTGACAGGGCAGGACCACACTCTCTCCCACGGTGACGTCCAGTGTGGATGGCAGGGTCGTTATGATGGTCGGCTCTGAAACACACAATCACACCCATGCACGTCTGATCAAACATACTGTTCGGCTCCACTTTCCCAGGCATTACAATTCAGCACAAGAAAGGGCTTTGCAAAAAGCCAAGCCCTTCCATCATTCTTATGGATATGTCAGACAGTTAATAGAAGGATATATGGGACAGAGCACACAGAAAAGTAGGGCACGCAGCTACAATAACTGGTATTAGTTTCGGCCTGAGCTCGTCTCTGTGGGGACTCTGTGATGTGTCTCTCCTGCATCCTGAGAAGCCTCCATGTGTCACTGCCAGCCCAGTCTTCAGCCTGGAACTTACCCCGATCGCCAGAAATTCCCAAAACGCACCATTCGGAAAACAGTAAACAGCAGTGAGCACTTCTTCCAGTCGTCACTACTCTCTTTTCAGGCCTGCAGTGCATTACAATGGCATCACAGGGGAATAAGGCAAGCGTCCCTATATGCACTTGCGTGTGAGCAGCGGAGGAGGAAGGCGGAAGGACATGAGCAAGGCGAGATGAGAGGCTTTGTTCTCTGAGTGTGCAGCACCTGTCTCCCTCTTGGGGGTGCTGTGATTACTTGGTTGAAATTGCCACTCTGAGCACACAGACTAAATTAACCATGGCAAATGATCCCTGGACAGGCATAGATTCATGTAGAAAGTGCCGGCTGTGCAGTCTTCATCCAGAGTGAATTCGATACCTTCATTGTATTGGCCCCCTCTCTCCACTCCCCAACACACACACACACACACACACACACACACCACCACCACCACCACACACTCACAATGTGATTTATCTAGTCGTTTTCTGATATCAGGCCAGAATGCTATCAGCTGGTAGGTTTTGTCATATACACAATGAGAGTGTGTCTGAGAGCCCAAGTCCTCTATTGCTGGGGCTAAATGGTGAGCAGTGGCGGTGCAGTAAAGACGTCGTAATAACACTCAGGAGTTATTCAAGGGTCTGCGTCTGCTCTGTTTCTAAAGGCCAACTACACCTTGTAGAACAAGTGCAGGAAGGAAAAAGAAACGCTAAGAAATTTAAAGGGTAAGAAACACCAAAAAAAAAACAAACAACAGTGGCCATGGTGTGAGGAGAAGGAAACCGGAGAAAACAAAAGGCCCAGGAAGGATCTACAGGGAAATGCTTGCTGTCAAAGATATTTCCTCCTCTATCTCTGCAACACGGAAACATACTAAAAACATTTATTTCCTTTTTTATCTATTTTCTAACATGACCTCCACTCCTTGTGGCGCGTGCTGCCCGGGATTCACTGGGACAATGATGGTGGGAATATGCTCCCTTACTACCCTCCTCTGTCATCATTTGTGACGGATTATAGACAACCAAGGTTGGTTACACAACCACACACTGGACTCTTGAGCATAATTTGATTGATTTCTATCTTGTATAATGCCTTGTTACCTACTGCCACTGCAAACGAGAGGATAGTAACCCACTCACTTAGCGGGGTCAATCAGAGACAAGATAGAGAACGTGTTAGCGTGCTGAGAGACTGGGTAGCACCTCAGGAAGTGCTGCTGAGGTGGTTCAAAGCACTGTTGATATACTTCACTTTGTACTTATGAGTCGTAAGATTTCAGGAGTGTTCTCTCCAGACTCACCTGTCACTCAATGGCACAGGGTTTAAAATGACAGCATATTAAATAGACACTAAGTAACTAAATTAACGTACATCATATGTATTTCTTTGTAAGGCTAAGTGTTCAAGGTGTAATTTCTCCAACGAGGAACGATAGAGTAGCAGACCAATAAACTGTACCTGTACCACTTTGTAATTCAGGAGAATTCTCTTACTAAACTGAATTTGCCGTGAAGGATATCTTTCCAAAAACAGATTTTGGTGAAGTGACTGAATTTCATGACATTTTCTTATCATTCATTTTTTTTAAATGCTATTGTGCATCTGAAAATCAAGAAGCTATGGTATTTTTTTGTTGGAGTATGTCTGTGGAATCCCCATTTTAACACAGATCAAATCCCAATTTCCCGTTGACTTAACTCATGAAATTAGCTGAACAAGCAAATGTGAAATTTGTCCGCAAGAAAGCACACAATTCTACATATAAGGACAATTTATTTTTCAGTGATAAATGAATAATTGATGAATATTTACTTGGGTTTAGGTTGACCTATTTTCACAATAACAAGTACCAAATCACAGTTATTTTCAGAAAACATCAAGGACACTCTAAGGAAACAACTGACTTGAAAAATAAAAGCCATTATCTCTGATGTCAAATCCACCCTGATGTTCTCCCAATAGACCTTTGAGAAGCTGAAACAATATATCTGCCTTTATGATTAAAAAAGGGCAGAAACCACCCTCTTGACTGCCAGAGATCATTTTTCAGGAACACATAAACATAAGAGAGCACAAGTGTTTGAATACAACCGATGCAGTTATTTTTCTGGCGATCGTCTCCATGAGTGCTGCATTCAAGCCACGTGGCTTTTAAACGTATGTGTCATGCAATAAATAAATTCTGGTTTTCCTTCTGATGTTCTCCGGCTACTCTGCCTTGACTCTCTGTGATTTTTGGACAGATAGCTTCATTCTTTGCTAAAGTAACTGCCAACTGCTGTTAATAGTAGCTGCTGTTAGCTCAGTTAGCTGTGCAGCTTGTGGTCCTCGGCACCTCAGTTCTGTATTCCCTGTTATCAAACTGGCCTCCATTGGTCTCAGAGGCTGTGCTCAGTCCTGGTCCAGCCGTGTTCACTTGGAGCTCTCAGTCTCGGCAGAGTCAGCTAATAAGACCGTTGACTGCATGACATTCAGTGCTATTGGCTACTATAAGCGCCAATCAATAACTGTGACAAGTCCTTCCCTAGCTGCCTGTCTTTAGAGGAAACACATGAATATGCAGAATCTATTGCCACTCTGCTACTTTAAACAGCAACAATAATCACAGCACTACATGCCATTTTAAGGCAAAGGGACTGGAGGAGGTGTGAGAGCCAAACAGAAGACTTACTGACACTGGCTTACAGTGGGAACATTCAGAGAAGCTGTGTAACAATAACATATGGTTGTGCAGAAAACAGAGCGAGCTAACGGTTACCAAACGACTCCCTACTCCTCTCTGAGGCACACTGACACGCCTCACATGGCCAGTTTCACCAGTCTTCATCATGAATAATGCGGAGAATCTGTCCCAGCACTGATGGTCTGAAGCTGTAATGTGTAAGTGTGTATTCTCCTTGAGTATACACACACACACACACACACACACACACACACACACACACAGTAGTTTTTCACACAAGGTGAATGATGTGAGCTTGAATAATGCAAAAAGGAGGGTGTCAAAGAGCCGTGGGCCACGCGATGCAGGGATTTTGAAAACAAATTTACCAGAGCAAAGCCTCACCCTCACCCTCTAAGTCCTTCAAACTGAGAATCATGCAGACAATCTGGAGGCATGCAGGTTCAAGACAAACACAAAACGTTTTTCACTGGCAGGTCAAAAGCCTTTTCTAAAAAGACTGCACAAAAATCTGACGCTGCTTGTCGAGCTGAGGTACATATCATGTAGCTGACGGTAAATCACGAGAACATCACGCATCACATTCCATGCCGCAGAACACGAAGCCTCTCTTTCCTCGGTGTTATCACTCAGGCCAGTTTTGAACAATGCGGCGGTGATGATTATAAAAAGAAATCATTCAACCCTCTCCCCTTTTTTGCTTTTCAAATGAACAAACCAAGCTTTTTGCAATGCAACTCATTTTCCAAAGGAAAAAAAATGTAAGGTCTCTCAAGGACAAACTTCAATTGCTGGAAAACCTTGTGTACATCTGTCAACAGATACATACAGCATTCAGCGAATACTGTATTTGCAGGCTGTGCCGTGGCACATCTGTAGCAACCTGCTGGTGATCACTGACAGATGCCTGCTCATTATTTTTCTATAAGGCTGTCAGAAGTCACACGTTGCATTTATTTCACACGGTTGCTGGCATTCAACGTGGTTTGACAAAAGCTTTGTTTTAGAAAGCACCTCCTAGAGTTCGGCATAAAATTGGGATGTTTTTAGGACCATTCCTTCCATTCACTGGGGCATGAAATCATGAGTAAATTGACCAGATTTATCTTCTGTCTTGCACCTCCAAAAGCTGCAAAAAGATAAAAGTAATGACCAATGCGCTGAGTTCTAGCTGAGAATTTATGTTACTTTCCAAAGCCGACAATCTTACAAATCTAGATTGTAACACAGACCGGCCAGCTGTGTGGAGGTGACAAAGCTGGCAGGGTTGACTGTTTCGTTTAAACTCTCTTTCTTCTTTCTTTAATTATTTCTGTAACTTTTCACATCGGACTGCAACACTACGAATGTTTTCCAGTAGAGACTGTCTGAAAATGTTATTCCCATATTTATATAATTACCAAGTCTTGCCCATCTCTATGGTGGCCAACATTCCACTCCACCTTGGAATGCAGCCATTTTGAACATCTATAAATACTTTTTTCATGTCGTACAAACTAGTTCTTTCAAACATGTCTCGTCCATAAGCGTCTGCAGGTACGGTCAAGACTCTTTGAGGCAGCCCAAATGCAAATGTATGCACGCTAACACGCTCTCAGTGACAAATCCAAAGTGCCAATGTTCATCATTTTAACCATCGTAGTTTAGCATGCTTACATTTGGTAATTTGCACTACACTCAAAGCACATTGAGGCCGATGGGAATGAGAAAGTATCTGAAAGCATACAAGTTCCAATTTAATTTCACGATGGCGCTAGTAGAAGATTTATTGCAATATAGCAATTCATCCTGAGGGGAACACTCAGGAACCCTAAGCCTCACCAATGTCATTAGCATTCATCCTCTGGGGAGCAGAATGTTTGCACAAAAAAGATTCAAGTACCTTAAATACAAGTGGAAACACAGACAACATGACAAAATAACTAAAATACTATAATCATTTTTACTTTCCAAACACCTCCGAAGCAAATGGTTGGAACGCTGTGTCACAGTGTGAACTGCCTTTAGGCTTTGCAGAGGCAGACAGAAGTGAACACAGTATGATCTCAGAAGTTTTGAGTTCACTGACCATCTGTAATGATCGGAGGCAACCCTAATTGCAACGGCTCATCTCCAGTGTAATCAAAATTCAGGGAGCACGTCTATAATCAAGTGCAATTAATCTGCTAATATCCCCCCAGTGTTGGAATAATGGGGACATTAACAGGGCTCATCTGTTGTGACTGCTCCTCTCCTGTTTGCTAGGTGGCTTATTCACAGCGGGAGACGGCAAATGCTTTTTGACAGGTATTTTTCAGCATTCATATCACCAAAGTCAATTTGAATAAACTACTGTCATCTCCCATAAGGGCTGCTCCTGCAACAAAAATTTCCCCCCACTAAACAGGTTTCCAATCCTCAATGAAATAGTGCATGTAAATTACCCCATCCCATTTTCCAAACAATATCGATTGTGACAGAAAGGCACAAGATCATATTCAGGAACATTTGTACATCAGCTGCAGAAAACAGCTTTAACGTATGATGATGGAAAGGACGGGAGAGAGAGAGAGGGTGTCAAATAAAGCCCGTATTCCGTTTCACAAGAATAATAAGTGGATAAAGGCGCCATCTATTTATGCTGAGAAGACATACGTGGGTGTGTTTCCTTGCAGCTTGATTGGAAAATCACATATAGGCCATAAACCTGAACTTACAGTGAGCACGGCAGCCCTCACCCCCCCCCTCTTGCACACACACACTGATTGGCTGGGGGGTTCTGTACCATTTTCATTTCACAGTGTGTGATAAATGGGTAAAAGGAGAGCGTAGAGTGTGACTGGCAGAGTGTAGCAATGCTGTTCTTTTCATTATGCCTCGAAGTCGAGCTCTGTGCTTAAAATTTCACAGCAATTAACACGATCATATGCAAAAATACAAATACACTGACATTTTACACTATTCCTTCACTTCAATTATGCAAAGGTTACTGATTATTTTTGTAGAAAGGCAGAGTCGTCAATGGGAGGCAGAGTGAGGCATCAGCATTAATCAGCAGCAAGGTGCACTCTAAGCTTTCCCCACATCCTTGACTGCTGCTGACTTTCAGGCATTCATAATAAATGAAATCTGTCGTGTATAATTCAACAGAAAAAGGAAACATGCCTTCATAGTGATTTACAGACGAAATAGCTGGTCGGGAGTTTTTTAAAATTCCATTATGATATTATGTGATGTGTCTTCTGGTAAAGAGGGTATTAGTGTATAGATACAGTCCAGCACACTCGTCTTGCTGTCGTATAGTCAACGTTATTTTGACATTATTCAAACATTTTTTAAAGTATTTTCACGCTAAAAATGAAAATGAATTCATGTTTCTACAGTAGCTGCTGGAAAATATGAGGAAACTATTTTTCCAACTGATAGTTTAGCAGGCTGCCATGCAGTTGACACTGTGTTTCAGAGGATGCTGCAGATTGTTAACTTGTAGAGGAAAGACAATTAAATGGATTGAACATTTGAGCAAAATCAGAAACCACAGAGGAAGAAGGAGAAGCTCCATCTTTTCCAGTGAAATATGATGTAACGTCAGAGAGTGGCAGAAGACATACAACACTTCTCACCATATGTTCTGGGGAAGTGGAAGGATTTTGGCACCGCGTTATTAGTTTTTTTTAACCTGTACAATTCCTTGCCGAACCTCGCCACCAACACAGGTAGGCAGTCGGTGTGGGCTTGTTTACATGTGGTTACGCTGAATTCTGTCTTTGGTACTGTAGGTGAAAAAATGTTCTGAGTGAATTTTCGGAGCACGATCTTGCCCACACGGTTTACTTTGACTTCTCAGAATTTGCTGCTTGTGGTGAGACTGATCAAATGCAATGGCGGCTGTCTGATCTGTCTAAAAGATCTGATGTGAAAATTCCAATAATCTGTTGAAATATGCATGCAAATTTATACCAAACCTTTTTGAAATATGAGGCGTGAACTTTTCTCCCTCAGGCCAATATAATGCAGATCAATAATTCTATAAATTTACACAAGGCAAGGCAGAACAAGTAACAATAACACAAATGAACTGAGCAACCTCTGTGAAAATGGGGTCACTGTGAGGGTATAGTTGACTGAATATGTCAGCAAATCCCCCAGAAACTGGAGGAGGTGAGAACACTATCCCCCGTGGACAGAAAAACAGCAGTGTGCACAGAATAAAGCCGCTCCATGCGCAGCAATTTCTATCCAGCTCACATTCATTTTCAAGGAAGGCAAGGCAAGGCTTGGTGCATTTCATACACAAAAGCGATTCAAAGTGCTTTACATAATGCATTAAAAACGTAAAAAAAGAAATAAAAACGACATAAAAACATTAAAATGCAAATTAAAAGATAGAAACCGTTTAAAAGGAAATTAAAACGTTAAGAACAGAGATATAACTACAGGATAGGAAGGCAAGATGGTTCATTAACTTGGATTTAAAGGTAGTCAGAGTTGGCACGAGTCTAATATCCTCTGAAAGTTTGTTGCAGCGCTGTGCTGCACAGTAACTAAATGCTGCGCCTCCATGTTTAGTTTGCACTCTGGGAACAGTTAGCAGGCTTCTACGTGATGACCAAGAGGCAGAGAAGGTCCAGAGATGTATTTTGGTCCTAACCCATTGAGAGATTTATAGACAAGCAGCAGTACTTTAAACTCACTTTAAACACTTTAAACTTCTCTGACACGCTGCAATACAGTGCAGAGATCTGAGAACTGGTGTGATGTGCTCAGTGTTCTTGGTCTTTGCTAAGACTCCAGAGAGAAAGCCATTATAGATGCTTATACGAGATGCAGAATGCAGACTAAATTTCAGCCTTTCTGCTCTGAAGTTTCTGTTCTGAAGATATGACTTGAACTACTTTGGCACTGAGAGCTGAGAGCCCAACCCAGTTTTCCAGTCTGTCCAGTATTATTGTGCGGACTACTGTGTTAAAAGCAGTACTTAGATCTAACAAGACTAGAACTGAAACCTTCCCGAGTCAGCCTCTAAATGAATATCATTACAGCACTTTAATGAGAGCTGTCTCAGTGCTGGAGCGAGGTTGAAATCAAAGTATCAAAGCAACCATTTGAGGTTAGTTAGCTGCTGGTGGACAGCTTTTTCTAATTATTTTGATACTCATCTGTAGTTGGTTACCACAGATGTATTCAGACTACCTGATGACAGAGAAAGTGCGTGATGACAGAGAGCTAATGACTATCTGCAGTAAAAACCGTCGCCAAACAGCTGAAAACATGTTTAAAAAAGCTTGTTGGAGAACATCAAAACAACAGGTGGATGCCTTAAGATGATGCACAATTTCAAGAACAGCTCTGTAGTCAAGAGCATCAAATCTTCTCATTTTAACCACATTCCTTCCATGTTTTTGCAGAGGATGATTAAAGCCAGCAGATGCCATGACATCAATGACATGCTCAGTTTTGGAATTAAAAGGTCTAGAAGATCATTCATAGAGGGCAAAGAGAGCACAGGCAACGAAGAAATAGCTTCCATGAACAGGGCACCAGTATTCTCAATGATGGAACTCTTTTTAACAGCTCCTGATCTTGTGTGGACTTCAGGTGACATATACAAACCACACAAAAACACTGAAGTGATCTGATTCATCGAGGTCAGGTGCAGCAACAATTGGAATATCGCTGATAATCAGAACTGATCCAAACGTGTCCAAAACAAAAAAAAAAGTGCTTTCTCTCTGTTGTGAAGTATTATAAATCACATCACCAGAGCAGAAATGCAAACCCCAGCCCAGATCATCTAACAACACTAGGCCTTTGTCACACCGCATATCCTCTGACAGTACTGGAGGCACCGAGGCAGTGAACTGAATGTTTTCAACACCTCTGCAAACAGACATAGCAACCGAGGTGTGTCTGTCTCTCTAGTGATGACAGCACAGAGAAATGGCCCTGCTCCTCCTGGCTTATCAAAAGACAGAGAGAGTGAAGTGGTTGGAGGCTTCAAAAATCGGTGTCCTTCTTCTCTGTGTTGGTCATGTTTTATTTATGAAATACTTCAGGTTAGTTTTTCAAGGAGCAGAATGAAATATCAAGCAACTCTACGTGCTGTCAGAGTGAAAAACATGCATTTGAAAAAAAAAAAGTGTCCAGTACTTCATTGGTCAGGGTCCCTGCTGAGGGAGCTGCAAAAGAGACCGTGATGAAATGTAAAGACGGAATCGGAAATACCTTTAACTGTGATGCTTCCTGTGCTGCTTGCCATGCCAAACTGGTTTCTTGCCACACAGGTGTAGAGACCTGCATCAGATTTGGTTGCATTCCATATCCGAAGGTTGCCGTTGCCCAGAATGGAGACCCTGCAGTAAAAAAAGCAAATTTATTAATATTACTGCTGTCGCAACATCTTGTTGTATTGGAACAAATGCTGCTTTGCATGGATTGTAAAATTTTGACTGTGTGGCAAAGGGTTGACATAACAGCAAAGATAAGTGACTAACACATGACAGAGAACATTTCTCAGCATCTCTAATTAAGTTCTGCTTCTTGCAGATGACAACGATGAGAAATAGGACGGTAGTTTCAGGGGGATTTATTCAGCTTATGGCTTCAAGATATCTGGGACAAGAGTGGCTTCGTGCCCTTTATGCAATGGCCACAAGTGCTTCAAAAAGGTCAAAAGGCCTTAACAAACCTTGACATTTTCTAAATAACAAGCAAAAATGGAGATTGTGCCCTTGAAAGCAAGGTACTGTGGGAAATCAAGGGTGGAACTACTCATCAAAACACACTGAATTTTAATTATCTGAAATGCTCTGCTGAATGGGCAAATTGTAAATAAGAAACGGTGTCAGCCTGATTGTGAGAGGGCTAAAGTGATGTGATGTCAGTAAATTGCTCTGTTCACCTACAAACAGAGTCAAAGGAGTTGGAATAGATTCATCCACTGTTAGGAGATCTGAGGAATAAAGTTCAGGGACAGCGTGATTTGGTTTAATAACAGCTCTTCATTGACACCCACAGACATGGACACATGTGGGACCACGCAGAGGCACTTGTGGTTGTGACCAGTCCATGTTTTTTTTGTTACTAATGGATGAAATGATTTACGATTACGATTGACGTGAAAGAGGTCGCACAAAGTGACAAACCCACAGAGAATTCAGTTTGTGTGGTTGAGTGGTTTGGAGGCTTTCAGCCCTCTGTTTTGGGTTTATTGTTTGTTTGTGAGTTCACTCTTATGGCTCCAATCAACCTCGTTTCCAGCCAAGGTCTGTGGGTGTTTTCAAAGAAAATGCCCTGATAAACTCAGTGATTGGCAGACAAACCAATTAGCTGGTGAGAAACAGTGCAGATTTAGAAGCTAAAGAATTAATATGTTTCTCAGGAGGTGGAGACCAAAGCAGAGCTACAAGGAATATATATACGGTCGCTATATCAACTTTATAATATGTCCATGCTGTGTTTACAGCTTCTTGAGCGGGCTCCAGGTGGCCAAAAAAAGGATCCCGTGCACATTTCTTCATTTATTATTTTTTTAGATTTTGCCTGCTGTGTAACAGTGGTCAGTCAGTCCAACTGATGACTGAGAGTTTAAAAATATCGCATACAGCCGAAGATTTTTAGAAAAGCCTTTTGAGAACAGTGTCAGATTTCCAGCCTCACAGTCAGTGATAGTAATGGCAATATTAAAACCCCTTCAGTCGAAAATCACACTTTGAGTGCAATGACAGCGAGCATCTGGGTTGAAAACAAAAACACAGAGTTGAAAGATGCCATGAGGCTTCAAAGAACTGCAGCCTGGCATGATAATTCATGCAGTCATGGCATCCACAGTTTATATGACACTACAGATGATAGCTGCTGCAGTGTCATGTTTTTAGAATCACTTTACTAGAAAGTATAAGTAACAGGAAAATTTATTCAGAGTTATTTAACGCTCTATACTACTCTGAATGTAAAGCACTAATTAAAACAATGTTAATACTTAATTCAAATACTACCTGCATGACTGCATTAGTCAATAGGTTCAACAAGACCAACATTCAAAGCAACAGCCTGCTTATCAGCACTAGACCAGCATCACTCCCTCAAATCAGCTTCAGTTTATTCCTGTGCTGTTTTTGGTTGATTCAGAACAACTTTCTGACAGTTAAAGATGACTGATGATGCAGCCTGAGCTGAAACAGAGAGGAGTTTAATAACCACGGTACAAATCTAAATGACACATGACACGGGGAGCTGTTCATCAGCTTTTACCGTTGTTATGTGAGCAGAGTGTTTTCTTGTTTGCACCAGTGATGCGTTTAACTGGATGTACTTGTGAAATGCAGTTGATACAGTGTGACACAGTGTGATATTCCGCCGCCCCCCCCCCGTGTCACTGTCTACATTGGGGAAGTGGTGGGGGTGATAAGAAAGAGCAGAGCCGGTTCGTGTGAGGGAATCTACTTCTAAAACCGCATTGTACTGCTGAGTGCAAGCTTCTTTGTTTTTTTCAGGCGGAGAGAAAACTGCTGAATGCAAAGTAGCCAACAATGGCCATCAGTTACACGTGGGGCGTATCGCTGTGTGGGATGGCCCGCAGTTAATGCCATCAAAGCCGGAGGCCGATAACTTAAAAGAAAATGGCCCATTAAATGGCACCACTGTCCTACAACTGACCATAACCCTGAGCAGAGTAAGCACAATTAAAACAACTACTACACATTACTTACATTACAACGATGGTCCTCTGTGTATACAGCAAAGTTTGTCTTGTGGCTCGTTCCCTAAAGGAAATTGTGAACTAAAGGTAATAGCTCTGCATTACGGTGATTTTTCCCTCCCACCAAATATCTATCTATTATCAATGAACTAGTGGTCAGAATGAAAACAGGGAAAACACATTATTTTAACTGGAACAAGCTCTGACCCAATTCAAGTCACCAGCACACAGCAATACCTCAACATAACTAAATACCTGCATTTGTGCACTGGGCTCTGTATATCCCCAATCCCCTTATCCCCAGGGACAAAACAGCTATCATGTGACTTGTGCACCATGCATCTTGTAAGAGGAGGCTCTGCGGAGTGCGAGCAAGTGGTGCTGCATGCAAACACAATGGCTCTGATAGAGAGTTAAATCCCCTGTAGCCCTCCTGCGGTGCCAAGACTGTTCTCAGCCACTCACCGCATCGTCTACATTTTTTTGATATGAAGACGGCGGGGCCACTTTCCCTTCACCGATATTGCAGAAAGAGGAGCAGACCGGCTGTCTGCACAAGTGTTTGGCATTTTAGTCTGAAACTAATGGAAGATGAGACAGATGAGGTCAAATACAGTCGAAGTCAACAGCGGCGCAGCAGTGGTGAATAAGAGATGGAGGCTTACCATTAACACGTTTCAGTTTTGCTCCTGCCTTCCCTCTTCCCTGCCATGGCCCAGACATCATGTCTGCACGACGTGCCCATTAGGTGAGGAGACATTTCCCACCTCCATCCCAAGAGAAGCCGGCAGGGGGCAGGTATCAATAATTCACATGTGAGATGAACACGAGTGCCACTCCTTTCATCCCTGCCTCACACAGGTTTAATGGACACAGCAATAATTCTCCTAAAAGGAGGCGATTATTTTGAACAAGGCGAGATGGCCAAATGCACTCGTGTAATCCTAAAAAACACAGGTGTGTATTTTGGGCGAGATCAAGCCTCCGAGGACAGGGGCTGTACAGTGTTGATCCTCCCTGCTCTGTGACAAGATGAAAGAGACAAATAACATCAGTCACAGAGCAGCTATCACGGCCACTGTGAAGTGGAAATCGCAGGAAAGAGCCCGGTCCAAAGTAAAAGCCTGTTTTTGTTATTTCTTTACATTCTCTTTGAGACGCTGTTAACAGATGCAGACGTTGCCTTTTTGTCAGCTTCCTCACAATCAAAAAGGCACTTGAAAGCCCTGTTTTGATGTTTCATTCAGACACATTTTGTCTTTGATCTGTTTGATAAATTCTACATTGCGAGAGGAAGCTGTCACAATCCAAATAATGAGTCACAAAAAAAGGCAAGAAAATTGTGCGCTGAGAGCAGCGGCTTTGAATTAAGTGCGGGTCTGGAATATGGAGCGACTTTCTAATGGCAGCGGCGGGAACCTCGTGCTCAAACAGTGAAATCGTGTTAGCTTGCGTTCTACATAAACACACTACCTCGCTAATGCCGCCGAAGAATAGGAGTGCACTCATAAAAATTCAACATACAAACAATACGCCTAATCACAGATTAGACTCTGATTTGAGAGTTTCAAACAGGACTGTTCATGAATACTTAGTGACTCTGCAATGCCATGGCCGACTGGTAGCATGACTGCGGGGTGGAAGTCTGTATCGTCTGTACTTAATTAACAGGGTAAATAAAGCCAGCTTGTGAAAATAGGGGTTAAGATTCTATCAGTGGAATTACTCAGCCATGAGACCACAGGAAGAGAGAACGTCACAAGCTTACGGTGATTTCACCATATAATTAGTCTCTGCTCAGGCCCTCTATACACAGAGATTATTGCCTCAGTGCACACACACACTCACACATGCACACATGCACACACACACACACAGCTTGTTTAACTCACCACTGCGGCAGCCATTCACTTCCAAATAGCAGTCAACTAAACAGAAAAAGTAAGTGTGAAAAGAGTACTGCAGGGGATGTGTTTGATATTGTGTTTGCCAGCTCACAGATAAGGTGAGGTGTGTCTGTGTTACTCTTTCCAACCCACACTGACCATCATCGACCTACCTGCAGGTGATGTTTCTAATCATAATTGTATCAAAACGTCAGCGTTGCTAACAGCGCTGGAGGCGAGAAGCTGTAATGCGGCGAGCGTGCCGAGAAAGAGGTGAGGTCACCATATCCTCTGAGCCGGGACAAGGGGTGGGACCTAACTTCAGGTGTTGATCTGTGCTCTTGACTGCTTTAAAAACCCTGAAGTATACAGAGGGAGGGGCTGTCTGAGATAAATTGAAAGGCTGTCTCTCCTAAGGTTCCCCACAGTGTGCTGTGCTGGAGAGAAACTGCCTTGTCAGCGGCATAAATCAAGCCCAGCTGTGCAGCGTGGACCCAGGACGCTAAAACCTGCCGAGCACGATGCAAGTGTGGCACAGCTTCTCAGATGTCTGCTTTATGCAGCGTCATGACTAAACAAATGTGTGTTCCTTTTTTTTTTTTTTTTTTTTTTTTGAAGTTGTCAACGTCAAGGTTAACAGTCAATTAGAGACCAGAAAGCAGGTACGCTCTTGATGTTCCAAACATGCTCCTTTTTCCTTTGTTCTTTCAGAACAACAAAGCAATTGGCTCATGATGGTGAAACAGGGACACCTGGGCATTTCATTTTGACAATTCTCCGATATTGGTGTAATTGATATGGATTTTTGCTGTGCTCAGACTTGTACCAATGACTCTCACCTTGTCACATGGACCATGAGCTGCAGCAAATGATCAGAACATTACCATGTGGCTCAATGTTAGGAAATGATTAACACTGAGGAGATTTGAAATGGAAAGCCGCGACCGACTACATCTAAAAGCCAAGACAGACTCAGACAAATCATACCCCTTGCAAAAAACTATTTGTATCAAGATAACCGTGCTGAACTTGTCTCTGGCCACGCTTAACCTGGCCCTTTCTCCAAACCTCATGTTTCTGATGATGACCACACCATCAGGTAGATATATGTGCTTTTGAGCTGAAATGTCTTGACAACTGTGAGATGAGTTCTCAATGAGATTAGATACAGATATTCATGTTCTTCAAATGATGACTTGTAATAAATCCTGCCTGACATATGACATTCCCACTACCCTTATCTGTGCTTTCTGATTTAGTATGTAGCACAGGCTACCAAGCAAATCCAGACAGTGCTGTTTCACTGTGAACCTGCCCGCTGTGTCGTTTACCTGGATTCACATCTCTTTAATACAGCCAAGAAAAGGGCCACTGAATACTTCAACAAAGTCTGACCCCAAAAATATCAAAAGCAGGTCATGACACTATTTGATTTTAAATATAGCCTTGACCTGATAACTATCATTGTTTATTTCCATAACTAAGTAGACAGGAATCTGCAGGCAGTGAATATCAGTGGAACTAAACAAACGACTGCAGAACCATTAAAACTGTATGGGACGCTGTATGACCACATCACTTTATCTTCCACCTGACTAATGTCTTACTGCAAACAAACGTGCCAAATCTAATGTCCTATGGAAGCTTTTGGTTTAATCTATGGTGCTACAGCACAGGTTTAGAGAGCTGTGCACTTTGCTGGGCAAGGTGACAGCTGGCAGGCTGGAGAAATAAAGCACAGGTGAAAACAAAAAGGAGCTGTGCTTTAAATATGCCGGTGAGTCAGTGCTCAGGCTGATCACATGGTGAAAAATAGCCAAAAAAGGAGCACAAATCACTCCCTCAGCATCAAAATGTTGTCAGGGAGCTCAATTACAGTTTACCCTACCAGTCTTTGAGCTGTACAAAAGCGCCGTACCTTGCAGACAATTACCATCATTGGGTAGAAAATGCCCGTCTGACAGGGATCTTTTGGAGGCGTCAATCAAAGCTCAGCTACAATATAACGAGTGCCTTTGTGACCACAGTTGCAGATCAAATGATTAAAAATGACTGACACAAAATAAGCATCCTCCAAGTCTTAACAAAGGCAAGCTCTACAACCACAAGCAGGGTTATGTGCTGTTTTTTCTTTTCGGCTACAGAACAGCAGAGTAAGTTGCAGGGAATACTTGAAATGACTTTCCTTTTGGTTCACTGTGTATTGACACTTGTCTCCAGGGCACAGGCTAGCATTAAAGCTTCTTTGGCAATATTGGTGCTTTATAAAAACAGGGCCAGGGGACAGAGGTGCTGGGCTGCGATACAAGTATTAATCTCTTACTCTGTGAAATGCACACTACCGTTACTGCTCCAGAGTGTATTACCATAATATAAGCAGGGAAATGGCAAGTTCTTCCCCATAGCCTCAACAGTTAGGATGAATTTTGCTTTTTTTCTTTTCACGCTGCTTTTTTTTTTTTTCCACAGGAATTGTACACATAATGCACAGCTTTATAACACTAACAGAGCTATGTACGTATGTATGTTTGTTAATTTGAAGACTGGGTGTTCCAGTCAAAGAGAATGTTGCTAGATTGATTTTCTAATAACAAGAAAAGTTAAGCCTCCATTTTTATAATGCTGAGATATATGAAATTAAAAGTACAAGACATTGTGATATTTGCTCTCCCTTCAACAATAAAGGGAAAAGGTGCTCAGGATCCCATAAGGTCCCCAGCCATGAAAATACTGTTAACTTGTTATCAATGCCTATAATGAAAAAATACGAACTAAAAAACATTTTCTCACCAGCTCTCTCTCTTCCACACACCACCTACTGTCTAAGCACCTCCGTGCAAACGAATTCTCTCAGAATAAATGTAGTGGAAAAGTGTGCATTTTTTATAGAAAGGTGTCTTAATGAAGCAGGCTGAGTGAGAGCGTCTTTAGTCCCGCCTGTGGAACATGATGTGATTGTGTTGGTAATTGCATTGTGAGGAGAGGGAGTTTATCAGCCTGGGCCACAGAGAGGTTTTTGCATGTACTTCCAGAGGATTCCTTTAATCACAAATTGTTCTCCTGGTCTATTCCCTTTGCAGAGATATTCATCTCTTCTTGTGTGCTGAGGTATCCCTTCAGGAATAAAGAGCACACACATGTTCCACAGGAAATTGTCAGAGGAACCAAGATGGATTACTCCTGCTGCGCTGGCGGATTCTCACTTTGAAAAATGAGATCAGCCACAGTCTTCCAGATAAAAATAATCCCGGCGAGCAGTACATGGGATGCAGACGGGTAAAGAGGGTTCTGACCTAATCTCAGCAAACATCTCAGAATTCACTTTATCTCTGGTCTGAGATTTATTTGAGTTTAGTCAGTCAGCACCAGATCCTTTGCAGAAGCATGTTTTACACCCCCCCCCCCCCCCCCCAGAAAAGGAAAAACTGCTAATATAGCAAATGTACAGTTGGATTGATAAATGATTAAACAGCACTATATGATCTGCAGACTTAATGATTTAAAGGATACACTGAATAAAGCATATCTGTGAGTGATGCAGTGGGATGAAGGTGGCATAACCAAAATGCTGGAAGGTAATCTTTGTGATCTTCTCTAAATACAACAACAAAATCAATGCCTGTGATCATGACTGACAGGCAAAGGCTGATGTAGCTACAGTCTGTCCATGTCCTTCATCGTGCATCAATCTGACCAGAAGTCAAAGAGGCATCAGAGCCATGTTAGTGTTTAAAAATTCAGTTTAGCTATAATCATCACAAAGCCTGCTCTGTGTCTGTCTCTCCTGCTCCTTCTCTCTTTCTAAGCTGTGCATGTGGAGACAGAATGGAGGTGTAGTCATACATTACAGTCAACAATTCTCAGTGGTTCAATGAAACCTCGGTGGGCAGAGTCAAAGACCCATCATTTTTTCGGGCTAAGTTTAGAGCACTGCTGACAACTCGGCAGCTTTGTCACTACTTTTAGCAACTTTTTAGACCCAGTTGGCACCTGTTTATCTAAAGAGGTTAAACAGAATGGCCAGAATGTGTCATAGTTTGTTATGTCTCATAGATTTGTGTTTTCATGTTGCAGTAACATACATACAACATAATCACAGGTTTACTTTCTATGAAACATTACATTTATGTGCCATGCTGGAGTCTCAGGGAGGTGGTCGGGATGGACAGTGTCATACAAAGTGAAGGACTGAGACAGCAGAATCCAGGGTTCACATCCAGGTTCCTGGTGTGGTTAGGGTTCGGCAACAAAAGCACTTTGGTTAAGCTTAGGGAAAGACTGTGATTTCAGTTCAGTGTTCATAAAAAAGTCTTTACATCACTGCCGAATTTTCTGTATTAAAACACGTCATGATCTTAATCTAAATGCTTTGATAGGCAGTGCCTACACATATCTCTAAAAACTGAATAATGCTGTATTCACTATTGAGTGGATAATGTATTGCAAGATTGTCTATTTTGATGGAAAACAAATGAAATAAGGTGTCAGGAAACATTTTACCCATACTTTCAGCATTTTTTTTTTTTTTTTTTTTTTTTTTTGCCACTTGCCAGGTACATTAAATAACAGCTTTTCCTCATTAATTACTAACTTATTGGCTGTGGCAGATTATTTGGATATAAATATAATTTCTGGGAGACAGGGCTTTAGCCCTTTTGAAAAAATATATTCGGCCCACTATAATGTATTTTAAGAGTAAATCTGTAGCCTAGCAAGGACAGACTACATTTAATAAACTCAGGGTTTTGCAACACGATTAGAGTCTGGAAAGCATACCACTAAAAATCAATGGACCATTGGTTAATCTCTGTCCCCCTTGGTTGGGCCTTTCAACCTTTCAGTTCTTGCTAAATTTGCCATTTAAAATTCTTTTGAGAGCAGATTTTACCATCTGTAACTAGCTCGTGTTAGTTTCTGTTTGACTTTTTATTGTTTCAAGATGACTTGTTTTTAAAAAAGAGCCCTGTTAAAGGGTCTTAAATATGCAAGTCGCAGGCAAAAAGCAGCACCCTGACCATCTGCTGATCCATCAAGAAGACATGAAAATGAAGAAACAGCTTTGTTCTTACATTGCAGCACAGCTAGTTAGTTTTAATGCCTATAATCCGCCCTTTCTAAAATACAGTGAAGATCATGGGCTACTTGCTCATCTAATCCATATTTATCTGATCATCACAGCATGTCAAACACATGGTGCGGCCCCTCCTGCTTGGAGCCACAAATATATCAGGCTAATGATTCATATTCATCTACAGTGAAGTGACCTGGGCAGCCAATGGCCAAGGGTTGGGCACACAGCATGAACAAATATGGCAGAAGAAAAGCTAGTATTATGAAGCCTTGTGGCATTACTTCTTGTTGTTAATAAAATACAACCCAGATTATAAATTGGGACACTGTCTGAAACAGATCAAACAGAATGTGATAATTTCTTAATCCTTATTGACATATACTCAATGGAAAACAGGACAAAGACAATATATTTAATGTTTAACCTTATCAACATTTTTCTAAATATCTGCTTATTCTGAATTTGATACCAGTAACACGTTTCAAACAAGTTGAGACAGGAGCAACTAAAAACTGGGAGAGTTGTGGAATGATCCAAAAACACCTGTTTGGAACATTCCACAGGTAAACAGGCTCATTGGTAAGAGGTGATAGTGTTTGATTGGGTATGAAAGGGGCATCCTGGAAAGACTCAGTCACTCACAAGCAAGGATGGAGTGAGGTTCACCACTTTGTGAACACATGATTGTGTAAAGGAGATTAATACATGGACCAGCATACACTTTGTGAAACAGTTGTCAGTAAACATGAAATGATTGCATTCTGTTTTTATCTACCTTTTACACAGCGTGTATGCAGCCTGTTTTGGTGTTGCACAATCAAACCATATTAAGTCATCTGGGTGTTCTACTTAGCCTGCAGTAGCTGCCATTCGTTCCCAAATTAGTCTCTGACTCTCATGAATGCCTTTTTCATGAACAAATTAAAGAATATATTATTCCTAAATCAAGCTAACTATTTACTTGACCTTCCTTGCAAAAGAAATGGACTTGAGTGGTTCTGCCCACTGAGATTCAAACCAACCAATAAGATTATTTCCGCCTCCTGAGCAGCTCTAACTCAGAGACATGTTTGGATAAATAAAACATTTAATCTGCTTTGCGGATGTGTGTGCTAGCAGGCACCTCTGAACAGTATTGGGTGTTGTCTGCAGCTGCCAGGATCAGCAAAGCAACTAATCCTTGGTTTGCTCCCATTCTCAGACGAGGGGAACGGCACTCCTACTCATGGCTTTTTTAAGATACAGCCAGGGTGGTGAGGTGTATGCAACGACAACATGAAAAGAACCAGTCAGCTGTCCACGGCAGCCTTGTCAGGTAGCAAGCCTTTCCTCAAGGCAATGTAATGAAATAAGTCTTTCCGGATACATTAGCGTTCAGTATTTAGGCCTGGCACGCAGCTAACATCCTCGGAGAGCGAGAACTTCATAAGCAGATGTTCAATTAGAGGCGAATGAGGAAATTAGAGATCTGATGAGAAAAAATGTGAAGTGACATTTAAAAATGATAAACAATACTTTTAATAAGTTTAACAGCATGAAGGCTAAGAATGAGGAGACTGAAATAGCAGTGCTGGGCCATCCGTTCACACAGATCATTTAATCACCACCTTTATTAATACACCTGTTTCCATACACCGCTTATTAATTCCAAGTCTTCATAAAATCAAGCCCTGAAACATTTGATGAGCCTCTTATTAAAATCTCCTCGAAACAGAACAAAGGCATCGCGGAAAGATAAGAAGGTACATGATAAGTAAATTAATGCAAAGTTCGCTGCTATGCCTCTTCCTCAGTGCTGGTGTTCTCCTGACGCTGATTCTTTCTGGAGTGCGTCTGGCAGAGCAGATGGGCCTATAAATGGAGATCACTCTGCAAGACATCTCTTCATTTACGTGACAGCCATGCTTATTTGCTTTGCCAATGTGGGAGGGATATATAATATGCAAGAGGGACAGTGTTCCAGTGGGTCATGACTACAGATGGAATCTGGCCAATCCAGCTATAGCACGTGTTGCTCTGTCTACAGACTAATGGACTGATCAACATCCAGGCCACATACAGATGCCCTCCTGTGTCTTCTCACTTTAACTCAGTGAGTCACTCAAAAAACTTGTCATGTTGAGCTCGCACCTACAGCTCAGGCACCGCTTAAAGCTATAAATACACCTAGCAGATGATTTCCAAACTGCTCCGGGCACGAAATGAATCAGAGAACATCCTGCAATAGTAATTTCTCATGCTCACTGATTCATGTGCCACACTCACTTTTCAATGTGTGTCAATAGTTTGGCAAAAGTAAAAAGTGAAATTAAGCCCTAAAAGTACACATCTGAAAAAGAAATACGGGAGGAAGCGGGGGCTGACATTCAGGCCAATTTTGCCAAAGCGTTTGATTTCTCAGAGTAAACTGTACAGACTGAAAACAGCTGGCCCATTCGTGTGTCAAGCAGCTCGGATGTGGCCACTTTGAGAGTTGATCATGTTTTCTTTACAACAGACGTGAGTGTAATTCAGACATGTTAAACATGGAATTAAAGTGAAATGAGATCTGCAGCCCGTGTTATGACTCGACTCACAGAGCGAGCTAGCTTGCTTTGCTCGCTAGCTTCCAGTTTCTGTGTGAAATAAAAGCAAATGTAGAATGCTGTACATGGGGAGACGTCTTACGTAAGTCGCTAATTGCCTGCTCATTGTAGTGTTCTGTAAGCCATGGCTGTCCTGACTGATGCTCTGCATAAACAGTGATTTAATTGCAATGTGTGATAAGGACCCAGCCTGTTTTTACTGACGCACCATGAATGCAACAGAATAAAGCAGTGTTGATTGTGATGCTTTAAACCACTGAAGAGGGAGTGTTTTCCAACTAGATTAGCGTTTCTGTCTTATCATGTCACAACCAAACCAACCAATGAAGGCTATTTTTGATCAGTGGCCAAGCGGGCCGCTAATGGTTGCTGTGAGATTTCTTGGCAGCAATGTGCATTTTATTTTAATAAATGCATCAAAACCCTAACCTTATCTACTAAAAAAAAGACGGCGAAACTGTGTTAATGTAAAAATACATACATCTTCACACCTAATTTCCACCTCCCACCACCTTTTTTTTCACATATTCAGTAGGAATTATACACCATAAACAGATAGAAGTGAAGTTGCTATTTGGAAACCAATAGTAACATACTGTTGTAAGAAAGTTAACAGTCCTGAATTAACTTTACAAAAGCAAAACTAAACAAAAACAGTTTATGCAAGGCAACGCAAAGGTTTTGCATTTGCACTGAGAATGGAGGAAAGTTTCTGACAGCTTTATCAAGACAAACCATGATACATGAATGTTAAAACAGCCGATATTTGGGAGCCATGCTGCTTCTCCTCCCTCTGGTAGCATCCTTCCTTTATGTTTGTGCCTTTGTGCCGTGGGACTATATTTCTCCAGTTGTTTCAAACCACTAATCTTGGGTAAGAAAGAGCTGATAAAACTTTGAACAGGTGTTACCTTGGCAACAAGCGTCCTGTACTCACCTTGTTCAAAGATGTCACTCAAATGGCTACACTCCTAAGTGCACAATGACGGCTATATCTAACACACACAACACACAACTCCAGTAGATGTAACTGTATCTAATGAAAGTTTCCAGCTTCTTTGGAGAAATAAAGTCTGAAACATAAAAGTACTCTCATCTTTTTAAAATGATCCACTAAAGGACATAAAAAATCACTGACGATCCACAGCTCGTGTCTGCAGAATCAATAAGGTGCCAGTATAAAACTTTAGAGTAAGAATCATCAGGACCATTTCAGGCCCTATAGAGCAATCACATTACCATTTCTTCTCCCATTCAAGTCACAGAGATCATCAGAGCACACTTTGACAGACCGGCAGCAAAAACCCATCAGCGTATGACTCATATGCAGTTTTTTTAAGCATACAGACAAAGGTTTTCATTTAAAACCTAGAAGTTAATACAATTTGTGGGATCAAGGACTAAATTCAGTTTGTCAATGTCAGAAATGCTAATATCACAGTTTGCTCTGTCACAGGATGTTAATGATTAATTATTGAATCTGAAATCCTTTAATAAATGTCATTAAACTGCTATTCAGCATCCCTATTGTGCTCTTACTGACAGAACAGGAGCCCAAGTGGCATTTTGACTGGACAGCAGTTTGCCAGGTGCATTTTGTTCTTGGGGTACAGTACCATCTCTCCTTAGCAATTACAATGTACATAAAGGGCTGCATTTTGCTTCCCCAGGAAGTCTAGCCACCACCGGGGGTTCATATTTCTTCCCCAGTCTAAATACCTTGTTTGAGAGGTATGATGCATAACCTGGAAAAAAAAATCCTACAGTACAAAGAAAGAAAAGAAAATTTTAGCATAAAACATTTGCATCACACTGCCATATCTCAAACCTATTTTAGATGTATGACCTTTTGGATTGCGCTTACTAAAAGCAATTGCCACGGATTCCGGGGGCATGCTGAACTTCTGGCTGTCACTCAGGAGAGGAAGGGAACAGAGTGTGAATGCTGAAGAGCAAAAAAGTGATTGTATTAGTCAAATATATTTTTCTAACGAAAGCGTTATTATCCCCCATCTTTTGTAGTGTGCACCGAAAGACACAAAGAAGCAACATGTATCTGCTGTGCGGCTAAGGAAGCACTCTGCAGCATGAGGCGGGTTGAAAACAAAAGCGGGGGGATTTGTCCCAGCCACACCCAGAGCACTTTAACGTCCCCCTCCAGGCGTAAACACCTTCTTCAAAGGACTGAACCATCCAGCACAAATATTTGCATGAGAGCCAAAGCCGATAGAGATAAATACTCAAGGTCTTTAAAAGACGGTGTTTAATGCAGGAGGGAGCAACATCAGATCGTCAGCACATCCTGCGGCGGCTCATGAGAGGACAGCTGATTGAGTGTGTCTGCTGTGAGCGGCCTAACAAACTTGATTTCTTCCTGCTAGTGACATATTGAAATTGCATGTTTTTTAGGCTGCTCTCCACGGCTGACACGGCCCACTTACACGCTCATCAGCAAGACCTGCTCTGCTCTGCGCTCTCAGCTGCTTTGTTCCAGCTGATGTCATCTAAACCTCGTCTCTGCAGGGTTGTCTGGGGTAGATAAGACACCCCCCCCAATTGGTCTTCTGCAGGAAAAAAGGGGGGCTGCTGCTATGAAGATGGATTACCCAGCTGGTGACACTAGTTCCCTTTCCGCTGAAGCCACGGTGGAGTGCTAACGCAATTAAGGCAATTAATCTTCAACAAAAGGGGATCACAGCTACCTCTTATGAATTTGCACGGCTCTGTACAGGTGCAGAGCCGAACAGACCTGCTCAGACACACATGCATACACACACTGCGCGTGCATATGAAGACAATTCATTTACCCAGGCTTAACATATACATAAAAGCCTAAATAAAGTTAACAAGCAAGAAATATAGCTCTCATGCTTATGACACAGCTGATGTGTGAAACCAGGTTGATGATTGTTCCATTTTGTGCATCAGTGGACTGCTTTCACTAAAGTCTGACGGTTTTCAAAACAAGCAGCAGGATAAGACTAAACGCTGCAGTCGACCTACAGGCAGGACGGCTATTATTGGGCAACCGTTTCAAAGACAACTGTTCTAATGATTACAACGACAGATGTTGAGCATTTTCATTGTGTGGCATACAACACAGGGGTGTATGTGTGTATGTCACAGATGAGAGAAAATGGAGATAATAGGAAAGAGAGTAAGTGGAAGCTGTAATCAGCGCATTTAAAGGCTCTGCCATGTGTTTTGTGTGTTTTTCAAGCTCTGTGAGCAGTTACTCCACTGTCTAGCTGGCGATACAGTCTGTCATCATGGCAAAACATTTCCTTTTAATGTAATCCAGCTGGGACTGTTGAATTTTAATTTCAAATCTGGGCTTCCTTCTTCTTCATTTTGGAGCAGAGGTGGTTTGAGCCAAATATCATTTATTTAGTGCGGGAAAAGCATTAAAAATACTTCTGTACATCAATCAGACTTTCAAAACTCCCAGAATAAAGACAGTGTTTAAGAATCCATCTACTAATTGCCCATTATCACGATTCTCTTAAAACAACAAAGAGCTAGATGAAATGGCTGCAGTAAAGCTGGAACAAAAAGAATTCTCTAATTTCAATGATTCGAGAGTAATTCACTAATTGCACTTCAGGATTCAAACTTTGAATCATTCATGACTTATCAAGTCAGTTGGTTATTTTGTTATTTATCGCTAAGAATAAGGGAGAGCCCTGATGGACAGGTGCATGCAGTGAGAGAATTTCAGCAGAACAAAAGCATCACAAAGCATCTATCTACCACTGGGACAGAAACCGCCTTTTCATTTATCACTTCAAGAGGACGTCAATTCACGTCATCCCAACAAATGTGAAATCAATGGAACTTATGAATTCAAAGCGGTCCAGGTGCTGAGAGGTTGAAATGTGTGATGGAAGTGGCACACAGGGCGAGTGAAGGGCACCAGCAGCAGAACCACTATGCAAATTCCCCGCCACTTTGTTTGACAAGCAACAACACTGCTTTGTATATATGCAAAGCCTGGCAAGACACTGTGCACACAGCCCTGCTGTCAGAGCAGAGTCATGCTAGAGTGGTGACACCCAATGGATGACCCCTGTCTGCAATGAGGCTACTGGGCCAGACTTTACACTTCATTCAGGCACACAGACACACACAAACACGGGCAA
This sequence comes from Chaetodon auriga, assembly GCF_051107435.1. Lineage (NCBI taxonomy): Eukaryota > Metazoa > Chordata > Actinopteri > Chaetodontiformes > Chaetodontidae > Chaetodon > Chaetodon auriga. The sequence continues at coordinate 9,755,859 of NC_135075.1, read as the reverse complement.
AAGTTATCACATGTAGCACACATCACATCTCAGGGGTCAAACATGGCAGGATGCTAAGATCGCCCTCTCTTCCTTAGAGACTTGGAGACCAGTTAGAGGTTGAATAATTTGATTTCTGGAGCCTTTATCATCCCTACTGAGGTGAAAAGTGCTTGATTAGCACTTTGAATTTACTCAGCAGGCAGTCTGTTTGGCCACCTCTCAGGATCTGGAGATAAACCACAGCAAACGCCATTAACCATTACTCAGTCAAGCCTCATGTTGCTTTTCTCTTAGCTGATCACTACATGTGAGGACTGCATCAACACCATGGACACAGAGCAATGAAATATGCCACTGAAGCCTTTTGATGTACTTTCATTCAATTCTCAAAAATCTTAGCCTTTGCCTGATTGAGTAATGAATGGTAATACAAATCACAGCATTAAAAATTGAATATTCTGCTATGTTATGGAATGTTAGAGACAGTGGAGAGGTGACAGGACAGGAAAGGCACGCAGCTGGACTCGAACTGGGGTTACATGGACAACATGATGAACTCCTGGGCCACCGGGGCACCCAACTATACGGGGCAATTTGGATGGAGCAACAAGGCAATGATCCCTTTTGCACAAATGTTTTGCAACCCAGTAAGCTAGCTGTCAGACGGAAAACAGCCCTGCGTTGAAAACAAGGCAAAGGGGCTGCTCTGGTGGGTACGTCTCTTTTTTGGAAAATGACAATAAAAATACAGTACGAACAGGAAGGTGAGTTTGAGTAACTGATGGACAAGTTTGAAGGCATATCAGACAGCAAACATCCCACAGTTCACTGCACAGTTTGTGATATTATGAGACAGGATTTCACAGTGCTGTAAAGTTACTGCTGCAGAAATCATTTTGCCTTTTGTAACGACATTCCGAGGTAAACAGCAGAAATTCAGTTCAGGCAAGGTGATTGATTGGCAAATGCACAGCCTTCCTGGATGATGCTGTTAGGCTCAACATTTTATTGGCAGGGCTCTATTTTTTTTTTTTTTTGCAATGGCATCCCTGCTGTGTTACCAGACTGACCCAATTCAAAATACTGGACACAGACAAACAGATGAAGTGAAAAAATCAACTTTGAGGTTGCCTCAGGCTTGTTGCCAGGCCAAACTGTTCCAAAATACATCTAGTTGTAGTGAACAGACTATTTCACTCTAGAATAATTGTTTTAAATGTCACTGATTATGTAGATGTTCACCTGTTTGAGATAGCTTTCAGTGCCTAGAGACTGTCTTGGTGAAGGGAGGAGAAGAAGAACTGTTGACTTATTTTTCATATTATCTGTAACTCTCATCCAATATTACAACAGGATGAGGGTAAGATCACATTGGAGATGACTTAAACAGAATGTTACGTATTCAAATGTGAACAATATGTTGCATCTGGAAGGACTGACTGTTGTTTAGCATAGGATGTGTCTGTATTACCACAGCTAAAAATAATGAAAAGACATGCAGGGAGAAGTCCAGCCATCCTCACAGTGGGGTAAAAACAGAACCAAATGTGTAAAAGTTGGTTTACCTGTTACTTTCTCTGAGTGGTTCGGTGCCCTTCCGCCAAGAGACCACTCCCCATGGGGACATCTTGGGCTTGCACTCGATGAGCACGTCTCCTCCTACCTTCACCAGCGTCTGGCTCCTCAGTTGGTTGTGAGAGAAATCTGGGGCAACAGCTGAGACAAGAGCAGCATGTTAAAGGCAGTGTTGGTGAAAGCCTCACATCTCTTTTCCTCCAAATGAATTCCGAATATCTATCTGATATAACATTTATCTCTGATTGTATTTTCATCACTTTGTAAAATGAGTTTATAAACACATTGCATTATTGCCATCGATAATTCAAAGACACTACACACTATTAACAATGTGAATAATTAGTAACCACAGCGCTAAATATTAATGCACACATTTTAATGAGATGCTATAAATGTGTTATTATTCTCAGCAGAGACAGTCATGTCTTGTTCTGTCCCATATAATAACATTCCCGGGCTATAAAGCACTTATGTGCTTCCTATGTATTCTTTGTATTAAATTCTGCGCATTATGTGCCCTTTTCACAAGCTGTGCACCTGTCTGATACTGTCTCTCACATTCTTAAATCTCCACCTTGAGTTTGACCAGTGCACTCGGCTGCGTTGAGCCTGATTCCTATCAGCAACATGATCAGGATGAGACATGCTGGAGGATGAATAGTGAATGAGAGCTGCCGCCAGCCCGGAGTGGAGAGTGACAGGCTTGACAGGGCAGATGGGCGAGGCTGGTGAACAGAGCGGCTCTGGCATACATCACTGTCAGCTGGACGCATTTGTCTCATAATTAATGCTTTTCAATTAGTGGCCAATAAGAGACAGGCCAGAGGTCATCCGGTGGTACTGAGTAGAGGATGAAGACCGGGCAAACTTGAGAACAAATATAGACAAAGGTACCCTTGCGCACACATCCCAACACACACATCCTGTACGCATGCATACGTTGAGTGTGCACACATACACACACAGAGCCAGTCTTACCTATAACTCGGAGCTCTGTGTTGGAGTAGACCTCGCCGTGCTTATTCCCAGCCACACACTGGTACATTCCTGTGTCAGACAGGGTCAGACGACTGATTGACAATGCCCCATTGGCAACCTGTATGCGCTCCTATGAACACAGAGACACATGCCTTTAATATGCCTTATTCCCAGTGCTCATCTACATAAAAACAGCCAGCCAGTGGGCCAGTGAATTATAGTCTGGAAGTGACAGACGTGGCAATAAATCTAGGTTTTCATCACTAATGGAGGGAAAGGCTTGGGTGGATGGAGGCAGGCTAGCAGAAAATGACCCTAATCAATCTGCATGTTTATGAGGGTGAAATAAAACCATGCCCTATTTATATCTGCGACTGCACCACGGGGCCTGTTTCCCCTTCAGCAGGAGGAGGGGATAAGAGGGGGAGGACTATCGTAACATCTGAGGTATAATGCATTGTGAAAATTGCTTTTCTGATAGGTATGCCACATACTGTACATACCAAGTGCTGTTTACATGGTCAAGCTGCACCTCCTCTTCATCTGTTTGGACTATTGTTTTTGCGTTCCCGCAGGAGAAACCTTTCTCGCCACTGAGCCATCAAATTAAGGTATACTTAAGGATGGCTGGGTCCGATGAACAAAAAACCCAGAGATCAGAGCATTGTTGGACACTTAATCCTCAATATGAGTTTATCTTTCTGAACTTGGGCGCTCACTCGATTCCTTCAATACAGTATTAAATCCTTGAGCAGTTTTCATATGTCTCTATACAGCTCCTCCTCGTGCCCTTCGTCTCCTGTGTTTTCCTCGGGCTCACCCATCATTTCATTAGAGCCCATTTCCATAGGGGTGTCTGAGCAGCCTGAACTCGTGGGGGATTAAGGTACTGTCACATGAAAAGAGAGACAGTCCTCACTGAAAGATCACAAACTAATCCTGTGATTGAGCAGGTTGTGCCTGAATTTCCATAACGCTCTGCGGCTCTGGATGTGCAGGGCGAATATCCCTGCTGGCAAGGGAGGCAAATGGTGGCGTATATCAGTCTGTGCATGGAAAGCACTCCCGTTTACGGCTGCTATTAATTAAGCATGACGTTCCTCTCAAATCAGCACTTTTTCATGCAGGGACCTGGGGGGACCATCTGTACGCCTTATGCTGTAGGAAAATGATTGGCAATGTCATTTGCCAACAACACTGGGTTAATTCGTCTGATACAAAGCTGCAGAAACATGCAAAAGAATGGGTGGCATGATGGAATAACTTTTATGGTTTAGAAAGTGAGCTTCTTGGCTGTGATTGCTGTCTGCAGCTATGTTCCTCTGAATTACTAATTACTGGAAGTCTTTGTCAGAATGATGCAAATTTACATTTACACTCCAGCTGTAGAATTTAAACAAGCCACATTTTATGTTATAACAATATCAGTCTGCTACTGTCAGGAAAAGAAAACAATCTTTTCCTTCTTGGTCTTCTTCAATTACATTGATGTACCAGAAACAAAAAGCAACAAATAAACAACATGAAATTGATGTAGCTTTGACAAGTTTAATCTCGTAAACAAAAGGAAAATTGCTCTATAGAGAAATTATTAGTGCTCACCAGGGTAGAACTGTGAAAGAAAGTCTGCTAATTCTACTCGCAGATATTTGCTTCATTTATCGTACATACCTGAGTAAGAAAGAACTACGAGCATGCATGAACTAAGCTCAACAATGACTTTGACATAGCAAGAACAAAAGCTCTGAGCTCAGCCAGAAAAAAGGGAAAAATATATCTTTCCTGTCCTAATAAGGATGTAGTGGGCTGCAATAGATTACCCCTTGCTGAAATGTAAAGTCTAAAGATCCGTAACAGGAATAACCTCAGATCAAGTGCACTACTGTAAGCCGTCTGTGTGGTGGTCCCTCACTCCTCTGAACGGACAAAAATCCTGTTTCACGGTGGAGTTAGCCTTTAATTGCACAGCCACATAATCCTGCAGCCTTTGTCAATAAGGCAAAAGAGTGGAGTCTTTCAGATGAGAACAGTCAAAAGAAAAGACGCATTCCGACAAGCCACCGCTAATTTGATTCTACAAAGCGTCACCTCGGAAAATACCAGTCTCATAATCATCTGTGAGAGCTGCATCTGAAACAGTCATACCAGGCTGTCCAACAACGTGCCAGATACTTGTGGAATTAGTTTGAGGGGTACGAGTGAAACACTAGAAATAGTTGGGCCTCTTAAATATTTTAAATGGCAGACATTGAATAATTGATTGCACATATACTCAGCTATATATATCATGAGCTCTTAGAAATCTGCCATACTGTCAAGTTTCCCAACAGGTAAGAGCCATAACCTATGTTTTGTTATGTTTGATAGCTCTATAAGTTAGAAAACTGTCAGCAGAAATACGTTCCAGTGAACTCTATGGTCAGAAAGGTCTCAATTGATTCACTGCAATAAATAACAACAAATGGCGCATCCTCTCCCCACTGCTCCTTACATCATTGACCTTTCCCTCTTCCACTCATTAAGCCACTGTGGTTAATGGTGGCATTTCAAACAATGTAGCACCTTTGCTGATTAATCCATTCACCCATGCATCTGGAATATATCCATTTATTATGTCCATGCTCAGTGGTAATACAAAAAAATCCACGCAGTCACTGTAACCTTTAATCATACATTCACTGCTTTGAATCCAGGTGGCTGAGTGTGACGAGGTGCTATCACCGGTTTTCTAGGATATCTTTAAAAAACAGTTGTGTTTTCATTTGAATGTGTTCAATTCAGAATGAAATGAGAAAGGGAGTGGGAGTATGGTCACATTAACAAAAGAAAAAGAAATCTCATGATACAGTGGGCACTGGAAATTGCCCGTCACAATGCCCCCGAGAAACTACCTGCTGAGAGAAATATAAATGTGATTTGTTTGACACGTAAAAACAGATGGGTTGTTTGCTCTCTAACAACCAAACAAGAGTGCTGTTACCTTATAATGAGTTTGATAAAAATGTTACACAGATCGTTGATTATTCTTCCCGGATAGCAAGCCAAATCTGTTTTTTTTTTTTTTTTATTATGAGAAAGAGGCTTTGCTGTGTTGCCTTTTGTAATAAAATGACAGACTGGTTTAATTCCAAACAACATGTATAACATTTAAGTACTGATCGATATCCTCTGGTGTGTTTGTCGCCTTCTTGCATAATGAAGCAAATTAACATAATGCCTGTTTACTTATCAGGTGCAAGCTGTGCTCGAGTGTCAAATCAATCTTTTTCCAAACAACCTGGCTAAAGGATCTGATGTGATAATCCACTATGATGATGAAGGCATATTAGATCATATTTTTGCAAATGCAAACAAGAGATCTCAGTTAAAGTTAGATGTACAAGTAAGCTGTTTGGATCCGCAATAGGCTCATCTCTCATCGTTGTACCCGTAATGGGATTTCAGAGAGGGCAGGGAGCTGAAATGGAAGCAGGATATACAGTCTTTATATACAGAATCTTACTTTTTCGTCTTTGGTGGCACAGGATTATTAACTGCAGTTGGTGAGGAGAGATTTAACAGAAGATTAGAGTAGCTCTTACATCACTGCACTTTCCAGACTGGCATGAAATACTTGGCCTTTTTACAGTTTAGTCTCTCAGCAAAGAAAGGCACAGTAGACACAGTCTAATTCCTATGAAATGACTGCTGTTTTGCAGAAGTTAATAACAATGCATTGCTAAGCAGGAGGTGCCATGTTGTAATGAAGAAGACAATAATGCATGGTAATTAGTCAGTAAAGCTTCAACAAACAGCACAATAAAGCTTTGAAAATACAGTACGTGGTTGTTCACATTCTTCATTCACCAGCACAGAATATGCGAGGAGCAGCTGCAGCAAAGCTGCTGCCGCAAGGCTAACTTTGGAAGCAGAGCTTTATGTTCAGTTCTAAAGACACGCTAGCGCTTGGCAGATCTCACCTCTGCAGACTCCAGGTTCTCTCCATTTTTCATCCACCTGTAAGAAGGCTTCGGCTTCCCTGTGGCTTTACACTCCCACACCAACGAGTCATCAATGAGCTTCTGGACATCTTGGGGTTTCTCAATGAGATGAGGAGGGGCTGGAAACATCAGAAATGTGAGAGTGAAATGAGACTGTCGACTTAGAAATTATGATCTAGACAAAGTAACATGGCCGTAAGGGAATGACAAATTAGGCATAATTTCTGCTCAGATCAAAACCTTTCTTTTGACTTCCCAGTTTCAGTTTGATTTAATCACTAAAAATCAATATAAAAGGTGACTGTCTGACTCCTCCTGTCCAGCTGGTAACAATGTCGGTGGTCTAAGTCACATTAAATTATTAATTAATTATTATTAATTAAGTTCTCACAGCAGTTAAACTTAATAAGACATAACAAGAGCTGTGTGTGCTTTCTTTTTACCCTGGGTTTCGCCCGTCAGGCTACATACAGGCTGCACTTCTTTCTGTCAGTTTTTGTGGCTGTATGCAACCTTAGGGGAAGACTGCAGGTACCTCTCAGGGCTGACAAAATTTCATGCCTGTTGTTATGGAAAGGACCTTTACCAAGTTAATTGCAAGACTGTCCAATGTCAGACAGGATCACCTCCAACCCCAGCTCCCCGCCAACCGTTCCAGACAATGGATGGATGGACTGATATAAATGTAGGAAATAGAATGAACTTTTTTGTTGGTTGAAGTCCATGTGTTAGTCCATGTGTCAAAAGACCAATCAGGCTGAGAGCAGCTTTCAGTCTGTGCTGACTTTTAGTGACAGGACTTTGAATCCCACCTTTATTGCTTTTAGCTTAAGGTAAGTTATTGCTGAAGTTCTGCTTTCAAGGTTTATCACACTTTCCACGTGTGCTTCGAGTAGAACAAAAGTGATGAAAATCGGATCCATATACATTAGGGTGGCTACTGGTGCCATAAAAACCCTCCATTCGATACAAAATAAATGATGTTATAATTATACAGGAGAAGAATTGATTCTTGTTGTGTCATGCAAGTAACTCAAGGCAAATGATTAAGGCGACAAAAGGGGGACATTAAACTAGATCTGTAGAGCTCGCTGCATAACGCTCTGTACATCCTGGATTATGTGTAGGTCAAGCTACTATCATCCTATATCACACAAGGCCAGTGGCAGGACAAGAGTAATGGCTGACTGCACTTTTCCATTCCACAGACCTCACCTAATGCCACTCTCAAGGACTGACCTTTGTGGAGGCTTTTCAGTACCAGTACAAATCCTGCTCTAATTGGCTTCTGCTATACAGTATTCGCCTTTGAGTAAAGCAGGATGAGACAAAGAGAAATTCAATGATTTCAAACGTAGCCCTGCAATATTTCTGTGCATTACAACTTCAACATGTATTCGGTGTGTAGGTGGGTGTTCAGAAACACAGAACGAGGACTGATAAAAAGAGGTGGATGTCGAGACCAGAAGGGGGGATTTGTGCGGTCTTGTGTATTTATGTGCTGCGCAGATTCAAGATCAAAATCCAGTGCAGTATCAAAAAAAATATTTGTATTTGTGGCTCCTGTCTCCAAGATCCCTTTGGCTGCCGAGGCTGCGGTACAAGGTTGGCTGAGGTCATTAACATTTAACTTGTGTGGAGGCCGTGCTGTTGCCATCTGTGCAAACTGTAAAGAAGGTTATAATTTCCTTTGACTGAAGGCTGCAGTTTATCCTGCTACAGAAATGAGACAGTTATTGTCAAACTATGTGATGTAACACCTATGCTAAGCTCTTTTATTCTCTCTCTCATGAAGTCTTTGTATTCACATTGATTTATTCTTAAAATCAGCTTCATTGGCAGCCCACACACCTGAACAAGCCAGTGTGGTATGTGGTTTATGAGAGTTTTTGGAAGAGATGGAAAAGATGTTACTCTATGAGACTCTGCAATCACCAGTCACTTAGCTTCACATCCATTCCTGCTGCCGAAGTTCTCCATCAGAGCCTGGCTGAGCCACCACACCCACTGCACCTTTCAGGACTGCACTGTTGGCTTTTTTCTCCTCGCTGTCAGGGTCCCTCACTCTATCCCTCACCCGCTGCGAACGTATTGACTCTCAGTCAACGTTTACCAAATGAAAGCAGGCAGCCCATCTCTGCCCGTGCCGGGCCGAGCGCGCATACAATCAGAACAAATGTCAAGTGGCTAAAGCAGAAGAGAGATGGGAATTTGCCTTATCAGTGAAATCACTATGAGATAATGCAGCGGTAAGTCTTCAGAAACACAAATGTGAATACAACGGGGGAAACTAACCTGTCAGAGCTTTGCATTTACTTTCCCTCTGAGTAATATCAACATCAAGGAGTGAGCAAAGGGCCATTTCTTTTCAAGCTGTTCCTTCAGAGATGGAACTTTAACAAAACAACCTCCCGCCTTTGCCTTGAGTGGTAGTTAAAAACTGCTTTCAGTACAGATTTACAAAGAAAGACTGTGGCTAAATGCACCCAAACCAAAGAGAACTAATTAATTTAAATTCACCTCCAGCTCAAAACCAAAACTGTGATTCTAAAGCCTCAATGCAGTTCATGAATTCTCATTTCAATTAGTTCATGAAGACTAAATGAAGAAATGGAAAAATTAAATATTCTAAAAAACACTATTGTAATGTTGAAAGACATTATTCCTTCTGTATTAGTGGAGTTAAGACAGACAGCGTTTTTGTATCTCGGTACGCTAACACTGACATTATAAGTGTGAGAACGTTTTAACAATGACCATAATGCCACCATAAAGGAACACCTTCATTTCTTCCTGTCGAACACAAAGCCCAGCTCTCTTTCCTCTGTAGCTTGCTTGGATGTCCACAAGATACCCTTATTGATTCCCCCATTGGCTTACACTGCTGATGAATGTCTCAAAGGCTTAATTCAAAGGGAGTTCAAAATAAGATTACTGATTTTTATCACCTGCCTGCAGACAGCAGGGGAGAGAGAGAGAGAGAGAGAGAGAGAGAGAGAGAGGGAGAGTGACAAAACACATCAAAAATGAGAGAGCCACAGCTCAAAAGGACAAATGAAGCCTCGGTGGATCACAGCGTGCTCCTGGACTGTTATAGTGAATGACGCTAAGAGCTTCCAGGGCTGTTGTAAATAATGGCAAATTGTTTAATGCCCCAAATGAGCTCTTTTTGACAGCTGACACAGCATGACTTGAAGGGAAGAAAATCAGAAGGAAGAAAACAGAGAGTTGTCGAGGTGAGAGGAAAATCCATAGATTGTTCAAAGAGCAAGTTAAGTGCCTGGCAAAGCTGAACAGAGGAGTCCTGGTGAAAGACTAATGAAAATAGCAGTGGAATGGGATCGTTTTAGCCATTCATTCATGACCATGTCATTCATGATAATGATTACCGAGATCGGTAAATAGCTATAGTATACAGCTGATCTGAACTTGCAAGGGTTTTATACCTTTGATCATTTACACGGTGGACAGACACACTGGATTCATAATATTAGCCTCCTCCACTAAATGATTTCCTTTCTCTCCAAATTTCAGTCAAGTGTTGGTCAGTCACAGAATGATTAATCTTATACTCCATTATTAATGCTACTAAATTCAACTCAGAGCAAATCAATTCTGGCTTCAGACACTGTCCAAATTCTGAAGTGTTTACAGTGTATACCATGTACTAATCCTTATGTTTGCAGTAGTGTATAATTAGTATTCAAGAAATTAACAAAACCAACTGAAAAGATACTTCTGGGTTTTTTTTTCTGGTTTCTCATATTATAAGATCAGAAAGCATATTAGAAGGCACAGAGCTGGATGTGTTATGTTATTTGAAACCATTGCAATACATGATTTTTGTAAATGGAGTCAGCCACGTGAGTGAGGACAAGAATCCGCTGAGGTGTGGACAGTGTAATCTTAGTGAGGTTGTAATAAATGTTGAATTGCAAAAATATTAAACCAGTACAGTGTTGTGCTCTTTACCAAAATGCTGATAATTAACTGGTATATTTAACTATAGAAATGTCTGACTGTCTACAGATATCAGCATGTTCGCCAGTGTTGGATTTAAAGTGATGTCAAAACTTCAAATATTTAGCTTTAAATTAAGATGTTTATTTAAAGATATGGCTGCATCTAATAGATGAAATATCCAATTTAGAAAGGAAATAATTGCTGTCAAATGATGATTAGGGTTTTCAAAAATGTGTATTATCTGTCATTCTGTAAGAGCAGTTTATGTTTCTGACGCTGGGATGAAGTGACAGTCGTCATCGTGACTTCTGAACACAGTAGGTGTGACTCTGTGACAATGGGCGAATCCACTAACCCCCTTCCAGTGGATCCAGATGCTGCTGTGCAGATTATGTCCCTGACATATGTGCCACTGGTCTATGTATAGTACATTTAACGGCTTTGATCTCCAGTCAAGTTGGATGTCAATCATGATGCCATCTGGTGGAACCCAATACAAGGCTCACCAACAAGGTCGTATCCAAGGGCTCAGGCTCATCCGCATCACTCCTTTAATCTGGATCAAAATATTAGAGGCATCATGGCTGACAGCCTTTAATCATTTTGATGTGCCATTAAAACGAGCCTCCCTCCTCATGTGCGCCACACGAGCCTCTGCTGATCGCCGCTGACTGCTTCATAAGACCAGTTGTGTCTGCCTGTGCTTCCTCTGTCTCTGAGCAGGGCTGACAGATGTGGTGCACGCTGCTCAAATATTCATGCAAGTCAGGATCACCTACCATAGAAAGAGAGCTTCCCCTTCACTGTGTTCATTCCCCTGGAGTTTTCGGCCACACACTCGTACATGCCGGCGTCCTCCTGCTGGAAATATGGGATTTCCAAGACACCGCTGGCTTTCCTCATGTCCACTTTCCTGGGGAAGGGTGCACTGTCCACTCTCCTCCAGTTTATGGATGGTACTGGGCTGTAAGACGAGACACAGCTTTCAGTTTCTTTTTTCAAAGACTTATTGTTCATGTGTGAAGTGCAGATTCTGATATATTGAAAGGTTATTTAAGGCTTCACGCCAAGTAGAAAAGAATTGTTTTTCTCCATTTTTGTAAAGTGAAAATCAATCTTGTGCTATAGAAACTCAAAAATGTGAGTTATTCATAATTGTTTGAAAGACAAAGAATTCAAATACTGATACCTTGCACTAATGATACGGAAATTGGGTGGTGAGAAATGCAGACACCTAATTACCAATAGACAAACATTCATTTGAAAAGCTTACAAATGCCTAAACTTTTCCATTATCTGCACAGATACAGCCTTATATTAACTCACAGTTCCTTAAATATTTGGAATTAACATCTCAGATCCCCTTAAATTGCAAGATTAGGGACAGGGTGCTTAAATTATGTTATTTAAATCCTTCATTTTTAATGCAAGAGCGTCTGAGGAGTACAACATTTAGGGCTTTACTTTGATCTTTTAAGGATCAAATTCAGCTATCTTACATTATAAACTGACCTATTCTATGGCCACTCTGCCATAATAAGAAGATTAAGGGACTTGTAGGGTGCACAAGTAAAGGGCTTTGTTCCCTGGTGAATGTAAAAATGCAAAAATGACTCCACAGAACTCTCTTCTGGCATCTTGCCTTGACCTGTTCTCCGGGCTTCAGTACATTGTGTAACAAAACCTGATTTTTGAACTGAAGATTTTTACACCACCACATGTGCCCTCTCATTTCTTAGATGCACAGTCTAGCTCAAAACACGCGAGGATTGCAGCAAAGTGGTGAAAAAAAATATATCCCAGCACTCTTCTGGTAATAATTTTCTTTTATGTGCTAGTGAGCATGCTGAGCCTGACTAAGAGTGGGCTTACTTTCCCAGAGCGAAACATTCCAGCTTTACAGTGGATCCTTTGGCAACTTGAACAACCTCTGGAAACTGAACTTCGATCTTTGGCTCATATTCACCCATCACACCTGAAAGAGAAATGCAAATGAGCATCAGTGTTAGTGCAAAGCTAAACAACTGTGGCAAAAATAAAGGGCCAAGTTGCGAGCCCTCTTCTTCTGCTGTTGCTACACAGTTACTGAAAAACCTTTTTCAAGCAAAGCCCTCTTTTCACTCTGAGCTGAAATGTTTTTCGACTTCCAACGTTGTGCAATGTGAGCAGCAGAAACGCGCTCTGCTCTCAGCAGTCACACAACGCTCTTCCATTGAAAAGAATGAGAAAAAAGCTAAACACAGCTTTCCAGTGGACATGCAACACACTGATGTCGAATGGAAAAAACAACTTTGAGAATTCATAGATGGTTTGAGCTTTTACATCCAGATGAGTTTCATCTCGTTGTAGTGCTAACAGCTATGAACCAGAAAATGGGCCCATAAAATCCCCCTGAGTACCGCTACTGTGTCTACAAAGCATCCCATTCACTGTCGCTGAAGCAGCTCCGGTGGATTATAATATTGCTGCTGTGCATGTTAAAAATCTCTGGATAAAGGAGCAGACGGGAATGTGGGCTCTGTGGTGTTCTAGCTTTGGGACAGACTTATTCATAAATCAAGGCTGGAGTGTCCAACACTGTTGGAAAAGTGCATGTGTTTTTTCTCTTCCCCTTAAACGACACTAAGGTAAATTATTTTAATGAATTTATAACTGGGTGCACTTTAAATTCTCCTTGCTGTGGCAATTCAGGGTGCACAACACGGTATTTTAAGCCCCTCTCATCAACCAGTGCAACAATGGGTTTTCCCCATTGCTGTAATTCAGGGCTGTGTTGCACAAATAGGTCTCGAGATGGAGGAAACAGGCCAATTTCATCTCGTTGATTTGGTGAGGCATGTGTTATCAGGATGGCTCCCTGAGTGACTGTGAAAGCTAATTCAGATCCTTATCACAACTGTCTCATACTGGAACGTAACCACAGCACTATCACCCATTTTAAGCCGACAGGTGGAAGTGGACGGGTAATTGTCTCATACCATAACCTTTTGTAGGGGACACCTGTTCAATGTGCACGCCTGCAGCCCCCTATCTGAGCCCCTGTGACTGTGAGGCAGGGCTGATCTTTTGCTACTAGACCCGCTGCATCAGTGATATAAAGGTGTAATGAAAAAAGAAAGGAAGAAAACAGGGAGGGAAAGTGCTCGGAATTGCTTGAAAAAACAGCCGCTCAGATGGTACGAGCTATTTGCAATTCTGTCTTCCATTCAACAAATAGAGAAGTAAGAAATTTCAGAATACATTCACGGAGTGCTCCCATACGGTCATTTATTCTTAACTTAAATGATACACCGGATAATTCAGAAAAACATTCTTTTAACCTCCCATATTTATTTATTATAAGCTATATAAAAACAATTAATGAGAATCTACAATGTAGCTGTAAGATTTGTATTTGAGTTGGTGTTTTGTAAACAAATATAACTCTAAAACTGTGAAATATTGATAAGTCCATAAAATAGCATTGCTGCAGTTACAGTCCAACCCATACATTGGCTAAAAGTGACAAGCTAATATTAGCCAATATGTCAGTCAGTATTAGTCACAGATATACTGTTATTGGCATATATGTTGACCCAAAAGTGACGAGAAACTGCAAGTTGTTTCGCATTTATTAAATGTTCATATACTGCTTATAAATGCTAAATTGGAAGAGTAAAATAGAGTGGACCCAACAAAATGTTTTTTTTTGGGGTGGGGTGGGGTGGGGGTCAGCTGGAATTAACTGAAAGGCAAAAATCCACATAAATGTCATAAAAGACATTTCTTGGGAAAATAACATTTAGCCTCACATTTCTTTTACTGCATTACATTAGATATGGTAAGAAGCAGGCTTCTGGGACGGAAGCCTACAATTAGATTACTTGCTGACAATGACCTTTTCCTGTGGAGTGCCTTGAAAAGGCCAGCCTAAAGCATCAGATCCACATGTTAAAGCACATGCTGAAATTAGCGAAGAAAGAGGTAATTAACCTTTGCATTTCATTTGTATTCCTTAAAACCACTTGTCCTACATTCAGGTACCAACGAAGCAAGTTTGGCTTGTTTATCATGCATTTTTCAGTGCTACTGAAAGCATTATGAAAGGCAGAAGGAAACCGTCATCCAGACAGGAAAGTGACACGAAGACATTTATGATTGCACAAAATGTAAAATATATAATGCACTCCGACTAACTTTCCCCATCTGCCTTTGTGGAGCACAATATTGCACATGGTACTGAATGTTCACTTGCATTATTTTGCTTATAGAGCAGCTACTTAAAAAAATATAATGTACTGTATGTTCATAAGCATAATATAATACTCGGGCTCACCATCACTGCGGAGCACTAGCGGAGTGGGTGGACCCTGGACTCGGGTCTTGGTGACGGTGTTGGTCACCACACAGGTGTAGTTGCCAACATCTGAGGGCTCCACTTTAGCGATGTACAGATTTCCTGTCTCCTGTGAGATGAAGCGGCGAGTATCTTGCTTCACAAATGTTGGGTACTCATTAAAGATCCAGGAAAATATGAGATCTGTGGATAAAGAAGAATTCTCACTTTAAATGAGGAAACACTTTTTTTTTTGGAGGAGGAGGTCATGAAACACAGGGGAGGACAGGGACATACTTTGATTGCGGTGGTGTGTGATCAGCTTCAGACCTCCTGAAGGTGACAAAGTTGTATCATGCTGAGGTGAAAATTGATGACTGTACCTGTGAGAGGTTACCAACCAATGTAAACGATCTGGACTCACTGCAAATGACCATTTTTCATGTGGATGAGTTCTGCATACTCAACTAGGGACTGTGGACACAGTGGGGTATGTGTTGTCATGACTAATTACAGTTCTCCACTCAGCCAACTGGAATCAGGAACAGAGATAGTTTCTAACAAAGACCACCACAACAAAAGGCACGGTACACTAGTTCAAGCCAACGTATAAAAAAGGCAGTTCTTCTAAATTTGACGTGTTTATGTATTTTTTTAATCAAGTTCTGCATCTATTCTGTCTCAGTTCTACAAGACAGTAATAGTAGGGTAGTCAAGAAGGAATAATGCAGTCCTAATAGCAACTCAGTAGACGCATCACTTTACTTCAGGCATCTACACAATAATAAAATAATCATTAGTTATTAGTTATGTGCCATTTAGCAGCTAATCAGTTAATCAGGAATAAAAATGAGAATCATAGAATTGGCTAATAGTCAGACTCACAGATACTTTATTAAGCAACTTCTCATCACATGCTTGCTCATTCCTGAAGCCAGACAGGCAGCCTTTGTTAACTACGCCCCAAACTCTCCTGAAGTCTTTTCTTTTTGCCTAACTGCTGATTTATTTTGTCTTATCCAGTTGATTTAATTTAATTTAATATTTATTTCCCCCGTGTTTTCATTGTTTTTATCATAGGTGCTATTATTATTCGCTTTTGTGTTATTGCACTGTTGTGTTGCACTATTATTATTATTATGTTAATCTGCTAGTTCTCAACTAAGTCAACTGCTGTCAAATGATTTGTTCTTTATTAGTTCCTTGAATTTAACCAAACTGCAAAATATTCAATAATCACTGCATGTTACGAGAGTGCATGAGGACCTGACACTCAGATAACATGTGATCTATGAAAGGGATGGGACACACTTAAATCCTTCATTTTTATCCCTGGTTGATGCAGAATTGCTTATTTGACATAATGAATCACATCACAGTAGTGATTCTACATTTCATAATCCAAAACAGGCTCATTTTTCTTTCTTTCAATCCCTCCAAAAAATGACAGGAGTTGAGAGACATGCTGCTATTACAATCACCGTTACGATGCAAAATGAGTGCCAGCATTTTCTAAAACGACGTCTCAACCGCCTCAGAGAAACAAGCCCAAAGTGTGATCGCTAACAGGAAGTGGAGCATCATGTTGGCAAGTACCTGTCAGACTGCTAAAATCAATAAACAGTGTTGGAGTTTAAATGTCAGCCTTTCCCCAATGTCACGTAATTGTGTTGGAGTATTTCAAACTGAGCAAAACACCGATTTTGACGTCTTGAGTTGCACCAAAGAGATTCTTTCTTTCTTTCTTTTTCTTTCTTTCTTTCTTTCTTTCTTGTGCATTCACAATTAAAAATCACCACTGTGCGTCCACTGTATTTAGCTATGCTCACACGTGGTCCCTACATTTACTGACATCAATTCTTCTACACAACCTTATGACTGAGCTCTGAGAAGGTGTGAATCAAAAGCAAACTCAGCCCATTTTAGTGCTGGGCAGACAGATCGAGGCAGAAGACGCAGTTATCTGGTTCATTAGACTTATATTTTAGCATCATAGATGCTTTTAAGACAGAACAAATTCTAAAATTAATTTGCCAATTACGGAGGATTTTATAAATGAATAATAATAATGTAATTACTATGTAATAATAACTAATGATTGCCTGTTACAGTAGATGAAATTAAGTAATTATGGGACTCCATTAACCTGATCAATAATCCAATGTAGTGTGAACCACTGTTTGGACTGCAACAGCAGAAAACAGGGGTCTAATGAATAAAAAATGCTTTCAAACTCGCCTTAAATGAGAACATCGCTGTTAACAGCACCATAATTCAACCACAGGCATCATCTGTACCATGATTTCACAGAGATACCAGAAATGACTGCACAGCAGATACGGCATCTGAGAATTGAAATCTAACCTCATTTTACAACCTGCTGTCCTGCAATCTCTAGAAAACTCTACTTCATGTGCCACACGTATGTGAGGTGAGAGAAATACTGCATGTTTGTCGCATAACATTTTTAATAATTCATGGCTCCATGTATCTTTCAGTAGCTGCGTTGAATGAATTGGAGACAGTATATCAGTAACAGTCCTCTTTGGCTCACGCTCGTTCATTCATATGAGAACGACTCCTTGTTGAGTTCTTCACTTTATTGATGTCAACTCATCATCTGAATGTTGTGACGTAATGTGCAACAGCCAGTTTAACTGACAGCCACGTGCTATTTTCCTGCTGAGCTTAATCAAACCCTACCACTTGTTAGCGGACTAGCAATTAAACAAAACAGTCTTGGAGGAACCCTCCACTTCACCTCCCTGTGCTGCTTGGCCATTTATCACAGCACGATCCCGTACTCCTGCTGGCTGAAAGGAGCAGGTACTGTATGGGAAGCGACGGAGGCAGCTGATCAGCATCGTTTGGGGCTTGGGCTTCGGGGGTTGGCTGCTGTGCGTGTGGAGCTGAACACAGAGTGATGGCACAGCAAGACGTCCATGGGGACAGGCGACACTTCAAGGCAGGATAAGGCATGTTGTTTGTGTTTGTTTCCTCTCCAGTGCTTTTGGACTATAGCTGCACCTGCTCTCGTTCTATGTTTAAAACCCATATGACTACATGGCACAACATGAGCTGCAGAATGCCGCAGAGAGCAAAAACATAATGAGATATCTCACACAGCTGGCCGAACAGTCTTCACAAAATCATCCAGGGCATTGGTTTTATGGGTTACACAATGCTCCCTGGTATAAAAACAGGACATCTCCAAGACAAAATGTGGAAGAAAACCAGCTGCCCTGGGAGACAGCATTACAAGCACTGCCATGGTAACAGCAAATCAGCCTTGTATTATGACAACAGCAGCACATGAGCTCAAATTAACAGTTGAAGTTGTTTAAGATTGAAGTGTGGGGGAAAAAAAAAAAAAAAGAAGAGACGTTGCAAAGGTCTCTTCAAATCAGAACACATACAATGATCTTGATTTGTAAAACACAGTTCTACTGGAGTCTATGTCTTCTTCTGTTCGGTCCAAAAAATTGCTGTTTTTCCAAAACATGATCCGATGGAGAAAGGCTTTTAAGAGTCCCTGAAGTGTTCTTTGTGGCTTCCCTCTAGGTTAAAGATCACTTTGCATAAGTCACAATGAATAAAGCTGCTTCACTCACAAAAGGAGACCTAAGAGCAGCTTCAAAGGACAGGCCTCTCTGAATATTCAAAGACTGAACAAGACATGCAAGTCAAACATGCCCATCTCCTTACACAGTTAAGATCACGCCCAGACTGATTTGTGATCGTGTAAGGATGGAGCATGACGACAAAAATAGTGGGCAGTCATCCCAAAGTAGGTCTGTCGTCCTTTATGACAGCGCACAGAGGAGAAGACTCTATCAGGTTCCGACACCTGTGAGTGGATGTAAATACAGTTATACTATATTATGCTGTTCAAATAACTTCATACATTCATTCAAAATTCACTCTCATTATATACATAATGTAATAACAATAGATACAATGTAACTCTTATTATGGGAACTTTGAATAACTCCATATTTCTTAATTTCGGTGTACTATCTACTTTAGCCATATGTTTACTTATCTGTTGAAAGGTGATTACCCTGAGTACTCTTTCAAAACCCTTTTCTGTCCATTCATTGGCGAGTATTGTGAGCATGTTTCCTTTTTTTTTTTTTTTTGCAATATAACTGTATTTATATAATCACATCGAGACAAAACCAGCTGGAGATGTGGGGCTTCGACACAGTATCTCATTGAAGACTGGATACATACAGAAATGAAGGTCCTTACAAACCATTTTAGCAGGAACAAACAACTTCATCTTCATCTCTCTTGGCCTTTTCTACCATTATTTCACAATCCTCCCACTACATGTTATTCCTGTCCTTCATTTGTGGGGATACAAGGGTACAATGTGTCCTGGGTCACTTGAAGTCCTCGCTATCTTCTGTAAATGTAAAACTGAGTGAGCTGCTACTACCATCACCAGATGTGGCCTGCAACTCATTATGTTTTGGCATGTTGAATTCCCGATGCCCGTAACAGTGTGTTAAGGTTCGCACTAACAGTCTGACAGAACCACATGCTTGTTAACAGTTACACAACCATTTGGCCACATTATAATGTGATTAGTGTAGGTAATAGCGTTAATAGAGTAAAGGATATTAAATGAGTGAATAGGGTAGAATAAAATACTACAGGGTTGGCAAACTGTTCAACCATCACTCTCAGGAAGGACTGGACCTCTTCCACTGGTGAGAAACATTAGATGCACGCATCGTCTGACTTCATTAATTTTGGGGCCGAATGGGAATGTGACAGGCTGGATGTGAGCTGGGTCCAGATAGACTTGCTGTTTGGTCCGGATGTGGGCCGAGGGCTGGATTTTGAGAAGCCCTGCTCTCTCTGTCTCGGCTGGTCCACAGATCAAATCACACACAGAAGTGGAAAGTACAATCCTGAAGTACTTGTACTGGCATGGACAAAGCAGGAATTTGGTATTGATTTGGGAGAGAGATTGAAAAAAGACTGGTCAAAACTGATGTTCGAAAGGCACAGATGGCCTGACGTTTAGCTTCAAAAATATGGATCCGTCTCATAGAATGCTAGATAGATATACATTTCCAATAACTAAGCTTAGATAGTATTTTATGATAGACCGTCCCTGCATGGTAAATACCCATGTCTTTCAAAACTCCATATCCACAGTTTGTAACACAGGCTTTCTGTTCAAAACTTGTAGTCTCCAAACCTAAACCAAGTGAACCCTGATGACATCATCTGAGTTATGTATTCAGACCACGGACAACATTACACCACTGTTTTCACAGGCCGAGTAGTGCTCTCCATGATGACTAATTGCCCCTTCAACTTCAGCATGTGCCTTTTCTTACACGTAATTATCAATTACCATTACTTCACTGTTGCCATAAATAATAATAAAAATAATAATAATAAAAAAAAATCATGGTTTCATCCAATAAAGGCAGCCATTAGAGGATGTGTACAGGATGGATGCTAAGTTCAAAGCGACTCTCTACATTTCAGTCTAATTTGCCATCAAGGTTTCTCCGGCTTTGTAAATATAGCAGTTGATTTAAGGTAGATAAACAAAATGCAACAGATAACAACTAATCAAACTCAACGTAAAATGGAAGAACTGTAGTAAATGACTGCGACTGCTGTGTTTGGCAGGCCTCATGTATCTGTTACAGTCAGTGACGTCAGCCAACAGTTGAAAAATCAGCCGTGTTTTTCTCTGTAATGTGATTAATTCCTACACAATACAGGCCCTGGCCTGCTTCTCTTCCTCCTGCTGCAGCCCAGGAGGAAAGCCAGCCACTGACACTGTCCCGAGGGGGATCTGTCCCTACTGCTTAAAGCAATACATATTCTTTTGGACATGGACAATATTTATGACACGGATGAACAAAAACAAAAAAATAATTTTGCCAGCAAACACAGCAGCCAAGAGGCAATACAAAGGGATGTCTGCAGTTTTACTGCTATCAGGATCAGGATGCTGTGCCATCATAATATATTATCAGCATCAGCTGCCTCATCATTTGATATTAATAATCCATGTAAGAGCACACTGTGACAACAATATGCATTTTTAATAACCCAATTACAAAGCAGTGGGATGTGGGCATGCAGCAAAATGCACAAATTCACAACAAAACGGTGCACATTCGTCCTTTCCCAGGCTGAATAATTCTCTGATTACAGGCGTCAGTAGCATGTTATTAAATTCATGAGCAGGAGGGGTTACCGGGTAGTGTCAAACAGGGTAAAACGCGCTGATTTGGTACAACATGAGCTACCTTTTTGAAAATATTTCCGGAGCCACAGAGAGAAGCACTCATAAACAAACGTGGTCACAGACTCCACATGAGGAAAGTCCCAGAGTCAACACACTCACAATTTGGTCCTATTACAGTACACACATTCACGGATTTACGAGAGCATCGTTGAAAGGCTGCCTCGTTGCACAGAAACAAAGAGAAGAAAAAAATGTCCTCACTTAAACTACTGTCATCCCACATTGTGTTACTGACTGCAGTACTCCCATATCTGCTCCAGGCTCCAAGAATTCTCTGCTCACTGTTTCCTTTACAGGACTGGACAGGATGCACATGCTCTGTGTTCTCAAAGCCTCGGGTGGGAGCACAAACAGGGACAACACACAGGCACTAAAAAAAAAAACACTAGTGGAGATGGACAAAAGTGATTTCAGTCTTGAGAGCCTCTTAAAGGTCTCTCCCCATTAGAAAATAGAGGTCAGCAGCATTAGGCCCACGACTATACACAGTAATTGTGTAGTACAAAGAGCGCGGCTGGGTCACACTGGCAGCCCATTAATGCGCTTGGCTTTGAAAAAGACAGAAAGTGACAGCCTCTCAGCTCCTCTTGCTGCGTCTGATCCGCAGTGACAGACAGGAGGAGAACTGGACTGCACATTTGGGAGAAACACACATTTCTGAGGCGGTTTGGTTTAAAAAAGATGACTTGTGCTGCAACCAGGTTGAGTTAATCCATTCTCCCTCCTCCGACTCTGCAGATAGTAATTACCAGTTATTTGTAGCATGCTCTGACACTGGCCTGTCAGATGGAGAGTGCGTGTATGGATGCAGCATGGAGGCAGCACCCCGCTCTGCCTTTGTGTTCAGATCTGGGCTGGCAGGGTGTGTCACGGCTGATCTGCACTCAGGCTCTTCTGCTTGTCTTTCCGCTGCTGACTGGAAGAGCAGGTAGGCGCTCTAATGACGCCGGCCACATTCAAACATGCACAGAGGAAACCAATAACTGTTCCTGCTAAGTTCATCTCCCGCTACTCTCACTGATAGGTGTTTGTTGAAGTTAGCACTGCTACTATTTTTAGATTCAAGTCGCTGATATCTTATCACTGTGCAAATATTCAATACCCTTACAGCTAAGTGCTGTGGTCAGACTGACCACAGCACTCTGTTTTGATTCTGTTTTGATAATTGTGTGTAGAATTTAAGAAAATCTGACTTTGTTGCCCCCCAAAAAGGCCCAAAGCCTTGTGGAATGGTTGATAAAGGCACACAGATCACACCAATTTATTAATTAATTTATTTTTGCCTAGGGCGTCTCATCCTTTAAAACAAAACTTAGGAAAAAATGTATGAATGAACTGACGTGTTATTTCTAAGTCAGGACAAACCTTGACCTTGTAATAGATTATTTCCTTTTTTAACAAAAAAACAAACAAACAAACAAAAAAATCCATGTCTCAAGGTACAATATTGAATTCTCACATTACCATATTTTAAAAGTGGTGGCCGACTCAGCAAGAGCAATCTGAGGTTCAACGTCCTGACTGAGGACAAGAGAAAGAGGCAGAGCTTTCACCACCAACCCCTGGATTGCTGACTGAACCTGCGTCATACCACTGTACACTCACAGAGGGGAGCAGGTCAATGATGCATGCTGGGAGAGTTCCCTCCCTGCCTACCTCAGGATGCTACAATATAAACCCATGCAAACCATTATTGTAGGTTGACCAAGGTTGAATAAGAACGTTTAGTGTTTGTCCTCTACCACCAAATTCATTGAATCCAGTTCAGAAGGAGCTTTAACCATGAAGACTTTCTAATCACTGGTCATTAGACAGATTTGGTTGCGGTGCAGGTTAATATGTTGAATTAGGTCATATTTGTACTCTTAACAGAACTGTCTGTTTAGGTGGTTGGTGGAAGCGTAGTGGGGATTAAAAAATCCTCTTGGAAATTCCATGTATCCTCTTGCAGGGGTCACCGATTTGCTTTTCTTGTCCACTGCTGAATGAATAAAGGATGACACATACAGGTGCGTAGGTGCCTGTGTCTGTGTGAGTGCCAGGGTCTAGCACAGACGGTGTGGCACACATGCTCTATGTTTTGTTCAGTATGAGACAACTGAAGGTGCGACTGACCTGGTTTGATTATTCTTGCACTTCTGTTCTTAACTATACTTCTTGGGCTTTGTTATCCTCACACTGACATTTCTCTCAAATCTATGATTCGTATTATCGTACGTGTGGTAGGGAGTGTGTGTGTGTGTGTGCTGCAAATGCTGAAATAATGAAACGTTATTTTGAAAAAGAAAAAAAAACATCAGGATACAGTATATGTGATCAAATCTAAATTACATGGTATATCAATGATCATCAAATGTGCTCCAAAGAAACAAGTTCATTACAGTGTGTCTATGTGCCTATCATTGGTACTTTCAATGTCCAGTTCCTACTGTAGCTCACTTTAAAACAAGACACAACAGAGACATGTGCCTCTGAGAAATCTACATGTTATGACTAGAACTCCTGCTCTCTGGAGAAGAGGAAAGAGATTGCAACATACTATCTGATGCAGCTGCAGCACAGCGTCTGGCTTGCATCATTCTTTCAACAGGTAAAACTGAGCACACTGGGATGTATGGGACAACACGAATCCTCCATGGTCGTGCACTCCTGAGACAGCAGGTTGCAGTGATACACCTACTGTTCTGCTGCAGGTCAAACAATAAGCTCATTTTAATAGGAGGATAAATTGCTTGTAAAAAATCTCAAAACCTCCTTAGCACCATTTTAGCATTGGTCTCCTATAATATTGTCAGCCTCATGATAGATAGTAAAATCTAAGTCGATGCAGCAGATCCACACTTTTCACAAAACTTTGATGCTATTTTTGTGCTACCTGGTCATTTCTGACACATGTCAATGAAATGCTGACAAACTAAACTATAGCTGCTTCAGCTGATCGTCCAAAAATAGTTTTGTATCATTGTGAAGAGACTCTCTGTGGGTTTGGGGCTGTTGTCTGGATGAAACAAGACATCTGACACAATGTTACCTTGTGTTCTGGGAAACTGTGATGACTATTTTTTGCCATTTTTTACATTTTGTAGGCTAAACAAAGCAGATCTTGAACCCCAGGTACCAGGTATGCACAACAGCAGAGTATTGGATATGACTGTTTGATCACAATTCATCAGTTATGTAGTAGGAAAACAAACATTTTGCCCCGAAAAGGCTTAATACCATTGAAGTTCACACAGTCTGAGAGGAGCAAGCGATCCCAGTAACTGCGCCGAACTCAGCAGCAGTGGATGCAGTAATATAGCTGTAATGGCTAGCCAGCTATGAGGTGTTATGGATTCAACTTGAAACTCTGGTCCAGTGCTCTGCTAAGCAAGCTAGGTGCTGTGGACGGAGCTGTCATGTTTTCGACAATTGTTATTTTCCCCTTGCACAGCAGGTGACAGCGCATTTCTTTTGGGATGAAATCCCCACAGGCACAGAGGGATTTGTGTTTATGTAGCAGCACCGGGGAGCCTGAGGACATGACGTGTGACTGCAGCCCAGCAGAGAGGATGGAGGTGCTCACACACAACCGTAAAGGAAAGGAAACAGGAATGTAGTTCAGCACAAACGTGGAATCAGGTGAAGATGTATACATGTGAACAGCATCCTTTGCTTCTCCCTCTCTTTTTGGCTCTCCTACCTCACACACACACACACTTCAGATGCAACAATAACAACAGCTATGTGTACTGTAAACTTCAAGAGCTTAGAGGGAGATTGGGGAAGCATGTCACTCACACACGTCTGCTGGGAAAAGTGTGTGCTCTACACTCAGACTTCTCTGTGACCTTTTCATACGTGATTAGAAACTCCAATCAACTGAGAGTGTCACTGCCTGAAAATACACTATATCCCATTTCATGCTGCTGTCATGCTGTTGGCTGCTTGTCACTGAAGTTTCTCTTCACTGTAAGGTAACTGAGCCACATTATGTCAAAACTGTACGGGTTTGCAGAAAAGGCTCAGCATGGATGGTGTGACAGTAACATGTGATATTATTTCAGAGAGCTGAAGTCCCCAGACAGACGAAGAGGGGGGACTATGACTGAATGTGGGATTGTGAAAGGAGATTACTCATGGAGATTGTGAAATGTGTCATCAGCTAATCAGATTAAGATCAGAATAATCCCAGATGAAAAAAAAAAGAGAAATTACTCAATATGAGTCATGTACAGTATCATCAACAGATACCAATGGGGAAAACATGTCCTCCGTCACAATGTATGGAGAAGCTGTGATGTTACTTTCATCTCACAGTGACTTCAAAAGATTCCCTTAAATTGTGCATTTGGCTATTAAAGTCACAATTTGCAGGGTATTCAAGTGATTTCAGTCATTTAAATACTGTTCCTCGGCGACTGACAACAAAAATGAATGTTGCCTTGTTCCCTTTTTTTTTTTAGAAATGATAATTGATTTTGTGTTTTACTTTTAATTTCCACATTGTATTTAGGGATTAGAAAAGAACAGATACAAAATACATCTCAGAATTTCCAACGCTGTGAACGTCACATCTGTGGGTTCAGATTGACTCATGAATTTAATAAATTCAAGCCCATTTGAAGGCACCAACAGTACCCATATGGGGATAACCACTGCTACTAAATACGGCTCTTTAATTATCCAGACTAACACCCTTTTCAATAGGAGTTTACACGATCATTCTGATCATTTAACAGCCTCAATATTGCAACAAATGCCAGATTGGAGGAAAAAAGGATGGTGGCACAGCCATCATCACAAAATATTTGGCTCTAGAAGCTTGTTGATTGAGGGACCTACTCGCATGGCTAGTTGGTGAACTATTGTAGCTGGTGAGCTAACTGCAAACACACTAGCCAAGTGGGAACATGGTAGCACTTGTCAGTAACAATACCTCTCCACGTAGCAAGAATAGAATGAGCCAGGAAGTTCACGCACACATTCCACAGGTGAACAGGCTCAATGGTAACAGATGATTGTATCATGATTGGTTATGAAAGGAGCATCCTGGAAAGGCTCAGTCGTTCACAACCAATAATGGAGTGACATTCATCAACACTTTGTAAACACATGATTGTATAAAGGAGATTAATACACGGGCTCAGGAACACTTTTGCAAAACTGTTGTTAGTGAACACAAAATGATTGCATTCTGATTTATCTACGTTTTACACAGCGTCCCAACTTCTTTGGGGTCAGGGTTAAATTTGTACAATCAACTTATGTCTCATAACTGTGTGCATTCGCTGTCTGTTTTGCATCTGCAGGTAAGTAATAACAGATGCTACAGCCCAGCTAATAAGCTTTAATAGCTTTGGACTCTCTTCCTTCAAAGGTGTCACTGAATCGTTTAATGTGTATGAAAATGTTGTCGGTCATATGCTATGGCCTTCACAGTCACCAGATCTCAACCCATTTCAACACCTGGGTAATTTTGGAGCTACATGTTAGACAGTACCACCATCAACTAAGCGGTGAAGAAAGGAATATCTTTTCAAAAAATGCTGTTCACTCCTCCAACAGAGTTCCACACGCTTGAGGAAATCCATGACAAAGAGCTCTGTGCCTGTCACGCCTGAAAGACCAGCGGTGGTACGTGCAGTCCTGGCTGTGATGATTTATCATGAACCTCATCACAGTTGAATATGAGCTTTATTTATCAACCTTCAGACAAACAAACATTTACCTGTACTGCTGACGGACTCATCTTAAAGGTGTAATGAGTAAGAATTGGCCACCTGTTGAAGGTCATTCCAAACACATAATGTGGGAGCTTATCTGCAGAGTAACCACTAACTGCTGCTCACCATACTTTTTGCTGTAGCTATCTAGGGCTGCAGCTATAAGCACCCATTAGCTAGTTAGCTCAGTTAGCCATCCAGCTAGTGGTCCTAGTAGCTGACAGAGTTTGACCAGTTTGGGAACTTGGAGCATCGGCAGAATGTTGATAGCAGCCTTCAAATGAACACAGCCAGATCAGGACGAAAGGTAAAACAGAACCTAGGTGATCAGCAGCTCTGACCAGCAGTCTGACTCTGGGGAAGATGAAGACACGACAGAAGAAGCATGAAGTGGGAGAGGAGCAAGAGGAAGGTCAGTCATCACCAGGGTGGAAACGCAGTGCCTAGGGCTCTAATATTTTCTGAATATTTTTCATTGTTGGACAGTTTAACTTTGAGTTTAATTTGGAACTTTAGACTTTAGACTGCTTCTTTATTGATCCCAATTTGGAAAATAATTTTGTTGCAGTAGCAATTAAACATACAGACAAACACAGAATGTATACAACAATTGTTTAAAAGTAACAAAAAATAGAAACAGGAATAACAGCAGTTTGCTAAAAAATAAAAATATAACGTACAACTAAATATATATTGTTATATAATATGTATTATAATGTATAATACATATAATATAATATTATAATAACGTAATAAAAATACACTATAGCTAAGTATATAAGCAAGTATTTACAGCAAAAAATTTGTGCAGTTTCAGATGGTAAATAAATAGATCTGAATTTGTTTCTGTCCAACCTGAATGAAGTGTGTATTACAGTGAGTTAACTTGACAATTAAGTTTGGTAAAAGGGAGAAACTTGAATTCACAAGGTATAAGTATAATAAAAGTTTTTTTTAAAGTTTTGTGGGTATATTTTGTTTATTTTTTGGACGAAAAAAGCTAAGCGCAAACTTGCTGCTCCCATACATCTCCCAGCTGAACTCCGGGGGACTATACTATCAGACTACTGCCTGTTGAGATACAAGAGGTATTGCGAGACAGGACGGGCCACAGCTACCCGATTAGCATGCTAACTTCAGTAGATATTTCTGCAACACAATACATAATCATCTTTGATATACTGTAACTGTGATAATTGCTACTCGTGCACACTCTGCTGATAATGTTAGTTCACTCTTTATTTTAAACTTACATTCTGGCCATATCTTACACACCTTTTAAATAAGGAAAAGTATCAATACCTGTTAGTAGGCCTATGTCATTTCATTAAGTGGCTTATTGTTATTGATTGTTATCTTATTGTTATTGAATATGGTTGTGAAAACAGCAGGATATGTGATGATTGCATTAAAAAATGCACTGTTGTGGCACTCAAACAGTTACTGTTAATAACATCAGAAGCTCTACAGGTTATACACAGCCACAATCATCACACACTCAAATCAGGGCACCCGTTTACCTCTGAAACTAGAGGCCACCGTCCACGCTCATTTCTCAAGCTCTTTCTTCTGTCCAAACATGTCTTTCTGCATGGACGAGCTCATGCTGCATACAGCAGGAGGGACATCTGTCTGCCATGCATAATGCGTCCTCTGAGAGTCCCCTCTGGCAGGTGGAAACCCACTAGAGCCTTGGGCATATGCCGAGGGTCCCACCACTATGGGAAGGTCTGTAAACATATGGTACGGAGTGGAATGCAGAGGTTTTCCCTGAATGTGCCACCCACATGCAGAATTTGATTAAAATGCATTGAGGTCCTCTTGGTGGTCTGACAGTCATCGTAGTCTTGTTACTGGCTGTCAAGCTGCTGATGCCACATTGAGATACATCTCTATGTCAAAGAGATGGCATGAAATATGACTGTAGATGAATGAACATTTGGAAAAAGATTTTCACCAAGTCTACGCAATGGAACATTGCAAGCACTGAATTATGTATCATGTTTTTTTTTCATGTTTTATTTTCTCATTCAATGTTAGGTATTCAGGGTTTGGGGCGGTGTTGCAGTGTTTTATTATACCTTCTCAAAGCAACCTGATGCAACATGAAACTGTCCAGTATTCTCTCTGTTCAGAAGCAGGGAAATTGGCTCACGAACAGGACCTTGGAAAGGCCATCGCCCATATTAGTATATCACAAACTTAACAACACAAACTTTTATATATTTTGGTCAACTGTAAATTGTCAGGCCAGCAAAGTCTTCTCCCCAGGTCAAACAGCCCTCAAAAACAAGAGAAACACATTCCATGAATATAAATTGTATTTCATTATCATTACCACTCCTTTTTAGGCTGCCTGCAGATTTTATGTTTCCTCACATCCTGGGCAAATTCTCTCGTATCATGGTGTTGTGGTTGGCCTTTTCCTCATTAGCCATCTTGTTTCAGTGAATTTATGTGACAAACACAGTCCATTGCATATCTTCTGACAGGCCAAACAGATTTGCAATAAAATAATAACACAACTGATTGATGACTGAGCTGCTTCCTGAATTCTTGCCCATAATAAAGCATGAAAAAACATGAGGCAGCACAGCCTATGATTACTGTCCGATTCATACAGCCGTTTCTGATCACAAAACCAGAGAAATTCAACTTCCCAACACCAAACATGAACTTAAAGAGTGTTCACTTTCAAAGGACCTTACAGAATCAACAGTTTTGCAAGATTTAACCATTTACTACAAATCATGTATATATCATTACTGACCATTCTAACCTGCTACTTTCAAAATTTATGTGTTTATTCTACTCCAGCAGCATTAAAATCCACATCAATTAGCAAAATCTAACTGGTCTGCCAATGAAAAGCAGATTGATTCTGGAGATCCAAACTGTTTTATCTCCTAAAAATGTAATGCAGACTAATCAAGTAAATGCACTTGAGTATCAGTAACCGAGAACTGTTTTTCATATTTTACAGTACTGAAGTGAAACCACTGTCTTAATGGTACGAAAAAAAAAAGAAAATAAAAAATCAGTACATCAAAAAATATAAAATTGTACAGCATACATTAAAAACTGTCAGCAAAGTATAATGTGCAAACAAGTAAAGAATTTTGCAAGATGTAACTCTTGATAACCAAAAAAACAAAAGAAAAAAGAAAGAAAGAACGAAATATTGATAAATTTTTCAAAACGCACGGTTATGACCTAAAATAGCTGGGCACTATAGTTTTTAGCAAATACTGCTCAAACAGGAGGAAACTAACTAGGGACTTTTTCAGTGGCAGATTAATAAGCATTTGGTATTTTACTGAGTATTTACTGCCACAGGACAGGGCAGAATCAAAAAAACTACAGTGTGTGTGTTCATGATAATGAAGGAAGATGTCACCCAGTGCAACAGCTTGGCTCACTGATGTGTTTTGAGAGCCTGATCTATTTATTGGTAGACCTATTTCATCACAGATATATCAGGATCATATTGGCGCATATATCCGATATGCACCAATATGAAAACTTTTTCTTTTTACCGGATATAATGTAGAGAAGGATGCTTGGAGTTATTTAGAAATGGTGTCATAACTCAGTTGGAGTTAAGCAGCGTCTTCACGGTAAGTTACTTTGAAATTCGGGCTAACTTCAACCAATCAGATCCATATGTTGTAGTAGGACTCTTGCTGAAGCTTGTTCTTTGCTCTTCTTTCAATAAAAAAATACTCTCCAGTTCTGATGTAATTGATGATATTGCAGCTTCTAAAAAACAACAGTACACATCAACGCTAACATTCTAAAGAGGTGAGCGTAGATGCAAACTGTTGTTTGCAAACCATGCCCGCCCGTAGCTTGCAGTAGTTCCTGCTTCCCAGTAGGTCATAATCACCGTGGTTTGGCCACAAATGCATAACTTGAAGCCTTGCAAGATCGATTCTGGGCTTGCATGTCATGTCTCATGTGATCTCATGATTGCCTGAATCCAGCTCCTTTGCGAGGTAATTGGAATAATGGTTCGGAACAAAGAGGGGAGGTAAAAGGAGGAAGAGGAAGGTGAAGGGCTACTTCACCGAGGACACATCTGGTAGTCATCTGTATCTGGGCAGTCATGGATCAAACCACCTCAATCAGAAAAATACAGCCAACTTGTGAGCACATCTTACAGTGGAAAACAAAGAAGCCTATCATGAGGCACAGCTTTAAGAAGACAGAGCTCTACCATCAGTAACACTCAAATGGGTGTTAAGACCACAAAGTGGACCCCAACTGACTTGAGATCAATGGAGCTGGACAAGTCCATCATGGAAATGATGGCCACTCATATCCTGCCTTATGCAATTAGGGAGGATACTGGTTTTAAAAGATTACCGACTGAGGCAGAGCCCAGAAAAGGGAGAAGTACTTTAGCTGATGTGCCAAACAACTTGTAACAAGAACACAGCAACCTTCCTCTGTGGAAAATGTAGGAAACAGCATTGCCTTTACCACTGACTGTTGGTCTGAAGCCCTCATGAGCTTAACTACTCATTTCATTGAAAAGAACTGGAATAGATGTCCAAGTTGTGCTGAATGTGAAGGCCATGTTGTGGGTCCCACACAGGAGAATACATCGGGCAGATCTTCCTGACCATGCTTGAGGAGTGGAACATCAACACACAGTGTGCAGTCCTTGTGCAAAGGAACAGTGGTGCAAAGATGAAAAAAAAAAAAGAGATGGGGCTTATGGAGGTGTCTGACTTGAGCTGCATTGCTCATACACTTCAACTGATCATTAATGATGGCCTCATCTCCCACAGGGTGGTGATGGATATGCTGGCCAACTGAGTCTCTGTCATTCAGGAGATGTCTAGTGTGCATGCCTAGTGTGGAGGTTGGACCTCCAACTCTGGAACAAAAGAGAGCAATCACATCTAATTCCAGTGACCATGGACATTTCACATGTCCAAGTGTGGAGGAGTGGCATGTGGCAGCCAATCTGGCAAAGACCTTGACACCACTGGATGAAATAACACTGGAAAAGTAGACTCCTCTGGCTCCTGCATTATGCCCTGTGTAGGGGTGCTGAGGTGTCTGCTGGAGTCACAGGGACCCACCAGTAGATGAACCAAGACTCAGAGGAAGACTATGTTGGAGAACCTGGAGAAGAGGTGAAAGAGGTGGTGCTCGCATGGCTGTTCAACCACACCACACCAGGGACACTAACCCAAGCCGATGCATGGCTGAGGGAAGAGGCAGAGAGACTCATCAAACACAAAACCAGCAGAAACCACCAGTGATGAGGGGGACCCGAAAAGACAGAGAGAGGAGGACCAGGCCCACTGTCTGCTACACAGTCTGTATGACACATGCTCACTTCAACCAGTCATGCAGTCAGGCAGCCGAGGGGATCCTTGAAGAGCTCGAGAGATACACGGGGGAGCCTATCATAGACAGAAAGAGAGGCAACCCACTGCAGTGGTGGAGGGGACTATCAGGCCAGGCCATGAGATGCCTCTCCTGTCCACCCTTCTCTGTGCCAAGTGAGAGGGTGTTTAGCACTATTGGCAGCATTTATGAAGAAAAGCAGAGCTCCCTCAAAGGAGACAATGCAGAAAAACTGTGCTTCCTGCATTATAACCACTGGATTGGCAGTATTAAGGACTGAAGGACAGAGGGAGCTGGTGAAAAAGAATGGGTGTTATGTTCATTTAGTTGTTCATTTACATATTCACATAGGATTGCCTCACACGGCCTTTGTAGCTAAATTGCCTTTTTTTTTTATTTTCATTATTCATTTTTTAAAGATGTTTTCAATAAACCTGCCTCTGTTGGATTGGCAGTAAATCCAGTATCAGTCGGGCTGTATTGTTTTTAATAGTTTCTGGACAACAATGGAGCTCTATGGCACAGAGGAATGAGATAAGATATATCAGGCTTTGACTACAAATCCAATACTCTGGTCTTCTGATAGGATTTGAAGAGAAGAAAAAAAAATATTGCCAGCCTTATACTTTAAGGAGCTAAAGAAGACCAAAACACTTTAATAGCATTTTCAAAAGGCAAAAGGAAAATCTGCACTGTGCACCAAACATTTCTGAAAGTAGCCACTAAAAATAATCAGTAAATACAAATAAATAAAGCACCTGTCAAATGTGAATGATCAGGTAGACTCATCACCAGTGATATATTTGTAACATCTAGGTTGTCGCCTTCCATCTTCAACCAGTAAACAAAGCACTGAGTGCTGCACAGAGTAAGCAATCAGCAAGCATAATTCAGTTTAGGAAGACAAATTATTATTCAATACATATCCTGCCACTCATTTCCTTCCCATTCCAATTAAATTAAAATGAACTCAAATATAAAATGTGACTTTCAGGTCAATCACTTTGGTTTCAGCATGACGTGGAAGAAACAAATCTAAATAGGCAAATATCGGCAGCATTTCCTGCTACAAGCAGAGGTAAGTGCCATTTTAGATGTAACAAAAAAAAAAAAAGCGTATCAGGTCAACAAAGAAAAGCAGTAGTGGCAAAACACTTAGGTCTTTGCCTGCAGATTGATTGCTTTTCATTGTTGCCAGTTTGAATACTCTGATGCTCCAACCAGCAGCTTGGCTGAACGTCTATTTGTGTGTGTGTGTGTGTGTGTGTGTGTGTGTGTGTGTGTGTGTGTGCATGTGCTTAGTGCCAGCAGCCTGAATAGGATGTGTGGGGAAGCCTGTTGAATCTTGATTTGGTGTCTGTTGTTTTCTATTTCATTCTGCCTGGTGTGTGAATGAATACAGTAGATGGAACTGCAGCTGAATGTGTTATTGTGTGCAGATATACGCTGACAGGTAACGGTTTTACAGTGATTCTGGTGAATTGTCAAGGTTGCTCTTCATGCCAGATGCGAATATGGTAAAACAAACCAAAATTTTAACTATTACATGTCAGGGCTTTGAGGCAAGAAGAATCAAAAACACATCAAAACAATTTGTGTTTACTGCATCTGCTTAATGCAAGGAGGGCCAAAATAGGAACCAAGTGACGAGTTAGTTTTTCCAGCTGAATGACGCTGTGATAGCAGCTTCTATTACAGCTGAGAGATACAGCTCACTAAAATGGCCTTGTAATTGACAGCTTGTATTGGTTCTGTGTATTAGTGAGGAGACAAGTGTCTTAAGGGGCCTTTTCATGTGGTGAAAGATGCCTGGCATGTTGGAATTATTTCCCCATTGGTTTTAAAAGCCAAACCTTAATTGTATTACTTCAGCATAAATTGGCAGATATGAAAAGAGTCAGAGGAGCAATTGTTCCCAGTACAAACAAATATGGGCTTATCAGCAGAACTACTTGCAAATAAATCTAACATTTCAGAATGCCACTGAGTTTGCCAAGCTGTCACCTGGTAGAACCCCAGAACAAAACAAGAGCCAAACAATTCAAATCTATTCTAGACAAGCAGCATTTTTACCACAGCGGACAAGTGAATGAATGAGTGATATCTATAAGGTGGCTTTCAGTTAGGTGAATACAATCCAATACAAGCAGTGGTTGCATTGAACAGCTCCAGTAAGAGAAGAGAAAAAGCTACAAAAGGACACATCTGCTGCAATTAGACAGGAAATATGAAGAACTTTGCCAGAAAACCGAGGTATGACTCATACCTTTAGCTTCATATCAGCCAGGAACTGACACATGAATTCCACATGTTCCTCCATTATCTGGCGTCTACCGCAGCTGAATAAAAATAGTAAGCCTGTTTCCACAGAACTACTGTTGCAGTGTTTAAAAAATGTTTTTTATTGATTTTATTTAAATCCTTCTTGTAACTATATCCTGCCTGCATATTCCATTTTACTCATAAATCTGCGACATGACAGAAGCTGAAGACGCTCTAATGTCCGTTTCACTGTGACTTCACACTTTCTACAGTCTGACCAGCTATGCAGTTTTTATGCTGTGCTAGGCCAATTTCTAAATGTATTTTATTAAAGTTTACTACTAGTAAAGTAGTGAGGTTTATTAAAGTATTTTGCACAGACATTCGTGATCATCTCATCTAACCCTAGGCAAGAAAAAAAAGTAGCACATGATTTGTACCTTATCATACCAGAGCATCGTTTGCTTTTAGCTTGAGAACAAAAAATGATGACACTGAAATGAAGCAGAAAAATAAAGCTCTAATGAAAGTAGACTCAGCTGTCAGTTCCTGACAGCGAGGCTGTCGCACTTCCCATGGCCTAACCGAGATTGATCACACCTAAGCAACTCAAGAATCACATTTCAGACCCCCAGAGCAACAGATGTAAGGTGTTGGTTAACAAGTCAAAGGTGTCATTGAAACAGCTGGATCATAAACAGCACCAGCCCAAACCAAACACCAAGAGCTCTAAACTGCACATAACCATCTTAAAAGTAAAGAACTCATTCTGTTTTTTTTATTTTTCAGTCAGCCACCCCCTAATGTTCAGTGTGCATTTGGGTTCAACAGTCATTAAAAATGAAAGTGTACTGTTTTACCTCCAGAATGTGGTGGTGGGCCGCACAGCAGAACCACTCCTTGACCTTCACGGACAGACACAGAGCTTCTTCTGTGAGTCTTGAAGTTTTCCAAGTCTGAAAAATAAAAAGGGTGTAATGATGTACGTATCTGATCCTTGAACAGATGAAAGCACTGTCATGAATACATGCTTTTTTTTTCTCACTGTACTGCTTTTCTTGCTTCTTGCGCTTCTCAAGGTCACAGCCTATGGAGCCTAAAGCATTGTGCAGCAGGCAGTGAAACACAACAGGTTGCCAGTTTATTATAGAGCTCACACAGACAAACACACCGTATACACACACTGCACCAGACAGTTCCTGGCCTATATTTCTTTGGACTGTGGGAAGAAACTGAAGCTTAACCCTGATAAATATAGTTCTTGTAAACTCGAAGGGCCAAGGTTCAAACCTACACTCTGTGTGAGGCAGCAGTGCAAACCACTGAACCACTGCACCACCCTCATTATACACAAATACAGCAACACCATTGTCCTCCCTGTATCTATGCAGTGTAAGAAACATTTTCAAGACTGAAAAATCTTTGGGCGGTAAACAGCCTTTGGCTTTGCCTCGGGGCAAATCACCCCCGTGTGCATCTGTGTGTATTTGGATATCCAAGACTCGCTGTGATGGTGCCACAAGTATCAGAAAGGAGTAAATTAAAGGGTCTCAATGGGGACTTTTGTAGACAGCAATGACTGGTTTTAAGTTTTAAAAGTTGAAAATTTCATGGGATGAACCACCGCCAGGTAAAATTAAATGAATGCTAAGAAGATGAAAAACCCAGATTTTTCAAACATGTCTTCTACAGGCATTGAATCTAAGTTACTGTGCGGCAAAGCAAAAAGCACAACTTCCAAAAACAAACAAGTATATAAGTCTAGATAATATCGTATGTTGTATTTACATGCATTTGTTTTGTTTGGTTTTAATATTAGTCGTTAAATGTGATGTTCAAGGATGTTGTAAAACTTTATACACTACTACACTATCTTAAGTCTTTACTGTGAATGTAAATGCAGATGTACAGATAAAAATAAATGGAACTGTACACTTGTCTGCTTACAGATCTCTTTACGCTCTCCCACACTGGGATTTGTTTGTTTATGGCCCAATAACCCAAAAGACTGCTGCCGCTGTTGCCTCATCTTTTAATGTTGACTGTGTACAGTATGTGAGGTTTGATACTTTCAGGTTTTTTTGTTTAAACAACACATATGAGGACTTATTTGGGTAAATTTAGAATGAAAACTGGCAAATATGAAAGAAAAGAAAGCAATCAAACAATAATAAAGAATGAAATCATCACATTTTAAAAATACAATTTCCAATGCAAACACTGTGTAGTTTAACCACTGGATGAGCTTTTTCAAATTTCTATCAGAGAATCTGACCATTTTCTGCCTAGTTTTCTCTTCCCTCTCAATTGCCAAAAACATTTTTGGAGCATCACAAGAGAATATCGGCGCAGGAAACTACTATGTGGGGACATAAAAGCTGGCAAAAAAAGAAATCCGTTTGAACTGATGTGCTCCTTCAAAAACAGCTGGGAATATTTGGGTGAAAAACACTAAAAACTGAAGATGATGAACCTGCTGAGACGGCTTTAAACCCCAGGATTTTAAGATACAACTTACTGAAAAGCTTTTCTTGAAAATCATTATAGTCAGTTCCAAGTCATGCCTCTTCCTTTGTTTTTATATTGTGTGTGTGCTGTAATTTATTTCCCTGGCTTTAAAAGTCAGATTCATTGAGGCATGTGGAATGTAACAGAAGACATATAGTTTTACCAGCCAAATAATTGTATACTGGGAGAGAGACACAGCCGAGAGAGTGAGAAAATGAAAAGAATCGGGATTATTACTGTACCCTGTACCCTGCTGTAGTAATAGTATATTCCAAAAATAATGAATGGAAGCCCAGCATGAGCTACATGCATTATGAAAAAAAAGGAGTGAAATCAATAGTGACACACACCAACTAATATGAGCCAAACAACAATCTGCAGCCCTGCTGCTAAGTAGAGAGGGTTGCTGTGGCAGGTCACACATGAGGGATTTTAATAGCTCCGGTGGTGATCAGTTTACCTTTCATTCATCACGCCCACCCCCACTGAACATTACAACGCTGCTTCTGTTACAGTTTCAACAACAAAAATACTGCTGAACCGAACTCATTGTAGTTTGACAATTGCTAGAAACAATAGCAGCTCATAGGATTCGCTGCACTGATGAAGTATATGCTGATCGAGTTCAGTGAATGTAAGTCACACATGATGTGGAGGCTTCATGGCTTTGATTACTCGGGTGGGAGGGGGATAAATATGTTCCTGTTGCATCTAATGTGAGAACAGCTGTTTGACATTTGAGAGAAATAGGAAAACATGAATCAGTTACTGCAGTTTGTTGTTATATGGCAACCTCATTGCAACATTATTAAATTAGTCAAAAACGATTCATTCTTACTGCACTCGTCTGGTTCCATTTCTACTAATCAACATTTGAAAATTACAGTCTTTTACGTTTGATTATTCTTATTGTTAATATTCGTTTTCAGGTTTGCTGTATTCAGTTTATACATTAAGGATACATTCACTGAGGTGACAGTGCATTCATAAAAGTGCTTTTAAGAGAGTAGAGTACAGAAAATGAATATATGAAGACAGGTGATGGGGGTATACATACACATTCTCCAAATTGGATTAATTAACCTTAATTAACCTTGCTTTATTATATGCAGCATATTCTCAAGTCAGTGAGAGCAGCGATGCAGACACCAGTGCTCTTTGAAGACCTGCTCGTTGCAAAACTGCAACCAATCCACTTTCAAATGAGATTACTGATTAGTTCAGCTCCAAGTGATCTAAATGTAAAATTATTGGGCTCACTGATTTATGAAGAGGAGTATAAGGTCAGTTAATATATGTCATATTGGCTGCAGGACAAGTCAATTAAAGAGCAGCCTTTAATTATTTCTTTAAACATAAATCTCTTTTTAACCCACGAGCATGGTTTAACTAATAGCTATTTGAGACACTTAAGCCCCATTAAGAAAGCGGTTTCTAATATTTTTCTGAAGATTAACACCAGATTTGGCACATTAGGGTCAATCTGATGCGTCTATCTCAGGGATATAAAAACATGATGCAAAAACTCTCGTTTCAGCTGTATGAAAACATTTTCATGTCACCTTTAAATCAAATAACTCAATATAACATTACCCAGAATTCATTTATTTAAAACAGCTTTGATGAAGTGCAGTGAAGAGTATTTAATGGTTATACAGGTTTAGTATCTGTAATGTCCAGATAACCTTCTTGTCTTCTTGGTATAGATTTATTGTGACGTTAAGCAAAAAGCAACAAATCAAGCTGCAGAAAGACTGCTATTGTTTTGCTCCGCGTGCCTCTGGGGTGTTTGCACGTCAGCTCAGTCAGATACAGGAGCTGAGAAAAGCATCTCGGACAGCCCAAATGTCTTCCCGGTGCATACACGCAGAGGGCACTATGGATTACTTCATATTTTAAAGCAAGCTGTCGATACACACTCGTACGAGTGCATTGCTGAGAAAGTGTAACAAAGCACCTCTGCTCTGGCCGGGTGGCAGCGCAGCTTGCCGTGTGGAAGGAGTGTGAGCCCCCAGGAGCTGATTGTAACTGCTCCAGTTGCCCACCAGCTGCAGCAGAAACTGAGTCACTGTGCTGCAGAGGGTTTCATCAAGGAACGTATGTGTTCTGTGTCGAGGGAGAGCAGGTGTGACAGTGAAGGTCTCCAAACTTTAAGAGATAGACTGGAAGAGAGTGACAAAGCCACCGACTACTGAGGAAGTAGTTTGGTGTGGCAGTATATTCTGAATAACACTGAGACAGGTGAGGATATGAGCACTAACTTCACCAAGTTGCCCACGCTCTCAAATCTGGTTTCATTTGTCAACCATTAACAATGATGAGCTGAACAATCAAACAAAAAAACAGCTGATTTTGTACTACAACAACATCCTCATGATGCAAGTCTTACATAAAAGACAAAAAGCTCTTCTGTTACATTGACAGTGAACTCGGCAGCAAGACAGACTTCATCAGATTTTCTTGACTTCAGTTTTGACTGACGTGTTTGCTTTATAAGCATCACCTGTTTTTCTTTTCTTACCTGTCAAAAATCTGTCCACTGTTTTTTTTTGTTTGTTTCATTCTGCTGTCTGAAACCTGAATGTTGTTTGAAACTCTTGCTGGTTTATTGTTGCTGCATCAAGCCGATTCACACGCCACCCTGCAATGCCTCTATACCTGTGAGGGGTCCTGCCCGACAGTCTGAGAACCACTGAACTACCTGGGGGGACAGGAATATTGTAGATACAATCAACCAGTTAAAGTACATAACCAAGTACATTTACTCATGTACTGTAAGTACAATTTTGAGACAGCTGTACTGAACTTGAATACTTCCATTTTATGCTACTTGATACTTCAACTGCCACTTTTCTGGAGCGGTTAGTGGACAGGGTTTGAGGACTTAAGATCATTACTCAGGGAGATACAATTAGCAGAAACTATTATGGCATCATTCAATACATAAAGAATGTAAAAACTCAATATTTCTAAAGGAGTGGGTTAGTAATGTGTAAAAATTGTACTCGTGACCTACACTTCTACACAGACTTTTACTTCACTGTTATCTCTCTCATTTTACTTTGTATAATAAAGAACAGTTTAACCTCTTTAAGCCCACAAAAATAATTCCAAAACAAACAAACAAATGTGTGAGAAGGTTGTGGTTAAACTCCTCACAGACATTTTACAACCTGCAATAATGGGTTGAAAGCACACATTACTTTGTTCTCGGGGGTCATGACACAATTAAGGATGGGAATTACTTAACTTGACCACAAGCATACAGTAGAGTGTTTATTATATAATTCACATTCTGAATTTAGGGTTGGGTTAGTAAACAGTGCCTGCTATGCTATGATAAACTACCAGTGCTACGAAGTACTACGCACTCTGACAGAGTATTGCAATTGTGCATTCTCCACAAAAAACTGCAATGAAGGTTGTCTGTGCAAGCAGCTTATTACAACCCATATTACCGTTTATTGTTGGGTGGCGACTTCCCATCATAATTTAATGTAACTTAGCTTATGTGCATAACTTAACTTTGGTAACTAATGTACTTATTTTAACCCAAATCATGATCTTTTCCTAAACCTAACTAAGTAGTTTTGGTGCGCGACTGTTCCACAACACTAAAAACATATCCAGGTGTGCTGTGTTGGGCGTCATTGGCAAACGACCTATTCTGCTGTTCACGTATGAGGATGTGCTGAATTATTTAGACATCCTAATTGTAAAAGTAAAAAAGTGTAGGAATGGAGTGCAAATCCACTTATTTGATTTATGTACTTGGTTGTCCCTGCTACTTAGTGGAAAAACGACAAGCCACACCGGAGTAATTGAGCATCTGAGCACCGTCCATAGATTAGATGACAAATTCGCTGTCTACAGTCATTTTAGGTCTGCAAATCACTGTCCCTCTAAATTATATTTTCTGCGCTGTGAAAAAGTGGCCCAACACTGGCGGGGTGGTGACCAAAAGTGCTTAAAAAGGAA
This sequence comes from Chaetodon auriga, assembly GCF_051107435.1. Taxonomy (NCBI): domain Eukaryota; kingdom Metazoa; phylum Chordata; class Actinopteri; order Chaetodontiformes; family Chaetodontidae; genus Chaetodon; species Chaetodon auriga. Next base: position 9,714,966 of record NC_135075.1, on the reverse strand, counting down.
AGACAGGGCAAAGATGGTTGAGGATCTGCATTCGAGATGCTTTCTGGGAGGTTTATGGCGTGTGTAGAATTCAATCTGGCCTCCGTGCTTAAATTCGGTGATTTATTTTTATAGCTTGTCATATTTTACAGATCGCTACTTTTCAGTAGTTTCTTGAGGAACGCTGGCAGTCTGGTTATCTCTTAACTGTCACTCAAAGGTGATTAATGTTGTAGCAGGGCTAATTGACTTCCCTGTTGTCAGTTGGCTTTATCTCTGGTCGGTGTTGCTCATCAGAGATCACTGATGAGAGCTTGCATGAAATATCTGCTTTGCTGTTTCTTCACCTCTGCACCTTTAGCTACATGAATCACTTTGGCTGTGCATTAGTCATTTTTGCACTCTTGGATGTACAGGAAAAAGCTGCAAATAAGAAGACAGCCTTTTCTTAACCAAGCATAGCTTGAATTGATGAACGAAATACTGTTTTTTTGAGTCTTGTCAAATCAATCTGGCCACTCCAAAATGGCGACAGAAGCTTTTTATGAGTAGCCCCACCACTTACTTTCATCTGAAGGCGCGATAGAAGGTTAGATAAAAGCACCCAAGCCTCCCCAAAATACGAGCCCATAGAACAAAGTGGACAAGGGTAAGAGACATCTAAGGTACTGAATTTATTCCAAAACAAGTTTTTTTTGGCATTATTTTTGGCTGAGATCAAAGCTGTTGTGATTTGTGAAGTGGCGATGTCTACTTCACTAAAGCCACTGATTGTCCCTGTCCACATCCACAGACGTGGCCTCGCCCATGCTGAAAGCATGTTGGAATAGTGGTATAATCCAGCGTCCCCTCCCCCCCTCCCCACCTCCCCATCCATCCACTGTCAATAGCGAAAAAAGAGCAAAAGAAGCATTGTTGTGAAAAGGGCTCGAGGAGAGCAACGGAAAGCGTAATTCACAGTACAGTACACCCAATGCCTTCAGCTGCAGGGCAACATCGTGGGGGGGCCTGACCAAAGGCATGCTTTTCAGAGCGCCCACAGCTCTGCACATGTTCACTTTGAGTTCAAAAGAAAGCATGAAAGTGCACAGTTTGCCTGCAAGGGTCATCTCAAATAACATATCCATTAAATTAGCAACGAGCATAACTCCTTTCAGGTTTCCATTCAGAAATGATTGAACTGTGCTAATGTTTCCTACAACAAGCCTTCAGAAAAGCTTCAGTCATTTTCAAAAGGGAAGCGGCTAACAATGATTAATAGCCTCTGAACAAGTAAACGTGATGCCCCATCTAGATCCATTAGCATAAATTATTGCAAACCTGGGCTGGCATTACAAACAATGATCCAGATTAGGCTGATGATCACATCCCAGACATATGAGCTTTCCAAATGCCAGCGCAACTTATCATACTTCAACAAGCCTGTCCAAGCGTGACCGTGAGATTCATTACAACCTGCGACTCCTCAAGGATGCTCTTTGTCTTCAAGTGGATGGTAGTTAATGTGTGTGTCTGTGTGTGTGTCACAGCTCTGTTTGCACAGTTTGTTTGAGAATAAAATCACATGTAAATATATGAAGGTCATCTTTTTTACTGAAACTGTTTCACAGAGGGGCTGATTCAGGTTTATCTTTGTGGCAATACTGAATCGTGTTTAGCAGATTTGGTCTCCCCTCACTGAAATAAATGGAGAAGATCATTAGACACACATCCCTGTATAACAGTACAGTTCAAGAGCAGCACCTACTGCAGCCTCAAAAATGACCACAAAGTTGAATCAACTCTCTAAAACAGCTTCAACAAAAATGGAACATTATAACCTTCACGGAGGAAAGATTTATTGCTAGCTCACTGTGTCAGACTCCATTTGCTTTAGCAAGGTGTACCTAATAAACTGGCAACTGAGTGGAATTCTTGCTGTTCATTAACTTATCTTAGAAGGTAACTACTTAAATTCAGATTGGAAAAAGAAAAAAAAACAGTGTTTGGTGCACTGCAGCAAATTATTCAGTTCCATTAAATTGGAAAGTAATAATAATAATAATAATAATAATAATAATAATAATAATAATAATAATAAGCTCTGTCTACTTAAACACAGGCACTCTAAAATGCACGTGTAGCTCCTTTTATGTTAACTTAACCAACCAGGTTGTAAAATAGCCTTTTTGCCTACATAACCATGACGACCACAACCATTACCTTCACAAAGTGCTTATTTTAACCCAAACCACCATCTTTCCTTGTTCCTAACCAAACCTCAACCACAGCATTCTCACATTCATAAACAGATTAATCCGAATTAATTAAAAGTGATTTGTAATGCTTTTGGATGGCGTCTATTAATAGGGCGTCACATCAGACAGATCTTCTAATCTGTCATTCCAGCACTGATAGACTAACGATGTATTTTGTACTTTAATTTTGAGGACTTGTTGCTTTTCAGTGGCTGAGTAGTAGTCCTAGTGACTGGCTATGTCTCACTTTAACAACAGTTTAGACAGAAAGTGATGTAACCCAGGAAAGACATGAAGATTGAAAAGTCTTCAGTGTAAAAGAATATCAATAATCTGTAATCTGATACAAAGGAGATTAGTCACATAGATATTCCAGATGTTGCTGTGCCTTCTTCACAAAAGTCTGCCATCGAAAACAGTTCCTAAATATGTTGTACCATCTGCATCGTCAACAGGTTCTGGAGATAAAAAGAAAAGCTTAAGTGTGTTATGCAGCTATACAGCAGGTCCTCAAGAGTGGTATCTTGATAGTGTACTGCAGATAAAAAGTAAAAGCCAGAGTACACCCATTAGCTATTTACACCTCATTAACTAAGTCAATATACTCACTCCACATTATCACAACAGCTGAGAGGAGTCTAGAGGATTTATTTGCATTTAAATGAGGTATTCATGTTTCCCCTCAAGGCTTTAAAGCCTACTCTGGTGACATCAGGAATTTTCACCCCTATATGCACAGCAAAATATGAGTTTGTCTGACACTAATGAGACACTATATAAGTAACCGAATATAATCTCCCACGCAAAACAGGATATGTTTCAAAGCAAGCTCCTCTTTCTAGAATGTTTTTCCTGAGAGGTGGACCTTCTTGACATATCTGGTCATAAAATGGTAGTGCGGAAACTTCCACACTGAATAAGCTCGTCAGTGCATTCAAAGCACAGCCCTCTCAGCGCCACCCATCTAAGAGGCCCACGCTGCAATTCCGATATTGAATACACAGCCTGTTCATCAGTATGAATTATGGGTGTACATCTTTACATAATCACTGATATAGAATCAATAGACAAGGGCAGCAAGTATTGAGTGGGAGCGCCCACTGCCCATCAGTTATCCTTGCCTCAGGGGGTAGACAGCCACAACCCTTGCGAGGAGTAGCATCATCCATCAAAAGTTTTGTGACACGGAGGGGAATGCTGAAGGATTTGGAGTCCCGCCAATTTCAAAGAATAACCTTGAAGGCGTCATGGAGCAAGTAGACTAACAAGTGTTAACCAAGGAATATCATTTTGCAGAAGAGCTGAGATTCAGTGAACAGTGTGTTTACTCTTGTCTGTAGAATATATGTACAAGATGAGGAAGCAGAGCGCTTGCACACAGCTTAGCAAATGAAAATTTAGCCTGTGGTTTTCATTTGTTTTTAACAAGACATTAAATATTAAAGCCATAGAAGGCGAGGGGTATTATTATATCAAAAAAGAAATGCAAAACTGTTTTTTAATTAAGATGTAGTTGTAAAAGTATGATTTAGGTTCAGACCTACACGCAGGTCTAAATTGAAACGGCACTATTATCATGCTGTGACAATGCATTGTGACTTAAACAACACAGTAATGCTTTTTAGAAAGATTGTTCTCCAGGAACAAGATTAAGACGCCACTGATGCCTATTTAATTAAACAAAAGGCAGAAATCCCTCACAATCAGAAGCTAAATGACTAAATTAGAAGGCAGAGCATGTTCACTGTGCTCTCCTAAAAACAGGAACTCCTGCTCCCACTGACTCACTATCAGGATTTAATTATCAATTCTAAGACCCGGTTTTAAATTGAAAACATTTTTTTGTGAGAAACTAGATGTTTAATTCAGTTTGGAATCACTGACCCTCACTGATGTGTGAAGTAAATGTTCAATAATCTTGATAACTTCTAGCACTTGGTGGATTTTGGCAGAAAAACATGCCATAGCATAAAAAAACATGCCATGGTCTCAACATTTCAACATTGCATTCAAAGAACTCATTCTTTCCATGAACAGATGATAAATCATCAAAGCAACAAATGAAAACGAAGTCTGGCAGATTCCCATTAATACATGAATTAATTCATTAATGATTCAGGTAAATTTGCTAAACCTTTGAAAATGTGAATGTTTTGTGGGTGCATTCCTTTCATGTAAAATCAGAGGTAGAGCCGCAGTAAATAAATGACGTGATTAATTAATAAGGTGGGAAATGTATCCGCTTCTAAATATCTGAAATTCACTTGTGATTAACAGTTTCTTTGCTTACTCTTGCTCATCGTGACAGCTCCCACATGCAGTTGTAGAGTCGTGTTTATTGCCACCTACTTTATGTAAATCTGTCATTCACGCACCTTCTAGCTCAGTTTTGGTGTGCACCAACCTTGAGAAATATGTGGCTCTTAAGCTGCTGAATATTCCACTATGCTCATCAGCTAGTCACTAATTTTGTCTGCTGTTTGGAACTGGGAACATAGCATAGAGTGGGTTTATCAGAGCCGTTCCACTTGAAAACAGCTGCCTGCTGCTACTTGAAACGACGCTAACGAGAGCAGTGAGACTGAATCAAAGCAGCAAACCAAAACTGTGAGGTGAATGATGCTAAAAAGCTGTAGAGCTGAGGGGAACTGCAGAGTCCCCTCAACCCACAGAGGAGCTAACTCTCTGTGGGGATTTTACTATGAGCAATACCTTTCACATTACACATAATCATTTGATCATTTGTTCATATTAAAACATTGATTAGTGCGGCTTCAAGTATGGCTAGCATGACAAAGCTGTGTTCCTGACATCCTCAGTCATGCTTGTTCATACGAACAAGAATCCAAATGCATCTAATGCAAGTGATATCAAGCCTTATGACTGCTATAAGCAAGGGACATATCTTTTGTTATGCTACCAAACAATCTCAAATGTCAACTTCCGGTGCTAAAATTTGGCATTAAATAGCGTGTAAGTAGTATATTTAAGTATCATATACATATTTCAAAGTCAGTTATTATTTAATGAAGAAATACATAAATACTAGTTAGTACAAATCCCCCATCATCCTGCCTGCATGTAGCTGACCCCGTGTAGGGTCCTGGACCCTAACAACCACATAAAGAAGTACGCTCCTGGTCAGTGCCGCAGAGGTCTCGTGACAGCTCTGGAAAAGGAACTCCACTTGTCTGCATTTGATTTCTGATACTGCCTGCCAGTCATGTCAAGACAGATGAGACTGACTCATACTGGAGCGTGCAGGAAAAGAATCACCGGCAGAGTCACCGCTGATACATTTCATCCTCGATCACTGTGCTGTGACACAAAAAAATCCTTTGAAACAAGTTTTTGTGTTTTTACTTGTGTGTGAGTTCAGATTGTTCACCTCCTCTTCAAAATGAAGTTATTTTTTGAGCAGAGGGCTCATATTTGCTATAATATTTTGTTCGATCTAATCTATATACTTCACTATATATTGGATCTGTGCAGCAAATCTATCTGCTAATAGCGTGTCTCCAACAATGACTATCATTTCTAACACCTCCTTTCTCTATACATATGTTTTTGTGTATTTGTGATGGGGTAGGGTTAGGTGAACTCACTTTGAATCACACAGCTAATTTGTACTGAAACAGACAGAAAACTGTAGGTGCTGTACAGTTCACAGTATGAAAATCAATCCTGGGACAGGCTACAAATCTGTTCAAGTCTTGCTTGTCTTGGCCATTCCAGATGAAACATTTGCCTGGTGGTCAGGCAGTTCTTCATAGAAGGCGACAGGAGAAAGATGTACCCCATGAAGAACAGAGATGGCTCACCACCTGCCTCTGTTATTTAAGAATGATTCCCCATTCCACCCGGACAGTCCACAATGAATCGATTTACAAAATAGTTTTTCTGTCTTTCCTCTCCAAAGCTATTGTAATAGCAAGGAAGAAACTGCACAAGCAGTTAATATTTACTCTCTGTGCGTAACAGATTATTTCTCCTCCTGCTCAGTCTAAATTTCCATTAGCTAAAAGCATTACAAATATTAAACACTTCTTGAATAGGTATGCTACCAATAAGACTGGTTATATCCTACTATTTTCCTTTTGCCAACAAATCCCATGAAAAGACAAAGCAAAGTGTTAGTCTGTGTCTAAACACGGACTAACACATTGTTAATCAACTTTCTTATGGTGTCTGTGGCTCTCGGCCCCGACACAACTGGTTCCTACTGAAGGTGGGAATCTTTCCAAGTGTGTAAAAATGCATGCATATACTTTCCTTTCTTTAAGAAGGCTCAGTAACACAAACATTTTCAGTCAGGAATAAATGGTGCATTTGTTGGGGACTATTGTCAGAAGTGGATTAATACATATTTGGTGTTCTAATGGATATTTACAGCAGTAGGATCGTGTATGTGGGATGGACTTGACAAATGACAGTGCATGTGTTCATTGTTATGGAGAGACATGTCTCCCAGTGCAACGGTGTACATTAAAGTCCCCCCATTAAGCAGTGCTATTACATATTTCAACAATGCCACCCCTTCATGCTTCAAATACAAGTTTCTTTAATGCTCTAATTCCTCTTAGAGATATGCTCCCTCCCTTCCCCATCCCATTTCAACAGGGAATACACAAATGACAGGAAGTAAGATGCTCTCAAGGCAATGCAAAATGAGATCAAAGATTTCACTGTCTTTTAAGTATCTTGACTTTTGACCTTTCAGGTGTAGCAGATGTGCATTTCTGTTCAAAATGATTGCTCCCATTTTGGCTCTGACATCTGCAATTACCACTGGGCTTGTTAGAGGTGTGAGTAGGCTCCAACTCTGTCTTGTATCAAAATCACAGTCAAATTACGCATAAAACTAATTACCACCAAAAGGTCACGGTGTTCACTGGAGGGAAGTAGGATAGGTGTTGAAACACCACATGCACCTAAATTGCTCATGGTGTGTATTGCACTAGTAGTCTGCGTAACAGGAGAAGTTTAGCTCTCATGTACTTTTGTAGCCGTAAATTTCTATAAAGAATTACATGACACACCAGCTGACCTTAAAATTATTCACTTGAACCTTCACCATTCGATCATGCTGTGGAGTTAATTAAGCTATACCAAGAGTAATATAGAAGATAGATGACACTCGGTCATACATGCACACCCTGACTCTGTGACAACAGCTGAAGGCTGATAAGGTCAGAGCCCAACAATTGATTGAACTGTCATCCCATCATAGTGGAAATCCACCAGCAGAATCAGATTGTCGCTTGACTTCTCACTGATCCAGGCGAACAAACAAATCGCCTGAGACATGCTGGTGGCCTTGTCCCTAAACTCTACACCTCAGAATCCAGTCTGAGCAAGCGATCACTCACTTGCTGTTAATGTCATCATTTATGCTTGTCCGATAACTGGCACATACAGTAGGCAATCATTGATTTCCTGCTGCTTCAGGAATATGAAGTCCAGAGGCTGTCAGTCAGACTCATCAAGTTCTGTCAAACAATCTATCATCGTGATGGTCAGAAATCAGCAAAAAAGAGTCATTAAATAAACATTACTCTGCAAAACGGATAGTGCTGACTTTGCATCTTGGAATACTGTTTTTTTTTTTTTTCTTTTCCTGTTTGTTAGTTTGGTGTTAGTTAGTTCTTTACAATGGTTGAAAATAAAGTACATCATACTGTTCTTCTGACTCCGCCTCATTTATTTGACGGCTATTGGTACAGATTAGAGATATTCATGATTCATTGTTGAAGATGCACTGTTACAGATTAAACTACCCAACAGCATAGAATGTAATTAAAATTACCGTCATTTGGAACATCCATAACCACAAGGCTAATGTAATAATGTGGCACATTCAAATAGACGTTTGTGCTTAATGAATCTTTTTACATGTTTAAGTACATTTTACTATGAATACTTTTGTACTTGTGCTTAAAATTGGACTAATTGTATTTTTTGGCCACTTAGGAGCAGCAAAACAAGCTGAAGACACAACAGTGGCACATTCTTACCATATAAAGTTGATAACGTGAATATTTTAGTAAACAGTATTTACTCAGCCTGCAGATATAAAGCAATATTATTCTTCATCTGTGGTCACATTTCTGGCCACCTGAATTTAACTCCAGTATTCACTCTGTTTTAGCTCTGTTTTTGGTCCTGCCAACTCCTGAAGAGAACATCTGGCTCAGTGTGCTGTTTGGTGCTGAGAAGGTAGTGTACAGTGGGTTTTTAGAAAGATAAAGTTTAATCCAGAGAGCTAAACAATTAGCTGAAACTCACTTTAAAGCTCAGTAAAGCCAAGGGGAGCAGGTGTGGGTTCATCACTACAAGCGACCCTTTGTACACTGTCACACTGTCATGATTCATTGTTATTATGGGCTTTAAGTAAAATATATTTCTTCTATAATTGGTTCTTTAATAGCATTGGGCAGCACCAGTGGCAGTTCTAATATTTACCATAAAGAAGCCATGCTTTGAGTTTCACTTCACTTAGATTTTTTTGTAGTTTTGCGTTTGATCTGCTGTAATGACTTAGAGTACGCTCGAGTCAGCACACACAGGGAGCTAATAGTTCCCCTGAGAGATGTTTCCATGTTCATCATGTTATCAAGCAGAAACAACTATGTTATCCTGCAGTGTCTTTTTTTCTGCTGCAGCTCTTTTTCCGTGAAAGCTCAGAAACCACAAAAGTTAGCCCAGAGAGGGACAGAAATAAAAGAGACTTACATGCAAAGGTTAAACTGGCCTCTCGGCTGACAATGGTCCCAAAAGAGTTGGAGGCGAGGCACTGATACGTTCCAGCATCTTGGTCTTTGTTCAGATGGCTGATTCTGAGGTTGCCTCCAGAAAGGCTGTAGTGAGATCCAGATGTGGGACTGATTCCTGTGCCATTCAGTTTCCACCTGAAAAAAAAAAAAAAAAAAAGATGAACGTTAACAAATGAATTTACATTAAAAATGATGACATGAAGAAGAACGTGACATCTACATTGGAATGTATTTCAACAGGAGAGAAATAAAATGTGGAGACAGTCCAGAAATCATGCCTCCCAGCTTCGTGTTAATCTAAGCAGCAGTGAACCACTGTGGTGCCAAGGACTTGACTTCCTGAGAACAGACAGCATTGCAGGCCATCCATCTTGCCAGACCCCAGTCAAACCACATAAAAATGCTACTTAATCATTATGGTGCGACAATTAAAACAAATGCCTGCAACCTTGTCCTCACACTTGTGTATTCTCCACGAGTCCACATGATAATCATTGGTGTTAGGGGTAATCAACGAAGGGTATAATTCACTTAAAATGGCAACAGATTCTCCAATCTCTCCACACAGATGCACCTTATTAGAAGAAACACAGGTGGGAGGAAAGTCAGTAATTTCAGAAAAAAATGGTTTCAAGCCATAACTTACCAGGCAAAAAAAAAAAGAGCTCAGACACTGTTATTTGTTATCAGTGATGTATAACCATCAAAGCAATAAAAGGTTCTGCACAGATAAACAAGCATAAAAGGAGCTTTTTATACCTTATTGGAAAATGGATGCAGATTTGATTAGGGCCCAAGGTGATTTAGCGGTTGATTATTTCTTTGAGGAGAAGTTCTATGTTTCCTTCTGCTTTGATTTTTTAATTTTCTCTGAATGATTTCAGGTTCAGCTGGGAAAACTCTGCTGTATTGTTTCATTTGGAAAAGAAAGCAGCTTTGATGTGAAAAGAGGGGCTTTGCTACAGCCCTTTTGTACAGTAGACAGAAGTTGTGCAAAGCTGTTTTTGTACACTGCTATCTTAACTTGCCTTGCTGTGCCAATCTGGTGCCTTTGAGGCATAAGAACCTTTCTGAGAAAACACTGACAGTGCTGTTGTGCTATCACTGTGGTATGTTCTTGCTAAATCACATCTCTTATAGCATAACATACCCTATAGAACACACTCGATTGCTTATTTTGTTGCAGAAAATCAACAGTGTTAGGTGCTGTGGCCTCTGGAGTCGGTACAGGATCGTCATATAATACACAAGTAGGAGCTGATTACATGAAAAACAGTGTCAGACTGTGTTGCTTACCCGCCTACCCACACAATTTGTGGGCCGGGCACTGCAGCACTCACAAAGCGCCTCTACAGACTTTTTTCTTTTAATAGACAAAATGTGTGGCACAATGGTCTTTCATGGCCCTTCTCCGGTTTAGTTATAAGTAAGTGCATGCTCTCCAGAGCCTTATTACTACACACAATAGAGAAGCGCCTGGGGTGGGGTGGGGTGGCTGCAGTCTCACAGGACTACAGCAGTGATTCATTTGCAGCTGAAGTGGAACAAACAAAAATCAACACAAATATTTTACAGCCAAGTAAAACCTTCGACTTGAATGAAAAAGCAGAGCGTGCAGGGGAGGGAGGAGAATGATGCCCCAAACCTCAGTATCACACTCAGATTGTGGCTTCCTCTGTTCCTGAATAGGGGTCCCATCAAATGTGAAAGCAGCCTTTTCACAGACGTAATTGCTGGGAGAGACTCTGCATTGTATCCATATTGAAACGGTTTAATCGGGTGACAGCTTGAAAACCAAATGTTGCAAAAGACAGTTGTGGATTCAGTGCTTTATCTGTGTCTTTCGGAAATGTTAGACTGGATTGCTAATTGAGGCTGGAAAATGTTTTGATGTATCTGAGTGAGTCATCATATTGAAAAGGATAAAGAATTTTCCCAGTTGGAGGAAGATATCGTGAATCCCTAAGTATGTGTATGGTCATTACACAAAGTGGTAGTTAAAGATAATTGCCCACCAGAAGCTGCCAATGCTCTTTTGTGACCAAAGCAAATGTCCTCTGACAGCTCTTGACACTTTAAGCCAATTAGATAACAACTTTAAAGCCGCTAAGTGACAGATACTCTAATTTCTGTGAAACTCGAGCACATTCTAACTACGGATAAACTGAGACCAGTTCGGGAACAGTGATAGAAAGCAACATGAGGGGGACTTTGAATGCTGTGATTGTGTCACCGCATATCCTCCTCCGTGGAAAGCGTGGAGCAACAGATTTCATCAAACAGATATAAAGTAGATTATTTAATAATTCTATTTACAATGATTTATGCTGGCAAGCAGGCCGCAACAGCAGTCCCATTTGTTAGGCACATGCTTTATGTAATCATGTAACAACAGGCCGTGTACACAGAGGCATAATACCACACCATCTGGCTTCTGCGGCTGTGAATGTTAGTCTATTCCTCTTCTTAAGCCTGGTGCTTTAATGTGTTAAAAAAAACAATGCTACTTTGTACGACTATTTTGTAAATGCCACAACTTGCATAGTAAGAGTTTAAGTTCATTTTTTCAGTTTGATTCCCATGAGGGAATATTCTGTGTATGTATACTGAAGTATGAAATTAAACAGGACTACCTCTGGTGTTCCCCACAACTGCTGTTGCTCTTGGAGGGGAGAAGAAATCACCTTTAGAGAGGAAAACAATATGCGCTCACTCATGTTTAGGGTGTGGCATAAAAAAAATCAGCTGCAGGCACTGTACCGTACCATTCACCGTAGAGCTTCCAGGGAAATTTGCATCTTTTGCTGGTAACTCCTTATGTGCCAAGTGAGCTAGAGTGTAGTACAAACTCCAATGTTCTTCACAGTGCAACTCTTCCAGTTGTGGGTTTTGGGAAATGCAACACCATCCACGTTGTCCTCAGGCTTCGTTCCCCTTCAACTAAAAGAAGACCGAGGGATGAGGTATCTGAGCACCACTACGCTATTTGCACTGGGAGCCCTGCTTGTCTAATGGCCTGCAACTATCTGGCAGCCCAGCATGGCAGTGACTCCACCTTGAGAGTTATAGGCATAGAGGCATAGACATAGGTTTGGATATCAGATGTGACAGAGGTAAACACCTCTGCTGCTGGGATGCACACTGCATATACAGCTTCAGCGTCACAAGTCACCCAGACATGAGGTGGTTTATCAATTACTGTAAGATGGAACATACTGTCTCTATAACTCATCTGATTTTGTTAATTTATGTAAATATTTTTACTGTATGCAGTGTTTTTAGTGTTGTTTGTTTGCAAGCGTGTGAGACACACGTGAGCATTCTGTTTTTTAAGTTTGTGCTCCGAGTGGTTAAAGCATTTCAGAGCTAATGCACTTACCAGTATTCACTTTCTGGTCCATTAAATATAAAGCTGTAGCCAGGTAGCAGCTATATAAACATATATTATTTTATTTCTTGTATTAAAGAAATTGTCCTTGAGCACCTTGTATTGGATTTATGCCACAACCCACCCATTTTCTCCACTTTGAAAAAAGAAAATATCCTTTGCTTCCCTTGGTTCAGGTTTAGTGCAAACAATCCTGAGCACATATCGTCGCTTGTGGCATTTAATGTAAACACTGCAGCTCAAACTGTCACACTTTACTGCTGTGTGACGTGCAATTAATGAACTTTGAGCATGATTTAGCTGTTGTCTTCTTGTTGCAACACATCTTTAGAAGGCAGCAGCCGCTCTGACAGGACCACACGGCGACCTTGACAGGAAACAGCTGATTAGGTCATCCTCTAAGCTGGCTCAATCCCAAGTATTAAATGTACCAATCCTTCCAAATCTCACCCCAGCAATTTCAGTGAGCAAACATGATTGATTTGAACTTTTACTTGCCAGAGATGCCGCAACACAACACAACACAACACGGCACAGCACAACACCCTTTCAATAGACTAATGGTCCATGTGAGGAGGAAATAAAGAGGGAAAAAACAGCTGCTCTTTGAACTCTGCAGCAGAAAAAAAACATGTTTTAGTTGGGTGCAAAGCTCAATGTGCTTTCCTGGGCTAGATGAGACATGGTTCCAGTGGGGCGTTGAAGGGAAAATCCACCACAGACTAGAACTCATGTGATACATTCCTATGATCCTGATCATAAACAACAGCGCCAAGACTCTCTTGTTGCTGCGTCAAGAGACAAATCCTGGAGCGGTTTCATTCATGATGACTGGAAGACTGAATCTGAGGACACAAGGACAATACTCAGCACTCAGCACTCAGCAATATTACCGGATATTTCCCTGCTTCATTTCTGATGATAAAATGAAGGACGTTTGAAAGTACAGGTTCCAAACACTGTTTGAGTCCATGAAAAGTTTACTTCCCTGTCAATGGGGCTTCATCAGGCTTTGTCAGATTAGAAACTTTCAGGTTTCTAGTTTTAGGACAAAAGTGTCATGCAGAGTGTGCAGCTTAAACAGTCTGAGATCAAAAGAACAATATGTGATCTCTGTTTTACGACTCATTGTTTTAGATTGTGACTGAGTTTGAATCACGTACTGTAATTACTTTTTATTCATTTTATATGATCAAGAATCACACTGTTTAAACTCTCCTAAAGGCTGTGAACCTTTGAGACAGCCCTTTTATCCGTTCTAGTTTTCATTTGTATGTTTATATAAAGAAAGATAACAATGCCTATTACACTGGCTAGTTTTTGCTTTTTTTGAAAAAAGGAAAAATAAGTTTTTACAATTTTATATTTGAGTCTCTTGCCTGTATGTCCGTATGTTTCCAACACAACACAAGTATCTGTAATATCATAGATCGAAGACTAAAAAATAAACAAACAAACAAAAAAACACTGGATTTTCTGTACCTGATACTGTCAAAAATGTACTGATGTAAAAGACACAAAGCAGGGAATTTATGGATTTTGCCTTTCCTAAGTTTCTTATTTCCATTTGTGATGGATATATTTTGAGGTTAGGCGCTACTGCTCCACTTATGCTTTAGGTGATGTAAACAGACTGTAATATTGCAATGGAGTTAGATGTGTGCTACACTTGATTCTTGTGTTTTTCTTTTTTTAATGCTTATCTTTGTTCACTTGTAGGTGAATCTGCATCAAGAAATGTCAAACTGCACCAGCAGTGAATTCGTTGCTGGTAGTTCCTCTTTGCACCGTAACCATGGATCTACAGACAATAATTACCTGGAATCCTTTTAATACTTAAGAAAGAGTAAAAATTTGATGATTGTGAGTTGATGGTGATTGTGAGTCCTAAAAGTATTTCTATATGATTTCTAAGGGAACATAATGTTTATCCTAAATAGACATATAAATCTATCACTGGACAGAGTTAATGGCAATTTTTTATTATTGTCAACAAATCCGAACAAACACAACTAAATACTTGTAATATTGGACTATTTTCAGATGGATTAACACATTTGGAGCACTCCTGAGTATTTTCAGCTGCAGAACGGTTCTGTAGGATTGAGCTCTAAACAAACTACAGTGTCAGGGAGCATCACAGTGAAGGAACATGTCACTCTGTGCCACAGTGTTGCTCACTGATGTGTTCTTAACAGCAATGGAGGTCCACTGCTCTAAAATTTATCAGTTGTAACAAAACATATTCCATAATAATCAAAAATTTTAAATGACTGGGTCCACTCTGTATAATGAACACTTTTACTGCATAATGAGTACTTGTACTTACCATTCCTGTACAATTAGCCTAAAATGCCTATCTGAGTGCATGCACGGCTTTGGTCTCTTGAAATGCAACACTGAAGTTTTGCCCCCTACAGTCAGAGTCACTTTAAATGCAACTTGCATTGAGTGATAGGAGTTTGAAAACACTGAAGTAGAAGGTTTTTATTTCATAGAAGAGCATTTTTTTGCAAATAGATGCGTGCAGATGCCTATATCTGCATTAGAAAAAAGCTATTTAATATATCTATTGAGATAAATTTTAAATTTCTAAATTTATATTTAGGCAATCTATATTTAGGACATCTATATTCAGATTTTGGACATGTATACTTATATTTAGAGTCTATATCTTTATATTTAGGCTATTTACTACTTATCATTTTAAAACCTGTGTAAAAGCCGTATCTGCACTGAATTTTTTGATCTGACTGTAATTTACACACTGAAGCAGCAGATCCTTGTTTTTGTAAATTCATTGACTATATGTAGTGCCAGTCAACTGCACCAATTGATTGCAACTGGCTTGATCTTCACATGAAAGTAGAAGGATGTGCACAACATGGACTCTCACTGCCTATTGTCGGCTGTGGACGTGACATAGAAGAACCTAACTGGTCGAGTGAAGTGTCAATTAAGTCAAAGTATAGCAGCAGCAGCATAGTGCCTATGCCTTCATGCATGAGTTATAATGGAGAAATCGTGGAAAATTAGCATGTTGCTGACTAATTTGAAAAGATAAAACAGCTTTCTGTGGATAATCATAGTGTTTTACTCTAAATATTTACTGGATTGGATCGAATCAACCTATGCCAATGGAAGCATACCATTTTTGTTGTATGTTATCGTGTCATTGTTCAGTGGATTACTATGAGACTTCATAGGTAAGTTGCTTCAATTTTGGAATTGTTTGTTCTTTGCCTTTATTGTACCTACTGTTGTGATTGTATTGTTGAAATGTCTGTGAAGATTCTCAGTCATCCAGGTCATAGTTATCCAAGGAGGGTTG
Source organism: Chaetodon auriga (assembly GCF_051107435.1). Lineage (NCBI taxonomy): Eukaryota > Metazoa > Chordata > Actinopteri > Chaetodontiformes > Chaetodontidae > Chaetodon > Chaetodon auriga. The sequence goes on along the minus strand of NC_135075.1, from coordinate 9,699,258 downwards.
AAACTAAGGTTACTGGATTTGGTTGTAGAAACTTAAAAACATTTTGCCTCTCTTCTTCAGTTCTAGCTGCAGACAAAAACATGGCTATGCCACAGGCTCACCAGTATCTCCCATTGTGACCAATCTCAACATGGAAGAAGTGGAAGACAGAGCCCTGAACTCCTTCAGAGGAACAGCACCGAGCCACTGGTTTGAATATGTGGACGAACATGGGTCAAAATCAAAATTCAGGAGGTGCAAGCCATCACACAACACATTAACTTAGTGAACAGTAATATCAAGTTTAGACAGATGTCAGGAATAATAGCTTGGCCTTTTTGGACTGTGACATGCACATTGCAGTGGGTCGGAGCCTCCACAATGAAGTATATAGAAAACCCACACACACAGACTGATACTTACTCTTTGACTCTCACCGCCCACTGGACCTCATGTTAGGAGTGACCAGAGCCCTGCAACACTGAGCTGATAGTGAAGGAGCACAAATATCTGAGGGATGCATTTAAAGTCTGTGGCCACTAGGGCGGTCAATGAAAGTTCTAAATTTGAATTTCTATACAAAATGTAAAAAAAGCCATACATTTGATTGTGAAAATCAATATCTGAGTGTGGGAGTGGGAAGTACTGCTGCAGCAGCTGCATTGACAGCATGGACAGGAGTCACAAAACCAGTTTCTATCATCTAGTAATTTTTTAAACTAGGGAAATCTGTTGATGTCCAACATATTTAAGTAAAATTTATATTATATTTAAATATTCTTGCTCCACACACTGTTTCCCCTGCTGCTTCTCCAGTGTCCATCCTCTCTTTCGCTCCTCTCTTGATTCAGTGAAATCAGAGTTTATGTCAACCAGTACAGAGTTCATGATGATCGTTGAAACAGTGAAACCAACCAAAAAGGTTTTGGTGAGTTTTATTGAGTGTGTTTTATGATGATAGAATTACTGTACTGTGAATGGAGTCGGGTGGCTTTAGAGCGATATAACAGCTGTTTCTGGTTAAACAAACACAGATCTTACTCTTTAACAAGAAGGTATCTTTGTAGGGATCTTCTCCATAATGTTCTCAGATGCTATTACAATCTGAGCCTGTAAGTGGCAAAAACACTTTTAGTGGATGTACATTGATGGTGCGCAAACACCCAGAGGGATTATATTACTGCCAGTTTTGTGGCTGCTGGCTGCCGTGCTCTCGTTCAGCGCTGACAAACTTCAAAAGTTGTTGTCTCCATTAGTCACTTGAACACAAAAAACATGGACAATAGGGTCCGTAATCAGGTAATATTCGACCGGACTTCCTCATGTTTGTCCAGGACATTGAAGTCTTCCAGAACGCGTGGACACCGGCACCAACTGGAAACTCTGTGCAAACAACGTCACTTTGATTGATTGAGAATGTAACGTAGGTCAGGCTGAAACAAGCACACAATTCAAAAACATGGTAGAGGCTGTTCTGTTATTTGTTTGTTTGTAATGTGTATGTATGTAGATCTTTTAAAAGACGTTTATGTTGAAATAATATACAAGTAGTATGTCTCGTATTGGCACAAAAATAGATATTTGAATGGTTGGAACCTGTTTTCTTTTCTTTTTCTTTTTTTTTTTTTAGGAGGGAATATTGGAACATCATTTTTAGCCACTTTTAGCCACACTCCAAGTGGAGACTCTAACTGAATGAAGAACAAACGCAGCAACATCATGATTTTGTGTCTGGAGTATCCAAGAAAGTCAGGAGAATTTTCTACAAACACTACATCCCTGTCTTTTTGCAACCCAGCAACACACTAAGCTCCACCTGATAGACCGCACGCCCAGGCACAGGAAGAGTAATCTAGTGTATGCAGTCCAATGCGGTCAGAAATGCACAGACTTGTAAATCGAGGAAACTAAACAACCATGAACAAAAAAACGCATGGCTCAACACAGGAGAGCCAACTCAAATCAAGATTCAGCAGTTTACCTCCACCTGAAAGATAAGGGACACTCATTCAAGGACAGCAACGTGCATATTTTTGACAGGAAGGACAGATGGTTTGAAAGAGGAATGAATGATTTAAGAATTTAAGAAGAGTTAGCCTCATGTGACAACCTTAACGACCGTTGCTCACACAGCCAGCCACACCCAAGTGCTTTCAACGACCATGATGATGACCCTACTTAGGACTCCCAAGCAGCCAGTTACAACTGAAGAAGCTCCTTCAACATGAGGGGTGAAATGGTTTCAAGCTCTACAATCAAGTCCAGTTGCCCTTGATTCAACCCTCCTTGGATATTTTGAAATGGTTTACAACAATCATCAGTTGTCAATGGTTCGCATCAATTGAATCACAAGAATCTTAGCTAGTTAACATGGGTATGAACTTAAACGTAGAGGTTATGTACAATGAGAAGTTGCATACTTAACACTCCAAGGGCCAAGGTATTAATGCTTTTGTGTTTTTACTTAAGTAATATATTGAATGCAGGACTTTCACCCGTAACCGTATTTTCACAACACGGCATTAACACTTGTGCTTAAGCGTCTGGATACTTCTTCAACGCTCTGATGATGGGTGTGGATGAATATGTGCCCACATGAAGTGATTAATCAGTCTTTAGTTATTAAACAGATGCCTGACGCAGTCACACACTCACTGGTAGATGGGAGGTGGGCTTCCCTGGGCTTCACAGCTGAACACCACCTCCCTGTTCCTCTCCAGAGTCTCCACAGGATACACAATGCTGCCAGGCTGCTTGGTGAAGACAGGACTCTGCAGGACACTGCTTTCTGTAAGACAACAAGGAAAGACAGCACAGTTGACTCTAAACTTTGACTTGTGCCTGTTTGTAAAACAGCCACTTACTCAGTGGCAGAAACAGGCTGATGCTACCTAAAGTGTTCAGAAGGGTAAAACCACAAGCAGACAAAACATATCAATTTGAACCGCCTGTCACGATACCACAGCACAGAGAAGAATGATTAGAAGCGAGACGTGTTTTCAGCAGCTATTTAGGTGGTAATAGGATATAGAGCCTGATTTATGTTGACCAATTGTGTGGAAAAATGCCTTCATTTAAGTCTGTCAACCTGCTTTTATCTGTTTATTTATTTATTTATTTGTGCAGTGATGTTAGGATTATGTGTCCATGCAGAGGTGTAATCAGTTGGTTTCATGTGGTTAGGGCTCTTTGTTGTAAATGACACAACAGATGTCTCAGTTACTCCATTAAGGTGCCATTAACACTGTGCGTTTTAGAAAGCATCAGTGATGCTTTTTGAAGACAAGGAAAAGGAACACAATCATTATTTCTCTGTAATTGTTCCTATTCTTTAAAGTTGGGGCAATCACAATCAGTCTGATTCACTGGAATCTGATATCCGTTTACTTTATTCGTATCAATCAGCGTTTTTTGTTTTTGTTTGACAGTTTCATCCAATTGAAAGTTCGCATAGATCTTGATTACTATGCTCTGAAATCTAAAGAAGAGGAAGAAGAAGAAGAAGGAATATAACACCGAACAAGGCTTGCATGTTTCCCTTTAGAAGTCTGGACATATTCCAGTTTAAAATTGTCAAACTGCACAACAGTGTTGATGGTAAAGTTGAAGAAAAACTCATCCTCTGCTTTTCAGAAATGCACATCGAGCAACATCCTCTCCACTGCAAACTCTCCGCTTACAGTGGTCGTGGCCATCTGTCACAGCGGAGCCCCTGAATATGGTGAATGCACGGAGTCGTCTCTTATTCAGTAATAAGACAATGAAAAATAGAAGTTATCTTAAAGTAACTCTACTCTCGTTCTATATCAAGTGAATGAAAAAACGTGCAGTTGCATTACCCTTGTGTGCAGCCAAATTGATAGGTAGAGAACAATAATTAGCCTGTATCCGGCTTGTCAAATATAGCAGTGTATGTCCGGACAGGGCCAGCTGCCTGTTACAGGAGCCTCACACTGCATCTTTATTGTGTGTTCCTCAGGAAAATAATTTACACCACAATCTGGGAAGTTCTACAGTATATCAGAATTTAAGATGATTTTACTGCCTACAATGTCACCATTGTGCAACTTTAAATCTTAAATCCAGTGACTTTCAGACAAGAAATGATTTGACACAGTTTATTAATTTAATGGTGGAGACCTGGTAACCTAATATCCATTGCAGCATACCAGTACATGAGGATATTTGCATTACTACTGTGATGTTAACCTACTGCCTATCACAATGTTACTATGATGTTTGGATGCACATGAATACCTTTGAAAACATCTGGGTCCTCATTTACCACAGAACATGACACACATTTGAAGTGTTCAAGTCTATTTACTGAGGGAATTCAAATGACTATATGAATTAAGTCATTCAGAAGTTTAACAGGTTGACTAAATGATTATATGGATGGTTAAACAAATCAGTTTGAACATTTTAATTTATTAGCTAAATAATGCATACATACATTAAAAAAATCTTTCAAAGCAAAATATATACAGAATAATAATGTCAGATTTCAAAAAGTACAGTGTAAGAAATGGAATCATTGCACTTCTGCAATAAAGATTTAAATGCATGAAAGATCTAACATTTATGTTGGCGCAGCCTTTTCAAACATCTTTGCTCTTTTCTACTCTGGTTGGCTGGTCAGCTGTCTGTCTGCATCCCTTCAAACACTTTGAACCAGATTGTAATATCTCTACTGTACAACTGCCCTTGTGTCTTTGAATTTAGTTTAGATATTTGAGGTCTCTGGATGATAACTCCTCATAATGATTTTGCTGACCCTTTGAGCCTTCATATAGCACACATTTCCTATTGACAAACACTTTGGCTCTTGACAAGCACTTTCCACATCTACTGACAGGTTCCCTATGAAATTTGCAGTGGGGATTTAAGTTCCTCATATTTTGTTCTTCCGGCCATTTCTTTATCATCCCATCAGGCCACAACCTGCACAAACTCACTGCACAAAAAACATTGATTTTGGATAAATCTATAAAACTTGGAACAAAGGATTCTTTCTTGGATATTCTGCCTCCACAATGGCGACCGCAATCATTCATTTTGTCTTCAAACTACAGAAACTTTTAAGCAACAGGAGGCTTCAGCATTGTGTTGGGAAAGTAGTGACAGATTTGTGCATAGCTGTATAGGACACGGAAAGGGTAATGCATAATTCAAAGAACTGCTCTATATGCAATCTAGTTCAAGAAAATTTCTTTTTCTATGCAAAACTGAACACAGTGTTTAAAGGTATCACCTCTGGCAAACACGCAATCTGCTTAAATCTGGAGAGCGATATAAGGAAAAAAAGTTTCTAGTAAAAGGAATGAAATCTGTATTATGTAGATTCAGCCATTGATGCTGTCAGAGCTATTGTCATTATTTAAAGCCTGTCTGGCTGAAAACACACTGATCACACAATAGATTCTGTAATTTTAAACAGATTGCTTAGATTTATGTTTTAAATGCTTTGTGTAGAGAGAGCAGAATGCTGTTTGGTTTTGCTCAGGAATGCCTCTCCGACATTAACCAGCACATCCCCAAAAGAGGATTTAAAACAGAACAGCAATATGCTTGCACATTTTTCACTTCTAATTATTTTTGGCATATGCTAGTTGATTCCTGTCATCCAGCAGGAATTACTGAGGTCATTCAAGGACGCAACAAATCTGAAATAATTTGCTTACAAACAGCTGACTATGCTTGCTATAACCTCGTAAATTCTTGGGCAAAAATGAATGGACTGTGTGCTCATTGCCAAGAGTGCACCATTTGCAGCAAAAGATAATACTGACTGTCCCACAATAGCCAGCATGGTCACATTCACGAGCCATTTCTGACTGCAATTGCAGTATGAGGGGCTTTCCAACATCAATGCGCTGAACTAACCTTGTTGTGTTTCCACTAACAGTGAGAATTACAAGAATAATTTTAACCTTATACAGAAGGTAGGAGAATATGACAGGTTTTAAATGTTTCTCTGCATTATCTGACCTCACTCACTGAAATGCAAAAGAGGCACAACTGAGGGCCGAGAAGGACAAAGACAAAAAAAATGAAAACAGCAGCAGTGAAAAAAAAATGCTAATGTCCCCAATAGGCTACAATGATGCCATTAATTTACTCCTGTCAGAACAGAAAACAACGCTCTGTGTCAGTTGATAAAGTGACAGAAATTCAACATCACTCCATTTTATATTCATTGAAGATTAATATCATTATTACTCATAAATCATCAGAGCTACAGTCTGTGGCGCTGCTGTGAAAATTTTTGTGAAATCATCTCCACAGATACGGCCAGCCTGTTTACTATGGCTATATTCCAAATTCAATGTATCATGTGCTAAATAATCATTAGCAAATGTAGCATATCTTTAAAACATGCCATTTTTCAATTATAGGGATATTTATCTCAATCCCATCATCACACAGACATTGTGCTCACTTTTGCTCTTGTTGGTGTGCAGTTCTTCAAGGCATAACAAGGGGAGTAGGCTGAATGCATTGAAGGGGAGTAACCAGACCTACTGTCTGTATCGCTTTATTTCACAAAATCTGTATTGAGATCTAAACTGGGAGTAGTTGGCTTATACTTGCAGCCAGCAAAAAAAAACCAAATACAAATAAAACAAGCTGGAACTGCATTTGGTCTTACTGTATGATTTGAAGGAAAGGCTGGAGGTTGTGTATGTAATGGGACAAGGTTCAGGTGAATGTGAAGGGAAAGAAAATTGGTTTGAAAATGATAAAGCCTTTCAAATATTATTTGAAAGGCTCTCTTGGTCATTTTGTATGCCATGCTTCAATATCAGATCATGAGGCAAAAGGAACACCATAGCAACATAAGTCAGGCTTTATCCTACGCTGCACAACTAAGCTGTTATCGAGGATTAACCTCAATGCACAGTTTTACTCTTCTGTGGTTTTAGCCTGTTAACATTTTAGAAAATCTGCATCTGCAAATCATGCCGCTTTGGTTACTAGTAGTTCCTCTAGGCACTTTACAGGCAACAGACACCTGAATTACTGCTGATACTGAAGAAAAAGTTGGAATATGATAATCTCAAGGTATATGGACTGCCTTTTAAATAAGATTTCTGAACAGTTTTATGAACATTTATCCTCAATGGACAGTGGAGTAAGAGAAAAGGTCTGGATACACCAAGATTTAAAACTTTTGAAGCAAAATCAATTCTTTCCTATGGAATCCACTAAAGGAGATTAAATTAATCAATGCGAATGTTCTGAGTAGTAGAGTTCAACTTTGGTGAACTTACGAAATTTGTACCATTGACCGATAGCAAGGCGTCTTGATAGTGCTGAATTTTGAGGGGACGGCGAGCCAGAGAGTTTCCAGATAGTTATACGACAGGGAAATCAATGATGAATGAAATTATGGCGCAGCTCCGTTGAATACACTGTGTGAACTTCTCATTAGTGACTGAGCTAAGCTAAGGAGCTAACAAGTTTGCTAACTCCCCTCAGAGAGCTTTATTTCATGCGAGAGAGGCGACATGAAAACATCTTCTAGACGATGAACTTTCCTCTGATTTGCTAACTTTCCCAGGTTACCCAACATTTGACCAACGGGTAAGGAGGCATAACCCATGCAAGCCCTGATCACAACTACATTGATTTATTAATAATTCCACCTCAAAATCTGACCAAGTCCTTATCTGAACATGCAGTGGCCACACTGTCTCATATTCCTAAACACATGAACATATAGCCCCCCATTGTGTGCAGAACATCAGTTTTTCATCTGGCCTCACTCAGTGGCACCTCTTTTCCAAGTCACCACAACACAGTGAACAGGAGAATATATGACCGAGGTAAAATGCTAATGAATGGTTCTACTGCTACAACGTCACACAACTTAAGTATGTTACACAAGTTAAAAAAGTCAGTGTAAACTTACAGTTCCACACGAGACATAAACAGAGGTCTCCTGGACCCTTGCTCTATATGCAGGAGGAAGGTGGGGTGATATTACTGCATATTACTGCTGAGGCTAACCCCAGCTTTGTTTAAGTTCTTTGTGAACAGAACCAGCTGGAAACTTTCCTCTTACTCAGTCCAGAGGAGGCTGTTTAGCATGCCCTCCTGCAGTGGAGTCGTGCTGAGCAGAACAGAAGTAGGTCATCATTAAAATCCTAACCCTATGTTTCTCTAACACTCGGGTCCCTTTAGCAAGCCTCCCAGTAGGCCTCACACACCTATGATGGGCTGTTTCTCTTCTCACTGTTCCAACCTGATTCATGTGCATGCGGCTCTGCGGGAGAAACATGTCAGCCCACAGCACCAGGTTACTGCCACAGGGAAAAAAAGCAGCACTCAAAATTGGTTGCCCACATTGGTGCCATTAAAAGATTTCTAAATCTTAAATGGGATGTAAAATATGTAAGAATGTAGGAAAAGTCTTTGAACTTTACAGACCTCACTTTTCTGTCTCTCACTGGAATGTATTACAGTCAACTTCTGTATTTATTTTGGTACTTTAAACATTTGCAGGGTGCTATTCATCTTAAGATCATAGGCTTTTTTAAAATCCACGCTTTTTCCATTCTGTACCCTTTAACTGACATGTTTGCTTCACATTCACCTCAGGTATCACTAGATCTTTACCTGAGTCAAGGTTTCTGAAAAGAAATTGTTTGTTCACTAATACAGTGTGGAATACGTGCCATCATTTGGGGGTAATGTGAGAAAAAAAACTACTTTCTTTCTGTGTCTTGGCTTATCCTTCGCCATCGATTAGCAAAGTTTATTTATTTATAAGTGATTTGGTCAAATCACAGTTGTGCAACACACACCCCAAACTGTTTGCCTCTATAATTGTGAAGAGAAAGAAATAACACAACCCCCAAAACAGTTGAAATGAATGCATCTTTAATGTGTATTTTGATAATTTCTTGACCTCATGTCTTGTTTTCTATTTCTTGGACATTTCCTGAAACAATTGTTTCCACTATTCTTACATTTGTCGCTATTAGTACATTCAAATATTGGCCATATGTTGTTGAGCATCATACTTTTTGCTTGAAAGTTTTATATTAAAAATATGTATTTCCTGGATATTTCATACAATATTTAATATATCCTCAATAGTTATTCATTCTGTTGCCCTTGTCTTCATTAGCATATGCATGATATATTTTTCTTTCAGGTTATGGATGCGGATGTGTGGAGACCTGATTATTGTTTGATCTGCTTTCCTTAGCTACTTTTTTACACACACACACACACACACACACACACACACACACAAAGGCATGGTTTCGTGTTGATCAATCATTAACGTGGTAATTGCCTCAAAGTTGTTGACAGTGTCCAGGAATTCCACCTATTCTTTCACACTACTTCAGTTTCCTATACATCTGTCAACAAGGTGCGCTCTTTCATGATTTTTTCAGAGAAGAAACAAAACGACATGCTGCTTTATAGCAAGATTATGTTGTCCAGCTAAAATGCGTCAGGCTCGCTATGATTCTCTGCAAAAGAATCTGTGGCTGAAAATATTGCCCTGCAATATAACCACCCCTGTGCTGATGGAGCCCCATTCGATCAGTCGCTTTGTCTTGTGCAGCCTTGTGTATACTGAGTGTTTGAAACTAATCCACTGAGGGCTGGCAGGTTTTAATGTCATCCAACAATGCAACAATCAAACAGCTATTCAGATGGTATCAGCATTGATCTTCTAAGAGCTGGAAGGGAGATATTTTTGGACAGACTATGCTGTCTCTTGCTTAAGCTGGCCATAAAGGAGTAGATTAACTGCCTGCAAATGGTTCTGATTTGGCCGCCCTGAACTGTATTCAAGCTTCCAGCCTGACCTGTTTGGAAAGGTTTTCCCACTATTGGAGCCACAACAGAACACACACAAAGATGGGGTGGACAACTATTCTGAGAAAGGAGAGAACAATTGAGGACATCCATGTTAGAGTTCATCACGAGTGAAATGTGAAGTCGCTGGATGGACGTTATGTTCGCTTTGTTAGGTTAGCAGGAACAAAGCAGTGGTTTGACCAAGAATGAAGAACATTATGATCTTGAAAAATATACCTTTCTCTTTCAGAAATATATATGGAGCATTACACACATAAAGAGATGAATGCAGTATATTATTTCTGCAGGAATAAAATCAGAAGGAACCTCTGACTCACTGTTTCCTGTATAAACCTTCTAAGTATAGTTTGTGCTTTGGAACATTAGACTTTTTGTTTTTTAAACCGGTGCTCTTCTGCCAACAGTGTTCGACATGCTGAAAATGTATAGTGCAAGATTAGTGAACAGTATGGCACATTAATGTGGCTGTTTTAGAGCCTTAATGCACCGTCTGCAGTGCAAACGATGAGCCAGTCAACTGTACAGACTGCAAACACTCCACACCACTGTACTGTCTATGTAGAGGTTTGCTGAGACAGAAATAAATCATGTGTTCTTACTCCATCAGCCTCTAATTGCAAGGCATTTGAACAGTATAATTGGGCTGATGTTTTCTCCAGTCAGACAGACATGTGGTCACAGTCCTCACCAGAGTGACTGAATTCCCTGGTGAAGGGACAATTGAGCACACAAGCATTAGCAGGTATGATGTAACACCTGCATAGCATCCAGGCAGCAACACCTGGTACGAAACAACAAAGACGAAGTCTCACCTCCACAAGTCCTCGAAATTAAACAACAAAATACGTCCTTGTCAGCAGAACATCTTTTTGTCTGCAACACTGTTACATGTCACTGTTGCAAGTTCAACAAGATTGATCACAAATACGATGACCTCATCACACATCCAGCCGGATATATATGTATAGACAGTGTTGTTGTTCTTAGAATGCACAGCGTGTCACGGGATCATTGTTGGATCATCACAGAGCACCTTAATGAGCTACCCTGCCTATAGAGTCCAATTAGAGGTCAAAGCATGCACAAAAATATGTGTTCCATCTGATAGCAGCTTGTGGTCTATCTGATAATCAGATAATCAGGCAAACTTGTCTTGCGTAATGTACTTTAATAGTCACACACATGCAGTAATTCCACAGATATGGTCTCCACAGCGGTGGGTCCTGAGATTTAATAAACACTGACATGATTGTAAAAGGAAGAAAAAAATTCAATTAAAGTTCACATCTTTTAATATTATGATTAACATGAATCCTCTGCTCGGGTGGAAAAGGTATTGCATGTGTGCCCTTTGGGATGTGGTTAGAAAACCCCTGTAGCTCAGTCTCTCCTCCGCTGTCCTACCCTGCCTGTGCCAGGGATGTCTCATCAGTGTTCTTTTCCAGCCACTCAATTAGCATTGTTGTCTTGTTAAAAAAATAAAAAAAAGCCTGTCAGCAAACTAAAAGAATGTTGTGTGATGTTCAGTCTTGGTTGTTCTGCAACCTCAGTGTGACAGTCACATAAATCATTCATTTCTTTGGCTTACATGAGAGTGAGGCAGTGTCGCAAAACTAGCTTTGAAATGGCAACCCCATCCACACATACACAAGGCGAACACTTCTTGTGTCTTCAGACAACAGTAAGGTGATCTTGACTGATTTTACTCCAAAAGGCCATGAATAAAACATGTATTGATATGCATATCAAAAGGCAAGAGTTGACAAAGCAAAACAAAGCCAAACAAAGATGTTGGGGCATTGGAAAGGGGAGGGGAGAGAGCCTTCTCTTGAACCTGCTCTGAATCCTGAACACTGCCAATTAGCCAGGGCTTGGCTTGAAGGACATCTGGGGATGCCCGCTCCTTCATCTTGACATAATTGCTCCTCTTGAGGAAGAGCAGGTGAGTGCACCTAGAGACGCCTGCTCTGGGTTCGCCAGACATGCTCTTCAATTTCATGGGCTACAGCTGAGCTCTCACTAATACTGTCATCAAGCAGATCTCAACCCTAATGAAAGCATTAATAGACAATAGAACAGTGTTAAAAATTCTGAAAACCTCAGAGAGTTAAACAGATCAAATGGTGGACTTCTGAGGTTGTGTTGCAAGGCACAAATTTGCTAAGATGTCACCGTTTTTTCTTAAGCAGTGCTCCGGATTAGATGATCAAACCTACCTCACAGAGCAATCTAGTCCTAATCAGCACATAATGAAGTGGGGACAGCTGGCCCTGTTTAGAGGTGTGCATGGGCAAAGACCCAGGGGCAAAGGGCCACAGAGTCTGCCTTGCAGCACGGTTCAGCTGGCCTGGCACCGTCAGGCTCACCGCAGGCTGCTCACCCAGTGAAATGACAGAGGTCAATGTTCATCCTGTCACTGTAAAATGGCCTGAAGAGATCAGGGCAGCACTACTAGAAGAGACCTTGACATATAAGGCCATCTGACATGCACGTCAACCTAAGAAATGCCCTTCATGGGCAATGGACACGATTATGGAGACAGATTAAGAGTGCATAATTCTGGATGGCTGTTACTGCAACATCCAGGAGCGCTGCTGTCGCTATGACAGATGCTACACGTCCTTTAGTTAGTCAACAATATTAAACCACAGAATTGAGTGAAGAGAATATATTAATCAGTGAGCACCTTTAGTCAAACTGAAGCTAAAGTGATGCACAGTGGGTTTGTGTATAACTGAAGTTTAGCATTAGAGGAGAGGTTCATGCCTGTCAACTTTATTCGAATTGAAGTTATTTGTTGTGCTTAAATTGAACTGTTGTTTCTAATCAATCCATCCATCACAGCAAATATCTTGTCGGCTTCTATTGCTGTCAGAGTTACATTGTGATTGTCTGCTAAGGCAGTTGGAAATGCAGAATGACTTACACAGGCTTTATAGCATTACCACACAACAATAAACTCATATAAATAAAAGCTGGCATCATATTCACTGTGATGGATCACCTGTCCTAAGGAGGTTTAAAGTTGGAATGCTTTTTTATCAAAGGCTGCAAAAATGAAAGGAAACTAGTGGCAGCACAAAGGGTATGAAAAGACACTCTCAGACATGTAAAAACTCAATAGCATTCCTTGTGAGGTATTTGGCAGGACTCTAAAGGATATGCAATTTATAGCAAATGTCCTCCATGTAACATTGTCCTTTCTAAGAGGCCTGCATGGCTGAAACCTTCTCCAAGCCCGCTAACGGTGAGCTGACGGTGAGTCAGCTTCACTGATTCAATTAGCAGTGAAACAACTATGAGGAAGTATGCCCCATTCTCACCCAACTGGTGAGAGAGTTAATAATTTTAATTATAATTTGTTTTATGGGTATAATGTCAATTAAATGTATAACGTAAATGTAAAATGAGCTGTTGTGGTCTGTTAGCTGCAAACTATTGGCTAGGTGGTGGCTAATAGCTTCCATCTAAACTAGCTACTGGCATCAACGCAGTATTAGTTAAAAATGTGTTACAAATTAAGTGTTTATGTAGTGATAATGAATAGAAACATACATTCAGATGCCACTTTATTACTGTAGGTAAACCTATATAATCCAGTACAACAGCTCTGTCACTGATTCTACTTTGACCTAGAGTGTTCAGTTTTTGTTGACAGAGATAAAGAGCATTCTCAGTAGTTAAAGTAGTTTTTCGCAAAGACCTTATGTTGAATTGCACTAGATAGCACAGGTGTACCTACAATAACGTGGTCACTGAGTGTGTATCTTTTATTACTGCAGCTACACTTTCTGTAGCAGCACAACAAATGGATGTATTTATCCCTCAGTGTGGGTCAGCGGTAGCAGCAACAACACAGTTACAAACTCTTTCATCAAGAAGGGATTACAATGCTAGATCACTGACTGAGGAAACAAGGCAGAGTGCCACATGGCTAATTGGCTACGTGAAGCTGATTCACTATTTGGCGACTTAGCGGTCCTCAAGTCAAGTGCCGTGGTTCTGCACGTGTCTTCAAAATATGAATCCAATTAAGAGAAATAATCCCATTCAGTTTCATTCGGTTTGCAGGGGAGAGGGGTGGAGAGGGATTTCAATTGTTTAACGAGCAAATTCCACTTTTTGCAACTGAAATACTACCTCTGCTCATTTAGATCTCCTTTCCCAAATGCAACTAATAACATTAATGACGCCTCTGTTCCATTTAAGTGATACTGCATGCACAACAGGGCCATTATGAATGTTAGTGCATTTATCACACCTGTGCTCTTCCTGCTGTAACTTGTCTAAATGTCTGCCATGAAATGGGCCTACTTTTTCCTTTTCTTTACATCACTTTGGGCTTGCTGTTGATCAGAGGAAAAGTTCACTGAGGAAATGTAAATTCAACTTAGATTACACATTACTGCAAAATGAAATGTACATGGCCAATACAAACACAACTAATAACTCAGCAAACTGGTGCAGGAGCAACTGTTTGATATGCTAAAGAGTGCCATCTGTTTCCAACAATAACTTAATGTACTGAGTGGATAGTGCCATCTGATTTCATTACTTCAAAGTACATTTTGAAGTATAGGTAATGATCCCCTCTTGCTCATAACCCTTCAACAACACAAACAGGAAGCCGCTGCCTGTTGCTGAACCTGTCCTTTCACATGTTTGATATCACATCAGATAGCCATCGTCTTCTTGGGAGCACAACAGAAGTGGGAAACACAGTGCTGTGCAACAAATCAGCCCTTGAGTTTATCTTATTGGATGTGAAGCCGTTTTGTAATTCACTTTCAGGCCAAATGGAGCAGCATTCTCACTGCATGCTTGAGCAAGAATTGCTGTAACACCTCCACAGAGATCTCCTTAATGAAATGTCATAATTAGGCCTACAAGTCATCTATCTGTCTGTCCCAATAACTCACTATATACTTTATCCATTAGCATCAATAGGAATCTGTTGGAGCAACTTGCTGCATAATGTAATGGGTTTGGATGATACATAATGCATAAGCGTTTTCCTGACCTGAGGGTTTTCAACCGTTTTACAATGCCATTAAAAAGAAAAAGTCCCCAAACTATTCTTTTAATTTTGGTAGCTCAGTGGATTATGCAAGTAAATTGTTTATTATTAAGACAGCAGCACTGTTTCATGGCCGTATGAGTGATTAGCCAGCAGTATCACTGCATTGACTATCACGCGCTGAAGATTCATGTATGTGAAAACAAAATTATTTTTCACCATGTTACAGCAGTCTGTGCTTTTGCTAGGAGGCCTGAAATCTAAATATAGCCCTGTTATTAATATGAGCTGCATGCAAGATCAAACCAAGCAAGTTTAGGGGAGTGCTATGCGTTTGAGGAGAATGCATGTATGAATGCATATGACCACAGGACACACTGGTACTGTTAGATTACATCCAGAAATGTGCATTTTGGACTTTTTTTTTTACACCGATACAGTTTGCACAGTTATACTTTGAATAGCCTTGTTGACTTGTCCAACTTCTATTGCGCTTAATTGTATATATTGTATATCATACTGGATGATCTGAACATGTATTTGTTGTATATGTAAACATGCATGGTGCAGTGTACTATGATACAGACATATTTATGATAAAAGAGTTGGGTTCAGCTGTAATGCAGTTCAGAAATGTGAGCACATGAGAAGGATTCTTGTTAATTTAGCACATAAATTCAAATAAAATAAATAAACATTATTTTAACCTTGTTTTTGAATGTCAGCATCCACAGCTTTTTGCCCTGACCTCAGCAGTTTGTCCTATTTTCCTGTTTGCGATGACAGTAAGCTCGCAGTGGTCAAGCGCATACTGTGTCCTGCTCAAGGCAGGCTATGACTCACTCACTGAATCCAGTCTTGGGGTGACACATGGCTAAATGGCTGCACAGTTCCCCCAGCTATGTGTCTGTCTCAGCATTAGTGCTTTGCCAGTCACTGACTAGAGCTGCTAAGCTGCTCACTGAGTATTTTAGGTGAATACTTGCATTAGCTGCACTTCTGACATGGTCTCAGAAAATGTTGTGAAATGCAGAAACACAGTTGACAATTTGGGACATGAAGAGTGAGAAGATTCAGGTCATAACTGGCCATACAGTCTTGGCATGTTCTTGGTGTCCAAAATGTAGGTTACATTGGTTACATTTAGCTCAACAAAGTAACATTGATTGAGATTAGCCTTGGCTTAAAGGTAGAGCTAGATGGATAAAGATGTAACATCGGACAATATGAACTAGCAGATATATCGCATGTTGTAAATATTGGCTGGTAAGTAACAAGAAAGTGATAAGAAGATTGGCTCTTTTAATAGAGAAAAACAGCTCAGTTTAATGCTGCAATCATATTAACACAAGCAAAATAGTTATAGTTTGTACCTTTCAGTCAGTGCTGCATGGTTAGATGCTGACTGTCGCTCTAGGTACAGATACAAGGATCTGTTGATGGATGTCAAGTCAACGGATCCTATTCATTTTCTCTGGAGAGGAGGAGATCTGGTGGCACAGTGCATGATGGATATGGCACAGCAGTAGTGGACCAGTCGCCGTATCTGAAGTTGCATAATCACGACTTATCTTTAACTTTATGCCAATTAGTACAACCTGTGCGACGCAACAGGATCGCCTATTTCTCACCTAAAATGTTTTCAGAGACATATTTTAATGTACTGTTTCACTCTAATATGAGACAATTTGTGACCCAGCTGCTATGTTGGAAAAGGACAAAACCAAGCATCGCTGAGCTCCCACTACGTCACCCTCTAACCGGACCTTTCAGCGGCCTGTTGCATTCAGACACACCCTCGGTGATTCTGTGTGTCTGTGCTGTACCTGTACTCTTCAGCTCAGGGATACATACATCGCAACACATATTGAATCGGTACCCAAGTATCGTGATGTTATCGAACTGGGAGATAAGTATATCATCTCTGACCAATCTACCACAACATAGGTTTACACAATAGTGACTGAGCTGATGGCCCACTGATGAAAGCATTCCAATATTTGTATATTTGTAGTATTACAAAATGGGTGTCCGTCTTGACATTGCCAGAAAAAATGTTGTATTAAGTCACTGTTAATACAAACCGAACATTTCCTTCGGCTCTAGCTTCACACTAAAGCATTTAACCAGTGAAATACATGTTGACTTTTATTGTGTAGTCACAAGAAAAGCAATGTGTTTGAAATTTGTAGTTACCACTATCATTCATCAAAAATGTGTGTGCAAAATGAGACAACAGTCATCTTCAGCATTTGTTGACAGAGGATCAGATTGAAACATTGCAGAGAGTACTGGAACAAGAAGGAGCAGCCAGAACTGTTTAAGAGCAGCAGGCAGCAGGCTGCACACCTCCAACTTCTCAGCAAGGTAACCAACTCCTTTCACTGTGCGCTGCTGTTTGCAGATTCATGCCAAGTGCAGCATAAAATCAGATCACAGTTGCTCACAAAATGATGTGGCCACATCTGCTTTAACACCACCAGTAACTACAGGTGTTGCCAAATCAACCAGGACTGAAATCTTTGAGAGAGTCACTTTAAATTCTGAAATATTAATTAGTACTCGCCTCAAAAAGCACTGGTTGGGCTATACTTAGAAAAATAACAATGAAAACCTTATTTTCAGGCGAATGAACTGTATTTAACAGTCTATAGCACATTGATTTTAATACCATTGCTATATTAAACTGTTCCTTGTGCTCACAAGTGTTCCTGACACCAGGCTGGCTGTTTGGTGCTATGACAACTTTTTAGCCTCAATCATGTTTGTGATCGTGTAAATGATAACTGTGTTTTAAAGCTGTGATCTGCTAACAACAATGACAATGGCATCAATCTTGATTGTAATGATGATGAACATAATGATGCTAACAGTGATGCTGATTATATTTCATTTTCTTGGTGGAACATTTTTGGTCATTGGCTTTGTTAGAGTCACTATTTCCAACGCATGTGTGATAATAGCAGTAATAGCAATAATTTCAGATAGAAATAGCACAAATAGCAGACCCCTGGAGTCCTGTTCAAGGGCCCCCCACTTTGTAGACCTCCAGCTTGCTGTCTGGTTGCTTTTAATAGCCTACTGTTATCATTTACCTCTCTGTGTAAAATGTTAAATTAGGTCAAAAAGTGTATGTGTGTTACTGTGATCTGTTTTGCTGTGTGGTCTTTGTCAGGAAACCATCTAAAAATAAATGTATGCAGCAATCCAAAATGTGCCTGAACTGACAGGCGAGGGTTGTAAATGAGAGGATATCAGCCTCCTATTCATCTCTGTGCTCCCACTCTCCAGCTAGTATTCACAGTAGAACTACTTTGGTCTGTCAGAGAGCAGTTTCCATGACAAGTGACAGTTTAAAGAAGAAAACAAAAAATCTCAAGTCCAATTGCAGAAGATAGCATATAAATTCATAGAGCATAGCTCAGCATACATAAAAAAAAAATAGATTGAGGAGCACCTAAGTGAGTTCATTTCACAAAATAAGGTTTTCATCAACTCCCTTACATACTCTCATAACTCATGTAACAACCTGGCCTCAAAAGCAAAGCAGAAGATAGTACATCTTCTGAGGAGGGGGATCAAATATCTTGTGCATATGTTTTTTTCCAGGCCTCGATGTGGAGTTCATTAGAGATAGTGTCCTGTGTGATTGTTAGAGATAATACACAAGGCTCTGCAAGTGGAACAGATACAGCGGCAACACATGAACCTTGAAGAAAATGTATTTTCTCCATGTTTGCTGGAGGAACACTGAATGTCTGGGCAAGCCTGCAACGACGGAAAAGACTTCACAAATGGGTCCAAAACAATGAGAATGGAGGATATCTGCACATATCTTTCAGGCTTGTAACTATCAGAATAGATAGTTCTGTCACAGCACATAAGTAGTTCACTGAGCTGGGAACATGCATTGTCTACAGTCAGGACACTGATATATGGAATATGTTTAAACCGCAAGGGTCCATTTCACACCCACTGGTTTTGCAAAAGCAGAGAGAATGAAAACCAAGCTGAACAGCATGTTGATATAATTTAAAACAAATAAATTACACTTATTTTGTCATGGTCTTAATGTAGAGCATTTGTACATTGTATCCAGAGGAAGCTGCACAGTTTTGATAGCAATTTAAATCCACCATAAAAGGACACTGCTACAATTTAAGCCTAATTAAGGTACAGTTGACAGATATCTTGTTTTTACCTTTTCCCGTAATATGTATGTAAAGAGTTGATTGTATTATGATGACACTTTTATAATATGCACTCATTGCCAAAACAACATATTATTTCTCTTAAGTTCTCATCTCCCTGGCCGACTTTAGCTCAGCACAATAATCAGCTACTGTAAAGTGCCTCTGATTAGTTTTATACACACTTTTATCCTTCTTAAGCATTCGCTTCTGATTAGACTCATAAATTTACAAAAATGTCATCATCAACGATCAATTCAGGACATTTTAAAATATCTTTATTTACAATTCGATTTTGTTGTTACGTGTGTTGATAGGCAGAGCCAGCCCTTGGCATAAATGCTGCATGTCAGCAAGAGGGACGATACTTAATGTCGTTATCGTAATTCTTAATGACTGGAGTTATTTGGTGTTTGCTTGTTTAGGGCCACAAGAGACTGTGGTGGGCTCTGGGTTACAGACACTCACAGCTCTGCCTCACTGTAAGAACAACTCTTATATGACTGAATAATATAATGAGTGCAGCCATGTGTGGGTTGTCTGAGGGTCTTAGTAGAAAACAGATATTGAGGAAGGTCTAAAAGGAATATAGTGTATAATTCAATGTGGTGTTCTCAACCATAGACAAGAATTGATATAATAAAACTTCAGGCAGCATTTTGCTGTTCACGTTGACTGCTGAGGTTTGGAAATATCCATCATTATGATTTCTGCCTCCCCAATTTTGCTTCTAGCGCTCAACGAACTGAAAAATGACACTTTGAAAGACCTCAGCATGTCTTCCCAGAAATACTATCCTGTTTGCTGGGAATAATCCACTGACTTCACTATCAACAGTTTTAATTGGCACTGGTTTGTACCATTGAATCCAATGACAACAGTTCAAAGTGAGATCTGTGGATTAAAGTAACCGGGACTTACTTTCTGGGAAGGCTCGCTGCTGCTGTTTATTTCAAATGCAATTTCTGAATGTTTTCAGAATCACAAATGAAATTTCATTCAGTTCCATTGTGCTTGGGGTGAGAGCCACAGGGGCATAGCTGCCGGAGCACACCAGAACGACACTCTGTCACCTTATTTTGTCCACGTGAGGAAACAGAATATTGGCAGCTCTCATAAACTGGTTGAAATTCATACATATTTTTTATGCACTTGAAGATCCAATCATCACTAAAGCATGTGTCATGTAAATGACATATAGAGTGCTCAAAGTTGTCATATTGGCATTTAAGGTATGTTGATTGATTCACAATGCCAACGCGAATAACTTTCTAGAAAACATTCCACCTTAAAAGCTGCTGGTAGCTGCTGTAGACTCTGAGCTGCACAGTGAATTATATTCTTTTTTCTCCAGTCTAGCTAATGTTAACAAGTAAAGATGAAAGGCAGCAAAACAACCATTCACTCCTCTGACAGTTTCTTTATTTGTGCTGCATTTTCAGAGAAACATCACCAACCCAGCCTGTTAAACTGGCCAGCTTGTGCTGCATCCACAATGCCAGCAGGAAATGAAGGCTTTCTTAGCTGTGTTTTCATAGCCTGACCTCTTAGATGAGCGTGACCTCTACCTGCTGAGAATGGAAGTTTCAAGAGCAGCTTCACTTGCTTGGCAGAGGTAAATGAAACCATTCAAAACACGAACTACTTACGTTCATTTGTCTGAATTATTTAATGTCGCACTCTTTACATCCATGGTATTGTCTACTACTACTTAGCTGGATGTTTGGCTGCCATGTCTCAACATGATGAAACCATTCACAAAGGCAGTCTCGCATAGTTGATATGTAAACATGCAGCCATAGGAACAGAAGTTAAGCTACCACAACATAACCGTGCACGTATGCACTCGTCGTGGATGCACTCATATACTTATACTTACAAATTGGAGTGGAGCTTTGAGACCTCCAGTCTGGGGACCCTTGTTCCACAAGCCAATGGAAAGAGAGTCAGGGATGAGATGTGACACTTCCAACAATGGTCTTTATTTTTTATGTTTTCTTTATTTTTTATTTTTTCTTATTATTTTTTTATTTAACCAGACTTGAAAATGCCCACAACAGAAGCAGTGTTTACAGGTATTTTATATCAGGTGAAAAACAAGTTAAATATTCTTTCTAGTGGTGTGTTAGCTGTGAAAGAAATGCTATGCTAAATTACCTAAAAAAAAGCACCACTTTATATAGTGCAGTTGATGTTAGCTTGTTGAAGAAGCTGTCACTTAGGTTACATTAGCCCTATAAAATATATGTATCCTTTGGAAAAAAATGAAAACATTAACCTCTCCTGTGTTGTTACTGTCAATGTTAATTTTATTAATTGTGCTCCATAAATGTATAAATATATAACAAATAATAATAAATACAGAAAATGTTAAAAATGCATTTCAATTAAATTCATTAATTACATTCATTTCAATTAAAAATACATTTCCATTTTCTTTCCAGCGCAACAAGTAACAACAACAACTTAATATCACCATACACAACAAGCTGATCTTTCTTTTTTCAGACTTTTCTGATTTCACTTGCAAATGTCTACATAAATAAAGTTAGATGTGTATGGTAAAGTTCAAACATTTGACTCTTTGTGAGGCTTTCTTGGATTTGTATTTCACTTGTAGCAGGTTTTTTTTTCTTTTTTACACAGAAGTTACTGTTACACTCTCATTCTGAGCAAAAGGAGTTAAATTCACCATAAACACAGTAGCCTATTTGCCATGAATTGAAGTATATGCTATTCATTATTGATACAGCTCCCTGTGAAATGTATATATATCTCAACGGGATTTCTGGATTTCGTTGTGTGTGTGTGTGTGTGTGTGTGTGTGTGTGTGTGTGTGTGTGTGTGTGTGTGTGTGTGTGTGTGTATAAACTCCTGGCCTGTATCTCATGCTGCTCTAATGTGAATTTTCCCCAGGGATGAATAAAGTATTTAATCTTATCTTAGGTTGTTGTCTCACATCTTTCTTATTTTTTGACTGGACTTGCAAAATACTGTTCTTTTATTTAGCTGTTATCTCAGCAATAATACTCCTGTTGGGCTCCATAAAACAATTCCTGTGAATATCACAGATGGGAGATGTATATCAGTGGACACTCTTACTTGAGCTGAAGACGCTTATGAACTGATTCAATCTGCACACATGCACACACACACACGCACACACACACCTCCCTCTGCAACTACTCTTGAGCAAAGTAGTCGAGCAGCTTAATGGCGAAAGACACAAACAAATTTCATCATATTGAGCAGTTCCCAGGAGAGACTGTAAATATGAACATAAATCATGTAACGCTGAAAAAAAAGTGTGTTCAGCAAACAGTCCTCAGGTAATTACAATTAAGAGAATAAAAAAGCTATATGATCCCCCTTTGATCCCTATATGATCCTCCTCAATGCATATTCAAATAAATAAATCAAAACTCAAATAAATATTTGATGCATAGCACAGAGGAAGCTTTGTTATCTTGGTGTACTTGTTCATATCAGCAGTAAGCTGGAGGCAGTTATCTTTACATATGAAATATTGAAGAGGCTGACACTTTGAATCATTTAGTATAACTAATGTAGATATGATCTGTTTAATTGCTCAATTTGTTAGTCACTTGTTAAGCAACAGACACCTTGCATAAACAGTCCGTTCGATGATTAATTCTTTAAAGTTTACATTCTTACAATGTCTAAAAAGCATCAACCTAATTAGTGTTCTTCTTAAATATACGAAAAACTCCCCCTATGAAGAAATGTGCATCGCCTGCAACTATGCACTAAGTCAGTATGTGTGTCTGTGTGCATGTATCTTTTAATCTATTATGTATGTTGCAGGGAACTGATTTAATAACCTATTTTTTCAAATGCAGACAAATGTATGGGTTGCATCTATGATCACTGCGCTAAAATAAACAACTGCTCATAAGAAGAGCGTCGCTTTGTATTCATACTTAAAGACATGAATGTGTGATGGAATACATCAAGGAGGCAAGTAAATAAAAGCTGATGGTTCATGTGCTTGTTTTGAACCACCATTAAAGGTGTTCAAATCAAATCAAATCGCATGTATGTATATAGCACATTTCATGCGGAGCAGACTTAATGTGTTTCACACAACAAATGTGGACAAAATGAAAGAGAATGAAAATATATATGAAAGCCATATGAAGAAAAAATGTCATAAAAAAATATTGGCCATCCAACAACATAAACACACCCACCCATACTCAGACAGAGATAGAGGGACAGAGAGATGGAGACACTGCTTAGCCACACGCCTGTGACAACAGGCAGATCTTAAGCTCGCTTTTAAAGGAACAGCTGTGGTACATCATGTATCATCAGGCAGCTTTTCCTCCAGAGAGGGGGCCCATAGTAACTGAATGTACCTTCACCAGATTTACTCCTGATCATGGGTACATTTAGACCAGTGTCTGATGACCTGACGATCCTGGAGGGTTTGCAAGCAGTAGGCTGGTTATGTTGATGTTTTTAGGAGATAAAAATGAAGTTTACAGAACAATATGTACAAAAATAGGCAAAGAAACCCCTTTTTCCCCTTATCTAATTTCAAAAGCAGAGCATCATATCAGAAGGGGGTCTTGAGGCACCACTACAGGATGATAGGAAAGGTGAGGCTCATGAGGTCAAAGGAGGTCACGGTGCCACCATGAGTGCTAGCGAGCCATGCTACAGTATGCATGCGGCTATTACACTGTGACAGATTATCACTGCATTTTAAACTCACTGCTGGTTGTTTCTATGTAGCATTTTGTGTGATTAAAATGGCTTCATTCTGGCAAAGAATGATTATTTTTTTCAACAGACTGGGAAGCTTTACTGGGCCAGCTGCAAAAGAAAATCCTACATATTCTAGTAGAGCTGGAATGTAGACACATACTGCACATACACAGTACCAGTCAAGAGTATGGACACACCTCCAGGTGACAGCCTCATGAAGCTGATTCAGTGGGCAAAGCTGTCATCAAAGCAAACGGTGGCTACTTTGAATAAGCTAAAATATATAACATATTCTGGGCTGTTTAACACTTTTTTTTTTTACTACATAATTCCATATGTGTTCCTTCATAGTTTGGTTGTCTTCAGTATTAATCTACAATGTAAACAATAAAAAATAAATAAATAAAGAAAAACCATTGAATGAGAAGGTGTGTCCAAACTTTTGACTGGTACTATATATGTATGGTTGAGGGTATAAGTAGGTCATTACAACATATATGTCTGTTTATTGTAAGGCAGTTTATTTGTGAGTCATTGGCAATTGATCTATTCAGCCGTGTAGGTATGAGGACATGTTGGAAAGGAGATTACACTTATGTCCACTACTACTGAATGTTGGCAGTGGACATAAAATGTGAAGTTTGGATGTAACAAAATAATCCCTGACCAAACCCCCAAGTGGACAAACAGGTGAAACAATTGAAGATATGATTGGATTTTTAGATTCAACTTGCACGTGTATTTTTTACTCATTTGTGCATGAAAAAGTAATCAAAGTATAACTCCCCAGGCTGAGGAGCACAACTGAAGCCACAATAAACATCTGTACAATTCTTTTCCCCAAGCCTACATGAGATACACTCTACTTGCAAATCCATTCTTGCACTGTGCAGCATATTAAAGGCCAGCTTTTCTGTTACCAGTAGTCCATTTTCAGGCACCTCTCTAATCCATATCGAGGCAAAATCATCAATTGTGAAGTGAGTTTTGTTCCAAGCTGATAAACAGGAGGGTTAGTACAATAATCCTGTAGTCAAGTTTTAAAGATCTAGAAAATGCTCCAAGATGTTCATTTCCAGCTCAGCTGAAAACACATTAGCATTATGGAGGTCTGAGCACACACATCCCTGAAAGATTGTTTAAAGCAAATGTTCATGTCTAGTGAGTTTTGCAGGGAGGATAAACCAATTTTAGTCTAAGAGCGACCCTTTCACGGCTGTGGGTCATGGACGTTCTCAGCGGGTCCGTGAGAGCACACACTGCTCTCACTCTGTGGTTTAAAAATGTAGGAACTGTGTCCTCATTAACCCCAATTTTCCCTTGATGTAAATCCGCATACTCTGCTCCCGCTCTTATATCAAAGCTGTCTTAATGAAAGGGAAGACAAAAATTCATATCAAGAACCTTAAGACACACAGAGATCTGGATATATGTACTATATGCAGATATTACTTGGTATGACCTTTTTTAGTTTATGTTCAAAAGGCTAGATTCAGGCCAGTATTACTCAGAATTATGTTGGATGAATGTACAACACATGATTAACTTCCAGTGCCTGTGTTTATTGTCAATGCTGGAAGTACCGTCCCCTTTACATAGTGGAGTGAAAATAAAGCATCGTAAGCATCACGTACAGCCTGAACCACACACGGATCCACCATACAGAGGGAAGAAGCAGTAATGGTGCAGTTGACCAGAATGTTGCTGCTATGATTCACGGCACAAATATGACAAAGCTTGGGATATTCTGAAGAGTTGCCATGCTTCAGTGCTATGAAATAGGACAGTGGCGCATCTAAAGAAATTAATGTATGCCAAGACACTACCTGTGTGCAGGCTTACAAATGTTTTGATGTGGTGTGGAGTTTGAAGTGGCACAAGAAGTTGCAGCACATCCAAATTTGACTGAGACTAGAATTCGACTCCAAGCCTGAACATATTTTAACCAGAGTTTATCATGATCACAATCTTTCCCGGACCATAACAGTATCACACAGAGTGAAGTTAAACTGGAACTTCTGAGATTTGTCACACAAGTAAGATAACTATGGCTGAAAACTATTCTTATTTTTTAATTTTTGTTAATTCAATTCTGTTTTAGCAGCTTTTAACACTGGGGGTGCTGTTACAGACCTTGTGAGATGTGTCCAGACATTTTACACACAAACGCACATTAGTGCTAAACAAACAATACAGTAGTATGTGAACTGCACCAGCTCTTTGCTGAAAATGCTGGCACCCACGAGAAGTATAAGGCTGCCCAAACCTTTGGAATCTGATCAACTGATCAGTAGCAAACGAGTCTGATGGGTCAAATCAGGATCACCATGCTGGTGACACGCATTAGCATCACAGAGGTGAGGAAGATGACACTGTTGACACTGAAATGTCTCCTCCATATCGTTGACTTGCCAGGGGTCAACAGACAGCCCGTGGACTTGGAGAGGAAGAAGACACTGGCAAAGATGAAGTGTGAAAAAAAATGTGAATGTCAAGTCGATATTCTGCTTGAAATGTAAGAATATCGAAAAAAAAATGCAGTTGCATCCGGTTTTTGTTCAAAATCAGTTTGTTGGTTTGAAACTGACCAATATTCAAGTGTTTGTGAAAAAAAAGAATCAATCGATATCTGAATGTATGACTTCTGCCAACTCCCACCAGCAGAACAATACTGAATGCAAAAATGTAGTTTATAAGAGAGCCATTGCTTATGGGGATGTCTCACTATTTGTAAGGGAATGGTACATTAGTACTCAAACATTGTGTTTGTGCTGGTTTAGTATTATTGTTTTTTAATTATTATTAGTCTTAAGCCACAACACAAATTGCCATGAGCTGGAATGAGCTAGAAACATGAAACCCAATACTTGTACATGACATCCAAGCGCTTCCCAGGAAATATGAGCCCAACTGGCCAGATGGTGACACTGTAATTAAAAAAAATGGAAATTGGAAACACAACTCCAGTTCGATTTTCTCTACAAAAAGCCTCTTAGACCATAAAAGTCTGTCATGATAGATTTTTCACCATTTCATTGAAAAAAGCAAAACAAAAAAAACAAAAAACAAACAAACAAAAAAACAGTATCATGAATAGAACTTGTTGGATTTTGACAATTTCAACACCAAAATGGCTACACAGCATCACAGGAGTGAGATAGACATTTCTATTATGAATGAGCAAGATCAAGGAAAAACATGGCCACCATCAACCCAAATTTTAGGAAGGGGCAGACTGTAGCAGGAAAATGGCCATACCTCATTGATGAATTGTCCAATCATCGTAAATCTTCAGGCCATGATTGGGAATAGGTCTACTGAAGCATTCTGAGCACAATCTATAGAGGACGCCACAAAACCCAGTGGACAGAATTTCACCAGTTTCAGTGCAGTGGGAGCATTAGCAAAAATCTTCAGAGCCATATTGACTGGTTCAAATGGGCATGGTCCACTAAACTCAGCATCTGCTGAAAGCAAAAGGGCTTGAACCCAGAATGGCTTTTTTTATATATTGGAAGTGAGAAAAAAACGTAAATATGAAATCAGTTTATTCCTTGAACACGACAAAATAACAAAAATGTATTTTTCCCAGCTTTTTATCCTTTTTTTAATGAAAAATAAGAAGAAATGCCCCTCATTCTGGGGGTATGTTGTTTGATGTTTCTATGCTATACTATTATCACTTCAGATCTGAGATGACACCATTACTGTTAGGACCAAGCTGTTATTGGGGAGTGTCAAAGGACAATGCTACTTTCAACAAAAAATAGATCAGAAGTACACTGTTTTACTTTGAATGTAATCCAAAAAGGTCTGCAATCCATATGCATCACTAGACTGTTGATTTGGTTTGATTATGTTCGACGTTTTTTCTCCACAGCAGAAATGACCTTCTTCATGTATCAGCTGCGTGAGGATTGAGCTACACCCAAAGCACGCCGATCAATTATCACCTGCTGTCTTCTCTGTGATCGTGTGGGATTGTTAGACCTACCATATGATGAGCAGTGACATGCACAGGCGAAATCATGAAGACAGTGCAATATAACTGAAGGTTCTCTTTAATAAATCTCATCCGCTCACAAATCTAATATGCAGAAGAGGGCAAGGAGTTCACAGCAGGCCTAATGTGTGCTGAGTAATGAGATGGAGGGTTTCACCAGAACACAGACCTCATCAATACAGTCTTTTCTTCATCTTGATTTGTACTACACCTGTTGATTAAACACTGAGGGATTCAACTGATTCTCTCCTGTGACCCCTCCTATTTATAAAGGAGACAAATTAAAGTCCTCCATCAAAATGTGATCAATGCCAGGGAGCCTCTGGCTGAAATGGGCACCACGGTGTAATGAAGCTATAATTCAACTTTACTGCACAGTAAATGAATGATGGACATTTGAAACAACCCTGGACCGATTTCCTGTTCACTCATTGCCTCTTTTATAGATCAATTTGAGAAATTAACCTAAATTTTAATAGATTTTATTGATTCATTCACTGGTTTACTGAATCATTGATTGATTGACTGGTGATTTACTGTAACTAAAAAGCTGGACCAATTTTTATTTGGATCAGTCATGTTCTAAAATAGTACAGGAAACTGTAATACCTGATGTGACATGTACATTTCCTTTATAAGTGTGTTTGTGTGTGTATGTATATATATATAAGTAACATTACTGAAGTCTTCATTCTATCATTAATCTCAACATTATACAACACTGTACTGCATACAACACATTTGCAATCTCATAGCCCTTATTGGATGTCTTAAAAAGCTTTGTGTAATGTCGTCTGTATTGTTTAAGTTGAAGGCAGGACTTTACCATCACTGTAGGTTCGTGGCAGTTTTCCACTTAAATCTCGGCTCTATTTGTGATCTGTCAATCTACGTGAAACAGAATCTTTTCCTCCCTGCTTTGATGTGGTACACTCCCCTCATTCGCATTCAGGATGATATCGCTAACCTTTTCTGAGTGCCAAACACACGAAGGCAAAGCCACAATGCAATATTGCCTGTGATTGGAAGTCTTTAGCAGACAATGTCGTACTCTAACAATAACTTCCTTGTTGAATGGATTTTGCATTCACATTATTTTACATCACTGGGGGAAAAAAAATATTAGCTTATGGCTTATCTACTAGAGGTTGCTCCTTTCTAAACTACAGCTTTCATACTGTCACCTGCCCCAAATACATATGAATAAGGACTCAGACTTCACAAAGGCAGCTTTGGCATGCATCAAAAGTTCCTAATAAGATACTTTACCTGCAAGGCACCCCATAAGTGACTGCAGCACCAGCAGTTTCCATAGCAACATCATCTTCAATTTTGTAGGGTCAAAGTAGTCTCACATCCAATCACAAATGTATGGAATCCGATTTGCACCCTTCTGGTTCCTCAATCTGTATAAAAAGAAACAAGGGGAGATGAGCATGGCGGTGAGGTTCTTACCCGCAGTACCTGTGAAAATCAGTCTTTGTTGTTTCCTGCTCAGCATGCTCTTCCCACAAGGTGTGGAACACAAAAGCAATCCCTGCAACAGTGCAGGCAAAGATGCAATACAGCAAAGAGCACTGTGATAGTATCAGTAACAAACTGCACTTACAGCTGAACCGAACTTAAGCCTGTGACATTATGGCATATTTAATCAATCACCATTTAAAGTCTTCGCGACAAAGTCTTTCAATCTCCCGTTAAATCACCAAATCCACAGTGCAACTTCCTCCTGTTCCCACTTTCCTGAAAGTTGCTCCGTTGGAAAAAAGAATGGGTTTCAGTGCTGGGTGGATGAACACAAAATACCTCATATACATTCATTTCCATATCTCCAGCAACTCTAGGGACAGCGACTTTTAAGTCAATATGAAAGCAAAGCCACTCCTGTAAGTTCTCACACTGTAGCGTTGTTCTTATTGAAGCCTCATGACTTTTATGCTCATAAAAGTGTAAAGCCAAAAGATGAGAAATGCTGAAACATCTAGAAGAATTTCACAACAATTTTGTGCTTTTTCCCCATCACAGACAATATCTCCCTGGAGTGAGGATTAAAACTCGAAAGCTCGTTGAGTGGCAGGAAGGTAGCAGCGCTCAGCCGCTCAAACCCCAGTGACAGGAAAGAAGCTGAAGGTATGAATGAGGCTGAGGTGAAGGAAAAAACATGTTGTGTTAAAAGACGTTCAGCACTCACAGAAATGCTCTGTAACTTTCTACTCAAACAGGAAATCCAAATGTTATGAAATGTTTTTGTTGGGGACTGACTACTCACGGATAGATGATTCGGTACATGCTGTGCTGAGTACTAGAGAGCATTTACAGCACATCATTTCTCTAATTGTTCAGCATTCTCAACAAAACATTTATGTATATAATTTGAACCTTGTGGGTTTTTTTTCTGCACACTGGCATAGTAGTTGAATGTCTTTCATTATTATTTTCAGGATAAATGAGATGATTCACTCCTATATCCAATATCATCATTTTCTTTTGTGAGGAATATGTTTTTGAGTTTTGACATCATTCAACATGTTGCTTCTCGTTACGTTTTGATCAAAACAGAAGAACTGAATGGAACAGAATCAGTGTGTGAGATGAGGGTTACAGCTCAAACCACATTTTGGCACATCTCTGCCATAGAAACGGATACAATTACAAGGTTACAGCCATTAATAAAAGTAAACCTTGGATGTACAATATGTGTACATGAACATGCATGTGAGACCAAGATGATACATACAGTGCATTCAGGTACAGATGAAATGTGTCGCTTGACATCAACAATGTGAAATGAATGAAGTTAAAACTGAGAGCAAATATTCTGTTCAATTCACTGAATATACACAATACATGTTTGTGAAGTAAAATAAACTGAGGAGAGAAATGATGACCTGTAAAAAGTGACAATTAAGTCCTGCATAGTCATGTGGTTTACTTTTGATCCTGAAGACTTGTCACATAGCCAGCAGGCAGCTAGACCAAAAACAGCCACGTATAAAAAGCAAAAAAAAAAAAAAAAAAAAAGCAAGCGGCTGCACTGGAGCGGCGTGTTGCTTCAGGCTCCACTCAAATGAGTGACAGTGAACGCTGCCTTTGGAATAGGTTGCATTTATATGTTTGTTTTTTTTTGCCGTATGATTATTTTTGACAATAAGAGGAAAGAGAAAGGGAGCGATTTTGGGTGTTTAGCTGTGTTTGCCACTACTTCTTTCATTTTCATCCTGATCTTCTTTTATTATCTTTTCAATCTTCTTTTGATTATTTCTTTTTATTATTCCTATTGCTATCGTTTCAGA
This sequence comes from Chaetodon auriga, assembly GCF_051107435.1. Lineage (NCBI taxonomy): Eukaryota > Metazoa > Chordata > Actinopteri > Chaetodontiformes > Chaetodontidae > Chaetodon > Chaetodon auriga. The sequence continues at coordinate 9,668,202 of NC_135075.1, read as the reverse complement.
CCTATCGTAGCCACCAACTGCCAATCTGTGTTACTGCCATCCCCAATCACCAGAAAAGTATATTCTGCACCTGTGTGCTCATAGCATGTACATACATCCTCACAAAGATGCACTGGTGGAACTTGCTGTTCAAACCATGGCTCTACAGCGCCACTGATTGTTAAACACTACACAAGGTACATTTAATTCTCCATTCCTCGGCTGAACAGTCAAATTCTGTCTCACTGTGGAACCAATTTGATTGGTATTTGGTTAAAAGGGGTTGTTGAGTGAAGCAGGGTGTAAATAGGGCAGAGTGAAGGGAGGCAGATTTATCCAGTTTGCCAGCAACTCTGAGGGAAGAACACAGCATAATTTGGAGGAAATGTCAGAGGCTGCCTCTGGAAAAGCTGTACTGATGTAAGAATTAAAGCAATACAACCAGTTAAGTGAAATCTACCTTTTGCAGAGCTCCTCGAGGAAACAGCAGCGTTAATCTAATGTCTCCTGGGTAAAAATATATTTAAAGAGTTGAGGCATGTTCAACACAAACCTCTCCAAAATTACAGCTATTTGTGTAATTTTGACATTGCAGAGAAGCACAGAAGAACTCTGTTATTCCACCCCTGCTGTGATTCACTATAGACAGCACAAAGTTTGAAAACACAGCGAGAAAGAATGGAACAAAGCCAGTGAAAAACACATCCAAAAAGGCACCTGAAACTGTTTGAGTAGGCCGTATTCTTATTAATCTCAGATTCTCTACCTTCCAGCTCTGTCTCCTGTCTCCACCTACAGAAAAGCGGCCTTTTATCTCCATACATCATATAGAAGGTTGTCAGAGTCTGTCTTGGGTACATCAATGGTGCAAGGCTGCGCCTTACTCCGAGAGAGCAGTTTTATGCATCTTAAAGTGTTATAAAGTCTTCTGTGTCTCATGAAAGCGCCTGGCCCTGTGCCTATTAGGCTAATGCCTGTTTTGTCTGCTGTGTAGGTTTGTATCCATGTGCCACGGTCGAGCCTCCTCAGGGTGGAAAATCCTGTTAAAGGGCAGAACATGCATTCATGGTACTGTAGTTACTCTTGGTGACTACTTTTCCCCCCAGTGTCAGAGTCTTGCTTTGGCTCCGTCCACCTCTCTCAACTCAACCTGATAAAGTACCTCGGCAGCTAAAGATAACACACCACTGAGAGCCTCACAAACTTGCTCCTGCCTCTTACTGCTGTAATCTATTTAGTTACTTGATGCCAGGAAAATGGAAGTTGATATACAGTATGCTCTGGCTACACAGAGCATATTCAGCCGCGCCTTGTTAACAAAGGTACTGGTTAGGTTCACATAGCTTAGTACTGCTTGTAATGTTACAACTGACACACAATATGACACATTCCTCTTAGACTTTCATTTGCAAGAACACTTGTCAAAGCACTTAACAAGCAAGAAAAAAGAAGGCAAAAGGAAAATAATAACAAGGTTGATGCTCTCTAATTATGGTGATACTTTGACCAAGGAATAATTGATTTCTGACTGCTGTTAGTGAACAGCAATGACAAAAAGCAAAAATGGAAGAAAGGATGAGTGGTGAATGCACTTCTTCCCATTGCCACTGTAGTATTAGAATTAGAGCAGTTTGCAATACCACTAATGCTGCTTCTACAACTACTGCTACCAATACTATCAGTCTTTATATTAATGCTACTACCAATATGCTACTACTACTGCTACTATTACTAATATTAAGTAATTCTAATTCACAGATGCCATTCATTTTTAATGCTAATATTCTATGATTACCTGCCATAAGTCCCTAATTTGCTATTAAGTTCCGCACCGTTAAATCATCAGTAATCATGGATGTACTATACTGCAGCTGCAGTTTGGCATAGAGAAATGACTGATGCTGCTGCTGCATGGTATAAGGGGAGGACACAATCAATGTATTCAGGCAGTAACAAATTACCAGAAAATGGAAAGATTAATCGATTTTTGCCCATCATACGGCTAACATTATAATTGAATTGTTCACGTGCAAAACGAGGACAATAACAGCAATTGTGCAAACTGGATCTTTCAGTAATTACACGGCAGTTCCAAGGTTATTCCGTGCATTGCATTCTGTGAAAACCTACTATGAGCCTGAATAGGAAAATGCAGAAAATCTATATGAAAATATATGAAAAGTGTTCAGAACATTTGCAACTTAGTGCTGTAAAGTTCTTCGAAATTGCTCTTTTGTTTAACTCGCACAGAAAATCATCTGTCTCGCTCTCATTAAAATAGTGCACTGTTTGCCAGCTAAAATTTTGTGATGAAGAGAACAGTCCAGAATCGATCTATTACGAAAGCTTGTTCTAAGAGGAAACTGATGTCTTCGTGCAGGAGGTGCAGAATCGCACTTGGAATTAAATTAGCTTGGGAGGAGATAACACGTTTGGTTAATGAACTGCACTGGTCCTAAGAAATCCATCGTCCTGTGTTCAATGATATCAGGGCGAAAAGCCAAGCAGAAGCAGAGGTGATCGAAGGGAACGATCAGCTTTAATAGAGGTATATCCTCCAGTCGGTTTCTAACATCTGCAGGAGAAGCAATTGCTTTTCTGACTTTAATGACAACCACACCACAGCCACATAGCTAGAATTAAAAATGTACTTCAAGTCAAAGCAGCTAACATTAACAGACAACGTAGGGAAGCTTTCAAATGGAACCTGTTCGTGCTCACAAGGTGTGCAATTAGCACAGAACATCAAAGTGATTTGCGCCTCTGACCTGTTCTGAGAGCAGGGTCAAGGCGAGCCTAAATTTCTAAAGCAGTTTCCTTCCAGCGAAGATCATGAAAAGAGAATTCAAACTGAACAGATTTCTACACACAAATGCTGCTGTATTTGAGAAGACAATGGAAATGTGACACAGACAGAGATGGACAATGTGTAATCTTCAGAAGCACTGGCTAATATCTTCAGGGCTGCAGCTCTTATTTTCATAATCAATAATCTACTGAAATTATCCGCCTAAAATATCATATTAAGTTTATCCAACAGTCAGTAAAAAGCAACAGTATTTTATTTACAGTGGCATGAAACTAAGGGAAGCAAGGAGCAAATTCTCCTGCGTCAGATGCTGTTACTGTCAATGATACTTTAAGTATAGCCAGATTTTTAGTATTTCCACTTAATAACTAAGCATGTTTTTGTTATAACTTTTCTGTAAATCAATCTGTCACTCACTTCAGCACCACATACATTTTCCTTTTCCTCTGCAAAGAGTATGTCAGCTATTCTTATCTCAGCTTTAATCATCAAAAGTGAGCACATTTAATTAGAAAAACATCTGTTGTTGCAGCTCAAATCATTGCAGACACTGGGGTACATGTCAGACAGGGGTGAGATAGCAGATCTGGAATCCTTGTCGTAAACATTACAGTGAGGGAAACATAGCATTAGAAAAGTACAGAGACCTGGACGCATGTAGCCTTGAATACCTACAACCTACAGCACAGGCTCAAATCTCAGTGTTGCCACTGAGTAGAGTCTTGACAGGTGATTGGTAGCCTTTTTCTTGAACTTTTTTCTGTGTAGTCAGGAAAGCCACAGTGCCTTCAAGCTTATATAGAGTCTTAGAGCTTACAGAAGTATTAAAGCTGTGGGATCATTCACAATACTGTCAATGTGTTATTTCCGCATGGTTTCCCATTTATACAAAAAAAAAAAAAAAACGCTGCACCTTCAGGTTAAGTAAGTTTCACATTGCACTCCTTGACGATTACACCCATTCATATTTCAATCATGAATTATACATGTAGACTATAAGGTATGGTTCAAAAATTGCAGTGCAAACAAAAATTCATGACGCGCATGCTGAAAGATTTGCAGGAACTCCGTCTGCTGTCTCGAAAGTAGATCATCAACCAAGAGGAGTGAGCACTTAACAGGGAATACAGCGGTTCACGGTCAGGGAGATGTTCATATTCTTGATGTTCGCTGTTTGCTAGCATTCCAATGACAGCTGCAAGCCTTCTTTTCCATCTGTTTCAACACTTATTCCACCAAATTTCTGAAAAGTTTACTTCAGCTATTCATCTGCAACATGTCTACTTAGACCTGAAGCGACTAATTCAGCTCCACGACACGAACCGTCCTCCGAGGCTCTCATTACATTTTGATATTTCAACATTTTACATGGTTGAAATATTGAATTCCAGGGAACAAAGGCTTATTTGTCTCCAGGCATTTTAGTGCCCAGAGCATAACAGCAGTACATCATAATAATCATCAATAATTTCAGAAATGCAAATACATCTGCACTTGTGGGGAGATCATATTAGCCAGTTCAGACCATTAAAATCAGAGACATGATCAATAAAACACACCCAGGGCTGTAGTACAAGTCAGGGCAGACTACAGTGACAGGTCTCTGCTGTGTATCCACATCACTGCTGACGTGGGTGGCACACTGGGACACTTCTGAATTGGAGAGTGACATCTCCAAACTGTATCACCCCGCCACATCTCAAGTGCCAGTCAAATGTTGGAAAGAAAAGTCAACTTAAGCTTGAGCTAAGGATCTTTTGACATTCGGTGCCAATAAAGGAGTCTTGACCACTGCGGAGAAAACACACTAATATGCTGCTTTTCTGAAGTTTTTCCTCGGAGTGATTTCCTGTTCCAGGTCACTTATAGAGGCACACAAATAGAGGTCAGTGTTTTTCTGGTGAGGACTGTCTCAGTGTGATTTTAGTGGAGTCGCAATCACCATCAATTGCCCCTGAAAATCTGTCAAATACTTCCAAATCCATTTCCTTCGAGAAATAATGACGCGCAAAGACCTTTCCACCTTTCAAAATGTTAGAGCAAAACTCTGTAGTGAATCTGACTGCAAGCCCCAGTACAAACACACTGCAGGCTGCATACTGTACATTACTTATTTCAGTTAACTAACTCCAATATTGTGCAATATATAGCACAAACCATGCAACATCTCTGCATGGAACATCATGACAGCTGCACTAAATCTGAATACATTTTAACATAAGGCATGGCTTTTATTAAGGAAAGATGCTTCTACCTATTGTATATCCACATTGTTGGATAAGTCGAAAATAACCAGGTTAAAGACAGCGACAAAATGACCACGTCCAGGCTAAGGAGAGAGGGTTTGATTGACCGTCCCTACACATGGACCTAGTTTCCACCATAAGATTATCTGGCACAGATCAACAGTTTTGAGGTTGATCAGGATTTCTTTCTTATTCAAACTGAACAGTCATCTACTGCACAGGAAACACAACTAGGTATTAGTTTGTTCTTCTTTATTGTCCTTGCTTGAAATAGATGAACCATCTAATTGCACCTTGATACAATGATGACAAAATCTCATTCATCTGAACTGCAGACATCTGAAATGGTCTGCTAAACAAACAGTGCCTTCCTGGAATGCCTAATTACTCCATTTGAGAAACGGACGAGGTCTTGAATACCTGTACTGCATCATCTGTACTTCTCTTCAAACTCAATTCACTATTTAACATGAATACAACATTCTTAAATGTAAAAAGAGTTTTTTTTTGTCCCTGGATACAAAACAAAAAAGTCTTTTAGGGACTTCAATCAGCAGCTAAATGCAACTAATGATAATGGGAAGCCACATCATTATTTCCTCATTTAACAATTGGAAATCACTGAGAAAACAACATCCACTGAGCAGCTGCAACACGTGTCTGTTAACTGATTGGCAAGTTACCAAATTCATATTTAAAATCTGTTTCTCAGCGAGGAATTCATGCAATGTACTGTGTTGTTTGTGAATGTGGATATGTAACCCTGACTGATTAATTACATTGAAAAGCCAATATATAAATGTTAACATTTGCATAGAAACCGTTCATACGGACACTTAAATATATCCCCTGGGTTGTCTTCATTCTCCAGAGGCTTACTGTGTATCATGAGGGTGCCCTTGAGCCAGACACTTCAGATTGGAGTGCGACTTCAGCACCTCACAGGTTGAATTGTGTGTGAGACATAATACTCCAGCATGCAAGCTCAGGAGTTCCACTTTATTGTTGAATACCTAAAGGTAAAAATGTGTATGTTTTTTTACGAGGAGACAAAACAGATTAACTCAAACCTGCTGTTGTTCATGTGTAAAGCTTCAGGCCTCCAGTTTCATGGCGGTGTGGTGTGGCTGAACGTGTAAAACTGACAGTAACAACTTAACAAATGATGTGTCTCATTTAATCCATTCCCAAACCCAAGTCTGCATAACAATATGAAGCCAGAATGTGATATTTCTTATTGATTCTGCCTAATATACACAAGGCTGCATGAAAAATGAAAGCAATATGCAGGTGGGAAAAACTATGTGGTGAAACAAATTCAACTATCAGGGTACTCGTTCAGCTGTTTCATCACCATCACACCCTGTGTGATAAACCTATGTCCTGATTTACAACATATCTGGTTTAGTGACTTTCCAGTCAGCTTAATACACTAACAATTCATAATAATAATTAATATATGTACTTTATAATGACAACATAATATTTTAAATACAAACATGTATATAATTTTTCCAAAGTAAACTTTCTTATTAGTATTCCATTTTGTCCATTGAATGTGATGACAACCGAGCAAACTCCATCCTCTGATGAGGACCGTGGGATGAATAGGAATGGAAAAGCTGATACGCAGACCTGCACGAGGACTTCTTTTCTCAATCTTTGAAAAGAGATCACTCAGAGCAACAAAGGGCGTTATATACACCTGTTTCCACAGGCTGAGCGCTTCTCTTCATGACAATTAAACTGAACTTTATGTGTAAAATCACTGAAGCACACCTTGAACCTTCTGGACTGCTATTCAGTGAAAATCCACCTCTGCTGCCAGCACAAAATACTATTATAATGTTAATAGCTAATCAAAATGCCATTTTGACAAGGTGTGTTGATTTTCAGAATTCTACTGTTACTTGTGCTGTTTCCTTCAATCTAAAAAAAAAAAAAAAGAAAAATGACCATTGATTAAGAAGAACTCCCTGAGAGAAATAACAGAAAATTTATATAACCACCGTGGATAATATGACCTCGCTACTATACCTTCATTTCCATGTCTTGTACTAATTTACTCTTTACTCTGAAGATAATCCTCTTTCTAACATAATTAAGACACACTGGTTAGTCTGATGCTCCATAAACCCTTTGTATGCCCCACTAAGCTCCTGACGAGGGAGATTTTGTAGTTTTATAATACAACCAAGGGCAACTGCTTCTTTTTTTTTTATGTGAAATTTAAAGTTATTTTGAAACTGTAAGTAAGTAAAAGCATAATGCCACACACACCTCAACATACAGCTTTTACATAGCTAATATAACTTGATGAGCATTATTATTATGAGCATAAATTTGTATTAAGGAAAATGCCACTGAGTTTTAAAACATACTATCTGTCACTCATGCCGTCTAAGATAGCCCATTCAGTCGTGGAAAATTCTCCAAAATGATCCAAAGCCTGTGACAGAATCAGGAACAAAGCGTGCTGTTGCCTGTATTTTATCGACAGTTATCAACAGAGAGCAGCACGCTGCTCAGGGTATATTTGTAACATTCTTCTGAGTCATCTCAGCCTGTCTATTCAGTCCTTTAATCTTGATTCAGACAAAGAAAATAACAATGCCCTGTGGGGAACGCAGTTTTATCGAGCACTTATATTGTACTAAATGAGGGAGGAAAGATGGCTCTCACACAACAACCACACCCAGTGGAGCACAATACACCTCTGAAAATGTGCTGTGGATATTCATTTGAAAAGAAAAAAAAAAAAAAATCCACATTTACTTGAGTTGTACTATCAAGAGGAATCGTCGACCTGATCTCATCCTGAGATTGCTTGGAAAGAAGATGTTTTCAGGTCTTATATAAGTACATTTAATAATGCAGCACTCCCAATGCTCAGATCCCCCCCGGAAGTTGGCTGCTGTGTGGCGTCGCTCTTATTAAGCACTCAATTAAAGCCATTCCCAAGGAGAAGCCGTGTGCAACAATGTTTGAATTAGGAAACGTTGCAGGCTCAGACAGTCTGTGACAACTTACCCCAAAGGACCGCGGTGCCTTGAAACCAAAGGCCTAGAAGTGACAGAGCAGTATAAAGCATTGCTAAAGCAGATAAATTATTCTAATATGATTGGATTACAAATGGGGCATTTACAGAACCAATGAGACTAGATAAATACAGCAGGAAATGGAGCTGTCTCAACGAACCATCTTGGATCTTTTTTTTTTTTTTCCTTCAGTCTAAATATTAAAAATGAACGGTGAGATGGGACTAGGTAGACAACACTGAGGAGCTCTGCTATATTATCGTCAAGTGTACTCATCCCTGACAGTTGTGGGCTCCCAATTCACAGCAGTGTGAACATGGTATTTAATCTATAGAGTTTTGTGCATGAATGTTCCTTTTTTTTTTGCTCGACACTTGCACGACCTTCAAATTAAAGGGACAAACGTAGCATAAAGAGCAACAACAACCAGACGTTGCATTTTTATTATTGCTAACCTGACACGGGGTGAGGGCGATGGTGGAGCAAGGATTTTTCAAACTGAAATACGTTGTGGTGTCGCGATACAGATGTTAAATTCTGTGACTATTTCACAAACTGCTGAGACTCTGTCGAAATAACACTTATTTATGTTCTTCCTTAGACTGAATTAAGCAGGAACTCCTCATCCTCTTGGAAGTGCACCGCAGTACAGTAGGTGGACGCCTTGCATGCAGCCTCATGCAGATAAAAGATTTGTTTAAATGAAATCCAGTCTGTGCTGTACAGGAAACCGTCAAACTGAAGGCACCTCGTTTAGGAAAACTGCCTCCTGACGACTTTTCCTGCAGTAACTGTATTTTTTTTTAGCAGTTATAGTTCCCAAAAAAGAAACCAAAATTCACTAAATTGCATCAGCTAGTAGCCTCGCGCTGAGTTCTCTACATTACTTTTTCCTTCCATGCTGACTCTATAAAGCACAGTCACTTTGATACAGTGAAAACAAAATTCATCTTTTCTCCATTTGCTCAATAGTGTGCTGAGACTCCTGGAATACAGCCTAATCATAGAGTAACTATCATACCTTTTTTTAGAGTTTGGTGGAGGAACAAACGTGTAATTTTCCAGCATTCTGCTTGACTGGCAAGATTTCTTCACCACTCACAGCTCAGCTTGTCAAACAACTCCATTATGCCAGATTCAAACAAGTAAGGCATGGCATACATAAAACCACAGTGCACTCCGGTAAAGGAGCATCGGGGGCCTGCAGCTTCCTCATCCATTACGGTGTTGTGGAAAATCTCACAGCGCTGTTTACTTTAAAAATCCAGCAGAGTGAAGCAAAAAAGCAGCTGTGCTTAACAACTGACACCAGACATTTGTTGTTTTTTGCTGCTTGTTACCTCTAAGAAGTGATTTTAACCCGGTCAGCAAGGTGCTGAGTTGTCGACTGGAGTGTATGCAAGGATGAATTATGCTCGACAGCACTGGTTCCCCGGGGGTCCAGAGCCCAGCAAGGGGTCATGAGATGCACCTAAGGGGTCAAAGGATGATTCGGGTAGGAAATAATAAGACAATACATTTTCTCTAATTCTTGTAAAATACTGCAAGTTAGGGTTTCAACTAACTATTATTAGATTCACCGGCTGATTATTTTGTTTGTCTGTGGATTGATCATTTTGTCAGAAAATGTCAGAAAATAGTGAAAAATGTCCATCACAGTTCCCCAAAGATAAAAACAACAGATTCAAATTAGTTGATGAAATGAGTTGATTGACAAGACACTAATCAGCAACTATTAAAAAAAAACAAGACAAATGCTTAAAAATGCTGGGAAAAAAAAAAAAAAAACATGTCATAGGACCAGCTTCTCAGAAGTGAGAATTTGCTGCCTTTCCTTGCCTTACATTGTAGTACATTTAATATATTTGGGCTTTAGACTGACAGACCATGACATCTGAAGATGTCACCTTGGGCACTGTAAATAATGTGAATTTCCTCACGAAATGGATGTTTTTATAGGTTTTCACATTTAAGACGCTGAAACCACACATGTATTTTGTTACTGCTGCTTGAAAAACGATTCAAATTATGAATCCATTATTAAAATAGCTGCTTGTAAATATTCTGTTGAATGACTAATCAATTCTGCTGAATGCCTAATCACTTCATTGTATAGTAGACCAGAAACCAACTGTTTCAGGCTTCGAAAATGATTATAAGTTGCAGCAAGAAGAAAAAATCTAGGTTGCACTGCTTTGTGATGAGAGGGTCACAAGCAGAGAAGGTTGGGAACCACTGCTGCCCAGAATAGCTTCAACAACAGTTATACTCCTTAATAACAATCCTTTAGAACGGACTGTCCAGCCCAAAGTGTAGCCAGAGATGTAGAATACAGATGGACGAAAGGTGAAAGGTCAAGCAACAAGTCCTACTACCCCCAACTCCCAGCATGCCTCCATACAGTTCAAAGAGCTGACAGACTGCTGGTGTAATGTCAGCACTTACAGGATATCCTCCTGTGGCAGAACGAGTCAATGTGAAGAGTGCTTCAGCCACACATGGAGCGTTCTCCATCATATCTCACATACATTCAAACACTTAGTACAAAACAAAAAAAACACTCTCCCCGTCTTCTGTTCCTTGAGCTAGCTTTCCTGGAGAGACATGAAATAAAAATGGCCTTGATGACACATTGCCTCGATACTTCCTGCGGAAACCATGCGATGAAATTTTTATGCCGCGCCTCTAAATGCACCTATCCCAGGATATTTTTAATGTCACTTCTGTGCCCTGTCACTTCTGACAGGCTTGTTCCCTTCCAGGATGTCGGCAACCACGAAAGGGCTGTTTTCCTGTGAGGTTGTATCTGGGCAGCCTGGGCCACATCACGTAGCCGGCCGATACCCAACTCAGCCTCCTCAATCTGCCTGCAAATAACATGACTTTATACTCTCAAATCGCATGCAGGTACTTCACATTCACTTCTGTGGAGAGCAGATCCGTACTCAGGTGATCTTTGTTGTCATCCATAGGTGACTGTTGTCATGGTAACAAAAATAAACACGTGGTTCACGTGAAATGGTCAGTTATGTTCCATATATGACGTTAAGTTAAATACCTGACATCCACTAACGTACTGAAGTGCTGCTTGTTAATTAACGTTGATTTCTGGCGTCACATGGGACCAGAGCAGCCGTCTCCTGGGTGAGAGTCCTGCGTTTGATGTTTCTCACCCTTCATACTACGTCTCCTGCCTTTTTCATCCCTGGTATTTGGACACATCTGCTTTCCTTAGGAGTTAATGGGAAGGACTGCCGAATCACTTGCACGCAAGTGATTGGACTTTGCCGTGTGTGCTGCATGCAATTTCACTGTGTAAAGTCCTGTTATTTGTGCGCAGATTGAAAAGACTGGGCTCGGATACCATCAGCTGCCAGTCAACATGCAGTTAATTGAGCTCCAGTTGGTGTCTGTAGTATCTTGATCAATACAGCTTCCTGTGAGAAGTTTTGATCATTTGGTAGTTAAATTAGTAGTACAGTCTCTCCACTCCCCAGACTTTAATTTGGTCATTTTTTTTCTAAATCTTAAATATTTATGCTTAGAGCTTGAGAGTCTCTGCTCTCTTGTCTCTTTTGGAGAGCTATTGTACACTTATGTTCACAAGTCAAGACTGAGCTGTAGAATAATCTTTCTCAATCTCTTTCAAGTGAAGTTTCTTTTTTTTTCCTGCATAACCTTTGGCCTATGCAACAGATCACACATTGAGCTCCCGGACCTGGTCCTCAGTCAGACTTTTAAGTCTGGCTTACTAGTGAATGAACAAAGTACGTACATCATCAGATAGATGCTCATTTTGCCATGAGTGCCATTAGGTGTTATCAACAGACACATCCTCTCAGACTGTGTCTGTACATGCCAGGTTTAGCCTCTCTTGTGTTACGGAGCAGAGACAGTCTACGGGAATCAATCTCAGTTATCATTTGAGAGGACAGTTTCGGCAGAACTTGGCACATCATGATGTGCTGAAGCTGCACAGATGCTCATATCTATTAACATATTAAAGCAGACTTAGCTGGATGGCATTTGCTGGTCATCAGATTCCAGGCCCAATAACCACCAGACAGCTTATGTACTGACTGACACATGCACTGATAAACTCCATTAGTGATACAGTGACTAAAGGCTGATTCATTCTGATCTCCACTCAGGAGCATCATGAGGCAGCAAACTACCAAAACAAACACATCCACGACTTTCAATGAAGAATGAGTTTGGGGTTGCTTTAATCCTAAAAGTGCATAATTTAAGGGTTTCCACTATTAAAGACTGAATTTTAAAGACGCACAGCAGCGCCGTGTTTGCGCTGGAGCTCAAGTTTTCCGGTTTAATCCCGCGGTATCCAGGACACGACGGGTACCCGTGTCCTCGGTAGGTGGTCATCAACGGCAGCGGCGGCGGCATAATCAGCAAAATCCGACAGGGATTATTTATAGGAGGGTCAACGACGGAGGATTACTAAACATCTGCACTGATCGGAGAGACGCTCGCACACACTCGCAGATTACTTTGCTTTCCACCATGATAGTCCCACAACAAAGTATACGCGGGCAAATGGGATCAGCAGAGGGTGAAATTCAGAGAAGGCAATCCCGGCTGCTGCCTCCCCTGTTCCCCACAGCGTCAAGGTTTTCATGTAATCTGTGAAAAGTTAGGATGTAGACTGAGCTTTATGCGTCTGGGCTGATTCTACTGCTGAGCGGAGCTGATGGAGGTTTAACTTAAGGGATGCTAAAGTTACAGTATGGAAAAGAACGGAATAATAATAATAATAATAATAATAATAAAATCTTACCTGTGCTCACAGCAGTAATGTCTCCGAGGAATTCACAGCCTCAGATTAATCCGTATTTTGTCACTAAACAAAATTCTGCACTCAGACATCACTGTCGAGTCGCGGCGGCGCCCCCGGCCAAAAATATCCGTGTGACCTGCGCGCAAAGATGCTGCTCTTTCTGTTGTGCAGCGCTACATTGACAGGCTGCCCTGCGCTCTGCTCTGCTCTGCTTTGCTGTGCTGCTCTGTGCTGCTCTGTTCTGTTCTGGGCTGTTCTGCTCCACTACTGCACCTCCATGCCTGCCTCTCTCGCTCTCAGTGTCAGTAGCACAAGTAGCTGACGGCGTGGCGTCTCGCAGGTTGCATATTGGAAAGTGAAGCCTCGGTGTGCTCACTCACTCACGATGCGTCAAGTGGCTCTGCCTCCCTGCCTCCTTCCCTCCCTCCCTGCCTCCTCGAGCCGTGCTGGAGCGGGACGCACGCACACGCGCCCGGCGGAGAAAGGAGGAGAGAGGCTGAGGGAAGAGGAGAAAGAGAGAGCGCTGTCTTGTCTGCCCCCCCCTCCCCACCACAGCGACCAGCCTCCTCACTGCTCCGGCCATCCAAGCGGAACAGACTTCCTCCTCCTCCTAATACTATTTCTTCCTCACCTCCTCCCTCCTCCTCCTCCTCCAGCTGCTGGGATGTCCAAGCAGTCAGAGATGTTGATTGACCATACACCTTTCAGCTGGCTTGTTATGCTGGAGTGAACAGTTTAGTGTGCACTCTCCAAGTTTTTTTCTTTTCTTTTCTTTTTTTTTTTTGGAGTAAACATAGTATGAAATTTTCAAATTTTTGCATTGTTATTGCTCAAGTTTTTGTCTTTTAATTGGCATTTAAAGTCATAAAAAAGTGCAACAAATCACAGATAGAGCACAATACCCCCGCCATGTTTCCGCTCCAGCAGAGCCTCATTCCCACAGCACCACCCAGCAACCAAACACAATCGGCTTCACAGTTCCACAAAGAAACTCAATGTGACATAAAGCATGGGTTCAACAAACAATAAAAAATTCAATTCAATTAAAAAAACATAATAAAAAAAAAATAGATTAAAGTTTAGTAAATTACGAATGAAATGGGGTAACATCAGTGGCATTCATTGTTTCTATACAGGTTAAAAATGTTTGCCATATAACAGAGCATTTCTGAGCACGCACTGATGTGGAATAATGAATTTATGCCAAAGTCAAATGATGTGTAAGGTCTTTAATCCATAGCTTAAAGGTTGGAGGGAATGTTTCCTGCCATTTAAGCAGTGTAAGTCATCGAGCTAAAAGAGATGCAAAAGCTGTTGTATTTTTCTGCCTTTCGACTAAGATGGATAACTTGTGGAGCTACTCCAAACACTGCAGCAGTAGCAGAAGGTTCAATGGGTACTTCCACAACGTCTGAAAAGGTTTGAAACATTGATCGCCAGAAACTATTTAGTTTTTGGACAAAACCAAAAACAGTGAAAGGGCGGCTTGCGCTTGCCTGCAGCGGTCACACAGGGGATCAACACTATAGGCGTGAACTTAGTTAATCTTACTTTAGACCAGTGAAGACTATGTAAAACCTTGATTTGGATAATTGTAAGGTGTAAGCAGATTGAGGAGGAATGTGTCCAAATGTATCTGAAGCCTTCTTCCACACTTCATCAGGAAACTCCCCAAATCTTAGAGTTCCAAATTATTTGAGTGTAGCAAGGAATAATAAGGAACACCCCCCCCCCCCCGAACACTTTTTTATTCAGTGTTAAATTCCAAAATCTATGGGTGTTGAGCAGGGAAGAAATACAAGCTTCGGCAGTACATTCATTGTGGTTGTACTGATTCTTCCTCCTAATGATAAACCCCAAAGTTTCAGCTCTTGTTTCGGACAAATGAGGACTAATCAGCTTTTAATAGGTCTTTAAAGTCCAACCTGGTCTCATTCTCGCTGCATCAAATACCATTGCTTTGTCACGGGCATCCTTCAGCATCTGCATGAGATGCACCACACTTTCAACTCAACTAACTCCACTGTAATATATGCATATGCATCTATGTTAGAGGAACTGCTCCGGCAACAAATTCTCAACCCAGCGATGCAGCTGTCACAAAGCCTACGTGGTTAAGGTTGTGAAACAATCACAATTTATTAGCTTTAGGCACCAAAACTGCTTGCTTAGGTTTAGGAAAAGATTGTCCACTTGTGATTTCTCACGCGACACAAACTGTCTTGCTCTCTATACCACGTCACCTTGCTCTGATTGTCTAATGTTGACGTACTTTGTTTTACAGTAGAGTTAGTTGAAAGCCTGGTGCCACACCGAGGGGCGTGACAAAGCGTCTGTATTTGACACACTGGGGATGAGAGAGCTCTAAAGTCATGTGTGACCCAGTTTCCTGAGTACTTGAATTTGCGTGTACTTACTTTAAGGGGAAATTAACCAAATGCAATTAACTTGGCTGCAGTTTTCAGCTACATTATCTCGCTCTTTTGTAAATTAACTTTATATCCCCATATTTTGTGAATGTCTTCGAGTAGACTAAATGTTTTTGTTAAGCTAATTAAGGGGTAGGGTAGGTATAAAAGCATGTCATCAGCATAAGGGGATGCTTCATACTTTTGAAAGCAATGTGGGAAATAGGAGCGATTGCTGTTAGTTCAGACAGTCGGCAATGAGGACGAATAGAGCACCATTACACAAGAGACAAATCTTGAACCAAAAAAAGATAATGCCACAACGCCCAATCAAATGCCTTCTCAGCAAGCAATATTAAAGGGTGGGATCATGAGGGATAACAGATAGCTGTCATAGATCAAAAAAAAAAAAAAAAAAAAAAGAGTTGCGACTTTTAATAGAGCCTCTTTTTAGGGATAAGTGAAATACCAGTCACATGGTGACATGTAATGACTGATTCTCAGATATGGAAAGTAAAATAGGGGCCAGAAACCTTTCAAATTTTGAAGATAAAAATGTGTTTTTGGCTAACCCTAACGTACTGACTGCGCAAGTGGAGACTTTGAGACCTCTTTAAAAACTGAACACCCGAGGAGTACTAGTGCATAGTGCCAAAAAAAACCCAGAAAGCCTCTTCCTTGTGCCTCCAGACGGAGCGTATGAAGTCTGATAAACTGCCTCAAGTGATGCCACTTGAGTCACAGAGGAGTTAGAAGGAACTGAGCTGACCAGACCTCTTCAGCCCACTCCTCATCTCTGCCTGAGGATACATTAGTGGCAGTTGCATCATGGGTAATGTAGGTGCCAGGTTCGTGGATGGGAGGATGCAGATCTTTGTATCTCCTGCATTGATCTTAATTCATTTCTTTTAAACTGTCCACTGTGAGTCCAACAATGTCATAGGAGCGTGATGCTAAACTGAGGAGAACCATTTCGTTTGTTTTATCAACACACTGACACGTGATACTGTGACTTTTCTAATTCTCTGAGAATTTTTTATTAAAAACGGCCAACCCAAAACATGTTATCTCTATTTGAACTCCTTAAATAAAATGGATTTTCATAAACTATATATCTGCGTGGCACTATTCTAACTACACATCTCAAATGCAAGTCTGTTATCTGTTATTTGTTACTGGAGACTTTTAATGGTTTGTTCATGAGAGTTCTAACGGGGAGTTAGACCCTTGACCCCAAACACGAGTAATATCACTTTGTAAGACAACATGCTGTTGTGAAGGATTTTTTGGCAAACAAAATGAAATATGTTATATATTTGTACAACTTGATCTATCAGGTTGCATATGCTTCTACATATACGACAGATACAACATTAAATATGGGCTTATTTAATGTAATAGCAATCCTTCATGACCGTGTCTATATTTTGCAACTTCAAATGTGAAAGGTCAGTTTTGTGGCATACAAAAGGTTTACCAATTCAAGACCTTTTCTAAATATGTAGTCAGTTTTAGTCAGGCCAGTAGAAAATAAAAACAAATATCTGAAGAAAAGCGCAGCCTGTACAAATATTAAGGAGGTAAAGAGCATCTGCTTTTTCAACAGTTCTCCAAACAAAAGTGTATTTGCAGCAAAATCCAGTAATATCTCACTTTTGTGCTTGAAAAGTCAGTGTTTTTACTCTTTCCAGTGTGGCCCTAAAATGAGCATGTATTCACGTCTTTTTCTAGGTCATATTTAACAACAAACACCCTCTCAGGTATGTGGGACAGTATCTCATCAAATGAGGCAGGCCTGTAGTCTGATGTCTATCTATTAAAAAGTCCTCAAAAGAATGACAGAATGAAAGAAAAAAAAAAAAACTCTGGGTTTCTGCCTTGTCTTACAACACTTCAGTAACAAGTCTGCAAATGTCTTTTTTTGAAAAATCCCAATCTCTCCTGCGCTCACAACAATTTGGGATTCAGGAGCGCACTTCTCCCAGCAGGAGTCATTCAAGTGTTTTACTCATGCTTGGCTTTTTGTGCAAACTCAGAGACCACCCACGGGACCAAGAGAACAATTTCCATATGCCTAGTTTCCTTGAGGAAAGAACTACTGCAGTCTCATAATAATACATGAATTTTACTTAAAGAATATATTATCTGGTTATGACACTAATATGGTGAAGCTGTAATAGGTTTCATGATAGTGACATGAACAACAGTAAAGTGACTATGATCTGTCTCTTGAGTGCCACAGGTACAGTAAGTTCCTATAGTGATTCCACATAGCCTAACACCACCCAGTGCTCCCATTCCAGTGAATGAAGAACACACAGTGTTAAATGAAGTTTTCCTACAAACAATACTGGCTAATCACTCGTCTCTCTGCTTCATGTGGATAAATCACCTCACCACCATTCAACATGTTCTCTGACCATTCAGACAGGATTCCCTTCGATTAAGCCGGATTGCCTGAAATGATCAATTTTCGCCACTGATATTGACGTGGGATGCAGGGGCGGGAGGTCAAACTGGTCCATAACCTCTCTGCATCTCCACCTCAATCAATAAACTGATTCTAGTAACACCAGTGAATCCATCTGTATTCACCGATTTCAGCCCGCACTCCATGGACTGTCACAACGGTGGCATGTGTGTGAACACTGAACACAGACATTTACATAATAACACAGGCTGTCAGAGCTAAAGAAGTGCAGAGTATCAGCAGGACATCGAAGTGTCGGTGAGGGGGAGTCTCAGTTCAGTTCAGCTTAGAATATGTCAAATGCTTTAAAGGATGATACTCAGTAGCTTTGACAAGCCATTCCTACACTGTTCATTCCTGCCTCATACTGAAGCTTTGACCATAATTCAGCAGTTTTTGCTGCATTTGGCTTCCATTTAATGCTGAATCATTACTTCCACAGGATACCAGTGTGTTTCAAAATGCAACTTAGACATGTGGATGTGTACAGAACTACTTTTTTGTTCTGTTTCACATGCACATATAGCACTGTTTTTTTTGTTTGTTTATTTGTGTCAGTTTTAGGAACATTTCATTGATTTGCATATTAATTCCCTGGAGGCTTCCCAGACCTTAACCATAACGTCAGTGGAGGCACAAAACTTTTTCAGCTGAAGCTAAATGCAGTTGCAGACAGCTATTATGTCCCTAATTAGATGCACTGTCCAACTTTCAGCCTGTTTAAAGTCCAAAACTTGTCCCAAAATATGACATTGTACAGAGCACATGCAAATATAAACACACACACACACACACACACACACACACACACACACACACACACAGCAAAAAGCAATAAAAACACCCAAACCCCATTTGGCAGTTCCATGCTTATTTCAGAGGTGTGACTTTGGGGGAAGTTGTCTCAGTGTGCCATAATTTATTCCCCAAGGAAAGTGTATTTATAATATTTTCTCTTCCCTCATTTACTAGGCCTGTAATAAATATATTTATGACTCCCTGGGTTTTAGGCACCACATCGCGCCACAACACATCTTGTTAAGGGTTCAGGCTTTCAAAGACTAGGGGGAGATTATGCATTTACATCAGAGGATTTGTAAAGTTGTAAAAAGTGAAGTTGTTAAACACAGTTGCGGGATGATGGGCCTCTGCAGCTCAGCCACACGAGACTGCGACCAACAACGAAAGAACATGCAGAATGCCCAATGAAAATCGAGTATTCCTCGGAAAGTCTCATACTCTCATTTAACCATGATCAGATACATAGTGGTTGAGCTCCCCAGCAGAAAATGAATTTTTCAAAGAGTTCATTTGCTTTCTTGCCAGGAGTTTGATAAAAGCATCGATAGTCTGCCACTTTCATGTCTGCACAGTTACTGCAAGCAGCCGATTAGCTCACCCTAGCATAAAGACTGGAAAAAGTTGCAGTTACTGTTCCTGGTTTCGAAAAAGTCCAGCACATAAAACCCCGTAGAACCGCCGCCATAGAGGTGTTGATAGGCAAGTTTTCTGATATTTGAACAGAGCCACACTTACTGAACTGCCACATGGGGTTTGGGTTTTTTATGCTGAGCTAAGATGATCATCAGTGTGTTGCATTATATTTAACATTAGACTTGTCTTAATCTTCTCATCTGAATTTTATCAATAATGCTAGGAAGTATATATTTCCCAAAATCTCCACACCACAGAAAATGATTTTCAGAGTTTGTTTTAAACCTTTATGTTGGACTGGAAGCTAAAGTCCTTTGAGTTCAGTAAGAAGCTTTTAAATGTTTTCTTTGTTCTGTGGCCAGTGTCTTGTTTTATGATGTTGTACATTGGGCCAACATGACTGCCAATGATAAACAAGAGGAGAATAGCTATTCAACTGGCATCATTGTCCATTGTCCAGTCATGACTAGCATTGCTAAAAGTGTTTTGTTGTTTTTTTTGGATTCACAGTTGTTGTGATATCTGCCTGTTGTCTCATAATTTTAAGGTATACAATGCAGGAATTTCCTAAAAAACAATGTATAGACTCACACAACAATAATGCCTCTCAGTCGTCATATGACCCACTAGAAGTGTGTGGCGGTGTATTTATCAGCAGAGACACTGCCCTCTGCCTGTATTTTCTTATCTTGTTCGCATTTTGTTCTGTTCAGGACGTTTCTGGGCTGCAACCCCCAGCCAACAACAGCATGCAGGTGAGATCAGGACTTTAAAAAAGGCAGCGACCAGCTATGAAAATGATGGATTCAGTGCTGAAAACTGTGTGTTCATGAAAAATAACTGATGATTCCTTTGTAGTTTACCTTCAAGTTTCTTTTCAAATGTACTGCTATAGTTATTTTTAAGTATTGCCTATATTTCTATTCCTGTCTTTAGGTGCGTCACTTATAACCAGGCTTTTATTCATGGATGACTCAAAATGATTGTTTTGTATTTAGTGGCTGAGCATGCTCCTCAGGTAATATCCTCCTGGAAGATGTGTTAGTTTGGGCACTGCTGTGGTTTCAGTATGTTTCACACAGTATGTTTATTTGAGAGTTATGAAAGTCATTTCTCAGATATTCTAATTCAGGGATTTGATGTTTTCGATGTTTGTTCAGCTGGTGTCTATAAAGCCAAAGACAAACAATTTTGAGTTGTTAGCATTCCCACCGTTGTTGCAGAGTGTGTACAATTTGTGAAAATTACAAGGAAAAAGTGCTAATGTTTAATTTCAGACTTGTATGAATGTGTGTGTGTGTGTGTGTGTGTGTGTGTGTGTGTGTATGTAGTGAAATGCTGAGACAGACAACACTAGGTGACAGTAAGCCTCAGGAAAATTGCCAAATTTACAAAATGTGGAGGATTTGAAAGTATATTCTATCTAAGTGTGCATTTAGTATCTCTTCCAGTCAACCAGCTTTGGTCTATCTCGGGGTTTCCTTCCATGAAAGTCTTCACCCTCAGTACCTGAATGACATGCTTAAGGCTGCAATTAATTCAACCTTTGATCCACCATTTTTTCATTATCCTGATTTAAGCCTTAATTATAATGAAAGGGATTTAAGAAGATGTACTCCTTTAAAAAAATCAATATATAAGCAAGACCAGTGGTAATTAGTGAGACTGTATGGAGGATATTCCTAGTTGACCTGCAAAAGAGCGGAAAACGACAGAGATGATGTACTGGTTGGGAAAAACGGCAGTATTAACCAGGGGGAAATATCAGCACTTGCTGGAGTCAATAATATCTGAGTGAAACCCACTGATGCTGTGACTGGTCAGTGAGCTAAAAATACACCTCCTACTGTGCACTGAAAGCATCGCAGGTGTTAATCTGACTCTAGATATTTAGTCCACATCATATCCTATCCCTTCTTTTCTGTGCATGCAATCTCCACGAAGCAGATGAGCCATTAAGAAAATGTTTCACATTACTGGGAAAAAGGAGGCGTTGCGGCTGTATCATGTCCACTTCTCAGCCTGCTAATGCCTGCTTTGCTAACCTCCGTAAGATCAGTCTTTTCTCCACAGAACAGTAAAGCATCTGAACCACGAGACAGAGTTCAAATTTCCTCAGCAACGAACGCTATCTTTTTCTTACAACGTATACAGCCAGTTTATCGAGGACTCATTAGTTTCAGCAGGACGAGGACCAAAAATCAAGTAATGGATTAATCAATTAATGTGTTAATCAGTGCAGTGAGTGAAGGATGCTCTTCATTTGAAACACAGATGATGTTTTTTTAATGTATACTTAGGGCCATTGTGAACCACGCTTAGAAGATTTCTGCCAGAACACTGTACGTGTAAGATTGAGGCAATTGCTTTTCACTTGAGAATGCACTAGTGGGGAGTTGCGCAGATAGAACCAGATGACCGAAAATGGAATTTCTCATTACTGTCTCTCTGATATCTCGGGTTATTTTCTCTCAGAGAACACAACCATTGTGTCTGAAAGCCAGGCGCGAATGAGAGAGCTCACACTGAGGTTTGAAAGCCTCCCTGTGAACCCCCCCCCCCCCGCCCCGCCCCCCCTGCCAACTGCCACCCCAGAACCACAGAGCAGCATATGATATAGAGCAGAGCTGTCATCCTCGGCAGCCTGGGTCTCATTACTCAGGCCATATTTATCCATCCATGCTCAGGAAGTATGCGTTTATCAGGGCTTTTTATCGATGGCCATTGGGGTCATTACTAGGGATGGACGGTATTTCCTGTGCAGTCATAATTAAGTCATACTGCTGCAGTCATTCATCAGTAAGGCTATAGTTTGACTGAGAGCTGTAAACGCCCGTCATGCCAGCTTTTCTAAACAGCAGAATTTCAAGATTACCGAGGTCTCTTTGTCTTCGTTATGACACCTTGTCAGGGGACGTTATGTTAATTAAGTGGTCTACAGGCAGGCACACACACACACACACGCACAGTTGCATGATTTGTGAAGCCCTGGTGTATGTGTTCAACAAAACCCTTATCCTTCTACATATATTAAAATCATGTTGTCATCTAGTACGCCTGAGTCATCACGTGTCTAACCCCTGGGGTTTGGATCAGACTTATGGGAGTGCTAGCAGGTGGGAGAATTACAGTGCATGGGGTGGCTTGTATAATACTGAGAGCTCAGCATTTTAAAGCTAATTTCAGCATTACTGTCACATTGATTTCTGCTGCTGCAATCCTGTGTTTTCACTTAAATATTAAAAAAAAGACCACATGCAGAATATGTAAGACCAGATGATGAAATGGTCGGACACATGGGCTCTTGTTAAACATCTTTGGTGTACACAGATGAGATTGTTGTCAACATGCAGAATGGATCAGTGCTTCTATCCTTGCTCTTAATGGATTTAATAAAAAAAAAAAAAAAAAAAAAAAACATGGGATACAAGTGACAAAGTCAACAGAGACCCTCTTCAATTTGTGGCATAAGCAAAGTGTAAATGTTGCTGCGAGACAATAAACAGAAAAGACAGTTAAATCTCTATTCATCCCTTGATGGAGGAGAATAACCTTGTTTTATGGGCTGCGCCACAAAGCAGAAAATTAGTTCCTGAAAAAGTCATTATCAACTTGCTTGTTTTATAGGGCGACATGCCCTCTTGTGACCAATACTGTGCATTTTTCTCCGTAGCTTTTCCTTGTCAGATACTTAAACACAGGAAAAGGTGCTGAGCGGAAAATACTTACCGACACTTCCATAGAGTAATTTATCCTGGTACTGGCCTGTGAACGTATTTACTGTAAACATTTGGTTTAACACAAATTTGCTGTGATTTGCACAATATCTATGAATACACGTGTTAGATATATAGCTATATAAATTCATCACAGCATTTCAAAGGTGGACAGCATGGGGGACAGACCTATTACGCATTCTTCTCCACATTCTGCCAATATATGCATTTCTGTCTATATTGTAAAATATTATCAATTATGATTATTTTAGTCTTGAGTGGCCTCCGACATGATACATCACATAAGATATGCTTCCAGCAATTCTAGGTGCTGAGTTATAGCTTTGCAGGACATGGAGAAAATTCACTATATCAGAACACTTTCAACACACTACATGTTTAAACTATGTATACTATGTCTATGGGTTTGAAATAATCTAAACTGTAATTGATTGTCAGTCGCTGCTCTGGTCTGAAATTAGATGAAATAATGCAACTTCAACTTTTATAGCAGGAAGTTACTAAACATGCTAACATTTTAATAATGAATAACTAAAATGTGAAAGCGATGATATAGACTTCTTGGAGAGCCTTGCGTGGAAATCCTTGAAAGAAGAATTTGAATTTTAAAGCAGCAATCAATATTTCAATAATAACAACGTATCAAATGACAATGTGAAAACAGTGAGAATGTGGAAGAAGTCGCTCACAGCGATGAACCTTCAGGGAATCATCAGCTGAATTTTCAGCTCTTCATGGAGCTTCACAATGAGCTTCAGCTCATTCCAGCTGCCCAAAACTTTAGTGTTTTGGTTCACTCTCACAGCTCTCCTAGCACCAGTTTTGGCTGCAGCAGGCAGCTCTGTTCAGAGAAAAAGCTCTAAAAAGCCACTGAACACAACCTGCTCAGCACTAAACAGCACACAGACACAGTTAGTGACTAGCTGGTGAACATAGTGCAGCGTTTAGCAGATATTTATGTGTCAGACATTTCCCTCAGGGGTTGGAGGAGACCAAAACGGAGCTAAAAGACTTCAATAGCGTGCAATTATGAAAATAGTCTTCGTATGTCAAACCATTTCATTAAGTATTCATTCCCATGTGATATCACTAAAATCAGATTGTTAACCTGTTTTATCACATAAGAGACATTTTTTTCCTGAACTGACATGTGCCTGTGGAGGAAGAAACAACTTGAAAAATTCAGATTGTCAGGATATATGTTTTAGATCGAGACAGCAAGCTGTTATGTTAAAATAGGAAAATCTGAAGTGAATGAAGACATGACACCTTCGGAAGCCTTGAAGCCTCTAGGTGAAGCCGACACTGCAGAACGCTGCTTGAAAACAAGCATGAGAAGTTGCAGTGACGTTCACAGCATAAACTGAACATGTACCGTATGTAAGAAAACAACTGATATTTTTTCTAGTCTCAGACTCTGTGTCTCCTTATCCACCTGCAGAAAAGAAACACTTAATCTAAGATCAGGAGAAGGCACAGGTGGAACAATGTTTGACTGGCCTTGTCATTGTGTGTTTTTCCAAAGAAAAGAGCATTTTGTTTTTGAAAACTACACATTCTTCTATTAACACATCTGACTGGATAGAGTGCTCGAAGCAGGCCGACACTCACTGGTACGCATTACCGGCACTTCTACATTTCACTCTTTGGTGTACCTTGACTTGTTGCACACTGGTACTCTTTTCTGCCGTCTCCATATCAGAATCTCTGGACGATTCACGATGGCATTAAATAAACTGCATAACCCTGGGGTCACCATGTGAAGCTCATCTGTTGATATTCTCGCCTGCCTGCTTTTCTCTGTCAGCGGCTGGTCTAAGCAATATTAACCTTGGCCTGGCTCCAAGAAGTTACAAAGAGAACATGAACAGAGTCAGACGATGACACAACAGAGCTTTGAAAGTCAAATGCTACCAAACTAGTACTAAATGCAGACTGGGAATAGCAGGCTAAGTTAGTTTCACTGCTTTCAGTGAAGAGACTGCTGATGTGCCATTAGCATTAAGAAAAACAAGAGACAACAAGATGAACAGCCCGACTGCTGGTCAAAGGATCGGCCCATACACACGCCAACATGTGAATAAGGGGAGCGTTGGCACGTATATTTTTTCCCATTTCAAGCACTGAGTGGATATGACTACTCGTTAAACTCCTGTGCTATCCCAGATCAGTGTTCATTAACTGTTAATGAACAGTGGCGGAATGAGCACGGATATAACAGACAAACAATTAGACAGGCACTCAAACAGAGGCTGCACAGGTCAAAGTGCAGCAGATTAATTACCTTTGTCATGTGCAAATGAAAATGGAAGTTACAAGAGAAAGAACACTGGCAAAGACTGTGTTTATGCTGTGTAATTTTCTCCAAGGCTATTTTCAGGCAAAACAACATCTTCAGGTTGAAGCCTCTGAACGCAGAGCTTGAGAAAAGGCCTGGATACACCTATGATGCTCCGGTGAATACAGAGATGTTTTGCTTTTTTTTTCCCAGATTGGAAAAAGATCATAAACAGAGAGACAGGAGAGAGTGAGGAGGCACAGGGAGAAGTCTAGTGTTTTAAAGCGTGCCACCTCATCACCCACGAGTGATGCACTGATCTTCATTTCCCTGCTCACTGTAGCACATCTCATCTCATCACACTTTCCAGGTACAGTCTTTTGAGCGGTTCCCTGGTGTCAGCTGGGCATGCTGAGATACTCGAGGACATGCTAACAAGGATACGTGGAGGGTGTTCTGTGCTCATAGCACACAACGGGGACATGTGATAATGTGAGACCTAGTTAGACTTAACATCATGTTAAGCTCGGTCACATATATTTGAAGTGTTCACCCACACTGTATGTGATTTTGAGGGGAAGATATTGACATGAAATTATATGTCATTTTGCTGAAAATGACCCTAGCTCTAAAATGTCCCCAACAAGACTGGTCTTTTGTATTCAGTGGAGGAAAGACATCAACGTTTTATATCACCCCAGTGGCCATGCTTGCAAACCACCACCAATATATATGTATGTGCCGGGGGGCTACACAAACACACGCACATATATCCATGGTCGACTTCTGTTGTGTGGTTCACAAGGAAGAGATAATTATATAGAACCACAAAAAAAAAAATCATGAAGGGAAAAACACAGTGAAATAGATGGTGAATTGGGTGAGCCAATAAAGCTACATTACACCTGCACAAATACCACACATCTTACTTTTCAAGTAAGAGTCAACAAGAAATCTGATTCTTTCACAGAGAAAAGAATGGCTGTCCGGCAGTATCTCTGCTTTCACTGCTTGGCAACACAAGCGTCATGACTTAGCGGTTGACTTCATGAGCTAACCTGCCTAAAGATAACAACAATTCCTCAAAGTTGAGATACTGTGTAAAACAAACAGAGTGCAATCATTTGCAAACAAAATATTTTTACCCACCATGTTTTTAGAAAGTGTTCCCAAAGCCCATGTACTAATCTCCTTCACCCAATCATGTGTTCACAAAGTGGTGAACCTCGCTCCATCCTTGCTTGTATACCCAATCATGATACTATCACCTGTTACCAATGAACCTGCATGTCCATGCACCTAAACTGTAGTTTTCTCTAATTAATATTTGTGCAATTTACATCACAGCAGCCTCACTAATGGGGACATGCTAGTAATAGACCTGTGTAATATATTCATTTAACCCTGTGAAGGCTGCAGCTGCTGCCACACAGCTTGCAATAATGTTGTTAACCCTCCTACACTCACAGTAGTTTTCTTTCCATTTAATTATTCATTTAGTTGACCTTTTGACCTCATGACATCCACATTGCAAACGCTAAGGATGACACATAGTTCTTGTTTTCATACAAAATATACATATTTATTTTGCATAAGTTGACTGTACACTAGTTTCTCAGTTGGTCTGTTTAGTTTGCCTTAAGTTTGGAAAAGTTGGTCTTTTGAGTTACCAGTGTTGAGGGTCCGGCTGCTGCTGGAGGGACATCTGGCCAGGCCTGAGCAAAGCATGCGGCTGCTTGAACAGAGCTAAATACAGGAAGTGGCCTGTTGGACTGTACCAAGTGCCTGCAGGATCAGGGAGGGATTTAGAAAGATTAGTTTAGGATTTTCTTTATTTCTTTAAATTGTAAGAGGGTTTTTGGTGTTCTTTAAATTATTTATCAAAATAATCCAACTGGCAGACTAGTTGTCCTGTTTTGTTTCATTTGGAGTCTAGTTAGGAAAATTTGTTTTTGTTATCTCCTTTGACTCACAAATGGTCTGATCAGCCAGTATATATGTCCCCCCTTGTACAGCTTGTTAGGTAGGTGACCTCTTTTATGGGTCCAGGACTTTTGTATTTATTGACTAATTTCTGTGTGAATAAATCTTTTTGTTTTGTTTTGTTTTTCCACTTCTTGGCCTGCCGGCTTGGAACCTCAAAAACCCCATCATGGTGTAATCTCGATGAGAATTTGATAAACCCCGAGCTTGGCTTGTTTGCAGTGCAATTCTAGGTTGAGAAATTAACCAAAACGTTAATTATGCTCACACAGCATCTGTACTGATAAGCTAGCAACATTGTGCATAATATTCACACTCAAAGAAAACAGAATAGAAGGAACTCTGGTACTACTTGAAATGAACAGGTTGCTACTGGACGATGAAGAGTGCTCTGTATTTTCTCATCTGCAGGTTGTTTGCATGTTGAGAGAATGGCTGAAATAACAGTTCTTTGCTCAAATCTCTACATATTGTCAAGATTGTATAGAAATCTTTAATACAATGTTTTAAAACCAGCCTGCAGAGACACACACTGGATATTTACAAGTACTAGGTCACTGGAAACTGGGTTCACTATTTTACACTTGAAGACATCTGATTTCCTTCAAGAGGCTTCATCAGTTGAGCTGACGGGGGCCACACCGACATCGTTGAAGTCACATGGCCGTCATGTGAGAGTTATGAATTTGGGTGTGAATTAGTGTGAAATGTCTTGGGAAGTGATGTCTTAGTGGCACTAAAGGCAGCTGTTAGGTGATGTCGTATCATCCCACCACCTTCTTCAGGAAGGGTTATTCCAGTTTGACAGATGGTCTCTTTTGCTCTTCTTTTTACCCAGCTGTCTTCTCTGTGCAAAAGTCATTCATTGGTGTCCATAAAGGAGTGTCTCTTGTTCCTTGGATGGAGGTAGACTGCTGAGTTGGTCCTCTGTAGTGGGTGTTTTGTCTTCCGTATATCCTGCAGTTGCTGTCACAGCCTGTAACAGATGTTCCTCCTGGTTTCTGCTAGCATTTTGATGTGTTTATGGTGATTGCTGAGGCACCACAAGTAATATTTTGGGTAATAAGATGCGCCAAACATGGACTTCACATAACCATGATTTACAGATACTGCCAGTGTTGTGCAGAAAAATCAAAATAGAGAACCCTTGTTTTGGTAAACTTGAGTCATTCTCTTCCTTGTAGTTTTTAAGCCACACTGGATGTGATCACGGCACTCCTGGTTCCTCTTAATTATCCAGCGTATCCACTGATAGAGGATATCATTTATTTTCCCAACATTATCTTCTTGCGGCTAAATTACAGCATGGTTGCCATTCATATGGTAATAATTAGGAAGCCTGTATTACTCATATTAAGATTCAGATAAAAAGTGGCCTTGGTCAAATAATTTATGCGATATGTATTTAAATTTGCAGAATATTTTCCAAAACCACCACCTTTCTCTAATCAAATCGTGGTCATTTTTTTTTAGATTTTCAGAGCCTTAACCCAACCACACATGGACTCAGTACATGAAACTTGCTGTTATGTGCAGAGATGCAGCACACAGAAAAATGGTGCCTGGAAACACAATCCTTAAGCAATTACATTTTCTGCAAAGCACATTTGGCAAAAACATTTAGTAGTAGATAAAAGTTTTAGGAGACAAGGTGATGTTGCCAGATTTGGGATGCATTCAGCACAAGAAATCATAGATTATTTCATGCACAGTGCGAAGCAGCCACAGGCATTACAGCACTGAGAGCTTTTTTAACCACACAATGCCCAATTTTTGGACCCTCACCCATTCCTCTTTACCTTTCACTTGTGTCAACTTCTGTCAGGAGTGCTCTGGCACACCCCCAATGTCACCCTTCACCAACAAATACACTTGAGAACAAACAATTAATTAAGCTAAGCTAATTAGAGCAGAGATTCAACAGCAGCATCTAGTGAATGGGTTACACAACATTGTACTGAGTCTGCAACAATACTTCTTTGTCATTTGTTTTTGTCGGTTTGACAATGAAATGTCTCTCTACGCCAGTCGCTCACTTGTAGCACCATCCTCCATTGTGAAGTGTCTGAAAATGTGAAAAGGGTAGGAGGGGGGATTGTGTCTTGATGTTAGAGCAGAGAGAGACTTTTGTTTGTGTGAGGAGTGAGATTTGAAAGCAGGAAACTGCAGTGGCTCGCCTCGTAATATGAACATTTGGGGCTTGAAGTTTTATTCTGATAAATTTTTTTGCTATAGGGGAGAAAACTTGTGGAGATGGAAATTGTTGGATGCATCTGACATCTCTGTCATCACCCACATGGTGCTGATATTTGTCTCTGCAGTCTGTCATCGTGTGTTCAGTGAATTTCTATCTGTGTGTGGGACAGTGTTGATTTTGATTTGGTTTCTCTTGACATTAGAGTTAGCCACATTTAATAGTGTTATTTTAGTTTTCTTTGGTGGATTTCAAGTCTCTTTTATTCTTTACTTTTTCATTTTTATGTCCTTCTAGAATTCTGAGGGCCGTGGCCATCGTTCATGCGTACAGTTACCCTGGCTACAGTCACTGTCAATGTGTTTAAACCCTCTGGGCTGGTTTCACAAAGAAATTTTAGATTGGCCTGCAGTGTTAGGGCCAGTCGTAGGTTTGCTCTTAGATCAGTCTGAAGCAAGTGAGACAGTTTCACAAAAATAAAGCTAATTTTAAGCCTAAAAAATAGCCAAAGCTATTCTAACCAAGAGCCAACAGTCTGTGACACCTGCTGACCAGTGGCCCCCAAAAGAGGAAACATGACTTGTAATTTGTGTTTTTTTCAACGATGTTGTCGAACGGGAAATGGGAAGGAAAAGAGCTTCAGAGAGCACAGTAACCTGACGGTCCTCAGTTGAAGCTATCTTTAGCCCTTTAGCAGAAGCACTGAGTCCTGCCACGTTTAGAAGCCCCAGCATCTCAGCCGTGCTACAGGTCTGCACTGCCCTGAGGTTTTATGCTACTGAAGTTCTCTTTCCTTCTTTCTTCTACTCTTTGCTGAATTTTCACAGTGAAATATCCTTGTAACTGCTGAATTCTCCCAGAAGGCAAAACATCTTGTGCAGGAGTGAATGGAGCAAGTTGCAACAGCAGCATCCCACACAGCTAAAATAATATTAATGCTGTGATTTTCCTTAACAAACATCTAGAGGATGATTTCGTTGGTTGGCAGCCGATCTCTTCCTACTGACATCCTGTCAACAGAAAAGATGGATTTTAGCTTACTTTTCGACAAACGCTTTTCAGGGTTTGTTCCAGCTGTTTTGTTGTTGCTTTGTCGTAATTTACTGGTTTGCTGTTCCGAGACCGTGTAATGTTAGCCAACAGTACTGGAGTTGTAAATGAACTTTTTGACAGTAGCATTCAAATTGTAATTAGATCATGTGTCCATTTGTTTCTCACAATATTATTTTGTATTTTTTTTTAAATAAAAAATTAAACCAATTTTGTCATAGTTTTTGTTTCAAAACGTACTTTTCAAATGTAGTTTTAGGCCTGTTTTCGGTTGTTAGCCGTCATAGTTTTTATTCATGAAATTAATATTGATATGAATGCAGTAAAAAAAAAAAAAACATATCCCAACCGTGATCCGTATAAAGAGTTAAACACCAACACATCATCAAGTTTTCACAGTTGCATCGTTCACAGCTTACACACCAGTTTCACAGGCAATATAGCCAAGTTGAACTGTTGAATATTATTTAAGACAAGTGCGATGTTGTGTGCAAAGATACGAAGTCAAGGCGAAGGAAAAAGACAGCGGAACTTACTCCATGTGATAGGCTGACTGTTACACCCCTCCCACTGTCTTGGAGGCTCTCCCTCACAGGACTACTGGTTGACCTGGGAGGGTTTTCAGTTGATAAAGCACACATGGGCCCTCAGGCTGTAAAAGCTAGCCCAGCGGTTGTTGCTGTCTCTTCCTTCCTACAGCTGGCATCCGCATTGTATCATTATCCTTTGCATGTCTTATGGCTTGTGTTGACTCTAGTTTTAATAATTTCCTCTTGTTTTAAAAAGATCTCTTGCATGGACTCCTTGTCACCTTCACTGAGCCAGTATGTGACACTGACTGTATCCCAAAACTTGACTTTCCTCACACCTTTCATGGTTTTCTGCTTCCTTATTCAGCCCAGTGGCAGAGATAAGAGGCGAAAAGCCTGTTTTGAACCTCAGCACAATACAGCCCTAATGGTCTTAGATCATGTTCCCTCTCTGACACACCATTAAGTGCTAAATGTTAGGAATTGCATTACTGCAGCTTCTAAGATTAAGAGTGATAAGGAAAAGCTGTTATTCCTATCCTCTGTGCTCACCAGCACAGGCCATAGCTTTCTGCTGATGAATAATTCACACAGCCAAATCATCCACCGCAAAAGATAAAGGCCCTCCAACCATCCCTCAAGTGTATTGATTTTTGTTCTCTTTGTATGTTGGACTGAAGAGTGTCAAATGGATAGTGGAAGTATAAACTGAAAAAAAAGAGTCATAAGCACTTTCAGCCACTTCAGGATTTTTTTGCTCAGGCATATCAAGGCCAGAAAAAGTTGCAAAGGTTAATTAAATGTCAAATTCTTATATATATCTAAATTCAGTTTTGCCTACAGGATCATTGTTTTTTTCTTTTATCTCCATTTTTTGTGAGATTTTATTTACTTTTAACAAAACAGGAAATTTGCATTATCAAGTCAACTAAAATAACAAAATCTTTATTTTGCGGTCAAAAGCCAGATCAAATTCATTGTCAAATTTAATGTTCATTTTTCTTTCTTTCCTTTTGTGTTTTTTAAAGACAGCTCAGCATATTTGAAAATTTGGGTGTATGTACAGACTGACAGCTGAGCTAGCAAGCTGATAAACAAGTCTGCTGATGCCTGTAGCTTACAATCCAGTGACGTGGATGTATTAAACACGCTGGTCACGGCACCACCTCTCAGCCTTGCTGCTAATTTGGTTCCTCAAACTGCAATAAAGGACAAATATTACTCTTCTTGTATTTGGAAAACTTTCCCAAAGCCCAGGAAAGTGATTTTAATGTGTGTGAATATGCTCTCTAAGCAATTTCATCACGTAAATGGACGACATTTTTGAAACACTGGTACACAATTCTTGTACGTGGCATGTTAAGATTCACGCATCCCCTGTGATTTGGATGCCTGCGATGCCTTTTGATTGGTCTGCACTTGGGGTTCAAACTTTGTTAGCTTTCCTGGACACTCATTACAACAGATTCATATGCATCGGCAGTATAATAATATTATATAGATAATGATATTTATTGTTATATTGCACAAATATAACTGAAACTCCTGTCTGTGGATACAAAGATATTTTAGAAAAAGAGCTATATGTTGGCTATTTCTGTTTAAAATAAGTTGCCTTGAAAGGTTGCATTTTCATATGCAAAACTACTGCTGAGCTCTGAATCCTGTGGAAAAAAAACAAAAAAAACAAAACAATATGATCGTGCACCCACTTAAAATGAGAATTCAGTCATAAACCTCTGACACAATGGAATTTATCATGGTTATCCAGAAGAAATGAAGTTTGGAGATTTACTTGAAGTAAAAGGAGGTGGTTGCTGTATAATTGATCTCATTTGAATCTGTGTGGAACAGCTCATAATAAACACAAGAGATCATTTACTTTGGGTTTCAAAAGATTTCTCCATCCTTCTTTCTTCCCTTCAGCATCCTGCTGCCTCTTGCATTTCATTTCATAACAGAGTGAGATACTGCTATATGCAATGAAATTAAAGAAAAAAAAAAGATAATTTTTTGACTATTTAATGTTGGCAGCTCACCTGAGAGCATATGATACTGAGGCTGAGGGGTGAAGTGGTGGGGGTTCGATCCTGACCCGTGGCTCTTGGCTGCATTTCCTACCCTCTCTCTTCCTCTAATGCTGTGACAATAAAAATACCACCAGCTTTCAAAAGCTTCAATGAATGTGACAGAGAGACCTTATTTCATTTCATAGAATATAAACTGCAGTGTCATCTGAGGTAGTTGTGTCAGATCTTCTGTTGCCAACAGCTGTAAAATATTCATAGATCCACATCTGATACACATAAGTGCAAGTCCTGCTGTGCCTCCTCATTTAAACACACACACACACACACACACACACACACACACAAACAATTATGATCTGATCCTGTACATTCCAGCTCAAAGGCTATTAACCATCTTGATGAAACATGGATTGAGTGGATGGCCCCTCTGCCAATAAATCTGCTCTGCCATTTGGTTCTTTTAATATCAATAAATGCATTACTCACTGTATGTGATCGCTGGATCCTTCCTTTCGTTTCACTCAAACTGTTGTAGACACACCCCTGCAGGCCTGGGCTACAGAAACCCCTTACGGAAGAAAGTGTGAATGAGAAATTTCATGCCATATGTCTCTGGCTCTAATGGGAACTGAGTTAGAAGGAAAAAGTTTTTTATTAAGAACTGTATCCTTTCAACCTCATGAAGAGTTTGCACAAGTCTGTAAAGAAAGATGAGTAATGCAGCGATACATTACAACGAAGAGAGGAACCCTTTGCGGACTTTGTTGAGAGAGAGAGAGAGAGAGAGAGAGAGAGAGAGGAAATTCATCATTGATGTAGTGTATAGTGCCAGTCTCTTAGATTCATACGCTCAAGTATAGAAGAAGAGACTTCAGGCAGACACTTGGAATGAAGACTAAGTAATTTTTACATCAAACTTTGCCAATTCATAGGACATAATATATCATAGTGTCTTGTCTGAGATAACACAAGTGTTTTACGTTGTATTTTATTTGCCTGTTTGTGATTACATATACAATTTGCTCTACTCAGACGTTGTTGTCAACACTTGATATATATTTTTCACTGCAAATACAGGTCTTCATCTAGAAGGCTAGCATAAAGTTTTTAAAGAAGAGTTGTTTTTTAAAGGGAGACTCCACTGATTTTCATTTAGTTTATTTACAGGTCCTGAGGCATTATACCTGTGTGGTATAATGCTGTGTGTGTGTGAGTGTTTAATGTGTACCATCATGAAGTCATCACATATAAATCATCATAAACGATCTCAGTCGTCATCAAACATCAGAAAGGTAAGCAAATATTCTGTTTATGGACCTCATATGAAAACAGGCATGAGAGGGGTTTCATGAAAAAGAATTGTTAGTGCTGCTTACGTTCTTACTCCATAATATACAAAAACGTCAAATTCTACTTTCTTACACCTTCACTTGTTCCCCTTCTCATTTACTTTGCCACTTGCTGACTGTATTTTTTTTTTTACCAAAAATGTTGTAAGGATGCATATTTATTTTCCAATGCAAACATTTCCCTTTCTATGTTTGAAAAATGGCGTATACATAGTTTTTGTGCATAATAATGCATGTGTCATATACAGTATCTGTTCACTAGGAACATTTCAGCTGTCCTCACCAGAAAAGAGGCCATATAGGTTATTTGTGCAAGCAGGTTATACTGACCCATATTTCTGTTTATTATTAGGAGACGACTTCTAGCAGCCGTAGTAATTATGACAGGAGTCAAAGAGGGAGTCACATGACAAAGTATAAAAAGCAAGAAAGTTTGTATATGGAGGAAGGTGAGGTGGATGACTTTCACCCTGGAGACCTTTAATCCAAACGACAATCTTTTCCTAAACCTAGGTAAGTAGTTTGGTGCCTAAACCAAAGCAAACTGAGACCGTTTGACGTTAAAGACGTACGATAAAGGTGAGGTACGCCTGTTGCTTTTTTAGGAGTTTTAGGAGTTTTGTCATTGGCAATCAAACTACTCAGACATTTAAGTATGAAAACGTGTTGATTTTCTGTGTAGAGGTGAGCTACTGTTGCATCAGTTAACTTTTTCTTACCCTTGTGAACAAGAATATTCTGTCAACTGGCTTGTGGCCCCTATTTGTTACCATGTATTACAGTGCCATAACTTGGATGTGTCATATCTGCACATTGTATAGCAGCAGTATTTTATCATCTCTTCAAAATGCCGACTCAGAGGAGGTAGAAACTCTCTTGATCATTGGATCCCTATTTTAAACATATCACAAGTGTCCGCTGAGGATGATAAGTGACTATCATCATGGTCCATTAAGCACACGCCAGTGAATGTTCCACAGAGACAATTTAGAGAAGGCTACAAATCGTCCATACACAAAGAACCACAGTCAACCATAGGCTATTGTAGGCATTAGTGTTGAAGAGCAAATGGAATTGACTTCTGCCCTGGCCACATCCCAATCAATCTTTTTCCTATTGAAGTGCATAATATAGAAATGCATGTACAGGAAGAGGAAAGAGGAAGACGAGACAATAAATGAGACAAATAAATACCTGGACTGGCAAGGCCAGACAAACAGCGCTGCCTCATTAGGCATTGTTTGCAGAGGTCTTCCTTCCAATATGAAGCCACCTTTTCTTGCATATCACAGAATTTTCTCCTACTGTTAGTTTCATTAACTCCAGTGAACAGTGGCCCCACAACACAGTGACTTTTGATTTACTGAAGGATGCCTACTAGAGGAGGCAGCTAAGAAACAAGTAGCTCTTCTGCTCAATTAATTCTTACTCTCTGTGTTAATTTGTTGACATGGTCTGTAGTATCAATGAAAGTTCAAGACAACATTGCAAGTCATTGATGGGCAAGGAGAAAGCACAAAACGCATCAGCAATGATTCAACAAGAACATTAGGAGGACAAAAATCTTTCTCTAATGGAACAAAAAATGTTAGTCTGCCTAAAAACCTACTCAATAATATAGAAATTCCAGCTTAATAATGTTCAAATCAAACATTTATGCCTCTCCAGCCAAGAGCTATACCACAGGACATAGCTCTCTGACTGTCTTTGTGTCGGAGAGAATGTAGTGAAAGTCTAGCTCAAATGGAAACTTTTTTTTTGTATGAAGATTTTGCAAATATGTGCCTCTGCCCTTTCCGTCCCAGTTAACTTTTACACAATCAAACTGTGGAGTTTAATGCTAACGGTGATGATCTTAGTAGACATGCAGGGTTTCTAACAGCCTATAACAGTTTAACAGTCTGGCATTTATAGCTCCATATTTCCTCTATATGTAGACTATGAGATCCCAGCAGGCATCTTTACTTTCTACAAGAGCTTTCACTGGTCAGCAGAGAGTCTTTATCACCACATATAATGTATACAATTGTGAGATGCTAAATTGCATTGAGAAGAAATTATTTGGCCTTGCTGGGAAAGACAATTTTGTGTGTGTAAGGTCAAACTATTAGTTATGTGAAAGGCAACATGTGTTGCATAAGAGATGTACACACATTTTGATGAGCAGTGGCTCAGTTTAAAGAAAGGGCATCGCTCTCAATGGTACTGTCTCCAATGCTCATGTTTCACACATTCTCCCTGAATGGGGCACTTCACAACACACGGACTGCGTTACCAAACACACATAAAGCCTCCATGCGCTTCTCTTTAGCTGATGAATGAGGACAATTAAGAACAAAACAGTCAGGTTTAGTTTCAGGCAAACATGCAAGGCAACCATAACGGCTGGATAAATCACTTACAATACAGTATGTGTTCATTCACAAACCACAAGATAAAGACCCCATTATGCTCAGTTAATAGCTTCTACAAGGTCTGTCCAGAATCAGATTTTCTTAATACATTCATGGTCCTGTGTGATGATGGCAGCTAAAGTTACACAACATGCACAAGTTATTCTTTTTCTCATTTCTGGCATTTACCAAACCGCTTCAGGTTGATTTCTGTACCACCTCTATCAGGACTGGGGTACAACCAAACCTTATTTGAATGTAAACCTGGGAAACCAAGAAGGATTGCAATCAGATTTGTGATCTGACCAACAGAGATGCATATATGTGGCTTAGTGTAAACAAAGGTGTATTAAATCTTATCTAGGTTTTAACAGCATGCTAAGGACTTGAAATGACGAGTGTCCATTTGGCCAAAGATAGTTTGCAACTCAGTCAATGAGAGAAATGAGTGTTGACTCTGAAGGCAGTAACATCGTTGCTCATTGAGTAGGAGCTTCATCACAATGGCAATCACAACAGCAGGGGTGGAAACAATAATAACCAATTGCAGTGTGTTATGGTTTGGTTCAAGAAAGGCAGTTTTTTGCTTCACAAAAGGGAAGAAAAACAAAGAGCAAATAAGAGACAGAACAATAGGCAGACAGCTAAAAACATGAGGCAGAAACTACAAAATACACATTAAACAAAAGAAAGTCTAAACAAATGGGTCTTAAGCTGCTTTTGAAAGGTATCAACAGTATCCACAGACAGTAAGTTCAATGGGGGAGAGTTCCAGAGTGTATGAGCAACAACCTCAAAACCTTTTGTTTTGAGCCTGGAGCGAGGAACAGCAAGCAGGCCCTGAGCAGAGGACCACAGATTCCTACTGGTATTACATGGCTACAGGATCTCTTTAATGTAGGCAGGTGGCCTCACCACACAAGGCTCTATGTGTAATGACAAGAATCTTGAACTGGATTCTGAATTTTATGGCAAGCCAATGCAAAGACATCAGGAAGGTGTCACAAAAGACCCTCTGGAGGACTTATTCAGAAGCTTGCCAGTGGCATTTTGAACCACTTGTAAGCGGTTTAACAGATGCTGTCTGGGGCAGAAATAAGAACTTCTGTTCTGTTTTGTCAGTATTTAGCTGTCGACAATTATTTGCCATCCAGTCTTTCACAGGCAAACATAGTTTCAGCTGTGAGCTAAAGTTGAGTACATGTCTTTGTTGGACTTTCTTGACAGCTGCCTGTAGGATTTCACCACTTGGTGGTTTAATCAGTGCATCATTTTGCACCTTCATTTTGCGCAAAGGACACTGGTTTAATAAGGAGGGCTGTCAATTGAATATACAAATGTGATGACATCTATTTTTAGCGCAGAAAAGGGGCTCTGAGGCAACGTCACTGACAGTAAAGGGGACAATGGCAACAACACATGCAACCACTCACTAGTAAAGCAGCCATGGGTCACGCACACACACTGTTCTGACAACCCGCGGGTGGGAGAATTCATAGTTGTTTATTTTTCTTCCTGTCTATTGACATAAAAGCTATGTTCACATTTATACTTATATTACACATTGTTAGAAAGCTAAGACTCTCGTGAATTGATTGATGCAAACCATTTCTAGATACAACCACAACAGGAGGCACAGTACACGCCAGCAGTGAACAACCAACCATTTTTAAAATTGACACAACACTGAGGGAACTCAGTGATTACGACTCTCCGTGACCCACAGATCGATAGCACTCTGATAACATTGACAAACGTCCAGACAATCCACAGCAGTAAAATTTAGTCAGTAGTCAAATATTTAGTCCAAAACATAATAATAATCCACAGAAAGATGTTTTCTCCTTTCGAATTAGCAGACGATGTGCTCATCTTCCTCTTCTGTGTTTTCTCCATTACGGCTTCTTGAAACATATACCGGCAGGTATCATTTTGTTTCCAGTTAACCTGAGGAGTCTCAGGTTTGAAATGACACCTCACTTGACCAATCGCGATCAGCTATATGAAGCTTAGCAACCAGAAAGTCCACTAACAGCCTGAGTTCAACAGAAGGTCCTCCTCTCCTTCTGTGTGAAGACTGAACCAATCCCATGTAATTTTGCAGATGACTGATGACACATGAAACGCTGAACACGCCGATATGCCACTTCATTGTTTTTGTTTTTTTTTAGTTCTGGCACCTCAAATCAAGGAATTCACTGATTATAGGGATATAATACACAATTCGAACCTTGCATGTACTCTAAATGGTTCGAGAACAGCTATCAGTCTATTTTGGTTATGCCTTGGATACGTGTTTTAGGCAAATTATTACTGGACAGGTATGGGGCTACAATGCTTACTGTTACATCTAAGATTCAGAGGAGCCACCACTAGGGGAGGCTCCAGCCTGGCAGCATCCTATCATTAATGAACTTGAATTGTCGCTGTCTGGAAATACTAAATTTGATGTTATTTTACTAATGAGGACAGTTTTCAAGAAACATCCAGCTGGGTTTCCACTTGGTCTGTTCACTTTGCTGTTGTCAAACAGCACACAACAAGAATTTATTTTTTGTTTTCCCACAAATTCCACAAAATTATAACTAACTTTAGTCTGAACACATACCAGCCATCAGTCTGCAGACACATATCTGCTTTATATAAGGGCAAAAGGAGAATGCACAGCTTGTCAAATCATTTTCATTTTTATACTTATCTTGCTAAACAATTTATATAGCACTTTATCTATATCAATATTTTCTTTTCAGGTTAAACGAGTAGTTATTTTTTCATCCTGGAAGAGTATCTACATGTCACTGTTCAAAACTCATAAGAAAGAGCAAAGTAGGTTTTCAAAATGTCCTCCCAGAGGAGCTTCATGCCCTAGGAACGCCCCTAGCATTCAGGGAAACAAGCCTTCTGAAGAGTTATTTTTAGACAGATTCTGTTTGTTTGACAATTCGCGGTGAAAGTGACAGTATGGTGTAGAGAGGGGAGGTGACAAGACACACAGGTTCCAGACCAGATTCAAGCATTGCAGTTAGATTATATATATATATACTGTGTCTTTATACTGTGTCTTCACTGGCACCTGTGGGTTTCTAAATTGTGTTCTGCACGAGACAATCTGTTTTCACCCAGTCAGCTGACATCTGCATCCATTTGGGACACAATCACAATGATCACAACGAACATCATATTCTCACCCACAGGATGCATGAATGAAATGCTTAAAAATCAAAATGTGCACTGCCTCTAACTAACAGGACAGTCACCAGGACAAAAAACAATCAGCATGAACAGCTATGGCATACAGCATGGTGAAATCTCTCAAGAAGAGTTTGTGTGAAACTAAATTCAGCAATCCAGCCATCCACATTTTAGAGAGTGGTGGACTGGAGCCAGTCTTGTTTGACATTGGGTGGGAGGAAGGAGTACATGTTGGACTGCTGCAATAAAATTACCTGGAACTTCTGGAAGACAGAGCATCAACAAGTTCACAATAGAAATTTTAAATTCGGTGATAGTAAGAAAAGAAAAAAAGTAATGCAATAAACACACAGGGATGTAATTCAGGTGCAATATCAGAGAAACTTCCATGATAATATGCATGTGATAAAATCATGTTTGATTTCCAGATTTGCGCAAAATAACATGGTCACGCACCCTGAAAGAACTGATGCTGTATTAACCATTTGAGGTCTGAATCAGACAACACCAAAGATTGGCTCTCTGTTCAATATAAAGATAAAGCCTAAATGCTATCTGGTGGCAATGCAACAGCAGATGGGGAAAGACTTTTCCAGGAAATATATGCGTGGGTGATTTTAAATTTTAAAAAATTGTACCTAATATCAGCTTAGAATGACTCAGAGTTATGTCCATATTGGACTTTCAGTGCCAATGCAGGATAAGATGATAGGGTTGGGGCATGTAGCAAATCAGAATTTGCCTCTTGGCACAGATCTGCAATAATGTTTTAGTTGTCTAGGTAAAAACGGAAGTACCCTTCAGAAGAGTAAGAGGGGAGGGGTTCCCATTTCCAGGATGGAAAGATGGATATGTCATATATAGACAGCAGACAAAAGCAGCAGTACTGCATAAAAATATTCATTTCATCATTTCAATTCATCAAATGCTCATCACTCAAATTCTCACGTGCAGAATCAACCAATTATTCAAGCAGCCATCACCTGAACCATTCATTCATTCAGTAACATGTTCTTTCACACATTTTAATGCAACTTATTATACAGTTAGCTTACAGAGGCTAATCATTAGCTATCATTTCTTTTGATTTTGATTTCAACACAGTCACAACATAGGGAAGCTGTGTTTATTAAGCTAGAGAAATCCAAGGTTTCTTCTTCAGAAAACCCTGACTACATTAATGCTGTTTTACTAACTTACACTCTGAACTTTACTGTTTTTAAAAGTGGAAGCATTTAAAAAATCAGTGGTGCCAGGCACACTGAAAAGCAGTTGTTTCTTCGGACCATCGCAAAATTGCCTTTCCCTGAAATGCTTCTGGTACAATTGTACAGGGTACAAGCCTACTTTTATAAAACCCAAACATCCATAGAATTGCAGGTGTCTGAACAAGAACTTATCAAATCTGTAGTCTTGAGACCTGTGTTGCATGTTGGAACCCACGTTTGTTTCAGACCTATTGACTAGACTATTGACTTTCAAAAGCTTTACAGAACCTAATGGTCTGCAGTTACAAACAATCTTCTCTCCTATATGAATATGAGTTTGATGGTACCCCTGCCGAATCTTCTGATAATACTGAGACATGTGTTGAGAGCATCTGGTTCCTAGCCTGTTCATGCTCATGGTCACCCCCATAAAGTCACGAGACATCACAGAGCGTGTCCTCCACATATTGCCACATTTATAGTCATCATCTTGCCAAACATTTCCACTTGTAGACTGCATTTTTCAATTTGTTGTAGGAAATGGTAGGAAGTATTTTTTTCTCCACAATTCCAAAAATATATTTAAAAGAGTGCATCTTACCAACTTCAATAACTGTGTATCAGTCAGCAGCAAAAGACAGATCAGTATAGTGATCTGAGTGATCTGTTATAGCTTAATGTGAATGTGAGGACAAGATAGGACTATTATACTTTAAGATGTAAAAACGGTTCAGCAAGACCACCTTGGGAATTGTAACCAAGGAAATAATGTAACTAGCCCTGGAGCCTCTTTGTTAAAGAGCCAACTTGAACATTATGGTCATAAGTGCCAAATTAAAATGTTTAAGGAAACAAGACGGAAACGAACAAGTAGAATACCTTGCAGTTTTGTAGAGAAATATCCTTATGACATATAAGCCAGGTGGCATTAAGTAGGCCTGTTAACCTTTGGAGTGACACTGGTACAGCAATTTAGCAGTGGCTGATTGTCTCAAGAGAGGAGTGTATCATTATACTCTTATAGGGGCCTGGCTGCATGTTCACACTAAGAGCGACACAGCCACAAAATGGCCAAGCATGGCCATCTGCACTGCAAAGTTAAATAGCACTGAGAACTGGACAACAGCAAAA
Source organism: Chaetodon auriga (assembly GCF_051107435.1). Classification (NCBI taxonomy): domain Eukaryota; kingdom Metazoa; phylum Chordata; class Actinopteri; order Chaetodontiformes; family Chaetodontidae; genus Chaetodon; species Chaetodon auriga. Next base: position 9,625,948 of record NC_135075.1, on the reverse strand, counting down.
ATACATTTTTCTTTCATTTTTTAGATGGGACAGAGCAGGAATAGTAGGGAGAGACAACGTCTGTTGTCATTTGGTGCTATATAAATGAAATTGAATTGAACTAAGAAAGAAAGATGATTGTTTGTTCAGAAAGTTTATTAAAACCAGTGGACTATTAAAAAGAAACAATCCACAAGAAGTTTTAATGAAGTAACTTTAACAAACCTTTTTAACAGTTTACAACCTAGATATCTTATTTCTCTTCATCGTGTCATTGGAGCAGTGAAGAAAGCTGAGGCCAGCTCAACTTTGACTTGTAGCACATCAAGCGGCAACAAGTTTGGGGTATCAGTTTGTACCTTCATGTCACTGGCTTCCATCAAAAATGACTTGTGGCTACTACTGTTTTCACGGTTTTATCGTATAATTTCTACTGTTCAAAGCAAAGACATAACAAAAAGCTATGCTGCTGCTTCCTCTTCACTAACAGGTATGGGTTCATAACATGATGAAAAATGTATCAATATTATTAAACCTGCAATGGCTCTTTTTTTTTTTTTTTTTTTTTTTTTCTGACCACTGGAAGACAGTGTAAAAGAGCTGGGAACACAACATACCTGAAGTTGATATGGCAGACACATCCAGATATCGAGCAGCCTTATTATTTATTTGGAGTCGTGTTTCTGCCAGCAGGTAGTGTCCAATGGGTTTATCAAAAGTTTTTCTCTTCAAATAGCTGCAAATGACCAAGAATCATCCAGTGAAGGGATAAAACAGCAAAATTGTGAGCCACAAAATAAAAAGAATGAGCTGAAACATGCTCATATGATATCTGTAAATGTAAGATTGCGCCAACCAAGTTTCAGGTGTGCTGACTTTCAGCTTTACCGCCAAATAAAGTGGTTTAGATACAGTAATCCAGTTAAACTGTTGGCTTCTTTTCAACCTGTCTGATCAAGTGACTGTTGACGGTTCTGACGTCAGACTCGAGACTTGATTTTAGCGATGCTGTTCTTGGATATCAAATAACTTTGCCGAGTGTAATATCATCATAAAACATTGTAATAATGGCTAATACTACACAAATGATAGAGGTTGTAATACACCGTAATTTTCCACGAGAAGTACCAAAAGCCAGCACTTTTTGCCAAAGCTGACTCCATTACACTCTTTCCTCTTCTTCTCTCTTCTTTCTTTGTTTCTTTATTGCTCTGTATTTTTGTTTCTTTTTGTAAATGCTACACACAGAAAGTCAAAGACAAATCTAAACAGCTACATGAATGCTACATCAATGAGTTCTACCTTTGCACCTACACAAGACTGGAATGCATTGTTGAAAATACAATATCAAAAAAATGGATTCTGTATACATAAAAGAGTCAGTAGTGATGTGAAACCCAGAGAGCCACTGAACAGGTCAGACTGAACCCTGCATGTTTTTACTGACTTCATCGTTTTCATGGCACACTCAGTATTGCAATGCTAAAAGCAGTAAGTCAGCGCTGAGTGAATGCAGATCTTCAGGTCATGCTGGGGCCACACAGCATAAGCCCTGCTAATGGATGCTTTGAACGTACCTCTGTTGAGATATTTTAAGACATGTACAATAAGGCCACATTGAAAACCTTTGACGCTAGAGAAATAAACACCAAATCCACATTTTTCCACCTCAATGATCCAGTAGACAAGAAATCTCTCTTACCGCCTTCCATGTAGGCTAAATTACCTGTGTATCTGCTGTGTGGAGATAGGCTCTTATCTTATATTGAATAAGTTGACAGGAAGCAGCATGGGCTGTGAGGTGGATCGGATGGGATGGCATATCTTGAAAGCGGTGGCTTTGCATCATTGACAATTCCCCATGCTGTGTTTGCCATAGCTGCTCCAGTTCAACTTCTGCTCAGCACTTGTTTCACCATGTAAGCAGTATTGTTTTCCTCACGGCTGAACATCACTTATGGCTTTGCCTCTGTTCATTCTGCACATAAAAGCGGCTTCAATGTAGAATTTAAAGACTAGTCATTGTTGGCTTTTCGCCATGCCATGCATTTGGTATTGGTGCAGATATTAAACCTGCACTAATCAATATATTCAGTATAATGTCAGTGGGGTAGCAATGGGGTAGTAACAAACTCAAAGATAATAACTACCCAACTATACAGTTCCCCTCAGCTCTATGAAGATAAAGCTGCATTTATGTTTGCCATGTAAATTTTGCATGTAGCCCTAACCAGTTTGATTAAAACAATAGTAGCCTAAAATGTCTACGAGAACAGGTAGTTTGCTTTTAGAGAGGCTGAGCAAATGCATGGGTCTGAAAGTTTTAGAAAACTGGAACCAGCTAAATTGATTGCATATCACTTAAACAAATGGATGAAGTGCCTGTGAATTGACATTCCTTTGGACTAACTGTGATGTGGAAATGCAGTTCACAACAGTACTTTATATTATTCCACTGATCTACAGGTGGATCCAAGTAATGCAGCAATGAACCAGCAAAGGCAGTGAGGAAGACTGCTGGCAAGCAAACATAGATGCAAACAATGCTGGTTTCAGAGTGCTCAAAAAGTCAGCATCACAAATCAATTCAGGAAGTTTGTCAAACCATGATGCATTTTGCTGAGTAAAACGGACTTAAAATGACCCTAACCCTTTTTATTACAAGCAAAATCCACAAGGCAATACCTTACACCACAAAATAACATTTGAATTAGTTAATAAAATACTTCACTGTAATCTAACAAATATTCAGCATTTTCTAATAAGTTACTTGCTAATAATGATCATAGATTCAGTATTTTAAGCTACTTTTTCCTGCTTGTAGTGTAGCTTGTTACTGATGACACCAGTGTAGTGTGTGCATATCTAAACGACTTCCAATGAAGAGCAGCGTGTAGCCCCAGCCACAGTTTCAAAGTAACTTCCCCAACACAGCTGCTGGGTGTGTAAATAGCTTTTGCCAAAAATTAATTAATGCTGCTTTAAAGACTGAAGACAGACCTAGGGAAAGAGAAAAGGTGAGTTGATTTTACAAACAGTCCCTCCATCTTAGCTTGAATCTCATAGGGGAAAAAGAAAACTGAAAGCATTATGACATTGTAATATCAGTCAGTCTAGAAGAAAACAGATTCTTTCTTTAATTTTGGAAATATACAGTATAACATTAGTCCAATTATTATGAAGAGCTAAATTCGATGAGAACTAGCTGAAACAAAACAGGTGGTGTAATTGAGCTACTATGAAAATGGTCTGAGCATGATAAGAACAGCATTTCTTTTTAATTGACGTAATCAACAAAAAACAGGATTTGACGTGTTGCAGAGCACGTGCTGTGAAATGAAGGGAAGAGCATTTGTGTCTGACAGCACCCATTTCATTTTGAGAACAATATCTGACTCTTTAGCTGCTAAATGCTCCACTGTGTTCAACAGCTAGCCTCTAACTCTGCCCTCCTGCTGTTTGGTGCTGAGCAGGAAGTGTGCAGTGGACTTTTAGAGGGTTTCTTCAGAAAATCGCTGCTCCTGAATATGAGGCCATGACAGCGGTTGCACTGACAGTAAAGTTTTGGGCTGTTAAACCAACACACGGAGCTGAAAGATGCTATAAAGCTCTATAAAAGCAGAGGTGAACCTCAGAGTGGGGAGATAATTCTCTGAAGGTTTGTCACTATGTGCGCACCCTTTCAGTCATGTGATCAGACGATGTAAAATGAAATAAAATTTTGACAGAGGCTTTAGCAAAGCAGCCTTTGTGCCTGAACATAGCAAAACCTTGAACTGAACAAATGAATGATCATATGTGGTGATACTGACAAACCGTCAATATCTGTCAGTAAATTGTGCTGTTGACAGCATCAGATCAAAAACGTGTCATTTTGATATTCAGTCCTGACTGTAATGCCACATTACATATGTTTTTGTTCAGACTGAAGGACCTGTTCACACAATTCCATTTTCCTACACTGCACGTGGCTGACAGCCGAAATCACTCCACTAGACATCAGTGGAGGTAACTGAGAAAATACATTTGGATGAAGTGATGCGTTAAACAGTTGCTGAGGAAAACAGAATTCTATTAGACATCATGATTACAGTAAGAGAGTGTGATGGATCCTCTCAAGCTTACGGAACACCAACATGTTAAATATTAAACAAATAAAAATTCTATCTATCTGTAAAATATATTAGGAAATGCTGCTACATCATTCATTTTCAACCACTTGCAATTACCAGCAACATATGACATATGTTGTTTGCAGAACATAATTCACACCAAATAAAATATATTTCTTTCTTCTTCTTGTGCCATAACACCATTGTGGTCTCTCGCAAGGCTTTCCTAAAGACAACCAGGCTATAGATCATACTGCCGTGACCTGTCATCCAGCATGGGTAAGAACTGTGCAGTAAGAGACTCAGGCAGTCACATGCTGGACTTTTTTTTTAGCTTGTGAGAAGATGAAATAACTTTATCTGAGGACAGCTTCATCCATATCGCGCCCTGTGTCCACTTTTTGCCATGCTTTAGCGCATTTAATACATTTATTTCCCAAGAACACATCCTTATAACTTAACTCAATATAATCCTCTGGCTCAGAATCAGGAAGCAGCCACATATAATGGTGTTATTGTACCTGCTTGAAAAAAAAGTTCCGGCCATCAAGTTGTCATATTGTTAACGGGCCTTCCCACATTCTGTATAGGAGTAGAAAAGCCATTAACAGGTCAGTGCTGCACTGTGACATGGACTAAAAAGTCACCCGGCGGGGAGATTGGCCTCAGGTGACAGGGCTGCATTCTTCCCAGCAGCAGGGGCCTGAAATCTATAATGGAGGACTTGTCAGGGCTCAAAAGAGGATTCATAATGATATCCTTGACAATAGACTGCCTGACTGCCAATGAGCCCCTGCCTGTCAGGGGAGCAGAGCCAAATAAGATGCCACGGAGGTGCACAAACTGCCTTCTTCCAGGAAGACAATGTAAATCTGTGGTTTTAGGGGCTTTAAAATGAGGGTCCATATACTCATTTAAAGCTCTTACAAGGAGATAAAGTTGGAGACAAAGAGTGTTGACTATATCCTGAAATTGCAGTATTTGACATGACTTTCTTGGCAGTAAAAGAAAAAAGAAAGTCTTTAGTCTTCTCCCTCATTCTTTTCTTTTTGCCCCAGAGATGTATAAAAACCCTGCACTGCCTTCCTTGTGATAACACACCCCAAGTTCATGGCTCTTCCCTGACATTATTATTACGCAGTGCCAAATTGGAAGTGTCTCAGGAGGTAGAGATGACATTCAAATATCCTGTCCAGCTCTGTTCATTATGGCCAGAGTCAGTGTTCCTCCAACTGGGAACCAGGTGAGAAACTCCTCTCTCATCTCTCGCCTAATCAGGTTTCTGTGGAGATGATGCTATTGTATGGATGACATTCAGAATTATTCAGTATTCAGTAAGTCAGTATTTTCCGTCACTCAGGTCAAATCCGTTCGACGAAAGTTGTGACAGTAATGTTCCGTACAAGCTCCTGATTAGTAACAGGCAGTCAGCTTCGGACGGATACGTATCTTTAGGCAATTTAGATTTTTTTTTTTCTTTTTTATGCTCTTTCCATTATACTTTAAGTAGAAATAGGAGCTAGTGACAGCTATTCAATAAATATCCACTTATGTTTTTCAGGTGGTGTGGTATTACCCTAAGGTGCCATAGCAGTTGTGCAAGTTATTGACTCTGTTTAACCGAAGTGCTTTCTTCCGCCACTTATGTCCCCTAAAACTATATTCTCAAACTTGCAAACATGGATGAAATTTCATTTTTGTTGAAAGAGTACACTTTGTATGTCGCTGTATTGTGTCAGTCAAATAAATGACCTAAGGTTGGGGATCCATTTTAAGGCTTTCAATTGCCTTGAAGCAAAATCCAAAAGTGGATGCACTCAGCTCATATTTCTAAATTAGCGTGTCCTTTTTTGAACGCAGAAAGACACACTAAGAAGAAAAGCAGAGGTGCTTGGAATTTACAAGATTCACCCATTTCCTTCTGAGGAATTATTGGAGCGTGTCCCTCCGGCTGGCAGTGTAGTAAGTGGGCTGAGACATCCACTAATCATTTGACAGTAACAAAGGAAAAGAGGGATAGAAAATTTTAAAAGGACTGCTTTGACCTCTGTCGTCCTAGGAAAAGAGGTGGCATGTAGGTCCCTCTCTGAGTAATACTGTCTTTAGCAGACAGGGAATGGACAGCACTGTTACTGTATCTCCACTGGGGTCGCTTTAATGTTAACATTTCTCTACTGACCGGATTTCTAAACCTCATTCTTGCTCTGCATGCTAGAATAAAGAAGTTACGGAACTGATGCAAAACATGTAGCAAGTCAATAACACACAACATGTCTGGTGCATCTTGTAAAGCGTGTTTTATATAGGACTGTAGTACTCATCATTAGCCTGGGCCAATTCATAACTGGACTACTGGTCCAGACTGAAATGTCTGAATTTGATACAGATATGACATCAATTATGCAAAGAGATGAATCCTAATGACTCTGGTGATTCCTTGAATTTCCTCTAGAGTGTGACTTTATGGTTTTGAGTGAAAACTCTCAACAGTTATTGAATAGATCCCCTGACTTTTCATCTATGCCAACGTTTTAGAATTTGCTCAGTAAAATGTGTTTCAAGACGTGTGTACTAATGCAGTATACTGATGGCATTATATAGTTTTTGTGTTTTTTTCAGTATCATAATCATTATCATTTTGGTCTAATTTATTTTGATCAGATGTTCAACTTGTATGCTGTGAGTTACTGTGACGACTGTACGTTTTTTTTTTTTTTTTTTTTTACAGTCATACATTAAAAGTTTTATTAAACTACCTGGTTGCTAATTTGTTTTAAAGTCTGCCTTGGTTTGGACATTATTTTTAAAACGTCTTGCTTGTCCCTGTTCTGTCAGGCTTTATAATGAAGTCTCAGCTCATTGGTTAGTTGTCCGGCTGCAACTTCACTGTTTTGACTCCCTCTCACAGCTTTAAGAACCTCTAACAACCCACTGCACACTACCTGCTCAGCACCGAACAGCAAACAATAGTCAACAACTAGCCGGTGAACACAGTGGAGCGTCTAGCCAGATATTTCCCTCGCGAGTTGGTAGGGACCAAACAGAGCTAAAAGAGAGTGAAAAGAAGAATTACATTCACAAAGAAGCCAGAAATAGGACTGAATGATAATGTTGTTCCATAAGTGCTGGATGCGTAAATTAGCAACTGCTTGTTAACAACTTAATGAGTGATGATATGTTATTGTTGTGTTCATAACTTGTTTCTGCTGTCTCCAAATGGAGACAGCAGTTATTGCAGGTTTATGAAAAGGATCATAATACTTCTCTCACTGCTGCCTAATATCAATAAACTGTACTATTAATGTGATTTCGAAGAAAAACATGCCTGATGAGGGTATTCATTATAAGATATGCCTTTTAAAAATACCAATTTTAACAACTTCAGATGTATCAGACTTTCTAATTTTAAGCAGTATCAGGAGAGGAACACCCCTGAGGGAGAGGATTTCATTGCTTTGCAATGAAGTGTCACAGCGAGGCAGGAAAAACCATGTTCAAATTAAAAATACTGTGTAAATTGTCATTGTAATGTTAGCATCCTGCAGCTATATTTCCTGCAAACATGGTCCCTGCTCACACTCACCTGGTGACCCCAGGCATTGTTGTTGATGAAAAGAAGCAGCCTGATCTGTCTTGTAAATATAATTCCTGTGTTGAAATGTGCCCCAGCAGCAGATCCACTCTGCATTTAATGAAACGCACACAAACATTTCATACGGGGTCTCAAGGTGATAACAGGATTTGATAAGTATTGATTTACTCAAGTAATATGAGACCCTCCTACATACTGTACATCAAAAGTCTTTGACATCACCGTTATTTGTTTGAGATAAGGCTATCCATCATGAGGCACTCAAAACTGAAAGCTGAAAAGAGTCGAGAAATACACAGTGTATCTCTGGAGCTGAAGATTCATTACGCTTTGATTCCTATGCAATTTCCTCCCCTTTTCACTCTCAGTAGTCAAGTAAGCGTCGTTCTTGTCAATATCCTCTGAAGAGCATTTCTACTGAGTTCTGTTTTCAGCTACAAAATTAATCCTAAAAATCAGCATATCCTCAACAATACACAGTCCCCTCCCCCCTCAACATCCACCACACCTTTGACACAAACTATAACAACATCACGTAATTCCACAGAGTGCCCCTCCAAAGGGAACAGCCTATTTCATATTTATACCTAGTGAGGAGATGGTGTACTTCGCTGCGCTTTTGAGCGAGAGATTTCCCTCGCCTCTCACAAAAACGCTGCCACCCTTTAAACATTCAAGTCATGGTTCAGTAAGGTGCCTGCTGTCAATTTTATTTATAAACCTCCCTGGCCTGTTCTTTCATTCAGACAGGCACTCTACCACCCCTCCATCCACCTCTCGTATATTGCCATGAGAGATGCAGACACCACCTACAAGCCATCCTCAAAGGCAAAGGGTAAACATGGCTCACAACAGCACTTAATGCAATCACTGGGTAAAGAAATACATGCCTCAGCAACATCAAGCTACAACACTCTGCGAGGTGTTAAGGTGAATAAAAATGCCTCACTACATCCTGTGGCTTTGGAAGTGTAGATTTCTTCTGAGAGCCACATTGCTGAAATTACCCCCCGCTTCCTCTGCCTAGTATTTGCCTCTCATGCAGTAGACAGTGAGGCTGTGAGGGCGTGATGACTCCCTGGTTGTGAGTATGACAATAGGCTGTGATACTCACAAACCAAAGTGATGGTTCCCTGTGTGGGACTGCAAGGAGAGAAGCCCTAATAAAACAGATAGATGCCCTGGATAATGCCAGAGGAACACTCAAACTGTGCGGATTTAATGACATAATGAGGCCAGTCGCATGCATTTCCTATTAATTTGCAGTTTAACTTTATAGTAGAAGACTAACAGTAAACGTGTGAGTGTGTGAGAGTGGAGAAAAGGCATGTGGCTCAGAGGTGGCCATCACAGAGGATCTTGTTAGACTAATTTGCATTCTGTTTTCCTTTTAAGTTTTCAGGTTCACTCTTCCCAGTTGCATCTTGTCTTTACCTGTGCAACCAGTTTGTTTTGCTCTCACTCCCTCTGTGTCAAAACACTCATCTCTACAAAATGTTACACCATGCCCTGGGTGTATACAAGCTGGGCGGAGGATCTCCATATTTTCTGTATAACCTTTAAGATTTATGCTGCTGCAAGAGTTTGATAAATGGGTGCACAATTAGGAATTTTTTTTTGAAAACTTGAAATTTAGTGAAAAAGTCCTCCTCCTCATGGACTGACGAATAACTTTAAATGGGGTTCTTTGTCACAACATAAACCTCTCAGTGGTCATAACTCATTTTGACCAACACTGTCACTGATTTCACTGTGGACGGCAGTGCACATCCTATTTATCCCCATAAAACGAAACACAAATGGCAACTAAGATTAACACTCACTTCAGTCAGGAATGCACACATGAGACGGTACTGAGGGGCAGAGGAAGCTCTCAGGTAGCTCACAAGCTTCATAGTATTCTCCAGGCCATCTGAGTATTCTTTTCAGGCAGTGGCGAACAGCACTGATTGGTGTGTTATGCAGTGGTATGGCAGCAGGATGACACTCTCTGGACGCTGGACAGCTCCCTCCAAATTATGGCTGGAGCACTGTCAGTTGCAATGGAAACAACAGTCTTGATGCCCTTTCATTAAGCATCTGCATGATAGCTACATAAATGTCCTCTCTGCTAATTGTGGCCATTGGGTGGGGTCAGCTACAGTAAGTCTTCAAGAACCCCCCCCCTTCACCTTGCTGAAATATCTGAGGGAGACACATAGCTGTGCTCTGTCAGTGCTGTCTGACTCATCCACAGCAAGTGTGTGTTCTCGATATAATCAGTTAACTGCTTTACTAGATCAGCAAGTGACTCTGTTCTCTTGGTTAAAGTGCAGTTGGATAATGGTATTTGAGTTTCTCTGACATCTCCTGTCTCTCTTTTCCCTCAAACATTGCCTCAACTATCCCATCCAAACACTCCCTCACTACCTCTGCATCAGAGAAGGGCTTTTTGTTCTTGCCCAGCACCCAGGCCACTCAGAGAGAGGCTTCAGTTGCTTTCTCTATGTCATAGATCTCACACACAATCTGTTTGTTGATTCGTAGGAAGACTTTTACGAGGAGGAAGTTTTGTTGTCCTCACCTCTGTGCTCTGTGGATGCTGCTGTTCAAAATGGCACAGCCTTGGTGTCACAATGACATTTTACATCACCCCTCTTTAAAATCCTGACGGCTCCTGTGCAAATATAACACATGGGCTTGGTGATGGATTGGGATTTGCATGAATTTGACTGCAGGACCATTTGTGACCGTGTATTTATTTGCCCCAAGCAGCCAATGTACCAACTGTATGTTAGCTGTGTAAGATAGCTAGACCGTGTCTGTAGGAGTGTGTCTTTGTGTTTTTGTTCAGCTCAGCCTCTGACTGAACTCAGAACTCACCAGGAAGTCTAGTTCTTCCTGTAGTCTCCCTCCACCAAATTTTGCATAAGGACTTGTGATGTTTATTGAACAAAAATGTAGAGGAGGAGCAGAGGCTTGGAGTTTAAATGTATGAATTAGCATGTGAATTTGGACTCCTAGCCTACGGAAGTGCCATATGCCAGCAGCTGCAGCACTATTAGCATATACATTATTGCATCAATGTTTCAAAGTGTAATCTGTCACAGCCAAGGCGTTTCACGTTATTTCCCCATTAGTAGAAAGTTGACAGCAACATGTAATGCTGAATTTGAATTATATCACTGTTTGACTTTATAAGACAGTTTTGTAGCACAGTCTAAAATGTAATTTATAGACAAAACACATAAATAGAGATAAATGAATAAAATTACACTCTTAAAAATGTTGTACTGAAACCAGCTAATTTAAGTCGTTAATAGTTCAGAGTGAATTTAAGACAAGAAACGTTTAATTGGCACTAACTTATTTATTGTTGTTTTAATAACATGGATACATTTAGTTTGACGGCATGCAGTTAAAAAGCACTGCAGTTATCCAGACTGTTCTCAGTCCCAGGTCCCTAATTTCTCCTATGGAGGATTAATAAAGTGTTATCTTATCTTATCTTATCTTATCTTATCTTATCTTATCTTATCACATAACTACGTACGCTACGCCCCTCAGCATCTCATACAGATGCACAAGGTGCCCTTTAGCACAGGGGTGGGGAACATCTGATCTGTCCAGGTCGTGTGTGACCTGCAAGACTGTTTGATCAATTCATATGTACAAAGAAAGCAACTCTCAACACAGCAATGACGTTTTCTGCGATCAAATAATGTAACATAATCAATGAGTTCCTGAACCCGATAAGCAAGTATCGGTTTTGTGTCGCTGATGACAAGACATCATGGCTACAGTCAAGAAAAGAAAAATAGATGTGGAATATCATGCTCTTCAGGTGAAATGGACAAATTATTCTTTTTTTGTTGAAGTGAAATCAAACAGGTATGCCTACGTTTGTAAGGATGCACTCGCGATGATGAAAAAAGTCATGAAAAAGAACAATCTTGAGCCTCATTACAGCTCGAAACATACTAAACTGAGATGAGTTGCGAGGACAAATGCACTTGGATAAAGTTAACACTCTTTGATGTACTGAGCAAGCAGCTTTCACAAGATCACACTCTGACAGAGACAGTGTTGTGCAGGCAAGCGTTGTGGTGAGTGAGCTAATAGCTAAGAAGCTGAAACCTCATTCAGAACTAGACTTTGTGAAGGAGTTGCTGCTGTGGAGCTGCTAGCACCGCACAAAATGTTCCAAAGTGTATATCCCAAAGAATTAATGGAGATGAAGTGAAAACCTGATGTGAAACTCAGTGATAGCAAGTGACTGTGTAATTTTCTCATCATTTGGACGCTGACAAGAACCTCTCAGAGCTGAACCTCAAACTCCAGCCAGCTTCTCGGCTCTGTGCTTTCAAATGTGAAATCATTTGAAGTGAAATTAAAGCTGTGGCAGGTGCAACTGGAAAGAGGAAACAGTGCATTTTCCTGCTCTGCATGAACAAAAGCCTGCTATGACATCTGAATATGCTGGCGAGTGTGAAAGCTACTTCAGGCATTTGGTGAGAGGTTTCAGGACATGAAAAGCAAACAAAAGGAACTCAACATATTTGATACACCTTTTAATGTGGAACCAGCTGATGTGCCTACAACATGAAATCATTGAGCTGCAAAGCAACAAGCTCAAAGCTAGGCACGACAACCTCCCTTTGCTTAAATGGTGTGAAATCTATGTATATTTCCTGAGGATTTTGCCATTCTGAGGAGACATGCACTGACGTTTGCATCTCTGTTTGAGACAACCTGCTACTGTGAGCAGTTCTTTTTAAAACTGACTCTTGTGAAGACATAGTTCTACACATGAATCCAATTGAAACAAAGCAGCTGGGAACAGCATCATTATCAGCCTGATGGATGTTATAAAGACTGAAATGGCCCTTGATAGGAACAAGGTTGCTGACCACTGCTTGATTATCTGTATGAGATCTGTATGAGCACCAGGTTTTCAGCTAACTCAAATGTAAAGCATCCATGGTAATATTAGATAGTCAGAGCAGGTGACATAGTATATCCACATGGGTGGATGAGTGGGTAAATATGTTCAGAATTTATTTTATGTAATGTACTTAAGTTATATCACATACACAGATGTACTCATTTTGACCCAAACCATAATCTTTTCTAAACCTATGTAGTCTTGGTGCCAAAACCCAACCAAACTGCAGCTTTCATCTGAATCCGATGTAAACCCATCCATGGCAATGGATGAGAGAAGAGGCTGGGGTGGATAGATGGGAAAAACACAGGATTTTGACCCAGGAGTCAGCTGTTTGTGTCCTCTTTGAAACCAAAATTCAGTGCTGACTTATTTTAACTTACATTTGGAAGTTAACGTACATGTATGTATATACATTAACTTCCTGGCTTTTTTGAACCCAAACTATTATCTTTTCCTTAACCTATCAATGTGGTTTTAACATGATTAAAAATTTTTTGTTCAGTTAGTGCAACTGACTACAATTCTATGGACAGCGTCCTGTCCTTAGTACTGCAGTACCTCTAGGGCTGTAAAACACAATCGTGTATGCAACACAATTCATTGGTCAGGTACTTCATTACATTTTAGTATAGCTGTGCTTTCTGTTAAGAGTGAAATGAGGGTAGGAAGTGCTGTTGGCAATTAATGTGGTCTGTTGAGAGAAAACATTCAGCTATTAATAAGTAGACCAATAAAGATTCATGTCTGTGTCTCAAAATTGACATATTGTGTTTACTAGTTGATTTTGATGAGGAAAAATACATCCTTGAAACAGAGATTATTGTTTTCTAGTCTTACCAACCACTCAAAGCTTTTTTACAACACAACCCAACATTCACCCATTCACACACACATTCATGAACTGGTGGCAGAGGACATCATGCAAGATGCAACCTGCTCATCAGGAGTGACAAACATTCACACACACAATCATACCGATGGATCAAGGACTATGCAACATGTAGACTGCAGGGACCAGGGATTGATCCACCAACCTTTTGATTAGTAGACCGCTCTACCCACTGAGCCACGAAAGTAAGAAGATCACCATAGTTTGTTGGATTAATCCGCTTGGCATCATGATAAATGAACAATGTTCCTCACAATCCATCCCATAATGGTTGATACCGTATATTTCAGCCTGGACCAAAGTGGTGAACTGACTGACCGACTGACTGGCAGACAGACTGGGTGCTATCCTTAGAGCCACATCACGAATATGGCTGAATTCTTCTTGGTGGAAAGGAGAGAGCATGAGCGTCATTCACCTCAACTAAGAAAGAGAATATCGGAATGACGGCCAGGAAGACATTAGTAGTACAGTTATCGAGCCAGTTCCTTACCTCTCGTCCTATGGTTCCTTCAGACCTTCTTGCCCATAATTAATCTGCTATATGAAGACTATCTATAAGTAGGAGAAGGTCACAATAACAGACCATTCCAGATACATCTTGTCTGAACTCCTTCATATGTTATGAGATGCCATTGCTGTCTGATATGTCATCATAACACCCCTGAGCTCTGGTAACGCTCATGAAACAAAAAAGCCCTTGTTGCTTATATGAGCCAGTGTAATACATAAATGCAGCTTTAGAGCACTTGAGCAGTATAACTTGTTAGAACAGCAGTACTGCGATATAAGCAAATATGAGAAAATGGACAATCAGGATGTAATATAGACATATCCCCCTGCAGCTTGAGTGTTCTTGTACTGGAAGAAGTGCAGCACTAGCAGCACATTACTAAGTAGACCTAAACCTCTACAGTGAAGTGGATGCATTTTGAGTGACAATCACAATGACAAAAAAAAAAAAACAAACAAAAAAAAACAATGAAAAAAGAACTTTCCTTTACATAGATGGGTACATTAAATGCAGTTTGGCACCCAAGTTGGTTTCAGGATAGAACTGGTTGAATTTCAATGTTCCATAGATCTGGTGTTCCAGAAATCATAAGTAAACTTAATCCTCCTCAGAGCTAAACTTAATCATCTTAAAGGTGATGATGTTGGATGTGAAGAAACACTTTCATCACTTTGTGGTTAGAACCTTTTCTGTCAGTGCCCATGTACTAGAATTAAATTCAGAGAAGTGTGATTAATCTGCAGGGTTTCAATTAGCGGGGAAGAAATATGTCTCAGTGTAGATTGTGTTTTCACATAAAAAAAATCTACCTAGTGCTGGGTAAACCGGAGGAGGAGGCGTTTCAGCTGCCTTTTTTAGTTGTAGCCATCTCACACGTATCTGATGAAACAGATACTCTTCTATTGTCATTAACTGGCTCAAGGACCAGAGTTCTACTTAAAGCAGATGTAGCACAAGGAAGAAAGATGATGCATTGTGGATGTCAACTGTTGGAGGAGAGAGAGAAAACAAAGCACATTGGATAGCTTTTATAGGCTGGGAGCCCAGGTGAGCTAAATCAGCTGATGACCCTCCACTGTCAGCCAATGTCTTCTAAGATTTAATGAATACAGCTCACGTTCATTCAGACTATGTGCACAAATCCACATCCTGAAGCATATTTTTTACAATTCAAATCTTTCAATTTTACAGCGATTGTGTGTTGGGCTCTGGCTGCTGCCCAAACACGGGCGACCTACACTCAATACTGTGACACAGATGAAGCACTCAAGCTGTTGCTCAGCGACAGCTAATAGAGCCTACATTAAGTCATACATTAACTCAGTGAAGTATTACTTTAGTATATTTTTTGTACTATGTACCTGCTGCTTTCACTATCCAGACTGCATTGAAAGGGTGTAGTTGGCATTTTTGAGGGGCCTCCTCAACAGTGGAGGAGTGGCATTATAGACAAGGTAACATATTGATTCATAAATCCCTTGGGTGACAGTTAGTTATCACCAATCAAGAAATGCGACTCTTCGCATGATTAAGTCTGTTTTGAAAAAAATTGTCAGGAATGTCACAGATCGGCTGGCTACAGGCCTACAATTGGCTTCCAATTCTGTGCAAACAGCCAGAACACCACAGACAGGGCACACTTGATTGTTATTATTTAAATGCTTTTCACAGATCCACCATGTATATTGTTGGATTGTCAGTGAAGCATGGAGTGTATTTCCTTGCATAAAATAGCTCTGACTTGGATGTATTTGCTCAGTGATGCCTCAATAGCATTTACTTCCCTCGCAGATGGCTGCTCCCCTATAGCCTGGAGGAACATAGTCAAGTATGAGCTGCTTTTAACTGTAACCCAGTGAGCTGGCTTCAGTTGTGTTAGTATTACAAATATCTCTGGGACACGAGTAAATGGATTTATCTCCAGAACACTGGCAAATTTGAATAAGAGAGGACATTGAACACTGGATATTTTAAGGGTTAAGTGAATTTGTACCACTAATATAATACATTTCCGTCTAACAGCCTGTGGATGCCCTTAGGTTGATACGAGACGACCAGTGATGTTCAGCATTTTGCATCCCACATCTCCACTTAACTATCCCTAGTGAAGTCGAGACACTCAGTCATGTAGCAACTCTAGTGCGTTTCCCCATGAGAGAGATGATGAGACTAATTCAGGACCATTCGTTCAAATGAAACTTTTCAGTCAAGCTATTTTTCAATGTCACATTTCTTTATGTTTGATCCATGAGGTAGGCTTGTCCCATTGGCATCATCTATCATCATCAAGTCGAGCTACCGGGCTCTCCTGACCACTGAGCAGTCGCTCTCGAGAGACGGATGCCTCCGAGGAACATCTGTCAATCAAAGACTCGTGGAGGCTTCGCTGCATTTCCATCTTCAATCAACCACAAAGAAACTCATGAATCTTATATGCTGGAATCTCGCAACGCTCCTGGTGGTTATATAGGTATGCATACAAGCGCACTGGTATTTACATACAGCACACTCAGATGCACACACAAACCCTACACATACGCTATTTCTGCACTCAGTCTATCTTTGACATTCCAGTTATCCATATAAAGATTTTCTCATGCCTGTCACAGATGTGATTCCTCTGCCAGCTTTGTTAAAACTAAAGATCTGAGCCAAGACTGGGAAATGAGCCTCTTGGAGGAGAAACTCTTAAAGCCACAAGTGTAAACATTAATTCTAGTTAGTGTTGGCACCGTGTGTGTGTGCGTGTGTGTGTGTGTGTGTGTGTGTGTGTGTGTGTGAGTGCTCATAAATTTAAAAACACTATCAATTTGCATTCAAAAGATTTGTATAAATGCAGTAATAGCTCAAAGGTGAACGCAAAATAAGACTTAGTCAAGACTTTGGCGATGCAAGAGCAGCAGTTCATGCAGCCACTAGAGAGTTGTGTTTGTGTGCCATTGAAGGCTAATCAATATCACATTTATCTACAAAGACCCTGATTTAAGCAGCCTAGTTAGCAGAAAATATCTAAACATGCCAGTGCTGCTCACCTGGATGGACTGACTGAGTCCTTGAAATATCAGTGGAACAGCTGCTGATGAAGTGCTGACAGAAAGACTGTAGTGGGGAAAATCAGTGAGTGAGACAGTCCCCTGAAGAGAGGAAGGACAGGACAGACAACAGATTTTGGAATATTTGTGGTCACCAAAGGTTGAGCACTATTCAGACAGAAGATGAAAACGTTAATTGGGGTCTCACCTCTGGGACATCCTCTTCTTTCAGAGTAGTTTTCTTTGGAGGTGATGATTTTCCAGAGGATCAGAGGAGAAACTGGTACAAATGACCCGTTTTTCTTGAGAGACTTAGCAGTAAAGTGGGAAAACTGGGATCATTTCATCAAATCATATTGGTGTTTAGATACAGCACGTAGCATTCCTCCTCTGCCAATAATAATAAGTGCTGGTTGCCAAGTTGCAAACATCATGTCATTAATCTGCTGTGCACTACACTCAATTACTCCATTTTCTCCAAGGAGTGAGGAACAGACTGTGGCCTTAACTGTGGTTTCACAACACCTATAATTAGAAAAACAATTATTCAATTCCATGATAATCATGGTTGCGGCACTGTGTAACACAATACAGCTGCGGTGTCTTCCTCACTGTTCCCTCTCACCTTCAAAGTTCATTTGGGGCTAATGAACACAGCTCATAAGAGCTACATGCTCCCCGGTGGCTTAGGAAGATATTTTACTTGTTTATGTCCACCATATGGTTAGTGCTACTTTTCAGTGGGGATCTGGGAATAGGGTTACCTTCAGAAGAGGCCTCTACACACAAACACCCTGTTTCATGTTGGCTTATGTGTTAGATGTGCAGAGCTTAGTATTTATAAATGCTGTTTTTTAGGTCACTTTGAAGGTAATGCCACTGTTCTGCCACCAAAAAATAAGTTCATTAATAATAAAGAAAATAATAATAATAAATTAAATTAAGTACCTTTTTTAAAAGAATTCATTATATATTTCATTCAGCATGTAATTAACATTGTAGTGCCACAACCCCACAGTAGATGGTGGCCGGCAGACATCCACACAGAGAAGGGAAGTTTGTTAACAAAATTCTTAATGATGCAGAGGCTGAAATGAAAGTACAAGCATTCAGTCTACACAATGACAAAAAAGCATCGTGCTCAGTTGTTGCTGATATAATTATTTATTTAAAAATCTCCTTACAGTAGTCTCCTGGCCAAGCAGCAGCAGCCCAACAAACAAAGTTTCAGACATACAAACATTTAATAGTTACCAAGGATAAGACTTCAGATCACAGAGTGTACAAAATAAGGCTTAGGTCATCGGGTCCTGAGTCACACTGAGCAAACAGCTCAGTCAAAGCGTCTACAGCCTTCCTCAACACCTTCAGTGTATTTTTTAAAACATCTAAAGTGACCAGTTCCACCAGAACAAAATCATTCTGCAACAAATTCCAAGCCGCAGGAGCATACCTGAAAGCCCTTTTTTCCATTTCAAGACAGACATTTTGGACAGAGTAGGTCCTGTGAAAATGTCACAGAGCAGTCAGTAACTTCCAGCACATTTCCTTAGGTATGAAGGAGGCAAGTTAAGAATTGCCCTATAAATAAGGACATGCCAGTGATTAAGTCTAAGGATGGACAATGCAGACCACCCAACCCAAGTGTACAGGGAGCAATGATGAGTGCAGGTTGTAAGATCTGAACCTCAGTGCACCATGTTAGACATAATCTACCACGTGAAGGCACTGAAAGATACATGCACGTATGTACAGTATATATCATCGTCATGGTCAATTACAGACCTAAAAGAGCATTAAAGGATGATTACTGCAAGTCCCGAGTCTGTTTAACATTATACATAATACCTGAGTGGATCTGGGAAGACCCAGCCGTGTGTGTGTGTGTGTGTGTGTGTGTGTGTGTGTGTGTGTGTGTGTGTCTTGTAACTTGCAACACTTTAACATTAGGATAAGAGAGTGTCGGCTGGTAAATAAGGTGAAAAAACTCCAATAGTCACAACAGACTCATCTCAGAGAGGACAGATGATAGCAAATTAGCAGCTGTAGCCACAAATAAGCAATCGTTATCAGAGTTCAAAAGGGAAAACGAGCCAAACTTATCTTTATTGTAGTAGATACAGCAGAACTGCAATGATGATTGGAAACGAGTTGTGTTTGTCATCCTTCACCATGACAGCAAATAGACTTTTAAGTCTAAAATAATGAGCAGATTAGCCATGCTGTTTCAATCAGCAAGAGATGAATAACAGAAAACCTTGATGCATTTCAACAACTTTCTTGACGAGGATGTATTGTGCATCACGTCCAGGCACCGGGGAAGCTAATGTTACATCAGGTAAGACACAAAGTTTTGTTTTGATAACTTGTAATTTAACATTACAACTTAATAGCAATGAGCTGTGAAATCAGTGCTGATCTGTGTCCCCCAGCCTGGTTCAGGTCCAACATTTCTCAGTTCCACAGGGCTTCAAGTCCCATCTTTCAAAAAACAGAAAGGTCTGGTTTGGTTCTAAGTAGTATTGGTAGGTCTTTTTTTTGTGAAGACCTCTACCATGTAACCATACATAACACTATCATCAGACTAAAAGTGAAAATTTGCATTTACTTACAAACTGTTGTTTTTTAAAAAAAATCTCTAAGCTGCTAGCTCATAGGGTATTCAGAAATCTTAATGAAGACAGTATGGAGATGGGCCGAATTGTTTCATAGAGTGGGGTTTGCTGTTAAGTAAAAAATCAAAATGGCTCTAGGTTATCCACACCTCTGGTTTTATGATGCCTAAAAGTTTAAAGGCTTTGTGTATCTCTCTGACAGTGACCAGTTTAAAACTAAAAGACTGACTTACAGTTAGCTGACCCTCAGAACAAATGGGGGATTTCTCCTGCAGATGGTTAAGAGGGTCAAACAGGGAACCAGAGGTAATAAAGTGCTCATTGAAACAGCAAAGTATTATGGTTTTGTCAAGGATGTTATGAGAGTCCTTGACAATGTATGGGGGAAGCTCAATACCATTTTTTTATTCCCAGATAAAGATTTAGTAGTCGCTGTGGGTTGTTTTGATTGTTCAGTGTTTCACTACGAAAATACACAGCTTTCGATTTATCAATTGAAAAACAGCCAGTCTGAATCAAGACCAGTAGCTTTGGCACAAACCACATTACGCTCATGTGGAACCTGGATAAATCAGCAGTGAACCGTGCAGTGTCCTGGCCTTTGACCCTGGACTTTCTGAGACGAGCATGTTTGTCAATAATTTCAGTAAAACCACCACAAAAGAATTTCCAAGCTCTTTCAACATCATCAGCAGGGTTAATTCTCTCCTAATCAAGGCCAAAGACATCATGAAAAAACTCCACAAAACGTGTCATATTATGCTTCATGATACGTGGGTGGGCTTTGGCATTATCATATTTCTACAGGTACAGACACACAGAATCAGAGCAGTGAGGGTATATCTGAATACACTGGACCACTGAAAGCTCTGGCTGGAGGGTGATGTAGTGGGAGCTTGGCAATGCTTGATTTTGCTTCATTCGTTTTCAAACATGACAGAAAGGTCACAAACTTTCTCACATTACATCTATAGTAGAGTTAAATATTTTTCAGAAGACACTTTAGATGAGAAATAGGCAATGCAGAGAATCTTTCATATTTTAGCACCCTGCCTTGTTTGACAGTTTCAATGTGATTTTCGTGATCCTGGTGTTGTGGAGCTGTGCAGGATGGGCTAATTTCCATATAGTTAAGAACAAGTCGTGATTATGCAAATTCAGATATGGCCACTGGTCCGTCAGCTTGCCGTTACATGCACATCAATTAGGGGTGCACAAATATTCTCATATCCAGTTTATTAATCAAACTGCACACATTCGGGTGAATGAAACCTAAAACAAATCTTGATTTAAAGTGAGGAGTATTAAAACCTTCCTTTAGCCTATTACAGATTGCAATGTCAGCTGGGCCAGGTTTAGGCTATACATAACCAGAGATCAACAATAACAGAAAAATCAAGAATCTCAGCTTTGTCACATTGCAAGGCACCTCCTGTTTTGAATTTGTCATGATGACAAAGTCAACGAGTGAAATGTCATTGCATATAAAACAGCCTTTCAGCTTAGAAAGGCATAGAAGACAGATCAGCATCTCAAAATTAAAAGAGTCTGCATAAAGTTGTCTCGGTTTCTGCTTGTGCGATGGGGAAAAGTGCTGATAAGTACACTGGCAGGGAGACTCCCAGTACACTCTCCCAACAAAAGTCTGTTAGTCGAAAGTTCCAGGACAAAAGTGCAAGAAGCAATAATTTAATGGCCACTGTTCAATGAGTGTGGCTTGCAGCAGCGCTGCAAGCATGATGGGGGAAGGCATGGAGGCAGCAGCACAGCAGGCAGCTGGAGGAAGGCAGGTAGCAGACAGCGGCAGGTGAACGGGGAAAGGATCATGGAACTATCACAAAGAAACTCACAGGCTGCCAGCAGGCTGTAGCAGGTTGGCAGAGACAAAATGGCAGACCCAGCAGCAGTAAGCAGGAAGTAGAGCAGGGAGCCGGGAGTGGTGCATTAAAACACAACAAAGAAACTCACAGAACAGAATTGACAGTGTGTGTAATCAAGCTTGGAGTGTACTATTTGGAGCTCTGGAACCGTAAAGCAAACATTTGTTTATGGGATAAACAAATGTGGAAATGCTCATGCTGCCATCTTGGAAACGCAGCTTGAAAATTGAATTAATGGGCAACGACATGTATTAGTGCATCAGCTTTAAAGCTATGAGTTATGTTTAAAACAAAACAAAAAAAAACAATGTATCAAATGACATGAAACCATGTGAAAGACATCACTCATATTGATGAACCGACAGGAATAATCAGGAGCTTTATAGTGAGTTTCAGCTCATTGTAACTTTGCCCACCTGCAACTTTAGTATTATGGTTCACTATCACAGCTCTCATAGCGTTGTTTATAGCTGCAGCAGAGAGCTGCTTTCAGAGAGAGAAAAAGCCCTAAAAAAACCACTAACCGCTATCTGCTCAGCACCAAAAGGCAGACAGACACAGTTAGTGACTGGTGAATATAGTGGAGTATTTAGCAGCAGTCTTATCTCATCAGCCTTAATGAATGACAGTGTTGCTGTTAGGTTTTTGTACAAACACCCAATTGCTGAAACTCCAACAAGGGAGGCAGGAAAGTCAATGGGTTTTAATAAGTGCTTCAAAGAATGTGTAACAGACAAATTCAGATAACTCACAAAAACTGGAGAGATGACTGAGAATGAACAGGCCAGAAGACTGTCCAAATCCAGCAAATTCACGAGGCACAGGCAGGCTGAAGCAGGCGACGGTTTGGCACCTGAGCACAAAAACAAGACCCAGGATGGAAGGTAAGCAGACAGGGGAAAGATATCAAAAAATACATCAGTAATTCTTCTGAGGTCTCACTCGTTACCATGCACATGAACTGACAATTCAACAAATACTGGGTGGACACAACACCGGGGCTTATATACTGTGGCAGCAGGTGAGTCTTGATTGTCTGATGGAGAGGAGCTGTGCTCTGGAGGAGGCCAGACCGAATGTGTCAGCCATGCCCTGCAGAGGAACATACACATACATGACAGACAGGGGAGAGACAGACAGGAGACAGAGGGAGAGGGAAACATGAAGACACAGTAGAAGAAGGAGGGGAAACCTGCAGATCTCCACGGTTGCTCCATAACTGCCAGAACTGCTGGAAACTGTCAATAAACAACTATTTTCTGGTTTGCTATTGATATGTGGCCAAAAAAAAATAATATCATAACAATATGTCATTTACTGTGCCTGTATTTGAAACTGTGGAGAATCTGGTTCCGTCCAATTGTCAGATAGGTGTTACCATCTTACAGGTAAATGTTCATCTATCATGAAAACCTGAAAATTTCAATTTACAGATTCTCTTTTCTTAGAGATAGAGATATCTGAGAGAGCATGAGGGGATGGTGCACAGTAGTGGTTGTTTGCCATTAGCTGTTTTAGTGTTTACTTTTCCTTTCCAAAACCTGAAATCCGCTAAGCCTGGCCTAGCATAGGGGTGAGGGTGACCCCCTTTAACAGATCATAAACCTCTGCACTGTAAAACTACACAGATTGATCAAGAACAACAGGCTGACTGGGTCTGATGAAAAGTAAGAAGAGCACCATAAAGACAATTTATGAAAAACAAAAATGGAAATATTCCAGTTATAGCTTCCATGCGGAAGTGGACACACGTGGACAGTGGTGCTTAATAGCAGAGGTCAGTATCTGCATCTGTTCAAACAACAAGATGATGTGTGTCTGTATCTCTGTTTGGATAGAACACCAAAAGTGGGTGTGGATTACACAGAAAGTTAAACTGGCAAATGTATTTTCTAACCTAATATTCATTGGCCATGCAATTGCTGGGTCATTAAAGCATCAAATCGATATAATATTGGCAGATAAGTAATTATGAAATATACTGTAGCTCCACATCCTTATGTACAGATTTTGCAGCCTGCACTTACCACTGATGATCAGTTATAATATGCACTGGCCCTCCTCTGTAGAGCCTGACTATAACTCACCAGAAAAGAGGACAAAACTCTTTTCAATTAAACACAAATGACCAACGATAAATCAAAAGAGCTATGGACACCCAAGGGGTGCAACAAGCAATATTAGACAACAGAAATGAAGTGACAGCAGAATATTTGATATCTTATTCAATCGTCTTGGACATTTGCTTGGTTTTTCTGACTGTTTGTTAAGCTGGTTTAAATCATACATCAAAGGCAGTCTTGGAGATCATGTGTCTGAAAAAACATGGCATCTGTTCTGGTGTTGCACAAGACAGCTGCCTTTGTCCATTACTGTTCTCACTACATAAGCTGCTACTTGGTGATGTCATTAGAAAGCACAATGTATGTTTCCATAGTTACGCAGATGATACTCAGCTGTACATCTGTGCTGAACCAAATGGTGCTGCAGCTGTAAACTCCATCACAAACTGTCTCTTGGTAATAAATAAATGGATGAACAATCATTTCTTGAAGTTAAACAAGGACAAAACTGAAATCCTACTGATCAGCTCTAAAACAAAGAGATAAATGGTGATTAAAAATCTGGGGAAATTAACTCCCTAGATTAAGTCTGAGGTTACAAGTTCTGGTGTTATCCTAGACTCAGATCTAAGGTTCAAGTCCCTCATCAACAAGGTGATGAAACCTTCATTCATTTTTTTTTTTTTTTTTTACCTTGGAAACAGCTAAAATATGACCATTTCTAAACCAATGCTGAAAAACTGATTCATGCCTTTATTTCAAGCTGACTCGATTACTGGCTTCCCGGAAAAAACAAAACAAAACAAACAAAAAAAACAAAACAAAACAAAAAAACACTGAGAGAACCAAGAGGAGAGAGCACATTAGTCCAGTTTTAGCTGCTCTGCACTGGCTTCCTGCAACATTCAGGATTGATTGTATACAAAGCCCTTAATGGATGAGGACCAAGCCACATCACTAATTCTCTTGTTCACTATTTGCCTTCAAGAACACTGCGATCATCCGCTGGTGGTCTGCTGGAGGCTTCCAGCAACAGCTGAAAGAAAGTTTGGGATGTAGCCTTTGTCCATTACGCTCAAAAGCTCTGGAAAACACAACCCACAGAAGCAGCTCACTGAATATTTTCAAAAGAAGGCTAAAAACTCTCTTCACTTTAGTGTTTCACTAGCTATGACTTCCTAATACAGGTCTGAAACTTTTGCACTTTGCGTTGTGCTAATGCACTGCTGCACTTCTTTTAAAATGTTGCATTTTACGTGACTTTATGCATTCTATGTAATCTATTTTAACTTTCATTTTATGCTGTGATTTATTTTCTTCTACTCTATGTTTACCTACATTTTAATATTTTATTGTGTGGTTTTTACACATTGTCTTTATCTCAATCTTACTTTTACATTCATTTTTTATGTTGTGTTTTTATATCATTTTATTTTATTTTTTTTTTATATAAAACACTCATTATTATATCATATAAAATAACTGCCACTTTCACAGCAGAATAAAACATTACCAAAACAGACAACACAGAGATGTATAAACAGTGTAAACTCCACAGCTGCTGCAGCCACAACCATACATATTAAAGCAAAGAGAGCTGCACAGTTTTTGCACACAGCATAGCACACACACACTGCTATGTGGTTGTTGATGTGTCTAGTCGTTGTAGGCTACTCACCAGTCTGAACGTCAGTGAAGCTTGTGTACCACAAAGTCCTTGACAATCTTCTCTTGTTTCAACTCCTGCTTGGCCATTGTCAGTTCATATTATAAGCAGTCCTCTAGGCCTGTATGTCCCACTATAAGCAGTGCTCTAGGACTGTATGTCCCACTGTGCTCCTCAAAGTTTTCAAACATTTTCTGCTAAAAGAGGCTGTGACAGAAATTGTCAGGCCTCACACATCTCATTGAGCGAAGAAGTTCCTCAGAAATGTAGCAAATACAGAACTCACTGCTGAAGGTTATTGTTATTGTGCATTGCTGTACTGGTCACTAACTGTTAGGTTCGGCCCGGTTGACACTGCACCCCTCGCCCTCTCCCCAAGACACACAGCCAGTGAACATACGCATTCAACTCAGTCCTCCCTATCTGAGGAGAGATGTGTCTGTGAACACCAATGCAGTGTGTGTGATGTCGCTCTCCCGAGGGGAAGCCCGCTCATTGAGCGTAAGGGTTTTCCAATATGTCAGGGAAGGTGGGAGTTACAGTTAGGAATGGATATTTTTATCTTGTGGCCATCCGCCATGATGAAGAAATGTCGACGCACAGACATGTCAAACATAAAGGTGGCTTTTTTCCCCCGAATAACAATTAGCAACTTCAGGTAGAAGACATATCTGTTTCCAACATTATCTGAGCTTTCTAAAATAATTTAAATTACCAAATTGCATCCCTAATAATCAGTGATGGTACATCGTCGCTCTCCCCTTCAAACACACACATGAATGCAGCAAAGCAACAGCCTGCGGTCTGCCTTGCATCACCAGTGCTGACAGTGTCCAGATGTCTACACAGTCCTCACACTGATTGCTTTCACACTGATTGACAGAGTTGGCAATGAAACTAAATGCCTTCACTAGGGGGAAATCCAGATCAGATCAGAGCTGAAGGACAAAAGGAAAGGTGGCTAGTGAAGTAAGACAGTGCATTTCAGGTCAACAGCAGATTCTTTCTTTATTCATCTGGTCCTTTATTTATTTATTAAAATATTTGGTCACTTTTGTTTGTTCATAGTTGACAAGCTTGTATTCATCCAGTCTACCCAACATTTCAAAGTTTTTTTTTTTTTTTCTTCATCATTAACAAATGGAGTCTGGTGATAGAGCTAACGAGCTTAGTTGTTGCTGCTACATCTATGCATCTTAATGATGTTGAAGCAATTGGTTGTCTCAGTAATTGCATCTTTGAAGAGAACTGCTTCACAGGCAGCACAAATGGCAATCCTCAGATTGGTAATTAAAAGTGTGCAGTCGACGCTGGGATGGGATGATTAAGGCAGTATAGACTTTCTACTGACAGATGATGGAATGAAAGCTTTATTGATAACAGTGCAGAGGAGGTATCAGTGTAGCCCTGTGACAGTGAGGCACAAATATTTCATCCATCCACATGCAACACACACCCATCTGACAGATTATGACCACATAAAGTTGAAATGGCTAACATGTTAGCATACATGAACATTTTTGTTATTACTGCGTAAAGCATAAACTATTCTCAGCCCACATAGGTTTACAACACTGTAAATTAATGCAAGTCAGGTCCAGAGTACAGTGTACACATTTTCAAACACAGAGTCCAGAAATTGTTATTTTTTTGCGGAATTTACAGGACTCAAAGTACCGAGCTCAGACAGATGAGGCAGGAGGCGGATGAAAGTTTTAACAATCTAATGATTACAATGCAAAGCTTGAGTTCAAATGAGGCAGAGTCCAAAGTGACTGTGGATGAGCGGGGACAGGTCCAGATTCTTTGTGAGAGCAGACTGACTGATCCCAGTTCTTCGGTAAAGCAGACCGTTAGGACAGGGTAGACGGCAGGTGGGGATTAGACACCACGCAGCAAGGTAGACGATACAAGGAATACTGGTTGGAACCCTGGTGCTTAAATACTGTGTAGGCAGGTGAGTCTTGATTGCTTGATTGAGCGTACCTGTGCTCAGGAGGAGAGGAGGCCGGACCTAACCTGTTGTCCACGCCCTGTGGAAACACAGACTCAGACTTGACAGACAAGGGAGAGAGAGACAGGAGACAAGAGAGGAGACTGCAGATCTCCACAGAATAGAAAAACAGCTTAAGCATCTTTCAAAATCAAATCTTCAGACCATCAGTGAGTGAGCAACAGAATTCACCCATCAGAACCTTTTACTGTGTAGCACTGGAAAAGTCTGAATAAATGCTAATTAAACAATCTATTTTGCCTTCTTTTTCAGGCTTTTGAAACAACGTCGGCGAACTTAAACACGTCAAATTTACCCAGCCATTCCAGTTTTTGCTCATGTTTACACCAGAGTATTTCAGGGTTTTGTTGAGCCATTTCATGGAGCGGTAACTCTCTTAAATCACCATAATTTGTACGGTACAAAAGAAAATGGGACTTACTTATTTTCAACCTCAATGGGCAGAGGAAGAATAGCAGCTCTCAAGTGTGAAACTTAAGGTCCTTGGTTAGATAAAGTGCATGGTTTACTTCACATAAACACTGCCTTATATCTTAATTTTTTATTCTATCTTCTGGCATCCATGATTAAAAGATTCCACACTTGGGTCATTTCACATTTTCTTTGTACTGATGCAGTTACCCAGATTCTTGGAATGGGAGCAAATCTATGAACACCCAGAAAACATTGTGTAGCTCCACAGTTTCAGATTCTTTTAATCTCCATATCCCTGCACAGTTCAGTATAGAGGAGGCACATGCATCAGTTTGTTAATGACTGATCCCAGCAGAGTCAACAAGGGACCCAATTCCAACCTCATAGGTCATTAATTCATCAAGAGAAAAATAGAATTTATATTCACCAACGTATTCTAAAGCGGCTTAGCCAAAATGAACTATTTGAGTGCTTCTTGTCATACCTTTCTTTCTGAAACGCATTATTTGTGTTTTACTTTGATTTATTGCAAATCTCCACTTATGAGACCACAAACTAACCACATTTAATATATCCTGTAGATCAGACTCAGACTCATCCTGTAAAATTTAATCATCCATGTATAATAAAACACCTAACTTTATATTGTCCAAACATATGGCTAAATTTGCTTCTGCAATCCGTAGAGTTAAGTCATAGAGTTCTGAATCCATTCTGCTCATCAACAAGATACTGTCACTGTATTAGCATACAGTTTGTGAGATGGGCTATAGACTGATGCCCCTAGAATTAAAGGTATTCTGTGGACACTCTTCAATGGCTTTGGAACAGGTTTAGTAATGGACTTGTACCATGCTGATGAGATGCATTGCATGATGGATTCAAAGCATGTCTTGAACAGATAAAAGGGGACGTCAAGAAGGTGTGGAGAGTTTAAAGCTTCATTTGGAAAACCCTCTATTCTGGATACTTTCTGCAGTTTTGTTTTGCCTTCAGGCCCTTTTAACTTCTTCTGTAGTAGTGTCATGATTCAGAAATGTATTTGGGCCATAGCCTGGTATATTCATAACCATCTCAAACTCACATTTTGTAGCACAAACATTTAACACAACATTCAAAGCCAGGTGGAAAATGAAGTGCTGTCCTCATAAATTCCTCTAATGGTAAATAGCAAGAAAAAACAACAAGATTATTAAGCAGCTCATTCTGTTCCAGGCATACTTCTGTTATGCCATCTGCAGTTGCATCCATCATCATTTGTTATAAAATATTCCAACAAATAGTTTTTAACCAAAACCCCAATTCATCCTGAGGCTTTTCTGGCTCTTACACGTAGCTTCCTATTGTTCCCAAACCAGGAGCAGCCTGGAAAATCAACCTGATCATCATGTGATGGATGTGTTTCATTTGAGGAAATATCAGGGTTTAGAGTCTGCTGTAATACAGTTCCTAGTCCAGACATTAATGTTCCAGTGAACCACAGACAAAAAGGATTTACTATGCTTCCAGGTTGAGCAGATCGTCCTCAGCCTCTCCCACCTGCAACAGGTGAACCTGCTGGGGCAGCTCCCTAAGACCTCATGAAGTGTCAAAAGTTGAACTCCCATCACGTGGATGTAGTCTTACAGTATATCAATGTGCTTTTAACTCAAAGTACATCATTCATACTAGTGTAACATTAGATCAGAGTGGATTGAATGTGCTGTATGGTTATGTTCAGCCCAAAATGGTCCATAAAAGACAGAATCACTGCATTGACACAATTATAAAATATAAGCCTGCAATCAATTTGCACAGAAACAGAGTATGTTTGCATCTATTGTGTATTTTTCAGACTGGAATAGAGAGGATTCACATAAGTAGAATCACTGGTAGTTTGGAAATATTGTTTAATTAATCAATGCAAAATAGAGGAAGCTGCATATGGCAGTTTGTTCCTGTGGCAATCTGCTGTTTCTCTATATAAATGCATTAAAGGCTCCTGGATGAGTAGCGCGACATACAGGCAACCAATGATGGCATATAAACTCATGTTTCACTGATCAATAATTTACAAGAGAGTGACTGACAACGTCCAGATCCAGGGGGATTTCCAGGGTTAATCGCATACATGCATTAATGGGCTGAAATGCTAGAGGTTGCTTGTCAGGGTATAACAGATTAGAAGATATTGCTCTGTACTGAATGATTGAGAAAACAGTGCATCTAAGGTATAGTAAGGCAAGTAAGGTCAAATGAAAAGAAAAATCACTTACAAGTGCATAACATGTAAAATTTGCTTGAAGTTAAAAAAAAAAAAGCATTTGATGGTGGATTCATGAGAGGATTGTTTTCTGTTAGTGTTACAGCCAGCAGGTAATCAATAATGGAAGACACACACACTGAATGCACTGACCAGGAATTCATAGACAATGCAGAGGAGATATCCTGTAGTATATGACAGACATAGAATACAATCAGAACTAAATAATGATATCAGTGTTGTTAGTGCCAGCATCCACACTGTCACAGCTGTGTAAAATAGGCCACATTCAAAAGGCAGTCCTTCATGCTCAGCTCTGAAATGCTGCTCAAATCTGACTTTTTTGAATGTTTTCCTCATATCTATTCTAGGATGTAACCAATATCTGACACCAATGTGAACTGACAGCCATGCTGAAAAGACTCATGTGAAGAACGACAGTAACAAAAGATGTCACAATTCAGCAGCTTGTTTTGAACACATTTTGGTTTTGATGCCTGCCCTCTATTTTTGACTTGAATTGAGGCTTCTCCCCAAATATCAGTCAAGCCTTAAATTCCTCTTCCTTTCCCCTGTTGTTTTCTGTTGTCCTTCAGGACAAAGGAAATCCTTGCTAAACAAAGTTGTCATAGTACCAAAGTTAAAACAGTAATCTCAGATGAACAATATAAGGCAGAACAGTGTACCACCTTATTTGACATTGCCATCAGCCTCAGCTGCACTTGGCTGTGTTTGGTGTAAATGTTTGCTGATTGGTGCTAGTTTGTTAACACACTAAGCTAAAATGCTCAAAATTATAAATATAATACCTGTTAGCATTGCAATTGTAAGCATTTAGCTCAAAGTATTGCTGTACATGCCAAGCCACTAGGGTGGAAAGTTACTTTGAAAAATGTAATTAATTTCAGATTACAAATTATTTTTGCTTGACAGTAATGAGTTACTCTATAATATTACAGCCTGTGTGGAGTAATGCATTGCTGATTACTTTTGCCTTACTTTCACTATAATAGCCGCAGAATAGTGGCATTATATATTACAGTGATATTGTGATTCGTAATAATTACACTATCACTGCTTTAGCCTGAGCGTAACCTGATCCCTATTAGCTTACCTTATGATTGCCTCTGACAGGGATTTTGCTGACAAGGTTAACCAGACACTTCACACAACATTCTCATTTTAGTCTCTGCAGCTGTCTCAGTTGTGTCTCACAGGCGTAATCACGACCTAAAGCATTTATTTTATGAAATATATTTATCTACATTTTGCATTTTGCAACCTTGGCAGAGCAGAGTGTGCTTCTCTCTGGACAGAGACAGCCACACACACACACACACACACACACACACACACACACGCGCGCGCACACACACACACACACACACACACACACATCTCTTTTGCACCAAGTTTGCTGAAAGCTGGAGCTATAGCCACAGCACACATTTCCCATTGTGCCGTGTTGGAGTACTTTGTTAAGTTGCATTGTTTTGTATTCCAAAATGTGAATGTTGCTTTGTAACATTAGTTCTCATGCTGCTTACAGTTTTAACCATCAGTGATGTGGCCGTTGTGTTTCTTGACACCAGCTCTATAATTGCGTGTCAGCCCAGAGATAACATGTAATGTGATATCTTGTGAGTAATGTGTTACTCTGCTACTTTGGTAAAGGGGACATCTATGAGATTAATGTGACATGTTACTACTACAATATTGGTTATAATAGTGGATAAAATGTGCAATGTGAATGGTGTCACACAAGTGACAACAGGGAAGGATCATTCAGCTTTCCCTCAGCTCGCTTTAGCCTTATTTAGTTCATGTTTTTTTTTTTTTTTTTTTTTTTCATTTTTCTTCCCTAAAACTTTACTGTTTGGTGCATAATCATACTGCGTCTCTATTTAATTATATTTCTTTTGTCTTTTACTGTAGTGCAATAGATTTTTTGTTGTTGTCTGCTGTATGAATTGACTAGAAAGTTATCTTAATTTATTTGGAAGGCAAAATGAAGGTGAAAATATTAAACTGTCCATTGTAAACATCTATGCATTTCACAGAGTAATTTTTTTCTGTGCAATGAGGGATTATTACTGACATTTGGTGGCACTTTCAATTCTATGTTCCACATAAAGTAGTTTAGATAATCTGGTAAGACTGATGGGCTGTTTACAGCCTGTCTGACTGTCTCACTGTTTGAATTAATTGCAGACACATCACCATGTTCCCTGATCTGAACTTTGCATTTAATGTTCTCATAACCAAATTATGACCAAAACCATGGAAATAAGACATGAATTGCAATAAACTGAAATGATTCTTCAAGTGTTATGTTTGGCCCAGCCCCCTAAAAGTTATTTGTTAAAACTCTGACTTTTTCCTCCTACAAGAATATAGTTTTTCCTCCATGGTATCATTTAAATTAGGATTTATGATAATTTTACGTCAGCAGCCTCAACATAAAAACCATCATAACCATCAGATTGTGTAAGGAAATGCCAGCATCCACAGACCACACCAAGGAATGAAAGTGATCAGTGCAGTGTTTGTCAGTCTGAGCCTTCAGCAGTGGTCTTCCACCTTAAGCCTTTTCCCTGTGAACCTGGGAGGAGAGCTCTACAGGCTGCCTGTCAGCTGTCCCATGGTGCTTGGAGAGGGCTCATGGTCTTTTTAATTCCCAGCCAATCTTCTGTCCATCACACCACTTTATCCCTACTTTAGAGCTCAGCTCAGGTCCACACACTGTCACTTTCTGACATATCTTGCAGCCTACACCTCGACAATACCAGAAAATATTGTCAGCTTCTCCCCACCCCCAACTCACTTTCAATATGAACAACAAATCATATTTTCAAACTGGATGTAGGAACAGAGCTTCCTGCCTACCTTCTCCACACCAATCCACTCCATATTTGGCTTTTCTTAGCAGTGTGTGAGTGTGCGTGTGGGGATGGGGATGGGGATAAAACCATCTGTAGAATAAAATATGAGCTCTGGGTTTAGTTCATGACAGATCACTCTGCGCTTATCTGGTGACCCAAGCAGTTTCTCTGGATTGTCCCACACGAGGCGTCACATGTTGATAATAATGAGCGGAGGTGGATTCAAAGCAGCACAACATGCACTGCACAGCGAAGGTAAAGAAGCCACTCCTCGAATGCTGCCATTCTCAGGAGATTTCCATGAATAAAGGATTAGCTACAAGCTGTGAGTCAAGCTCTGGTTCTTCTAGTTGCTTTACATATTTAAGGCCGAATTTTGCACCAGCAGAACAGGCGGCTTAAAGTCAAAGGAGATTGTGCAGCAATTTTGTAAAGTGGGAATGAGTCCTGGGTGAGTATATTGATGTACGTTCTTGAAATTCTCCACATGCACATGGTTTATCAGGTCTGCAATTTAAAAGATGTGTCAGACAGGGTGGCCTAAATACATGTACATATCACATTGCTGAAATGTACTTTGTTTGAACATTGCAGAAATTATCCTTGACTTTCTCCTGGTAAATTTTTAACTGAGAAAGTTTTGTTGTAGTCTTAAAGAAGCCAAAGATATCCCACCATGTTGGACATATTTACAGTAAATCAATTTCTTTATGACACAGAGATTATGAGCTGAGATGAGAAGCTTTGAGCGAGCTCTGAGGAAAGTCATATCGCTGCTGATTTTATCTTCCAGGACTAATGCTAGGGAAACTGCCTAATCCATCATAAATTTAATTGCCTCAACCAGGATCTTTGCTACTGATATCAACTTTCGGAGTGTCTGCACATGACTTTGATTAAACATCCTGCTTCTCTAAATACCAGGTGATGTTATGAGACTGAGATGTCAGAAAGACACTCATTTAAAATACCTGTGCTGGTTTGGTAAGATGATGTTTTTCTTGTGATGAGTAATACTCTTTTTTGAAAGGTCTCACACAAACACTGGATTCATGAGTACAGAAGCGTGACTATTCACAGACACAAGAGTGTTCCAACTCCTGCATCTTATCTGGTTCTACGTCTTGTCTGCAGAGACTGAATGGATTAACCTTGATTTCACCCTGAATTGGCTGACTCAGTTTACAATTGTGCTGAATTTCCACCAGATCCACTGTTTTGTTTGAGGCTGAGTTCAGAGGATGGTAAAGTCACCTGATTAATTGCCTGAATGATTAACAATCTAAAAGACAAAAGCATAGATTTCTGCAATGTGTGAAATTTTGCTTATAGTCATATTCAACATGCTGTGACTAACTGTAGCCATGACTGTGCTGCAATAGATCAGGTCAAGCTGATCTCCTGTACCCCGGTAAATATATCAGCCTATTGTCCCTGACCACGAGCCTTGCCTTACCCTTCCTGGATTTTTGTTTGCCTGAGAGTGTTTGGTGTTTGCTGGACCAAACACTTAAAAAGACTCAAAGACTTGGTATTCAGCACTTCTGAATCTTTGCCTGCTTGTGACTGCTTGGGGTTTTATTCACTATATGATACCATAGACTGTGTTTTGCTGCTATTTATCTGGACCTACCAAGTCTGAGATTAAAGTAAGTACAAGCTACATCTGATTTGTGGTGGTTCTGCTCTTGGGCCCAAAATCCACCCTGTTACATCTTCATTGCAAAACATCTACAGCAGATTATATTGTCCACATCTGACAGCCCCTTTGAGCTGTCATAAAGTAATGCTGTCTGTCTTTATTTGTTTGGGAAAAAATGAAAAATAAAACTTTATCGTATTAATAAAATGATCAGGGGTTCCATGTTCACATTCAGTGTGGGCACATATTGATGGATTTTTAGCATTGCAGAAAGGTTTAGTAGGAACGTGGGCATGTGCTGCATTATGTAGGTGGATGTTCCCAGAGAGGTCTAGGGGTAAGGGAAGAAACATGAGGCCGATGTACTGACAAGCTGGTTGCAATGCATTGTTAGGGTCAGATAAACAGTGAATACAAATGTGAAAATGGTTATAAAAGATTACTACTGTGCCAACTGAGGTGAGCAAATAAAGGAAAAGGGCTGTAGATAACATCAAGTAAACAAACAAAATACAAACTCTGCTTTCTACAAACTTAAACCGGCAACTTATTGTTGTTGTATAGTTATTTGCTATACAATACATTTATTATAGAGTGATGACACCATTGGCATTGATTGTTTCCTTATGCACCTCGTTTGGGCAGTTTTGTCTGCCACCAGGCACAGTCTCCTGGGAAAATAAAGGCTGACTGGTGATCCAGTCCAGCTGGAACCTTTTCTATCTGCTTTCATTGTAGACTAAATGAATGAATGAACTTTCTCCTAATCTTTTCTTTCACTCCCCTCTCCAGCCTGATGCCAACAGCTGTGGTAGTTACTTTTTTGTGTGATCAAATACTCCAACTATGTTATTATTCCATCTAAAATTCTGACAATTTCCCTTCATCTCTTCAGTGAGCATGTTTCTTTCTTGTGGTGGTGGTGTTGTTTCTTCACAGAATTTTGGAAACAAATGAAGTTAATCCTCAAAAAAAAAAAAAGAAAGAGTCAATTTCACTAGTTATCACGTGACTCGGAAAAAAAAGTCAACAGGAATATTTTTGGTACTGCCAACATACTGGTCAAATGGTGTGAGCAAAAAACTGTAATAAAGGACACAGCGTAATCTAAGACAAGGCAGAACATCAAGATAAGATACACTTTATTAATCTCCCACCTCGTCAATGGTGTCCAGAGGGCAGTCCAGGACAGAACCAGCTCTCTGATCAGTTTGTTCAATCTTTTCCTGTCCTCAGAGTTTCCACACCCCCAGTAGAGAATGGCAGATGCCACCACAGAGTCATAAAATGTTTTTAACAGCGACCTACATGCTCCAAAGGACCTCAGTCTTCTTAGCAGGTGCAGATGACTTTGGCCATTCCTGTACAGGACATCCGTATTATTTGTCCAGTCCAGTTTATTGTTGAGGTGAACACCCAGGTATTTGTGATCCCCCATGATCTCAATGTCCAACCCTGGATGTAGTTTGCGGTAACTTCCTGTGGAAATCTATTACCATCTCCTTTGTCTTGCTAGCGTTTATGTGCAAGTGGTTCAGTTCACACCAGTTGACAAAGTTGGTTTTGGTTTGTTGGTTACCTCCCTGTATTCCAATTTGTTCTCCTGTGATACACATCCAACAATGGCTGTATCATCTAAGAACTTCTGGATATGACAGCTGTCGGTGTTATGTCTGAAGTCTGATGTGTAGAGGGTAAAGAGGAAAGGGGAGAGCACTGTACCCTGCAGAGCCCCGTGCTGCAAAGTACCACATCGGACAAACAGTTGTGAAGCCTCACATACTGTGGTCTGTTGGTGAGGTAGTTGATGGTCCTTGATGGCTTCGTCTAGCTTCCGCTTGAGTAATGAAGGTTGAATTGTGTTGAAAGCACTAGAGAAGTCAGAAAACATGGCCATGAAAAACATGACATGTCAAATTTAAGTAACTGCATTACCTAAAGATCGTCTTTTAAAAAAGAAAAACACAATGCTGGAACGGATAGGAGTTATTTTCTAGGATTGTGATGGGACAGGAGTGGTTTTTTTACACTGTCAAGGGACTGGGGCGGGACAGAAGTATTGTTGTAGTAGTGGGTTGGGACTGAAGTGACGTTGATGGATGGGAAAAGAAGTCTGAGACCTGATTGCAGGCGATTTGGGGACGACAGACCAATGGTGCTGAGGAATCCACAGTGAAGCCGACCAATCCCAGGAGGGAGACTACCACGCTGAAAAGACGGTGAAAGATCTTGACCACAAGAATTACCTCATAGCAGTACATCCCCCGGCTAACGGCACTGATCCTGACAGTGAACGTCTGCTATGTGCAAAAACCCTGCGCCTTCATGTAAGCAAATATCTGACCACTTTTACAGTCTAATGTTAAAGACTGTCAGAGCAGGAAGACAATGACGGACTTTTTTTTCTAGTCATCAGAATGTGGTTTTACAGTAAAATGTTACTATCATTATATTATCATAAAAGAGGTTGTCTGAGTGTGTCTGTTCAAAACACACAATATTTCATCATCCAAAACACAGAATCACAGTAAAGACTAATTTTTTCTGACTATTATTATTATTATTATTCCAAATTGGTTTATTAATAAAATACATATTATATACTATATAGTTGCTAAATTCAAACTGATAAATCAGTTTCAAGACCAACAAAATAAATATCATCTGGTTTAGTGTTTGTTAAAAATGCAACTTATGTGAATAACTAAATAACGTGTATCAGAGCCAGCAATAACACAGGAAGCAAACAGATGGAAAAGGAAATCAGTGAACATATGGGAGGGCCTATGAGGTCAATAGTCTTTGTGGAGAATCAGGACCAAAAACATTCGACATCTATAACCTAGTTTTATGTGGAACAGTTTAAAACTGTTTAAAGGTATTTATGATTGGTGAGGAAGTAAACATTAGTTATATGGCTCCCTATTCAAGTATCTATTTGGGCATTGTTGACTAAGATAAACATTAAGAATATTTTTGCTTCTAAGTCAACAGTTTCACCATAAACATTATTCCCTTAAATGTGTGTCTGCCATATAAACTTTATATTCTGCACATATCATATTCATATTCCAGTATAGAGAGTTTGTTTCCTTGTCAGAAGTACAAAAGCACAAAAATGTCTTTGGTCTCATCTCTGTCTTTCCTGTAGCAACTTCTGAAAACTAAGCTGTTGCTAATTTTTCCTTGGTCCTGAGGGAAAACTCTTTCTCACCACCTTTCTTTTACTAGTGCAACCTGTTATGGTCCCACAGGAAAATGATCCCTCAGTGTACTTACTCAGTATATTTGCTGTGATGCTCCACCACACACTCTGTACTAGAAATCTCCTGAGACCTAGATCTGGTACCATTCAGTGAGGTGTATGAATCCCACAAGCTAAAACACATCCACACGTTCAATGTGAAAATTTTATTGAGTCAGCATGTCATCTCACAGAGATATCTTATCATATGAATACAATGGTATTACATTACTGAAGTAACAAATTACAGACTCAGTTTAAGAAGCAGATTAATCAGAAAGGAGAGAAACTTTTAAATACAAATTTGATACATCATGAGGAGATATTCTAGCAAAGATAAACACATACAAAAAAAATAAATAAATAAATAAACTCATAAGTTCCCCGTAAATATTCTCTTAAGCACTTAAGTCATCAAGACATGAGGGACAAACATGAGGGACAAACTACCATACATTTTTAAAGATATCTTTTCAACATCTGCGCCTCCTCTTAAAGACAAAATATACTTTTCAGCAAGACACACCCATATTAATTAACAGACAGATGCTGGGTTAACATTACAAAGAGGCATCAAACAATCTGAAAAATAAATAAATAAAAATAAAAGTCTGCATAGCAAACAAATGTAAAATCTAAAATATTACACTAACACATCTTTACATTTCATCAACATTATTGTAACTTTTGTGAACTCTCTCTTTTACCTTTATGTTAATCTACAACTACTTTGCATCACATCTTTGATTAAATGTGATAGTAAAACCCATTATGTTTTAATCGTCATATAAGACAATGCTCAATGAAAATGATTCAGTAAATTATTTTACTCCTTTTATAATGCTATGAATCAGTTTTGGGGATACAATACACTTAAATTATCAGTGTTTATAGTTTTTCTTATCTTGTGCCATCATTTTTTCGATCTGCCACTACAATCAGTTCCCCTTTTCCCTGCACAAAGTTACAGAAAATACAATTGTACAAATAAAGTAACTAACATTCTACTTCTATGTTTGATAAGCTTGCCCTTTTCAAAATAACTACAATCTGCATGTATAAAGACAGGTTGATGAGAGGTTTGAAGAATATAAACTCGATAAGGCAAAGCAGTTTTACACAACATCTATCTCAATATACAACTCATTTAAGCAGCAAATCCTTGATACGTGTTTAAAAAGTGTTTCCTTCTATAAAATCAACACAGAAGACCTTTACAGACCTAACGCTGTGGCTGAATGGATGCTGGTGTTACAATGTCAGTCCTGAAGGTTGCCTGTTTTAATGGATGCAGCGACACCTGTGGTGTTTGGAGGTGACTGGGTGGCTCTGTTATATTTAGGCGTGGAAGCAAACAATGCCATTGATCCAGCGTGCATAATACCAGGGCTGCACTGGAACACCTACAGTACATGAAATGCATTTATTATTAAAATTAATGTTGTTACGTGTATCCAGAAGATTTATTACATAGCCTAAATTGTTTGACAGCTTTAAAGATGGATACACGTCTGTACCACTGTGTGAAAGCATTTTGTCCAGCATTTAAAAAATTTTGATAAATGTGATGTCACTTGAGTCAGCATCAGTTGGGTCTGAAGATATGTGGTTAGAACAGTGACCGTGAGTGCGTAAATTTTGGCATTGAAAATAAATTTGGCAGTCTATCTTACATGTTTTTCTGGCTTCGGCCTGCTAGGAAAATTGCTAACCTCAGCTAATGTCAGCTATCAGAGCTAAAGTTAACTAAACATTCTATTTGACACACAACAGCAGAGAGAAACAGATTTTTTTTTTTTTTTGCAGTTTGGGAGTTCCAGGTGAACTTATGAAAGACATGGCTGTAGGTGTGATGCATTGTTTCTATTGTGAGACATGATTCCTACAAGTCTTTGTTTCTCCTTTGAAGCTGCTCCAGCTACCTAACAGCATGAATGGATGTGCATCAAAATTCAGACAGCAGCTGACTTGACTTAGCTAAGCTCTAACAGCTGACATCAGCTAAAGTTAGCGCTTGTTCAAGCAGACTGCTGCCAAACCAGCATAAGATCAGTTAACTTTAACCAAGTCTTGTTCAATTAGGCACACTGAAACAGACTTAATGTGCTTTTGGTTTAGGAGTAGCAGGTGAACTCATGGAAACCATTGCTTGGTGAGTGGTCATGTCAGAGGCTTTGGAATGGATCCAGAGGACCCAAGTCAGAACAAGTTTCATTTTTCTATGCCAACTTTTATTTTCAGTGCCAAAATGTACAGGTCTAGCCTGTTACACAGACTACAAGTCTGAAAATGAAACAAGCTTGGGGGTGTGAAGAAGTAAGCTTACCAGGCCTCTGTAGCCCGCTCTTCATCTCTGCTTGATGCTAGTAGATCAAGGCAGCATTAGCTGCTCCTAGCATAACACACTGTGACTGAACTGTCTGGTTCTGCTGCATCGATTTTGATCCTTTTGTGTTTTTTGGGCTGTCCATTGTGACTCCAACAATGTTAGAGAAGTTCAATGCAAAATGACTGCTGACCTAATGCTACTTAGAGCTAATAGTTAACTGTAAACCAAACAAACAACTATGATGTGGTTGTGGGTTTTGTGTTATCAGGCATAGGCCTTTACAAACACACACATGCACAAATAATTTACAAAAATAACAGCACACGAATAATCATAAGATATAAAGTGTAGTAGCCACTTTCAGGTATATGTTTCATGTAGTAGCTTATGAAACCAAAGGATGAATCATTGCTGTTAGTTGGCTAGCCAGCGCTTCTTCTCACCACATGCACAGAACGTTGGGTTCATGCATCATTCCCTGTGGAAACTTTTACATCCTGTAACAATACCAGATATTTTGGGAAATATCCTTATTGGTTTTACTGAGTTAGATAAGAATATCAATACCACTCTCATATCTGTGCGTGAACTATGGAGCCCAGAGCAGGGAGATGATTAGCTTAGCTTAGCATACAGACAACATCTAGAAATCAAAAAGTGTCATTTCTAAAATGTTAAATCATTCCTTTAATTTTGTTGAGTAATTCAATGAAAAACAGCATAAGGCGACAATTGACTTTCATTTCAAATAAAGGATTAACATGGTTCAAATTATTAGAACAAAGTAAACAGAGATTAACTGAATTCTGTGTGAAGTACGTGAAGTAAGTGAAACTTTCGAGCTGTAACATTCATCGAGGTCACAGCAAGCCAAGAGATTCGAGGTAAAATAGGTGGAAACAGACAGTGGACTGGAGAAACTGGGACATGAACCTGTGCTCAGGTTCATTTCAAAATGATAAGAAATTCATCTTTCCATGTTTATCAAACGCGTGCATCCTGGAGGACTGCAGTGGTCCTGAAAATGGGCAGATGAACTATGCTGTTGCTTATGAGTAACAGTCCAGCCACAGATTTGTGAGCATTTGACAACCTGTCAGAATGCTCCCATCATCCAGTTTTGGTTTGCAAACTAGTGTTTGAGAAACTCTATTAGCTGGCTGAATTTCCACAAATCTGACATGTAGAAGAGCATCATAAACTTTATTCATTCTCATGTCCAGAGCTAAATATAAAGGCATAAGAAGCTACAAAATGAACATAGAAAGTACAAAAAATATCACGAAACAGCAAAACTTCACTGGAACTGGACACACACATCCTTTTGAGTTTAGACCTACGAAGAAAAGAATAAAAAATAAATATTAAGCATGGAAAACATATTGGCCTCTTTAAAAGAACTTTAATAAAATAGCATTGAGACAGCACATGCCTCTGCAAAGGTTGAGTTACAATCTAATTGGGCTTTGTACAAGGAATGTGTTGAGCAAAAGTCAGACTTATGCTCAAAGAGTTAGGATAATTCAGTATGTCAACTTGCTATAATGCTACCTGCAAGCCAAATGTCCCTATAGGCCACTATGAGTCCATGTGCGCATATATGTAAATGTACACATATAGGCAAATATATATATGCCATCTAAATTTGATTGCAATCTCACTGTCTTTAAGGCAATGTGTGTCAAGTAATGAGGTAATTTTAATTTAGGTAATTTTTTAGATATCCTGCCAACACAGAGACAGACAAAGAGGACTGAAAACACAACATTGTGGACGAAGATTACTTTGTATATTTTGTGTCTTTTCTTCCCAGTCATGTGGTGAAGTCTTATTGCAATTTCTGTCTGTATTCTGAAGGCCTTGTTCAAGCTATGGTAAAGCTGATAAACAGTATCAGTCACACAGGGGATTAGTTACACCGAGTGCACCCATCCCACTGGCTCTCTGCTTAATTCCCGCTCCAATCATTTGCATGCTGCAGAGTATTTGAAACTTACTGGACATCTTTGGTATGCGGATGGGGCCACTGCTGGTGCCATGGCCCCCTTCAGTCAGAGCTTTGATCTCAATGAGGTAGTCCTCTCCAGAGGGGATTTGCAGCTCCACACTGGTCTTATTGGTTTCCAGTACAGTCGTCCTGCCTTGCCAGTTCTGACGATACGCAACCTGTAGGAGAGGATCCTGGGGTGAACATTTCATTCTTTGGCCACAACAATCAGAAATGAAACCTTTATAACCTCCTTTCTGATTTCAGTCAGCATTTTAAATTAGTGAGTTAAAAACAAATTAAGGCTATGTGCAGCCAGATTTCAGTTTGCCCTGATCACTCCACGTGGAGGAGCAAAGGCTTTTTAAAACAGGACCTCACATTACACATTTAGCCATGTCATTTCTGCAACATAGTGTTTTATTTTAAAGTTCAAACAAATCATGTGGTGCAGACAGACAAACTGCCAATTGAGTTTTAAAAACATGAAAAATATTTAAGACCTTTTTGCTTTTCATTCATACTGTTGCCTTGTTGCCAAACTATTAAACCATTCCTGTCTCCATGCTCCCTTACAACAGAGCTCCACAAAAGACTTACATTATTAAATGTGTGTGTGTGTGTGTATGGGAGAGGGGGGGGGGGCAGGAGGGGGATATTTGTTGAAATGCATTATCAAATACAGGTTTTTGTTTGTTTGTTTTTTTAACACAGGCATGCAAAGTGAATCAAATACGATTCACTGTTGTAGGGGTCGGAAGAAGCTGAATTCCTTCTGTGCATGACGCGTTCATTTTATCACCTGGAACAGATCTTTTAATTTTGAAAGGCCAGACAGGGCCAATCCATAACGTAACACTGGAGTGCTGGGGTCTATCTTTCCACTGCAATGAGAAAGCCATTTATTGGGATGACAGCTGCTGAGGCTCTATTTGTTTCCCCAGTTCTGGAGTTTATGCTATTACTCTGACAAACTCACCTTGTATCCTGTCACCTCAGACTCATTTTCCATTGCCTTGACATGTTCCCAATTTAGAAAAATCTTAGAGTTGGTCAGGTTCCACTCAATATTCCCTGGAGGCTGACTTGGAGCTGCAAGATATATAGTTATATAGACACAATGTTCACAAATGCATGCATAAACCAATACCACCAATAATATTGTCTAAACTAACTCTTCTGTCTGCCTTGATGTAATCATTTGGTGTTGCAGCAGAAAGCATTTCACAGTATATACACTTCAATCTTCTGGAGGACACTGGAAAAAATGTGAAAACACAGCTTATGAGGATGAAGTGAGAAGTTGACCCTGAAGCAGCACAAAAGTCTTACTGCATCATACTTCAGTGAACAGCCTCACTGGTTGGTTTTGGTTCATTTTTAGGGAGCACAGCTGAAAACAACATAGATTATAACATGAAAATGTAACTTAGCTTAAGATGACGGCTGTATTGAGGGACTGGCCTCAATTTTGTAATTGCACTAAATATAATTACTACATCTATTGAAAACTACTACTACGACTAAAAGAACTACTATTGCTAATACTAATATTACTACTAATAATAATAGTGCAGTTTTTATTTGATTTAATGCATTTCTGCCAAAAGTGTTCTAAGGCTACAAATGCAGTGATGCAGTCTTCAGTTTCAATGCATTCGCTTATCTCTCAACGGATAGGTTTCCAATTTTTTAAGTCCATCTTAAAGCAACACTCAAGCAGTTCTTTCTTACTGTGACCTGAAACTGGCTATGAAGAGACCCCATCCTCATTCTCGACCGTGTGATTAACTGCCTCTTTTCCTAACAGACAAGACATTTTCTATCCCTTGACACAACCTGAAATCTGACAATTTTAACATTTGCTGTGGGGTTCCACAAGGGTCAGTTCTTGAGAACTGAGCCTTGTGAGCACATTATGCTGCCACTTGGCTCCATCCTACAGAAACACAATATATCTCACGATTCATATGCTAGTTGTAGATTTCCCTCTCATACGAAATCCTCAGCCC
Source organism: Chaetodon auriga (assembly GCF_051107435.1). Taxonomy (NCBI): domain Eukaryota; kingdom Metazoa; phylum Chordata; class Actinopteri; order Chaetodontiformes; family Chaetodontidae; genus Chaetodon; species Chaetodon auriga. The sequence goes on along the minus strand of NC_135075.1, from coordinate 9,581,913 downwards.
TATAAATGACCTTGTCAGCTGTATCAGTGATATTTGGCACTGGATGATGCAAAAACGTCTGCCATTAATCAATGACAAACGTGAGGTCCTTGTGGTAGGCGCCGGAGGTCAGAGACAGGAAATCAACTCCAAACTAATCTCACTGTCTCTGAAACCCAGTGAGCAGGTAAGAAATCTGGGTGTCAACTTGGATTCAGAACGCATTCTTCACAAGCCAAACTGCAAGTATAACTAGGACAGCATTTCACCACCTGAAAATATTTCCAAAGTTAAATCTATCTTGTCTCAGTCAGATGTTGAAAAATTGGTTCATGCATTCATCTCCTCCAGGCTAGATTCCTGTAATGCCCTTTTTGCAGGAGTTCCCAAAAAGACTATACTGCTCCTCCAGCTCATCATCTGTGACCTGCTCACTGCTTGTGAACCCTCCAGAACTGTCAGATAATCAGGCACTGGTCTCTTAACTATTCCCATGATCAGAAGTAGATCTGGTGAGGGTACATTGAGTCACAACTGCTGAATGATGTAAGATGTACCAACTGTGTCATGTTTTAAAAGCAAACTTGAGCTCGTTGGTGCCTCTCATATTCATATTTGTTGAGTGTGAAGCACATGGAGTCTATTTTGTATGAAATGTGCTTCATAAATACATTTGATTTGATTTGATATAAATTCAGTCTTTCCAGACAAACCTGTGAACCCATCCTTCAGTGATTTCTGGCTAGTTAGACATGGTTCTTTTTTTTCTTATGACACACACCTATCACATTAGGAACATTTAGCACAAGAGTAGACACTGAGTGTAAATTTTAGAGAGTCTTCTGCTCATAATATTTTTTTCATTTTTCATCATTCAGTCATTGTGTTAAAAGAAGTCATGTGTAAGTCAATCTTAAAACAATGCTCTTGTTAGATACATGCTGGGGAAGTCACTGGCTGCTCGAGTTATTCCCGCTCTTGATTCTGACAGTGAAGCAATCTTTTTCTAGACCCACAACCTACAGACACCGACCAGGTAAAGGAATAAGGATGACTTAAGTAGAAGGCTGAGCAAACACTAAAAATAAGCACATTTTTGGGTGCTGTGTGTGTGGACTCACGCGGCTTCTTGGTGGTGATGTTGAAAGCAGGGCTGCAGGGTCCGAGTCCAGCACTGTTTTGCGCCCTGACTGAGATCAGATAGACTGTACTGCCCTTCAAGCCAGAGAGCAGAGCCGTGGTGTTGATAATCCTCACTCTCTCTGCTTCACTCTGCTGAGATCCTTCCTCCCAAAACAGAACCTGGACCAAAGACACAACGGTTACCACGAACCCGCAGCCATACTGCCTACCTTATCTCTTTCCATTTTGTTTTCAAATCTGTAATGCGTGTGGCAACTGAGTCAACTCAAACCTAATTTATTTAGCCAATTTCCTTCTGAGAGAATCACAATGTGCTTATAAAGAAGAATATTATTAGAGTGCATCTCGGCTGAAAGTGCCTATACGTATATACAATTGCAGGTCGAAACAGAGCAGGCTGACACAGTATATGGCAGCAGAACATGATGTACTAGGGCACACACATATGGAGATACAGATATCAAGTTTACTCTTAAAGGAGCCTCATTTCAAGATTTCTGCTTTCACATCATTAAGTTGTAAGCAATGCTGGTTCATCTAGGTTTAAGTCCTTAATATGCTGAAGCAGTGATTCCATAGGACCTTACTGAAAAGAAGGGAAACAACTAGCTAGCGTAGCTCTTGAGGCAGTCCAACCCATATTTTTGAACTACGAAGTGATACTGTATCTGACAATCAGCAATACCAAAAGCACTGCTGGGAGTGAGGAGTACAAGGATAAGGAGCTTGTCAGCATCTGTATTCACAGGGAGATCATTTATGACCCGAACACAAGACAGGAAGACCAGACAGGAAAATGTCAAACAGATGGTTTGAGAGTAGGTACTTATTCAATTGGCTGCACAAGGTTTTCAGGGATGTTGCTTGGGAAAGGCAGATTAGCGACAGGGCCTGGAGCTGCTGATAACAGATGCATCTAGGATGGGTTTTTTTTCCACCAGTGGTTTAATTATAACAGTTTTACCGGCACTTGGGAAAATACCTGAAATACCCGAGCAGAAGAACAGTTTACAGTTTTTTTTTCCCTCTGCTGGGAATCGAAACACACGCTCAAAGAAGGATGAAAGAGAGGCATCTAAGGAGAGCTGCCTTGCTGCATCTTAAGTCTTATGGAGACAGTGGCAGGAAAGCGCATCATACCACCACTGTTTTAACAACAATAATAATAATGTTTGTGTACGGGAAGCACATATATATAAATCCTATTTTCACATAGCTTCACGACTTGTATTGAACCTGGTAGGAAAAAGTTTATGAGGATGAGTCATTAGCCCAAGCAGTACAGTATCAAAAGTGCATTTCATCTTCACGCCATTGAGTGAAAAATCTCTGACATATATATTTTTTAACAAATCTATGATCATTTCTAGAATCTGATTTCCAATGAAGGTATTTTGCACATCTTTATACCTGGTCTTGCTGAGTCTTAAACGTACAATATTTTAGCTCTGTACATTTTTGAAACCAAATATGGCAATAAGCAAAAAAAAAAAAAAATCCTGCACAAAATGATTTGTATTTATGTATTTATGTATGAATAGCGAACAACTAAGACGTCTGACTAAAAATCCACTCAGAGCCTGAATGCAAAACATTGCAATAACAGTGCAGTTCAAACAAGTTTAGGGTTCATAAAAGTATGTATAGATTATACTATAACCCAATAAAACACATTATACATACTGGAAACATCTGCCTTATGACAAAAACTAACATTTTCCAATCAAAATAAATAGATAATGACATAATAATGTCTAAGAGCAAAAGAAATCAGGACAATATCGGGAGAGCAACACTAATATCCACCAAAGGCAGACGCTAAGAGAAACACCATAGTCTAAAAGGAACAACAATATAATAAAACTTAAAAAGTCGGAGGGAGGTATCATACAACAGACAGTCCAATGTGAGGTGAACTAAAGTACATGTTCAATGTCAAAATCTGCCTCGCCATTACACACTGGTAACAGCACACTGATCCTGGAGAGTGTCTTGTTTTCCTGCCCCATGAAAATCTATTGGAGTGCTTTAAAGTTGGACCTGAGTTCAGGAGGGTAGTTTAGCTCAAACAAAATGGCAGGCACAAATGCAGTTCTCTGCAATCTTGCAACACCATCTTGCCCTCGAGGACAGCCCTGATGTCTGCTGGTTTTTATAAGCTGCCATCCTGGTCTTTGACATTTTTGTGCACAAACGTGCATGAGCACATTCACTGAACAAACAGCAAATAGCTATGTGCATGGTCCTGTTTTCCAAAGGCTGGTCCTTTTCCCAGGAGGCCGACTTTTCCATTTCAGAAAAAAAAAACATAACATGTTCATCTGAATGACTTTATATCCCTGATGATTAAACATGTTTCAATACACCATCCATCCTTTTTCAGTGGAGCTGTAGTAAAAGTGATACTGATACATGTAAAGAGTTTGGGAGTTTGTCTTTTTTATCACATTTTTATATTCTAACAAAAGCTGTTAATGTTAGCATGCCTGGCTGACAAGTTAATTACAGTAGAAACCCACAGTTACTTCCGACACCCAGAGTTAGCATATTAACTATAGCATTGTCTGGAATTTCCCCTCGTGGGACAAATAAAGGAATATTGAATTTTTGGAGTTAACATTGCCATCTCTGTGTTGTACTTCATAGTAAACATCTGTAAAGTTGCTATGTTAGAATTAAATAACATGCTGATATAATTTTCAGTTGATGTAATTTTCAGAATTTACAAAAGCATGACTTTGACCAACACTGCTCTTCATTAAGCACAAGTAAGCCTCCTCCCATCTGATGAGATAACTGCAAAAAGTTTTAGACTTTTGGGCAGGTACTCCATCCCTCTCACATTCATTTTTCTAGTTCTTGTACTTCTTGTTCTATTGGAAGGCGTTTGAGTGAATAACTCCTCTTCAATAGCTGTTACAGCTAATGCTCTACATAGTGCCACCTGCTGTACTGGAGGGGGAATGTAACAAACACACCAAGTTATGCCTGACGCCAACGTTACAGCCAACCTTTTTTTTTTTTTAAAGACATGGTAAACATATGGGAGATTTACAAAAAAATATAAACATGAGGACAGTAGGAGAGAATGGTAAAATATGGGAGAATCCTGGGAACAATGGGAGGGCTGACAGAAATGTGTGAGAACAGTGTTGTTTTATTTCCATGACTTCAACATGAATCATCTGCTGGTAAGCATGCTGACTTTTTTTCTGTCAAGTTTAGTCTTTAAGACAACACTGTGTTAGCACAATTTCATGTATGTAGCCATCAAATGCATTTATTTTCAAAGAGTCAGCTGAATCCATTGAAATATAAGCTGGTAATCATGTTGGGTTACCACACAGAGTTAACATTAGCTGGCTAGTTAGCTGTATGTAATAAAATCAGCCATATACTCGTATACTCGTACTTGTATACTCGTGACTTAAATCAAGGACTCCTTGTTTCAATGATCACCTCAAATTCCTAGTGGTTAATATGCCACACTAATCACTGTATGCTGTACATTGCTAGAATGGAAAGCTTGTCGGGTGTGGCACCACCAACGAAGGGAGTCAAGATTTTTGGTTACATTTTTGGTTTCGGTAAATTTAAACCACATCTTCAATATCTTCTCTGTTGGAGACAGATTGCCCACCAGGCTGGCAAGTGCCCAGGGGCCCTAGACCCCGAGGGGCCACAAACATCAGTTGTTGTCTATTGGTTTTTGGTAAATGCAAGTTTGGTAGAGAATTTTCACACCTTAGTCTGATATCTAACTACGCTGGGCCCTCTTGTTGCTGTCTTGTAAAAATCTACTTTGAACAATTTTGTTTTTATAGTTTATATTATGCTCTCATGGTGCGTACTCCAAAGCAAAGCTGCAGTTCACATTACAACATTCAACTGACACATGGAAAACCTGGGGCCACGTCATGTTTTTCCAACATTTAAAGGCTCGTTGTGAAAAATAATGAAGCTGCTGTGGCTAGTCTGCTGTGTGCAACCGACTTGATAGACTTGGGCGGGGCAGGACACCAGCAACTTTTGTCCTGGGGCTCTCACAGGTTAATCAGGTCATGGTCAGGGTTTATAGTGGTGTATAATTCTGATGGTGATGCAGACAGGTTCAGTCTGCTAACACCTGGAGCTCTATTTAGGTTTTGTCCATTCAGTCAGTGAAGGTGAATCAACGTGCTCCTGCTATTAATGTTAATATAGGTGAAGCAGTGCTATGAATAAAAAGATTGGGTGAAGGGGAGAAAAATTGAAGGTGTGGTTATGAGTCATTATCCTCTCAGCCAGGCACAGTACTTCTCTCAAACCTTTCAAACAGCCGTTCCAATCAAAATGGCATGTGACAAAAATGCCACTGAGGAGGGACAGCAGCTTCAAGAAGGAAAGTTTTATTGTTGTGGTGGTGCGCAAATCTGCAGTCAGATGCGGATGTTTTTCTAAGTACATGAGTCTGAAGGTACTTTCCCTCATCTGCTATTATGTAGTATGGTTTATATGTATCAGTCAAGGCTGACGTGTGTGTGTGTGTGTGTGTGTCATCCTCTAACACACAAAGCAGACATGTTAGAGGATGCTAGTAATGCCTAATTGCAACCGGATTCTTTATTTGTTCCTTTATTAATAAGAACATCCAGGTTTTATAGTGATAGCCTAATTTATACTAAACAACAACTTTTTTTTTTTTTTTATTAAAAGGAACATAGGCATATCCATCAAAAGAACAAAAACTGACAAGGAGAAGACATCCATTTGATGAAAATCACTGTTTGTGAGAGGAATCAGTATTGTTGGTATGATTCTCTAGAAACAAATCATTTGCAACTGCTTCTAAATAGGGATGACTTTTTGATTTCCATCGCTAAAGGCCTTTGATACAACACATTTTGCCAAACCACTGTGTTCTGGCAGAATGTAAGAGCAGAACATTATGAACCGACAATGCTCTCCAGTTTCACTGTCTCCTTCCTTCTGGCAGGAGTAAGGGACTCGCTGTGACCCCTCGTGATGTTGAGGGCATCCTCTTCTGGGAAATTCAGGATCACCTACAGAACGGCTTTATTTCAGGATTTCTACACATACAAAAGCTTGCCTTCCAGCTATTCTCTGGGACTCAGGAAATGCAGGTATGCATTTCGTTAGTGCGATCCAATAAGCCACTAAGTAACCTGTAATGAATTCGTGAGAGAGTATTACATGTTTAACTGTGAGGAGCAACTGGAACTAGTCCAGTCATGCTGTTGGTTTACACTAATAAACTTAAACACAGTCACTGACACCCTGGCCGAGGGAGTTCCTTCACTTTATTTTTCATGGAATAACAATGAACATTACAGTTTTGCCATTCCGTAGCCCATCACCCCTTTTAAAAGTGTGTAGATATAACATTAGAGCCACTGCAGTCTTCTTTAACGTAGATGTCCCCATTCTAATAGCTCAGTCCAGGGCGTGGCTCATGTTCACATAGTTTAGCTGAGGCATCACCTGATGCCCTTACTGTCTGCAGTTAAGTAAAGAGAAAATAAGTTCCGAGGCAAATGAGTATGGCACTCTCACTGCTCTCATCAGCGATGTTTTCAGCCACAGCAGGCAGCTGTTTTCAACAAGACTTTTCTCAGACAATATTAGCAGGTAGCTGGTGAACACTGTGGAGCATTTAGCAATGAAACAGTCAGATGTTTCCCTCATGAGTTGGTAGAGACCAAAAACAGAGTTAAAAGGATAGTGGATATTGGACAGACGATGTTGGTGTGTAACTGCTGGATGTGGAAATACATGGTGGTCAGCAGTAGTCTTTCCACCAGGAACGACTTTAGGATGTGTTGGGAAACTGCCCTCGTGGGAAAACTACCTATGATACAGATGTGGTGATGAAAATAGATTGTGGTAACTTGCACAGTTGGACATACTGTAAACAGGGAAATCAGCCCTCGTGTTCAACTGCATTACATTACACTATTATAATGTATAAATGTTTAACAAAGGGCCCTTTGAGGTTATTTATGCTGAGGTATATTGTTTACTTTGCAGTGACTGTGTTACATTCTGTGTTTTTCAAACTGCAGATATGTTGCCAATGATGCCTTTGAGTGCTTTCACATTTGCAACATGGAATGTGTGATATCTTGGTCTAACCAAGTCTAAATCTTGGTCTAACCAAGTCTAAGCAACCACTTGTCGATGGGCCATCCCAGATCACTGTTTAGAATCTGCACATTGGTAGCTTAATTTTTCTGCCTCATCAGCCCGCTGGCGCACCACCACTTAATTGCTCCCTTGGTCTAATTGCAGTGAAAGGAGCCAAATTGTCACTCTAGCCAATACCAAAATAAATAATGGCCTTAATGAGACATATCCTGTGGAAAAAACACTGGCTTGTAGGCTAACAACAAATGCAACTTTGCTGTCTAATCAAATCTCAACAAACAACCATAAAGCTAATATGGTGATGGTTACAGTAACACTCCGCAGCGCATACGGTATGTTAGCGACTGTGATGTAGCGGCTGGGCAGAGTTACCTTGTTTCCGAAGCTAAGGCTAACGTTACTGGTTGTCACGGAGTGACAGTGATGAGTGCAGCGGAGAGGGAGGGGGAGTGACGTGAACTTGTCTTGGTTCAAATTTTCAGGCTAAGTCTGCTTTCTTCTTGATCTTACCTACTGCAGCTTTAAAAACTTGTAAAAATAGATTGCTGAGGAGCTGTATAATTTCATATGGGAGCAATATCTGTAAAATGATTTCCCCTTTGTTTAGCTTGAATATTTCTCCTAATTGCTCTGTCTGGCTCAAAACCACGTCATCACGGTACTTCAAACCCCAGTTTTACAACAACTTGCGTACCAAACACTGGCCATGACCTAAAAGCTTCTCAGCAGAGGTCAGGCCACCTGGGTATACTCTACCAGGTAAGATATCTGGGGTTTAGGAGAGAATGTTATTTTTATCAAGGTTTTCCACAGCCAAATCCCAGGAGAGTTTGTTGTAGAGGATAGTGATGTATGATGTTCACACTTTCTTTTATTTCTTTATTTCTTTTTGAATAGCAGCTCTCAGACAGCCTTGGTATTGAGCCTGTGAAAAATCTGCCTCCCCAACACATGCAGTATTCTAATGTCAAAATATTTCCATGTTGTTCCAATCTGCGGTTATATCTAAATGAATGCCAGTTTATTGTTCTGTCAGTCATTCAGGGATTAATGTCTACTCCTTGTTTGAATATTCCTTGTAGCGCTATTATTTCAAGTTTTATTTTCATACCTCATATATGATCTTCTCGCCGCTGGACCCAGGGGGAATCGGCTCCCAGTACACCTCAATCTCAGAGGCTGACACAGCGCGGGCCCATACTCTTGATGGCGCCTCAGCGGGCTCTAAATATAACAGATCATGAATTATGCATGTTTGCAATTAAGAATGAAAGCATAGGTTTTCAAATTAACATTATCAACTTCAGTTCTCACCTTCTTCTGCAGAGAACACCCTGACGACACGGCTGAATCGCCCTTCTCCCATGCTGTTGTAGACTCCCACTTTGACTTCAAACTGGGTCAGAGGTGCGATGCTGTCATTTCTGTAAATATATCTCGATGCATCAGGTGATGCCAGCACTGTCTGGATCCAGGTGCTGCTGCCAAGTGGGCGGAAAGCCACAACATAGCCAAAGTCCTCTCCGCTCTGCTGTTCCTCTGGCACTGGCTGAGATAGGGACAGAAAAGTTACGCCCGTGACCCAAACAACTGTGAGCAGAAATCTAATTAGGGAGTTGCAACGAAGGATAGTAGAAATAGTGTTTTATGTCGAACAAACTATTGAGCAAATGCAGCAACTTTCTGTGCTGTGAACCACATCCAAAAAATGTGTGTGTCACCTAATTCTAGATTTACACATGCATTTACACACTTGCACTAGCTCTGTATCTCCATTTTGATTTACACAATAGGGGGAGTCAGCAGGCAGCAAATCAGAAAAGCTCGCCTTTAATTAAAAGCCATTCCACTGAAGCCAGGCCACTGCAGACACAGTAACTCTGCCAGAGGTCCATTCTCATCAAAAGAATCAAAGAATGCTCTGTCACACTGAATGCCCACTCAGAAATGCCCATGATCCCCTTACCTCCCACATGATGACAAGTTCTCCTCGAGCTCCTCCACCGCCACTCACATTAACTGGCGCAACCTTGGGAACTAAACAAGCAAGGAAATGTATCATCCCTTGGTTTGGACTGCTATGTCCAAGGCAGGTACAGAGGATTCTATTAAACCAGACAGCTTTGAATCAGGTGATCACAGTCGCTCTGGAGAGCTTCTTATTTACACAAAATGGGTTCACACAGCCGAGGATTTAGGTTTTTGTTGACAATGGCATTACTACTCATGTTCTGCGCCGTTATTAACTGAGCACCGTATGTCAGCCCCATGTGTGAGGCGCAACGGGAAACCTGTTCCCTTGTGATTCATCCAGCAGGGTGAAATTACTCAGCTAAGCTGCTCTAAATAGATACTTTCATGTCTTTGCCTCATGGCATTTGCAGATAGGTCATATATTCTTTTTATGCAACGATTAATTAATCATGGCACAAGTTAAAGAGTGCTGGCGCACACACACGCTTAGTGTTGATAAATGTTTAAAAGTGCATTTCAATTTCCACTTATTTTGCATGTGATTGAGTAATCAAAGTATTGGCTTGAAAGCGAACAGGAGATTTGAAATGAGTAACATCACAGGGAAGAAAAGCTCTGAAGGAAACACTTAAATTACATTTTCCAAGTGGGACTGATTAATTTGTTATGAAGAGAAACAACAAATTGAGAGGATACCTGCTGCTTTGGTTCGAATCTGTTTTGATGGCGTGCTGGGTTCTCCAACACCAACACTGTTGATTGCCACCACCCTGAATTCATAATCCACCCAGGGGTTCAAATCCTTGACTGTTGCATGCATCATCTGTCCAGGCACAGAATCAGGAACTAGGATTAAAGAATTTAGAATTGAGATTTGTTTTGTTTTTTGAGGTTTTACTCGGGCACATTTCACATTTTGTCATCAGCAAATACAAACACATTTCAAAACCACTGAAGTACATCAAAATGAAATGGTGACATTTGCAAATCGTTTAATACTATTTAAATTACAGCACATTCGTGGTCATTCGTGTAAACGGTCCACCAGCTATACACATTCTGAAATTATTGTGGCTATTGCACAGCAATACAATATCTCAATGTAATTTCTTAAATGCAATTAATAAACAGAAGTAATAAGATGTCCGGTGAGGTCACTTCATTTAAAGTGGCTCGGTGATAAAGTGATATTACCGAGCTAAACCTATACCTCTAATCGTCTAATTGTTATGTTTTAAATGGATATCTCTCAGATAAAAACGTTAACTTAAATAAACCAGGGCTGAGGTGACAGACAGTCACTTAATCAGCCTTCAGTTATTATTTCTGCCAAATATTCTGGTCAGTATTATGGAAGAATAACAATCTGAAGAGAAGACTGATATCTTGACTTTATATCACCAGGTAAGGTAAATCTGAAGAGAGTACATAAAGGTAGTTTTAATAAGCTGGAATACAGGCTTCTAATGCTTTTTCACCCTTTATCAACAGAGAACAAAGATACATATCTTTCTAATACTTTGTCCATTCCGTTTTACATGAGGACAGGCATAATATTACACATGCCTTTTACAATAACAACAGAACCACAAGCAACAAGTCTAAATTGAAAAGCCTCTCAAAAACTGAATATTATAAGACTCACAAAGGTAGGATTTATTGTAAGGCTGTTGTAGGTTGCATTGGTTACTTTGAATGATGTCTGTAATTCAGCCCTTGTTTTAAGTCTTGTATGACTGTCTGGTATTGTATTATTTCTGCTCTGGACTGCTGCTCCCAACTGTTGCAGTTCAATGGAGAGCCTAATAGACATTGGCACCAGTTCAAATACAACTTTTTTTTTTTTTTTTTTTTGGATCATTTTTAATTTAGTGTATTTTCAAAGCTTTGGTCATGGCATCACACATTTCTTCCAACCTGTGCATGTACTGTGGTTATTTGAGCAAGAGCTTGATGGCTAAATTTGCCACGTCAATATTAGTTTAGGACAGATAAATCTGTGTCACCAACTGATAAGTACCATGAAATTACTGTACTGCGATGCCTAACATATGTTTTCTGAATATTAGAAACACTGTTTCCTAAGCATAGTTTGCTCACCGCAGAGCACTGACAAGAAGATTTTTCAATGTCCCACTTTGTACAAAATTTTATTTTGAAGGGGCTTCACTGATTTTACACAGATCTGTTTACTTGTCATAAAGACTACTATTACTACTAATGCCTTGTCAGGGCAAGGACTTTGGAAGATGTGGGCATTTACAGTAAAAGGTGGGGAGGGCCTAACAAAAGACACTTTTTTGGTTGCATTATGGGAAATGTAGGATTCAGTGTTTTGGGAGCTGGACCCATGCTAGTTAGTAAAAGTCAGGAAATCTCAGCCCTTGCTACTTAATTTTTATTCTTTTTTTAATGACAATGATAGAGCACTGGAATGCTCCTTTAAGGGATCCTTGTGATCCAGATGTTTATGATGTGTTATGTGCCTAGATAGAAAAATGAATATCACCTAATGCAGTGAAACTGTAAGTGAAATATCAGGACTGGCCTCAAAAATCCAGTATGGCTTAGTTTGAACGACGAGTCAACAGACTGCTCAGCAAACAAATGTTCATTCATAGGGAGAGCTAGGAAATATTTTCAGCTTTTCTCTGTTACAAGTAATGCATTCGAGAAAGAGAGCAAGGTCTCATAAATGACATAAATGAATGAGAATAAGCGTTTGATAGTGGTGCAGCTGTTACCTGTTCTCACAGTCTGCCAGCCTATAGTGAAGGGGGTCCTGGCCTGCACCATGTACATGGTAACAGGGCTGTGGTTGTCAGGCCCAGAGCCCCAGGACAGCTGCACAGTGGTGTCAGTAATGTCACTCACCACAAGGCCTTCTGGGGCACCAGGAGGTCCTGCGACACCAGGAAACAAGGACAGACACCTGCATTATCCACGCTGTACAACAGCAGCCCAAACAAATGAAATCACTTCAGGTTGGTATGGTCGACTCAGAGCCCACCACAGGTGTTAAGTGATTCATAACGCAGCTAACAACCTCAATTCAGGGCTAGTGGAGCTATAATTGGATCTATTGGGAGTGCCAGTCTAATCAATACACTGAACAGGGCAGTTCAGAAGGAACTCAGTTTATCTCCTGTCTCAGCTTAGTTACATTGTGAATTTTTGCTTGTCATGATACATTATCATTATTATGGTCATGAACGTTCTATGATGTTTAACTATGAAAAGAAACTCACAGTTAGTTGAATAATGAAGTATTGTCAAGTGAGAGAAACATTTAGAAATTCAACCTATTTTACTCCTGGAAGAAAATATCCATTAAGATAAAGCTCCGGAGCCTGGTTGTCCAAACTAACTAACCAAGATGAGAGAAATCATTATTTTACAATAACTTGAGAGAGCATTCCTGACCAGGGATTTGGAAAAACAAGGCCAGATTTTCAATTGGGATCTCATTGAAATTAGAGGAAGCAGCAACGTGAGATCAAACAAACAGGCTGGGATTCGCATAACTGACGTGAGATTTCCTGCTAAGCCCACAAATCTGCAAAAGTAGCACTGAGACCTCAGCGGGACTACCGGCTGCTGGAAGAAGATCACTGGGTATCAACAACGTTTGGTTTCAGATTATGCATACAGAAACGTGCATTGTAAAAGCTGCACCGTCTGACTTTGGCTGCAGACTCTTGATGCCACGCTTTGCCAATCTGAACCTATCAGACAACAGGATTATTTTCCTACTCGGTGAGGCCGGCCTGGACTTTCCTCTCCATTTGGTTATTTGGATTTCCATCGTGGGTGACTGGCTGTGGAAGGGATCAGGCCAAGAGTGTGACTGGCCAGGAACATAATAATTAATCATCTCCCACCTCCGATGTGTATTCCATGACCTTTTTGGAACCCACTGTGCTGCTCTGCACCTTTATAAACATGAAAGTACATGGAGGTTGTCTCAGCATACACAACCTCCCATTTTCAGGACTATGTAATTGTAACTCCAAATATCAATCAGTCAATCAAAATATTGCGTCAGCCATTAAACCCTAACTTTAAATTGTAGATATAGATGGAAAGACCAACGTCATCTGTGTCCTCACTGAGAGATAGAGCTGTTTTTGATATGTAAATGGAAAATGGCTGTGACTTTTTATTAGAAATTCTTACTACAAATTAAATGCCAGAAAAAAAATATTAAACACTTGATTGTTAATGATCAATTTCAAGCTACAATTTTGCTGTATATTTTGAAAGTGCAACAGGCTGTTCCTTGCACTCTCGTGGGGGGCCCGAGCTCTAAACTTCACCATTACTTTCTTGTTTACTTTCACACATAATGGAAAAAACAAAGGTTAAAGTGTGTTCAAATCCACACCATAGATGACAATAAAGTCCCTGACATTTATTACAGTGTACCACTATTAGAAATATAAGTATATAAGTAAGTCTCCAGTCAGGTGCAATTATCCTGTGACAGAAGAAGAAGGTGCAACAAGATGACATGATTAAAAGAGCTCCAGTCAGACCTCAAACAGTCGAAAACATGATGGAAATGAATTTATTTTTGTTTCAGAGAGTGATTCACAGAGTTTCCTCATCGCTCCACACAGATCTGATGTTTTCATCTGCTGCTCTGTTTCATCTCTTCAGTAGAGTTTCACCTCGGATGTTTCAAATACGTCCTGATTTTTCAATAAGTCTGTTGCCATCGCACTTTGTTCCATTTTGCTTTATCGATACACCAACTTTTCCACCTCCACATCAAAAGAGTTTTTGGTGATGTTTTGACTTTTATCTCCAGCCAGGCTCTTCACAAAAGAAAGAACTTTTGATGTATCAAAAGTCTCATGGGACCCTTGAATTAAATCAAGTTATTTAAGATACTTAAGTTTCAACATAATATACGGGGTGGAATTTGTAAAATGTTGGAAATAGAGCTCATGGGTTAAAAACAGAATAACTCTTTACTTTGAAAACTTGTCTGGTACCTTTATATACTAATGTATGAGCTGTTTTTCTCTGAATCTCTCTTATCTGACAGTAGAGACATGTGTCATGAACTTAAGAAACACACACACCTTCCACAAAAAAAAAAGAAAAAAAAAACCCCAAGAAATTGGAAAACACCATAAAGCATTAAACAATGACAAGCACTGGAAGAAAGGGGGGAGAGGCATACCTCTGACAATTAAGTCTGCTGCTGCTGAAACAGTGTCAACTTCAGTGTGCACCATACACACATACTTCCCAGAATGCTTTAGCTGAATGTTCCTCACCATCAGGTCACCGGCAAATCCCTAATGACAAAGACACGTTGGTATAAAAAGTCTTGGAGACGAAGGAAAGCAGCAAAAGTCGCAAACTCAAAGTGAAAAACAGAAGTATGGAAAATCCTCAGAACACATTAAATTTCTTTCTCAGTAATATGCACTAAATCCTCCATAAAAGAATCTTGGAAGAATTCACCACAGGACTACTTGCAAAAAAATGAAAATGACAGTGTAGCAAAACAAATTAATTCAGTTTTCCATTGTAAGGAGGGCAACAGAAAAACGACTTGTTTTGAAACAGCTTTCTTTTCTTTGAATCAGTGTTTGTTGTGTTCAGCCTGTGCTCTACCCTTTCAGCTCAGATGAATGGCTCTAGTGGAAATTTTCAAAGCTGCTTTCTGCACTTAACTGTCATGTGCGCGCGGACACACACACACACACACACACACACACACACACACACACACACACACACACACATAATTTTCAAAACTTTTTCTCAGGAAAATGCAGCAATTCAGAAATCACTCGCTCTGAGTAAAAAGCGAAGGCGAGTTACTGAACAGCTGTTGTGATTATGTTCAGTGTGGAAATGTCAGAGCTGAGCGGCGACTTCACTGAGCCTGGCGTGCTCAAGAGGGAGCGTGAGGCTGATTACAAAAATTTAGGCTCCTTTGTTCAGGAGGAAAGGAGCTGATTTGCTCATAAACTGAAATCACCTCTGAGCTGAGAAATATCATCCCTGTTCGCCTCTCAGACACAACACACTAGCATCTGCTGGCGTGTCTGAATTACATGTACGCAGTTTCTCACACAGGCTTAAAGCCATTCACCAGTGCACCTTTTCCCACACACATAAATTGGAATTTATTGAAGAACAATGTGTGGTGAGAATGTGCCAACTCATGCATACTTCAGACCAGGCATACACACAGTTTTCATGAGATACCTGCAGGTGAAATGATGAGCTGGATGTAGAATATAAGGTGAGAGATGGATTAAAACTCTGTTTGCTTCAGTCCTTTGCCAGTTTCACTGACTTAATTATTTAGTTTGAAGTCGACAGAGCGCTCTGTAAATTAATCAGACTCATTTCTAAACTTAATTTTAAAATATTTATGAGATATTAATTTTATTATTCTCCTTATTTACACTGGAGCCATTACTTCCCTGTAAATCATCTCCTCATCTGATCCTAAGAAACAAAAACAAAACATATTGAAGTCTGTTTCAATATGGTTTATAAATACATGTGATGAATAGGGGCACTATAAATATCACCAGTCATGCATAACGACAGCTGTTGGAAAACCAATCGGTTAAATTGAACTTTTTTTTGGTTATATTGCACATTTGCCATTTTTCTAAATGCCAGGTCTGATGAGTGATGGAGCAGGCATCAGTATCAATATGCAAACAGATGTTTAAAGGCATTTCTGCATCCATTTATGGCTGACTGTAAGAGAGGAAGTGACGCTTGTGCATGTGCACCCATTTCCCAACATGCACATTTCTGTGTTTGTGGGTACACATAGTTTTAGTCAAAAAAATAAAGAATAATTTGTGCATTTACAGGGAGCTGCATCCTATGACTGTTGTTTAGGTGCAGTGATTTTCCAGTGTTGCCTGACATACTGCTATGGGTAAACTCCCAATCACATATGTTAAGTTGCTGCACCTATGTGGGCTTCTAATGTACACTGAAAAGAGTAAGTTGGGGTCTTGTCACTGATGTAACTTCCCCTAAAAACATTAATTGTCATAACCCTTATTGCTGATCAAACAAACGGCTTTGAGAAAAATGTCCAAAAGTTTGGAGAAAGCCAGATTAGCTGTTTCTCTCTGCTTTCAGTCTTCATGCTAGGCTACGCTAATGATGAAGAATTAGATGGTTGAGAAACATTCTGGGAAACTCACCGCACAATGAAACTAAACGATTTTTACATTTTCAACACCACAGACTATATTAGACAGCAGGTAGCAGGAAAACACAGCTCTCTGGAACTTCAATATCAGCTTACGTCAGTCATATCCTTGGCACTGATTTTCTTTGACTAAAGCGTTTGTCCACATTATACATACCCCCCCAATCATCTCGAAGTGCTCCTGCCTGTTGAAATCAATGGCTTTCCCATTGAAAAACCACTTGAAGATGGGACTCAGGGACGAATCACTGGACACCTCGCATGGCAAAACAAGGCTCTGTCCCACGTTGGCGTCCAAGCTCAAGGGAGGAACTATAATCTTGGTAGGTTCTACAGCATTATGGGAAGAACAAAGAGAAGAATCGTGTTGCTGTACATTGCACTGTATCTATATAAAATTCAGCGAAATGAAGAAGGTAATAAAGCTTAATTTGCCCAGAATAGTGAGACTGATCCTGCTCTATCAGTGTAATTAAGTGACCTTAAATAACTTCACTTAGGAAGCGAATGCCTTCCATAACTCAGTCATGAATAATTAAATACACTGCAATCACAATGTCAACTCGAAAGAAAGAACTCTCTCTCTATAATCATCATTATTTAAAAACCCAAATCTGAAAATGCTACAGCAGCTCTTTTTAAATCAAACGCTGGTGACAAAATATTCCTCACAGCTATAGACGGCGGTGGTTTGCCCCACTCTGCTACATGAACAATAACTCACAGCTGACAAAACCATGGATGACTTATACGTCTGTCAAACCGGCGGGAACATAAAACGGCTATATATTTCATTATCAATTTCATGCTTGAGCTAGTATTTTTTTCCCTTAACAAAAGTTTAAACCCCTGGCTTAAAAGGTACAATAGTGAAAACCTGTGGAAAAGAAAGAAATACCTTTCACCATCAGTGTTCCTGTGCTGCTGGATGTTCCAAAATGGTTTCTGGCCACACACGTGTACCTGCCTCCATCAGCCTTAGAGATGTTGGTGATTCGTAGAGTCCCGTCCTGCATGATAGTCTGTCTGAGGAGAGTGACAAAGCTGAAACAGCCCATCATGAGCTCACATTCCTCATTTGCTTATAAATTCTTTTGTTGTTAATTGAATGAAAAGCGATGATAGGAATCAAATCAGCGACTTCCTGGATGTGGTGTCTTTCCTCAAGCCATTTGAACTTTTCCCCATTTATTTCATTTCGAATGAAAGATTCAGAGTCTATTCCAAAAGTCTATTTACATGCTTCAGAACATAATTATCTGAGCTGAAGCAGAACAGATTTGCTGCAGGGTCAGCAGAGTATTGACAGGACAGTATCTTAAATACACATTGGATACACAGCAGGCCGTCAGGGCTGGGCAGGACAGTGAGGAAGAGGAGAGCAGCGCTGGAGAGAGGCAATTTGAATGGAGTCTTTACCTGGAGCCTTATCAATCTACATCTCACATCTAACATGTGGAGATAGTATCAACATGCTTTTAGTCATTTCTGAAAAGTAATAACATGGGCAGATGCATACAGAGGCCTCTTACCTGAAAAAATGTCAGCCTGCTCCCATGGGACAAATTTCCATTGTTATAACATTTCTCCAGTGGAAATGTGCATAATTTATTTATCTATTTATTCCATCTCTCTCTCGCTCTCTCTCTCGCTCTCTCTCTCTCTCTCTCTCTCTCTCCCTCCTTCTCTCTCACACACATGCACATATATATAATTGCTTTCCATAATAATGGTAGTATAATAAGAATAGAAAAGTAAAATGTAAACTTCCAAAGCTCCATATTGTCAATACACTAACCACTCTTGCAATCATTCTTTTATTTCTTGTGCTTTCTGATACCAAGAGCTCGGTTCTTCACTGTCTTTCTTTTACTGATGTTTAATTTGTTGAAATGTGTGTTGGACAGAATTCATTTTGAATAATATAAACACGACCCAACGCACTGGATGTTTGAAGATTTTCCATTCAGGCCGCATACAGCACTAGAAACCTTCACCAGCGAGGGCGTGGAGGCTGTGTGTAGTCTGAGAGGTGAAACCAAGGGCAAAAAGTCCAGAAAGCACTCGCTGCTCCTGTTGCCGCAGCTCGCTCCTCACTGTTTTGAGTGCATGGTAGTAATTGTGTAATTGCATCAACATTTTTATCAATTCAAGTCTGCCGTCATCTGGACTGTGGCAGCAGGACAGCAAGACACTGCTCAGATAGATTTTAGAAAGGAAACCAGCCTGAAACAACAAAAGTGAGGAGACACTCACAGGATTTTAAACAGTGAGCGGGACATGGTTCCCACATCCTCAGTGGAATTTCCACTCTTGTTTATATTACTTCATATTCCAGCCTCAAACAGTTATTTTGGCTCCTTGGTTCCACACATACAAGTTGGAAAGCATGTAAACATATGCATAAATGAGGCAGATAATGCTCTCCTGTTGTGACCTTTGGATACAGTAAATCAAACAGAAATGCTCTGCAGCCAGCTCAAAAATCAAACAATTTCACATTGGTTCCCAAGAATAAATATGTATTCACTCGAGCCGAGCTGAGACCCAGAGAGCATGTCTGACACAGGGTGCTTTGCCCTGATTTATTGACAAAAATATCAAACACTGAGTGATGGAGGCGCACTGAGAACATGACCTGAGGGGCAATGAGCTGCAAAACAAATAGAAACGTAAAGAACTATCTGCTTTGTAGACAAACCCCGTTCCATGCTGTGAATTTCTATTATTTTACCAATGTGCTGCCTGGGTTATGCCTGGGTGTTTTTTCTTCCATTCCTCATGACCAACCCATGGAAACCATGATAACTAATCAATCCCACTGGTCACATGATGAGCCAGGTCCAGCGATTTGTAGAAAATTTGTCTGAATATGGCTGCATATGTCGATCTGAGCCCGAGCCCAGAAGAACACGATAAAGGGAAAAACAGCAAGAGAGCAGCCATACACGTCTACATGTGACACCAGCACACAAATGTAAGCAGAATGGACAGTTTTTACAGAATAAAGAAGCATATTTGGTCAAGTGAGATAACCATTATTAACTGAGTAAAATCCCTGATTATCCACCTGAAGCCTTATAAAGTCACACACATTTTTTTGTTTTTGTTTCTGATCAGTCAGGCACATTCAATCATCAAAATGAATGAGCATTAATGGTACTAACCAAAAAGATTATTACTGTGCACTAGGTTCAGATCGCCTGCCAGCAAATCAAGTGATGAGAAACGCAGTGAAATAACCTGAATCCAGAATACAGGTCTAAAGGCAAGGATTTGTAACTCAGTGAAAGTAAATTCAGAAATTCAGAGGAAACTTGCCTCTATCGATTCCAACACTCAATTCAGAGAGATATCAAATGTCTGGAGTTTCATTGTCTTGAGACTTGAGCTATCAGGTCAGAAAAAATATTGTTGCAACTGATAAATAATCATTTTTCACATGTAACACTTGGTGAATGAGTATTATATGAATTTGCTAATAAAGATGACTTTAATAATACTGTAATTTGGGATTGTGAATAAAAGAAATATGTTTCCACTACCACAGATCAAAAGCTGCCATTAACACAACTGACAAGGTTTGTGAGCGGATAGCCAGCGAGGGATCATGAGCCTTTTGCTGTTTGGGCAGCTTCATGAGCTGGTTGGAAACATCTGACTGTTTTTTTCCTTTCCAGCAGGCCCATAATAAAACCTTTATACATTTATAAAGTGTCCTAAATGTGCACTTAATAACTGCGTGATTTTGGGCGAAAATACTGAGGCTAAAGCTGCACGTTCATACAAAAATTCTGTTTTCTCACCATCTGATCATCCATGAGACTGAACTGCTCATGTATAGCAGTGTAGAGCTAGTTAGTCCTGACATATGTGTATAAATCATATTAAGTATGACTGGGAAAAACACAAACTTTCACTCTTCTTCAAATGTTCAAATAGTAAACTTTTCAATGTTAACAAGAGAAAACTTTGGGGAACTCACATAAGCATGCATTTATTTATTTTCTTTTTTAATATCAAGAGTTTTACTTTTGCTAAACACCTTTAATAAAAGAGGGCATCTTCCCTGATCGTTGACTATATGTTCACAGCTGCCTGAAACAGCTCCCTTGAGAATTAAACCTGATGATTTTCACACAGTGTCAGTGGTTCTGCTGTGAACTACCATTTGCAGCCTTGATGTAACGATCTATTAATACACTAACTAATTGTTGACGCTCAACGTAAGCATAGAAATTCTGTTAGATTTCTGTGTAAATACACATTACAATGCCTTTAATTGGAAGCTATTTTAATGTTGTCATAAGTCATGTTATTTTTGCATTTTAGTATGGCAATACTAAGCAAACTGAGGATATAATAAAACAAAAAGTCTAATTAAACTCGGTATTGGGAAAAGTATCGGAGAAAGAAGTTCATAGTCATTTGAAATTGCCTCTTCTGAAACAAGTAATTGGTCAAAAAGTCAAAGTTTTGGGCAAGACCAATCTGAAACCAGATTCCATTATTGTCTTACACAGAACATGTGCTTTCAGTTGTGTGTCTGATGATGTGTGAGCATGCTTACAGGGAAAAAGACAGGATACTGTCTTTCCTGCCCAACTTAAAATGCTCCAATATTACATCATTAGGCTAAAATAATGAAGTCAGTTCAGAGCTGTCAGATCTGTCTTCAGTCCCTTGGTGCTGCAAGTGGATTCACGCTGCAAAGTAATTTTCACTGATGGTTGACAACCTCCAAACTGTTGTTTTCTGGAAACAGTCTTTTTCCTTTATGTACCCATCTATCCGTTAACCCGCCCAGCTCCTGACTTCCTGAACCTACAGGAACCTTATCCTTCTCTTTCACTAAGCATTTAATGAAAGCAGGTCTCATACTGCACTTGAACTCTGTTGGTTCTCACTGTGAGTATCAGTCTCTGCTCAGTCTGAGTGCAACAACAAACTGTTTCTTTTAGCTTGTAGGTGTTTCCTCAGACCTTAAATCACGACATGGCGTTTCCCTTCACTGACGGAAGCAGTCAGATTGTTTTTCTCTGTGGTTTTCACACAGAAAGTGACCTGACAGGATCTCTAGTTCTACATCCAGTATGTTGACTGCCTTCAAGAGCTGCATGAAGTAAAAGGGCACCAGATAATACTGCTTTTGTCAAAAGAAAACCAAGTTTCTATGTGAAGAACAGGTGTCTATCTAAAAACATTTAAAAAAATAACATTTTCTTGGACCAAGCAGGGCTGTTATGCAACACTGCCTTCCAAATTCCCCTTGAGCAGAGGCATAAATAATGGTGAGCCCTAGGAATAAAAATGACCACATGAGGAAACCCTTTAACAGATGCCATCGGTAGCATGAGCAGCGGTGCATACAATACCCTACCTCTTGCTGTCCTTCAGGAGCTCGCCCCCTCTCCACCAGGAGATTGTGGCCCTGGGGGAAGCGTGGGGGCGACACTCTAAGACCACCTCACCCCCCCTCTGGATCACTGTGGACTTCTTCACGGGTCGGCGGGTGAAGTCAGGTGGGGAGGCTGGGGAACAGACCCGTGTTAAGGCCATTTGTCTCGCTTTGTGGAGGGGCAACAGCTGCGCATCAGCAGAAATGTCAAGTGCATCACCAGCAATTACGGAAATTATTTTTCACCACCAGACTGGCTTATTGTATGAAAGAATTATGTAAATGACAGAGCAAGGCCATGGCTCACTGAGGAACTAGTCCACTCCAGCCTCTTTTTATTTATTCATTTACTTTCGGAAACGAGACAATTTCATTCCACTGACAACACAGTGTTCCTAGAGTATGTCTCTGCCTTCAGTTCAATTCATTGTAAATGATATAGAGCAAACAAACTGCTTACCTACAACCTTGAGCTCAGCGCTGGCATAAGCAGCTCCATGTTCATTGTCTGCCACACACTGATACATGCCAGAGTCCAGCAGACTGATCTTGGATATGGTCAGTCTACCAGCTTCCACATGGATCCTCCCCTGTAAACCAGGCCAGCTGATTAATGTCTGACAACACCTTTCTCTGATTTGTTTACTTTTTTTTTTCAAGGTGAATCCAAGCTTTTGGAGTATCCTTCGCCTGAAGAGCTTTCAGCATTAGCTAAGCCTGAGTAAGTTTTGTGACTGAATTGCTTCTAAAGGCAAATTTTGTGTCACAGTGAGGTCTCATACTTATTCATAAATGTCAAATCTTAGTGTTACTTGTGGTGTCTCACCTCTGCTGTTAGTGGCTGACCGTTCTTCAGCCATTTGTATGTAGGCCTAGGCTTACCCATGGCTTTACATTCCCACTGCATATTAGCATCAATTGCCATATGAGCATCTTTCAGTGTCTGGACCCAGTGCAGGTGTTCAACATCTGTGAAAAATACCAATGAATATGAGTATTTATTGACAAAAAATGTTAAAGTTCTATTGCAGATATGTAGTATTTAGTTTTACCAATATCTAATTGCCTTGTAATGAGTGGGAACAGAGTTCCCGTTCATTATATTATTTCTTTAAACTTGGGAGATGGGTGTTTGCTCTAAATTTGAAGTAAATTTTGGTTTCATTTTGACTGCCGCAGGGGTTTTTGACTCAGATTTACATACATGAAAAGGCCACTGCAAATTTGCACTACTTGTTTCATTCAATTTGCGCTTGCAATCTGCGTCTAATTAGCTCCAGATTTACTGAGGCAGCAGCTCATTATGTAGTCAGTGCCCGGGACTGACCTGCAGGTGCATTCTGCAATAGGGGCATTTCATGGATTGGAGATTGGAGTTGAGAGCAGAAATGAAAAAAAAAATGTATTATGCAGCAAATAGTAGAATAAAAAACAATGCAGTTCAACTCCACCAGAGAGAGAGAGAGAGAGAGAGAGAGAGAGAGAGAGAGAGAGAGAAACTTCTCTTACTCATTAAATTACAATACAGCCTGACCTTCTAGCCTTCTAGCATTATTAAACCAGCAGGGGTAAATAAACCAATGATAAAAGAAAACAGAGCTCAAAGAAAATACAGTTTATACAAGAGCTGCAATCAGAGGTGAGACAGCTGGGAAAGAGACAAGAGTGAGGCAGAGTGAGGAGATGATGCTGATAGTGATGTCTCACGACAACACTGAGGTAAATGTTACCAAATTCAAACGGGAAATGTCTTAACAATAAAAAACACTGTTGCAGCCTACAGTGATTTCACACTTCACTGATCATTGAGTTCATGTTTAATGAGTACAAAACCACAAATCTGTTTTCCTCCTTATTTGATGTTCTAAAATGTAGTTATTATTCATTCAGTCATTGTTGCTTTTTTTTTTTTTTTAACTGCCCTGTTTTTCTTTCGAAGAATCTATCTTAGTTATGTAGCTTTCATAATTTTATCTATTTTTTCCCAAACTGATTCATCCCGGCTTTCTAGATGTTTTTGCAGTGTGCTCAGTTTTGGCCTGTTTCTTCAAGTTTCTCCTCCCCACCAGGACCTCATTCTCAACACAACTGCGTTATTTATTTCGACTTATTACCTTTCAGAAATGCTGCATTTTCCTTGCAAACCTGGAATGCGTGATCAACCACGAGGAACTCTTTTCATGATCTGACCTTGAATGCATCCATAAGACTTTGAGAATTTAAGTGCGTCTGATGACAAGCAAGCAGCTTTTATGGACAATGAAGACACTTTTTGGAAGAGAAAGCACTGACTCTGTGGGCTTTACATTTGTTTATCAAGGCACAGGGCACAAAGTGCGACAGCTGAGGCACACATGGAAACAAAAGTTGGGCTTTTAAATGTAAACATTTTGCAGATGACACCCACATTAAATATATCAATGATTGCATCTGAATGTCCTTTAGCTAGAAACACACACACACGCACACACACACACACACACACACACACACAAATTTATGGGATATTGCTTTCACGTTTTCTTATTAACATAATCACATGACATTTTTGTGGTTGCTTTTAAGAGTAGTTGTTGCACTGGTAGCAGCTAGTTGGGATCCAAATAAATAAACAAAAAATCAATCTTGGTGTATTCATGGAGTCAGAGCAATCAATAATCAAGTCTGCATATGCTTATGGTAAAAATTAGAGGGTTCATGTCCATGAAATTAACTGAACACATCACAGCAGCATGTCCGGTCTCTGCACTGGCTTCCTGTGCGTCACAGAACTCAGCCAGAATCACTGCTGCTTGTCTATAAATCTCTCAGTTGGAGACCTAAATACATCTCTGAGTGTCTTTCACCAACTGAACTCTCTCAGTCTGTCAGTCTGTCTGTAAACTGAATCTAAATTAAAAGTGGAGAAGCAGTGAAAGAACTGAAAAAAGCTTTGACTGTTTCTCCACTGCCCCTGACTGAAACATCAGCCCTAATTATTTTCCACCTTGTACTTTAATTTGATTCAGTTTTCCTATCTATCTTTTCAGTTTGTGTTTTGTTTTTCATGGCTTATCACGTTTTGTATGCATTACGTAAAGTGCCTTGAAATGCATTTCTGTATAAAATGTGCTACACAAATAAACTTGTCTTGCCAACTGTCAGCACTGCTGACATCAAACTGGATGCCTTCTGCCTGGGACACACAGCCTGCGTGAGCAGCATGTGTGTGTGTTGTGGAACCTCTTTTCATTTCGGCACCCATATCAACAGGTTAGAGCAGCCGCACAACGGCTCACACGTGGCTGCATCATCTAGAGATTTGGAGTCTCGCCTATTTCATCCATGACGCACGCAGTTCTCTGCAAAAATAGACAGTTGAAAATGATCTGTTGATAGTCCGCTTCAGTATCAATGTGTACGTCTATAGTATTTGTCACAGACATGAGAAGATTTCAGACGAAGGGCAGTATTTCTCTCTCTCTCTCTCTCTCTCTCTCTCTCTCTCTCTCTCTTAATAAGCATAAACAAAAGTCACATTATCATCATTTTTGCTGGCCATTATCAAAGGCAAACTCAACATAGTACACGTATAGGGCTGTGTGGACACCGTGGGCATGTGAGCTGCAGCAGGTTACACACAGGTAGAGGTAGGTGGTGTATCCCAGGCCTTAGGATCAAAACAGCAGCTAAACAGGCTCTACATAACGATCTAACTTAACCACATTTACAGACAGATAGCCACCTTTTCCAGTTCCTTATTAACACATACCACAGACAGGAACAGTGGAGACTCTTACCCATCTCCCTGCTTATAGAGGACAGCTTTGAATATTCACTGAGGCTTTCCAATGACATACAAGTGACTCATTAGAAAGCAGTGTGACAGCTGGCTCCCTCTGATTCTATGGAGGTGGTAGACTTATCCCGACACATGAGCAACCTCATTTTTTACTTCAAGCCACAGGTTAAAAGAAATATTCAGCATGCAAGGAGACATCTTTAAAGTCATGATCACAAAAAAGCACAGATAATGAGCACAAATGAGGTGCAGATGAGTCCAGATATTTCACACTGAGAAAATGACTCAATTATTTTAGTCAGAACAAATAATAAAGCACTTAAAGCAGATAATGTGCCGAGAAACGCAAATACTGAATAATCATAAAGTGTTGGGTATTAATTAATACCCATTAAGGAGAAAAAGATTAGCGCTCATCTTCATGAAACAGGAAGCAAAAGTATACATACTGTGAAACAGAAGTTGCCCTCTGGCAACATTTCGTCCTCTGCTGTTTTCAGCTACACACTCGTACACACCAGCATCCTCCGGGCGAAAATATGGAATTTCCAGGACACCACTCGAGTGGTTGATTTTAATCTTGCCAGGGAGTGGATTTCCATCAGCTCTTCTCCATGAGATGGAAGGCACAGGGCTGCAGAGGTCACACAGAAAAGGTCACGTTGGCCACATGTTCCTCGCTCACAGTGACCAGAAGGACGGCTGCCATGTTTGTCGGCCTGTTTGTACAGGACGTCTGGCCACTTCACACATTTGACAATGCAATGTGAGGGGCAGACCTGCACCGTGCTAATGTTTCTGACACTTACTTTCCTAAGGCAAAGCATTCCAGCTTCACTGATGATCCTTTAGAGACGTGAAGGGTGTCGGGGAACTGAACCTCAATCTTTGGCTCATATTCACCCATAACCACTGCATGACGGATAAAAGCAAATCACATCAGTCAAAACACAAAGCTTGGACATGCAGTTTCCTGTAAGT
Source organism: Chaetodon auriga (assembly GCF_051107435.1). Lineage (NCBI taxonomy): Eukaryota > Metazoa > Chordata > Actinopteri > Chaetodontiformes > Chaetodontidae > Chaetodon > Chaetodon auriga. The sequence continues at coordinate 9,555,309 of NC_135075.1, read as the reverse complement.
CATATTGGATGTAAGAGCTGTGGCGCAGATGACACTGGCAGAGGGCGAGCGTGCGTGTTGAGGGCGTATAGAACAGCGTTTGGCTTAGCGGACGGATGAGTTTGGATTACATATCTGCCTCTGCTCAAATCTGGTGTGGTACACATAAACGGTCGTGATGGGGTTTAGTATGTGTGGGAAGCTCCTTGGTGTGTGTGTGTGTGTGTGTGTGCGCTTTTGTCAGAGCAGACTACATTTCTGGTTATGTAAATATGTGCCTCCATGAAGATACAGAGGGTTTCTCGCATACATAACCCTGTATAGTTCAGAGGCTTTGGGATGGGGCAAAACCTTGCTCCTTCACAAAAGCAAAAACAGTGTCACACTAAAGACAAGGGATTTATCTCCTAAGCTCACCCTCCTGCCGACAGCGCATGTCAGTTCAGTGCACAAGATAACCAGGAGGCAGCAGAGGCGAACTGAGGATGCTTACCGTCCCTCCGCACCACCACAGGGGTTGGAGAGCTGAACACTGTGGCATTGGTCATCATGTTTCTCACCACACACGTGTAGTTTCCAGCGTCTGAGGCTTCAACTTTGGCTATGTACAAGTTGCCTGTCCTCTGAGAGATAAAGCGACGGGCGTCCTGTTGCAGGAAGCTCCGCTGTCCGTTGAAAACCCATGAATATTTGATCTCTGGAAGAAAAAAAAAAAAAACACATAGACCATCCAGTGACATTCTCAAAATGACCAGGACATTATTCAATATAAATTATCAGATATTCTGTTTCTTAATTTTCTTTTGGTTAACAAATCCCATAAAAAGACAAATCACCAATGAGCTGATTGTACAAAGTACTGTCTGCCTATTTTAAGGCCCTGCAAAAAGTTAAAGGGTCTTAAGCTTCTTTAGCTGAACAGAACGTGTCAGCAGAGTTTTAAGAGGGAGCTGATCAAATAGTTTAGATTTGATTGGATTGCTCAAAAGTTGGTGTGGCTTTGGCGCTGTAGAGAGATAAAACCTGTAGATGACCTGATGGCCTCCACATAATCTTCCCTCACCAACCCAGAGAACAAAGACGAATAAATAAGCCATGGTCATTTGGTAGTATGAACTAGAATGAGCAAAGTGTTTGACATTCAAACACACACTTCAGCCCCATGATATCACTGTGCTAGCCACCGTGACGAACAAGCTAACAGTCAAACACAGCTTTTTACTAGATTTTAAAGTGGGTTAGCTGGTTGCAGGGACAGGGACAGAGTATGAGAACTTGGGATAATTCACTGGCTCTTTGAGCACAATTTAAAAATAAGCCACATTGTTGCAAATAGTGACCTGTTCGTTTATTACAATGAACACTGCGACAGTAGTTTCTTTTGAGTTAATCCAACATGTTTGCATCCCAGGCCTTGAAACACCAACACTGCTTTGTCACACTGCTTGGCTTCAGCATCTGTGTGTGACTGGCAAAGCCTTCCTGCCAGAAAGCTTTCCTAACAAGTGGTTGGCCTTGTGAGATGGCTGTAGTTGTGAAATGTTCACAGTTTGGCTTGGTTTCAGCACAAGTACTTGATTATTCTCCTCTCTGACATGTAATTAATTGTGTGAAACATTTGCAGTTTGGCAGGACTTTTTTGCTGCCTAAAATTGAGGTGGATGGATTTACATTAGCGTTGGTTGAAAGATCATCTGTATGAGACGCCGTAGCATGTGACAAAACTTCGGTATTTGATGACCTGAGAATGAGACCAGGCTCATCAGTTACCTCCTCCTGCCTTCTACTGCACAGTCGACAGAACGTATATGCCCAAACGTACTGCTCACTTGTGCTTGAGTAACGTAGAAAGAAAAATGACAGTGCCCAGCTGTTGCCGAAAATTATTTTTAAAAAATGTGAGTATATATTTGTGACTCATTGTTATGCCCTCAGTAGGAATGAGCTGGCTTGGAACTGAGTGCCACAGACAGGGTGGGGAAGTGGGAAATGGACTAAGGTTGAGTTCAGACAGATAACAGCACTCTGTGACATAATGCAGTCCACCCATTCTTTTCTGCTCAGCGGGGGTGTCAAGACACATTGCAGGGTTGTCCTATATAGAAGTAGAACCTGGTTCAACTTTTGCAGCAACACAACATCCTCCAGCAATCAACTATGTGCAAGTGTACGTCATAGTGATTACTCTCTAATGTTAACATGCTAATTCAGCTGTTTAACCCACAATTGTTCGCAGCTGTGTCTTCTTGTGCTATGAACCTCTGTGGACTGTTTTTACATCTTATGAGCCTTTAAGCTAAATATAAACTAAACTAAATATTTCATTCTCTCAGTGGCACATGAAACAACGTGCCCTCACCAAATCAGCTTCTTGTGCTTTTGTAATGCAGGGCTGTTTTCGGTCTGAACACTCACATCAGTACCGGTGTCGGTCTTTTTATGTGATTTGTTAACAACAAGAAAAACATAGAATAACTCCTGCCTTATATTTTGAGTGTAAACACAGTCAAAGTAAAGCCACAGATGGAATTCACAGCAGACGTTAGAATGCAAAGTAACATGTGCTTCTTAGTTCCTAATTTGCTTACTTTATCGTAGTCTGTGTTATGGATTTTACAGGGAATATCTATTCTAGCTGATCTCCAACTCTTGTCACACAGATTAATGAGGAGGATTCATGTCAAAATAATGAAAGGAAACGAATGATAAGAGTGTCAGAGTGGCAGTGTAAAACATAACACAGCAGAGAGGGGGAAAGATGTCTGCAGGGACTGCAGAGTGAACTTGGCTATTAGTGCAGCCGTCCTGTATCAGACATATGACATTCTGCAGTCAGCCCTTTTGACTGGGCAGACGGTAAAAAGTCCCACTTGCTTCCTTGAGGGAAAACAGTGAATTAAAATCATTACAGGGAAAGTCAGGGCAGAAACTGACAGACCTTTCATGATTAGGGACTATCAGAGACTGGGTCTGTTTAAGAGCTGCAGTCTCACAGCAACAGAGGACTTGCAGGCACATAATCTCATGTCCTCTGACAGAGTTTGACTGTTAGCACGGCTCCTTTTCCACCACTTACCTATTAATTGCTCAAAGACGCTTCAGATGGTTCCTCTTTTAATAAGGTGCACCACCATACTCTTCAAGTGGTGTATCAACAACCATTAAAGAAGCTTTGACATCATTCAAACCTTGTGGCAATAAAAAACACCCTTTGCACCATTTTTCAATTTTAAAACACCTCAAGCTAGCATTATCGTGTAGTGCAAATCCCATCAAATGTGTGACTATGCTCTGTTTAAGAGGAAAAATAAAGAGATGGAGGCTTTTAAGGGGGGAAGGAGGGGAGGCTCGAGGGAAAATTGCTAAAGTGTGGAATCCCACGTGGCCGCAGGATTCAGCTGGCAACAGAGAGCAGAGAAAGGCTGGTACGCTGGCGTGAAATTGTGCTGGTGGGCACCGAATGGCTGCAGGAGTGCGGACCACTTTGAGGGTCTGCTAATCAGCAGCACACAGACACATGAGCTGACTCACAGCTGTGCCACGGGATAAACGCTCCGCGGGCCACAGCAGCCACCAGCAGCCTTTATTACCCAAAGATAACCTGCCCACATCAAGAAAAAAAATGACAGTTGGGGAAGTGGAGCACTGGAGACTTTATAGATGACAGCATGGTCACAGATCATATGGGCGAGAAAAGTGAGCTCAAGGTTAAGAAGTGTGACGCTATGAAGGATAAATGTGAAGGCATGGGTCTGGGCAGGTAGAGCGGAGGCTGGTCATAAAAAAGTTCCGTGTGTGACAGATAATAAGAAGTGAGGGGAAAACAGTAAGTCAGAGTTGGAGCAGCGAAAAGAGAAGGTGGGAAGGTATAAAAGCAAAAGAGACACAGCAGTGTTACAGGGAGATAATAAGCAGCAGAGTGAGGAACAATAAAGATTGCTGAGGCAAGCAAGAGTGTGAAACCACAGCAGACAATGCAGAAGAGTTAGGACAGAGCGCTGTACCTCCGTAATGGGGTGGAGGGCCGCAGAGCAGAACCACGGCTTGACCCTCTCTCACTGACACCGTGTTTCTTGACTTCCTGCTGAAGTTCTGCAGAACTGTTGAAAATATAAAATGAAATAAAGTAAAATAAAATAAAATAAAAACAACTTTTCAGGGTTTGACAGCTGTAATAAGTTTACCTCGAGGTGACATCCACAGAAGGGCATTTCATTCTGCAGAATATTTCCCTGCCTGTTCACATTGCTCACAAGTCAAACCGAGAGTCCCCTGTTATTATCACAGCACATGCAGGAGATCGGGAAGAGGCTGCACCCAAGTGCTCCTCACCAAACGAGACTGAGAGATTACTTTCACCTTTAATTAAATGCTGCTGTGCTATGTAAGAGAACGAACAGTGGGAAGACATATCAATCCCAAAGTCTTAGAAATATCAGCCAGGTCCCAGGAGGGATCGAGCAAATATCAGCAGCAGTAAAATCATAACTGGACTGATTAAAAATCCTCCAGACATGCCGTCCTCTTCTCATGCACTTCATGTTCTCCACTGGTGTGAGAAAAGGTATCACATTGCAGACGTGACAACTGAGATTCAATCACAGACATTTTCACAGAGAAGCTTTTGAGAATCTTTGTTGGAACCTCATAAAAATGTGTGATGAAGTTGTTCAAACATCACGCAAACCAAACATTTTGTGTGTACACTGAATGTGTAATTACGTTGGGTCTCAAAGACACGGGGAACTTAGATTAAAGGGACTCACGGCTCAAAATCCATGAACCTTGTAGCACATGACCACATCGCAATTATGTGCATCAGGAATGTGCCAAAAGGGGTGGGGGTGGGGGGGCCAATAATATATGTTGTACTTATCATCACAGTGATCCATACAGTAATCATCTGAAGTTAAATACCACCGAAGTGCATTGAATAAAATGTTCAATTAAAGTACTGTCTAGTTTTTTTATGTTATTATGTTATTCAATTAGATTCAACTATTTTATATGCGAAAATGACTGTGGCTTGACAATGTGCAACATCAGTCCACTAAGAGATACCTGCTGCGTTCAGGCGGCTGTAAAGAGAATCATCAGAGTACAGAAAAGACCTTCAGTATCAGCTAACTACTGCCAGTCATCTTTATTCTGTCTGGCTATCAATGATTCCATAATGACAAAAAACATTATTGTTTGTGTGATCATGTCTGGTTGAAGTACAGAGTTGTGAAGGTGTAGCTTCACAAAATAAAGCGGCCAAAATACTATGAACACATTATTAATGCTAATATTCTGAGCTCTGAGCAGGCAGGTGGTGGACGGTGCAAACAATACTCATTCTTGGCACCAAGTCAGCAGTGCGCTGCTGGTTTGGCATCGGCTCTACTGTGCCTCTTCTCCCACGGGGGCGCCCTGCGAGTCAGGCTCGCAGTGTGAACGTAGCCCAAGATACCAAACCACCACATCAGAGGAAATACCCTCAGTGTACTTTATGTGTTACTGCATAAATATACATGAACTCTCTGAAAGGGCCCATTCTGGCCAACAAATACTTTAATTCTTTAAGTACATTTTGCTGTAAATACTTTAAGTAACGTAAATACTGCACTTTTACGTAAGTGAAATCTTGAATGTAGGACTTTCACTTGTATCAGAGTATTTTACAAAGTACTTCTTCCACTACTGACTATATATACAAGCATGATTACAGAAGCAGTTTGTGCGCATTTACTCAATTAGATCAGAGAAAAGAAAAATTTAATCAGCAACACTTTTAGTAATCGATTAATCATTTAGGTAATTTCTTTATCAAAGATGGTCAAAATTCTCTGTGCCTGGTTTTGATCGTTTGCTAAAGCTGAATAAATGGATTTTAGATTGTTGGTCTGGCAGAATGAGACACCTGGACTCTGGGAACTTCATGTCTATTTTTCACAATTCCACAAAACAATTAAACCAAATGATTAATGATTAATTAACAAACTGATAATCAGTACAATTATTATTGCAGCCAATTTCCAAAGCATTTGTCTATTTTGTCATATACAATATCACAATAAAGCAAAGGAAATAAAAACACAATCCCATGTCTTTAACAGAATGCACAGTACATAGAAAAAACAGGACTCACATGCAAACTGGACTTTTGCCTCCCTGCTGACAACAGTCCCAAATGTGTTGGTGGCGATGCACTGATACACTCCTCCATGGTTGATAACATGAGGATTATTGATCAACAGGTTCCCCTCGACAAGGCTGTAGTTTGAATCTGACTCTGTGTTTATTTCTCTCCCATCCACCTTCCACCTGTAGATAAATCGCACAATACCACTTAGTGGTTTCGGTGAGGGGTCGCTTCACAACTACACCCAGTCAGCTAATTCTGGGAAGGAAACCTCATTTTCATCTTTCCATTAAACATTTGGAAAAAATCCAGAAAACATCCCACAAGGACACACATGGTTAAAAATGTAATTACCCCCTACTTCTAATAAATGACTACACTGAAATGCAAATGTAACCAGTACAGGAACACAGCCTGGTATCATTTACCACTCAGCAGAGCACTTTGCACCACACAATCACTGACGCTTCACACCAGTCTCACCAGACAGTCAAAGGGCAGTCAAAACACTCACCTGTAATGTGGAGGTGGGTTTCCTTTTGCTTTGCAATTAATAAACACCTGCTTGTCATCAGTGCTCAGTGGGAAAATACTGTCACTAGGCTCCTGGGTGAAGACAGGACCATGGCCTGTATTCTCTGTGTTGAAAAAGCACATTAGCCGTACATTGATGTTGAGCCAGTGACACTAAATAAATACAAAAAATAAATCACTCAGTGCTCAGAAAGTGTATATAAACTGCAACCAGTTAATTAGCTGTCAACATGGCTCTTTGAGTGGATTCTGCATTTAATAAACCCCCTTGTGCACATGTCAGGAGGCAGATAATGTACTGTGATGAGAAAGCAATTAAACTAAAGATAACCCTGTAGCATACTGGCTAACTGGTATGCTCTATGCAGCCTTCAACAAATATCCTGAAGTTGTGTTTTATTTTTCAGATCTCATTCAGTCTAAGAATTCTTACTAAGACTGAGGCTAAGGTCATAGTTCACTTAAAGCACACATAGTTTATAGTAACCTGACTGCATCATGTTGTCTTTGATTTAAAAGTCGCTGTTGAAATTGATCTTCACTTACAGGAAACGGAGAAGAAAAAAAAATTAGTCACTATTGTGGCACAGATGAACTGACTGTTCACTAAACCCCACCCACCTCAATTATCATGGCTACGCCTGTCGAGCTTTCCTTTCTCACACAGCACACCGTTAGTTTGCAATTGCAGCAGCGGCAGATTGAGCATTAAAATTCAGTTTTTTAAAAAACCTTGATTTCATACAGACGTAGATAAAAGCTGGCGGCCGCAGATTTTATACACTAAGGTGATAACGCTAGTGGATTTTATCAGCTGTAGCTAGGAAGCAAATTTGTGTTTTGAATTATCGAAAGCTGTAATCAGTGTAGTTAGTTGATGATATGCTCTGTCCAAATGGTTAATTCAGAGAACACAATTTCTATTACTTGTGGTGTTATTATCATACAGTAGCCCAACTGTAGTATTACAGAGGTGTTTCACTGAGAGCCAGATCTGCCACTCTTCATTTAAACTGCGGCTAGCATCTGCTTGCTGTTAACTGTCATCCACATGGACAGAATCAAAACACAGACATGGACCATTCCAAGCCATGTAACATGTCAAGAGTGATTAGAAACATTGACAAGTGACTTGGCAGGCTAATTGAGTTATGCTTTATTTCATTATGATCTTAATGCAAGTAGGATAATTCGGTTAGATGTTTACATGACAGTTGCGATATCAGAGCATTGGCTTATTCTGGTAAGACATATTAGAGTCTGCAAAGCTGTAGTCTATGTGCGTGTTGTTTGAGCATGTGTGTCTGCTCAGTCGGGCTTGTTGTTTTGTTTAGCTGCAGCCAAACGATCAATGCACAGGAGTAATTAACTGATGTTGCACTAATTACTCCTGTGAAATCCAACATTTCTTCAATAGACACTGGAACGCTGGTGTCCACCATCCCTTTCCTCTGACACCGTGGATCACTCGCCGAGCTGCGCGCCATTCATTTTCCTTTTTGTGCACTTGTGAGGATGAAAGGCTTTTTTTTTTTGTGTTTTACACGTGTCTGACCTTGAGGAGGACAAACAGAGCTCCCTCCCGCATCATCATCATCATCATCATCATCACCATCATCATCATCCTAATGAGAGTGGGAGTCTTTGCCTCAGGTAAGGGCCTTTTTTCCCCAGCCTCTGAGGGAGGTGCTTCAATTTTAGCCTGGTTTCAATGTCCTTTAAATTAAACAAATTAATGAACCTTTAATAGGTTGGCTATTTCACCTGGGAAATGATCCAGTGGTTTGTGTGCATACATGAGACCAGGCTTGTCTGGTAAACACACCAGCTGGACTGACCAATTGCACACATGAACACAAACACATACATAATTAGTTTTTGTGGGATTGCATACCAATGTGAGCTCAATAACAGGTAAATGTATGTACAGTAGTGCATGCGCTGCCATTTTGCAGTCTCTTCTCTTGTCTTTGCAGGCTGCGTAGATGTCAAACTGCTGACTTGAGATGAGATGCTAAATCAGTGGAAATGGAAGCATAACACTACAATAGACCCCACTCCATATGCTGTATAAATTGAAATGTATTTGTTTGATGACTTGTAAACAGTTGGATTAACTTCAGTACACCGTGTATCCGTCAAATGTGACTGCCAACATTAAATCTCACTCGGTTGTATAAGCTTCACAGGTTACCCTATCCTGGCACTAAGTGAGAGCTCTTAGAGAGATTCTAACCCCTGAGCTGTGGCTCATACAGGTATTAGGGATCTGAAGGCTCATGTTGCTCTGTTTGTCTCTCAGCACAGAGGAGCACATCGGCCCACCATGGGGATCTATGTTGCTGAGAATGGAGTAAGGAATAAATTAGTGTTAAGGAGAGAGTTAGTGTGGCTTTTTTTTGTGCTTGCCACATTTCATGTGAGTGGCAGCAGTTGGACATAAAGCAAGAAAATTGCGTGATAAAACAAGGAGGCACAGAAAGACCACGGTGTGAACTTCTCGTTCAGTCTCTCTTCAAATGTAAATCTTACAGTGAGCAAAGCTTATCACAAGTGATCTGAAAAGAAAATAGAAACTCTGGTTACAGTTAACACTCGAGAATTTCAACATGATAGTCAATCTTTCGAATGAAATGAATGAATGCCCTGAAATGCCCTGGTTTCAAAGTGTTTTTTTTTTTGTTTTATTTTGTTTTGAGAAATGGTTGTAGATTTGGCCCAGATACATAAGCTACTAAAATTATAATCCCTTCTGAGACTGCAATAAATCCCTTTCAAATGAAATGATAACGCAAACATGTATGTGCAGGAGGAAAACCGTCCCTGTGAGAGATGTATGCAGATCAGGTGTGTCATGAAAGGCGACTTGACTTGGTGTCTCACCAGCCAGGCACTCTTTGAGTGACAGAAGGATTAACAGTTCCCATGGCAACAACATCTTCATTTTCCAAGGTCAAAGATTCTCCCTCTTCCCATCCAGTTGCCAGGGAGTGAAGAATATTTCTTAGGCAAACGCTTCTCTGTTTGGCTCTGGAAGAAAAGGAGAGCAAATGGGCACTGTGGAGATGAGGAGCTGTAGTCTACATAACGCCTTCTGGAAAAAGAAAAAAAAAAAAAAAAAACAGCCTGGAACTCATGGAAAATCGGTAAGCCATTAATAATTCATTCAACCAAATAAGCAGAGCAAAGATCCCATGCCGAAGGGCCAGCTAGCTGATACTGGGGAGCTGATATTTAGTGTATACATACCGCTGCTACACTCCCACAAGCAATTCAAGGAAGAAGCTCATAGCAGCGGCAGCAACTGATGAGCAGAGCATCCTGCCAAACGTAATGCTAAGCTTTCTAAAACTCTTGGGTCAACATATTTACTCTGGCAAAATGTGTGATGTATTAAGTGTACAGTGTGTATCACAGGGAATGCTAATAAATGCAGACAGATAAACGGAAATGAAGCAAAAAATAAATAAATCTTTGCAAGGGCAAATGATTCCACTTCAAAACATACAGGCAGCACATCCTCCATGTGTCATGATGCCAGGAACTCTTGCCATGATACATGCTATAAAAATTGAAGCTTTTATCATTGGCCAACCTTTTTTTTTTTAAGCTGTTTTGGTGCCGTCTGTATTCTGACACATCTGCGTGTTAGGATACTACTTCTGAGCACCTTGTTGCCAGCATCTATAATCAATATTTTTTATATTATCAGTGGATCAAATGCTTTGATTTATGTTAAAGGAGTCATTCATGATGAGCTCACAGATAATTATCACCTGACTCTGCAGTTCCCCTCAGCTTCAAGGAGAGTGAATAAGAGACTTCCATTCATCAGGTGGCCAAACCATGGCTTCAAAAGAATGCCAGCGTACTCACGCCAGCTGCTTGTGTTAATAAGCAACTATTTGCTAACAACTTAGGCTTAATTACATCTTGGTTTTGTGTTTACAGCTAGTTTTTTTGCCGCGAAGTGGAAAAAAAAAAATGTAAGAAATGTTGAGAAATGTATCAATACAGCCAGACATGTATGACATGCTGTTAGTTCATATGTGGTAACAATATATGTATTGATCCCAAACCAGTCAGAAGAGGATGTTCTGTTAGATGACTGTGAACCAAATTACCATTGTTGCATTAACCCAATAAACAACTGCCCCCATCCCCCAAGAGCCCCCCACCATACAACACAGAGTATCAGTGTTCCATGAACATGAGCCGTGTTGATGGCACATTCTAACCTTAAAAAAGACTGCAGGGAAAACGTGAAATAAGTTAATATTAATGAATTTTGGATGTAGCTGTTTTTCTTGACATAATGTTTATATTTCTAGATAAACAAAAATTATACCTTGTGTTTTTTTTGTTTTTTTTAATCAGTACTAAAAATTACCTAAACCACACCACAACCCCAAAAACAAAGTGAATACAGAGCTAATGCAGCTCTACTATCTTGTGTAAATGAAAGACATGGATGCTTTGAAGTTTACCTCATATGAGTCAGAGAAGTCAAACCACCTCAGAATTCAACAATGTAACTATCTAAGCGTACAACTTGTTATAAGTAGAAATTTCTAAGAGCTTGGCAAACATAACTTTCCCCAACAGCTTTTCTTTGTCCTTCTCGGTCTCAGTTCCTGTAGTAAATCACTGAAAGTAAGAAACAAGGACGAATCACTAATCATGAAGGGAAGAAGGGAGAAAATGCATTAACTGTGTAGGAATTGAAGTAGATTTATTCGGCTCTCCATTATTTATTCCAAGAGGGCACAATACAGATCATCCAAGCTTCATCTTGTCAGTCATCATCGATTTGGTTTCCACTTTATTTAACCTTGCACCTTTTTGTTTGTCATGCTGCCCACAGTCTTGTCATGAGTCTCAATCAAAAATGGAGGAATGGATCAATAAAGGGAGATTTGGTTGATGTCTTTCCTTATGAGACTCACTGGGTTGATATATTCGCCCATTCTAGAGGAAACCAATGAAGAAACTTAATCCATCTAACTGTAGAAGACACAGTCTTTTGACCGATGTGTACTCGGAGGCATGAAATGTTCTCTTCTTTCAATTAACTGCTCAGACTGCAGCTGTTTTCAGTCTACTTTTGGGTCAAAGGTACGATATGTTGATCAAGGTGCTGTATGTATAGGCTAAAATGAATGACACAAAGCTGCATATGGCAATTACTGTACAGCAAGATGAAAAGCTTCTATTTTAAGGTCTGAGAAACTTTAAATCAATGTGAAATGTTTTCCAGACATTTTGTCAAAATGCCTATCTGCAATCAATACTGTTATAGGCCAGCGTCTGTAAGTAATTCCAAATCAATATGATTTAAAATTCAGATGCGCTTGCTGTGCACCATGAGAGCCGAGAAACTTAGAACATTTCAAATTAGACTCAGATGAATATATAAGCCCAATTTTAAAAAAAAAAAAACTTCATACCCAATCATGATACTATCACCTGTTACCAATGAACCTGTTTACCTGTGGAATGATCCAAACAGGTGTTTTTGGAGCATTCCACAACTTTCCCAGTCTTTAGTTGCTGCATTAAATTCAGAGTAAGCAAATATTTACAAAAATCAATGAAACTGATATTTGAAACTGATGAGGTCAAAGATTAAATATATTGTCTGTGTATGGTTTTCAATTGAGTATTTATGATGTACACAGGGTCAGGGTTGTACTACAAAACCTGCATCTTGAAAATGGTCTCAATTGTGACTGGTAGCCTTATAAACTGATGCATGTGAAAAAGTGTGAGGCTCTTCATATTGATCAAACTGCTTTAATCATTCTGTCTCGGCCATTTTGAGCCTGAATTTGAGTTTAAATGGTTTGAAAGCCTGTAATGAGAAGCATTTACTCCTCACCACAACATGAGGTGGCTCTAATTGCACTATTCGACGTCTAACTTCTAGGAAATACTATAACATCTGCAATAATATCCACATCATTCATTCATGCATGTGAATTGAAGACAGATCATTTGCCAATGCATGGATGGTCAATGAGGAATTACAGCCATTGGTATTTAGTGGATTGTGAGGATATGGGAACCATTACAGTCCATTGCAGAGGTTGTCTAACAAGCCCCTGCAGCCTTGAGTCATTAGCGTACGTGCAGCGCCCGGTGATCGATGTTAATTTATGTTCACTGTAGTCAGCTGTCCAGTTTCACTTTCAAGCTGATCAACTTTATTTTGTCTACTCACAAACACGTCTCCCTTGTTCACTTAGCATTCAAAGTCAGACTCAAGGACCCTGATTGCATTCAGCCATAGACAGTAGCTATTATGCATAGTGTGGATATGCAGAGGCTACAATCCCGTAAGGTATATAAGTGAGGGAGCTGGCACTGCTCCTCTGTCAGATAGCACAACTCTGTTTTAATGATGCATAGGTCCTTGGCATCCCTGGGGAGGATGTGTTTCTTGGTCACAGTCCAGAAATTTAAAGTAGTTGCTTGTGATCCCCATGATTAATTTATATACCCCAGAAAAAATACAATGGTAATAATTCTTGCGCCCAGCGGATGGTGGTCGCAGGTGTTGGAAATACCAAATGGGATGAGGCCAAGCTAATGGTGCCTGGAAGGGAAACTATCTGTCAAGGATAATCCCTAATACTGTAACACTCCGGCATAGATAATGTGCTTTCCCCCGCCTCTCTCACTATCCCTTGATATTGAGATAGCTGTGGAGAAATGATTAAACGAGGAATGGATATTGACATGGATAAATGTATGTATCCGGAGTGAAGTATTGCCTGGTTTAATGCTTAGTGATGATTAGCTTTCCACTGTGGAATAGCCAAACTAGGCTAAGAAAAAAGGGAAGTGGAGGGTGTCCTGTGAACTCTGGTGAGCCATGTTCCACTTCATTACACTCTGAGTAATTGGATGAACACGTGACTACAGAAATTAACTTCGGCAGCCATGTGAGAGGTAATTAAGAGTTTTTTTTGGGCATACCATGATAAACGCGACATTCTGCATCGCACAGGGCCCCATGAAGATGTCAACCTGACACCACATTATCATGGCTCAGAGCTCCAACAGCCTGAAAACATACCGTACAGCCTTGTTCATTTTAGTAATTGTTCATTGTTCAAGCATGTTTTGTCTGTACAGGCTCAGTTTGTAGCCTTGTTTCATCAGGAAGCCATGCTGTAAATATTCAGAAAAGCCTGCTGATCTCAGGTTACAGTCCGTCTTAAATCTAGTCGGCGTCAAGGGAGCATAGGCAGCGCTGCAGGTCAGGTGGCAAAGTGTCACTTATTGTGCAAGTGCTTATTATACATCCACTGCTACAAAGAGGAGGATATTGAAAGCTAACATCCGTGCCAATGCAGTCAATACAGACAAAGCAAAGGGTTAGATTAAGTTTTGGTGTGGTAACTGCAGGGAAGACCTCAGATGTGAGATGAACACTTATGTACCCTCAAAGTAAGAAGGCACAATGAATCTGAGCTCTCCGTTGTCAGCATTTGCTTTTATTGGGGTCGAGTTTGGTCTGTAATCAAGTTATCCCCAGTTCCTGAAGTGCATCCCTTGCATACTTACATTTGTAACTGTAAATTGTCCATTTCCTTCTCTTAAGCTCTATTGTTTACTTGCAGCACTCCTCCAATGAATATGCACGTATGTCAGTATGTCAATTAACAAGAAACAGCACCTCAGCAAAATAAGCGATACGTTGAGACTGTAGCTCCATTACATAATTTGTCCACTGATTTTTTAATCTTTCAAGCGTAACATGTCGTATGTACACATGACAATGACAGTAAAATGAAATAGAGGAAATAAGTAATAGGAAATATCTTTAATATATATTGTTTCAAACTTTATTTGTCCTTAATTATCTTAATAAGATATTATAAACACTTATTGAGAGTTTATTACAGGTTCTAAGCAATAATCCAGAATTATAAAGCTGTTTGATCAATTACAAGTACAAAACTGCTTTGGCAAAGTCAAAATTTCTCTGTATCCAGACATTTTCTTTTGTCTAGCTGCACTAACTTTAAGATGACTGTGGGCTCTTTGAGGCGAGATATTTTTACTTGTTTTAAAACTCTTGGAAGGAGAAATTTTCCTCTTCTGTTGGCGGATTGTGCTTATTTTCAGTAATATTATAGTTTATAATTTTTAGTTTATATTATAGTTTTTGCACTGCAGCAGTAGTATTTCCACTACATTTACTGCTCTCAATCTCTCTTTGTCCTTCAACAAATTTCAAGTTCATACTCTCTGCACTGATGACAGTTGATTTCTGCATTTCCCTAGAGGGGTAATGAGGGAGTTCGAGGCTGTGATGTATCAGGGAATGCTATCAATTTTTAACTGATTTTGGGGGGTCTACAGAGTTGAATAACTGGGTAGTTTTCTAGTAAATGACCAACATCAACTGATTGACAATGTGGCCTAATAAAGTTAATTTAATTAATTACTCTTTAAATGCCGAACTTAACGGACCCTAACCAGGAAAACTCTATAAAGAAATATCTGCCCATATTAAGATTTTGGGAATTATTTGTCGGGCATTTTAGCCCTTCATGAGAAGGCAACAGATGACAGGAAATGAGAAAGATGCAACAAGGGTCCCAAACTGGGCTTGAACCGGGAACACTTTAGGTCATTGTTGGCTTCCTAAACAACAAAACCACAGGTGCAGCCCATTACTCAATTTAGAAACCCTCAAATATTAATATGAGTATTGGCCTCAAATAGCCAGTTTATTCTTTTTGCACATCATAGTCTTATAAAACACATTAGGTACTCTAAATGTGGATACAATATTGACAAGATTGGCTTTGACTTTCATCTTTTTGTTGATGATACATAGATCATCAGATCATCAGCAACACCCTTTTATTGTTACTTTCATTTTAACCCTAGAACACTAACGTCGGGTGATTTTCACCCACACAATTCTTGTCATGTGATTTTCATTGTGTTGCTGCTGTCTGAGTTATTTTTTTTGTTTGGAAATTTCTTGTTAAGAATTACCTGATTTTTCAATAATTTTGCTGCCTTTTTAAAGGGTCCCCCATGGTACCTTTTTTTATTTTATGTGAAATTGTATATTGGGAAATTAAAGAAGAGTACTACAATTTGGCATACAGTGTTGTACTTTTACATAAATTGATGAAAACTGTATTTTATTCGGGATATTATATCGGGTAAAATACACCCGGCGTTAGTGATGGTGTTACTAATTTTAACATTAGTGTTCTAGGGTTAAGCATGTTCATCTTAAAAATATCATGTAAGTCAGGGATATGCAATATGTTGGGGTTCTACCTCCGTGTATCTTTTCTTCCTGTCATCTTTCTGGTGGCTTTTTTCTATGAATAACTTTAACTCTAACATTCAGAAACATCACATATAGTGATAATTGAAGTTCAACATTGGACATTGCAAGTGATCACTGACCTCAATAACTAACGATTGTTGATTAATAGAACAAAACACACACATTTCAAGAAAGAGGAGGAGATTACTGTAGCTATGCTTCCACAGCTCCTCTACCTGGAAAAACAGCAATGGTCGCAGTCATTTATAGCATGTAATAAATCACAAAGCTCAACAGACAAGCATGTTTTCCACTGATTGAGTACTCACAGAGTAAGTGGAGTCTGCTCGCTCTTTCCTCTGCAGCAAAGACACAATCAGCCCTTTGGCCAGCTAAGGGAGAGAGAGACAAGAGAAAGAAAGAATTATATAGAGAAATGGAAAAAAGAGGAAGTATTGAGGTCTCCAAATAATACCCTAAAAACATGAGGACTGAAACAGCCTTAGTCTGCAGCAGGAAGGATATAACAGGACACACCAGTCTTAGGCTGCTCCTTGAACACATGGAATTACGGCACATGATGGACACTCACTATCGCTGTCACTGATGAACATGCAGACTGATGTTTGGTTACAAATACTTAAATATGCAGAAATAATATTACGGTAGAAAAGGTTGTAATGTAAGGTTAGGGTTGGTGTAGGCTGGATTTATGATTATATTCCCTTAAAATTATGATGTTACTGCTGGCAACAATGCTGTTATACCAGCAATTCTTCTTTCAACCAAATGCAGCATTTGAACATGGCCTCGTTCAGTCAGAACTAAGAGATCAAACAGCATTGTTCTCGTCTGTTTGGACACATCACTGTGACAGAACATCTTCAATATTGCATTATCTTGATCAATCATTTTCTGTAATATGTATACAAGAATATTCAGTGGATATTGTCAGCAGGCAATGGGGGGCATTGTCTTTGTTAGCAAAATCACCAAAAGCATCCCCCTTGGTAACCTACCATCCCCCCTCTCCATCACCTAGCAGCAGGGAGAGTGCAGGAGCAGAGAGGTTGTTTAGTTCTAGTCTGCCTGACTCATTGATCCTTTATCTGATTGAGGTTTGTGCAAGTTAGGATCTATGACCTCGTCCATGGCTCTGAAATATCAGCAGCCTAACTGTACTATGTATTAATAAATCGGTGGTGCTGTCCGTGGAGCTGAAGTAGCAGAAGGATCTGTAATTGTCCCTTCTTCTCTGAGTCCTGCCCTTCTGTCAATTTCATTTTGGATCTAAAATAATTTACAAAGTATATACTATATACTCAGTTCTAAACTATATTGTAACCTATATATGATATACTGTATATAGTGCCATTTTAGAAAGTAGTGTCACCTTCATGATCAAGGTGACAGGTAGCAACATGTAGTTGCAGAGGAGTAAGAGGATCATAGAGACACACTGCTTCCTGCAGTATTCCTATAATGCAGAAATACAGTTTGTACTGTACATGTTTTGTGTGAGTCTTTCTGCAACAATGTCCTTCAGCAACTGTACATGTGTGTGTTTATTGTTTGATTAGTGGTGCTCCTGTCAAACTGTAATAATCCACCTCTGGATTGTTCGTAGTTTGGCTGTGACACAGACAGTAGCAAGAGCCAAGGGTGAAAACAAAATCGCTTTTCAAATTCATTGATAAACAGCAGTGATTGGGAAGCTACAAGCTAAACTTCGTTGAAAGCTATAAACTACAGAAACACAACACTTTTTCAGGGCTGCCAACTCTCACACATTGAGGGTGAGACTCATACAGGTGACACAGAACTCACGTTTTCTCCCCTACACATACCTCAAGCTAATCTTTATCTTTATCTTTACTGACCTTCGAGGGGAAATTTGATTTACAATAGAGTGTGAAAACACAACACACAAGAGGACAGAGGACATTGATCACAACTGTTACAGCAAACAAGCAAATAGGATGTATCTGTGAAAAGTATCATTGGTATTCATGATGAAGTGTCTTCAATGCAAATTTAGTGCATTTATTGAACTTTTGTCTTCTCTTCCTCCGTAAGGTTTTCTCTCAGGGTCTTTTTTTTTTTTTCCTTCCCAAGTTTGGGCAAAGTTTAACAAGCTTTAGGCAGCACTTTTCACGGACTGTCCATGAATGCACCTATCTTCATCTGAATATGCATGGTGTGGTGGAGCTCAGCTTGCCAGATGGATTTGTGTGATCAGGGGATATCATGAAATCTTGCCAGACTTCAAGTTATGTATTTGTAGCTGAATCACAGTGGTTCAGATCAATAAGCATCCTATGAGGAACTACTGGCAAGTGGGTGTGGTTTGGGTGTCACAACAGTGAGAAAAACAGCAGTTTCTTTTTTAAAAAAAAAAAACAAAAAAAAAAACAGCGGCTCTGAAAGAGGTTAGCATAGATGCTGCAATAGCATCAGTTACATCAGAACTGGAGAATTTTCACTGAAAGAAGAACAGAGAACAGCACTGAGGGCTTTTCTTAATGGAAAATATGTTTTTGCTCTTCTCCCAGCAGGCTCTGCCAAGAGTCCCACTACATCATGTGATTGGTTGAAGTTAGCCCGAGATCAATGGTGAAGACAGATGGTTCATCAAGTCACCTGCCAAAAAAAAAAACAAAAAAAAAAAACTTGCTAATGTGATGTATTTTTTGAAAGTCCCTGCCCTTTTCCACTTGCCACTTGTCATAAAATTATCTAAGTATAGTCAGAAAAATGTACTTAAAGTATTAAAAATAAAAGTTCTCAGTGCAGTAAAATGTCCCCTGTGAGCATTATACTATTGTATATTTTATCATTAGATTATCATTTCTCATACATTGACGTAAACACAGGATTTTACTGCTGTACTGGTTGAAGTGGAGCATTTTTCCATTAATCAACTGATTGGTTGTAAAAATGCTGAATATAGTGAGAAATGCCTCAACATTATGAAAAAGCAGCAAAGCCTCACACATGTGAAGCTTACCGTGAACTGTTCACAATATATATCAGTGTATCAAAATAAGTGCCAATTAATTTTTTGTCAAATGACAAATCAACTAATAGTTTCAGTTATAGTTGTAGAAACTGTTTGCCAGTTTAATTTAACATATTATAAGCTCTTTACATATTTTGTGTGTAAAGGTTTAGGGTTAGACTGTCAGATGTCAGATAAACTGTCAGATAAATGTAGTGAAAAAAAGTATATATCTATCCTCTGAGATATAGTGCCGTAAAGTACAATGTAGAATGAAAAGAAAAGACTCAAGTACCATTAAATTTGTACTAAAGTACAGTACTTGAATACATGTACTTTGTTACAATCCACCACTACCCCAGTGGTGGAACGTTACGAAGCACAACAGAATTCAATCACCACAGATTTCAGTCACATTAACTTGATGGTCATTTAACTAATTTTATGAGTTCGTCAGGTGTTACTCAGGGTTAGTTCTCCCCCAACAAGTAAAAAATTGCCAGACCTACTTTTTGACTGTAACACACTATGAGCAGTTCATAAAAGTAGCTCAGCACCAACTGTAAACATCATAATTCAAACCTATGCTACAGCAAAAGGTAGTTAAAACTGATTTACTGATGCTACTCATCCAAGGGTTAAAGATGGCACTACCCAATCACTCACTGAAGAAAATAGCTTGTACCTGGAAACATAACAGGAAAAAAGTATTAATGGGAAATGTAGTTCAACCAGTTCGGTGCTGCTACTCTTTAACATGGGTATTTTGATTTATTCACTGTGTTCATCATTCTAGAAACTAGAAACAGACTGGTAAATTACAGGCTAGTGTGGCTACTGTAAACTTGGAGAATCATCTAGATTCAATAAGCAGGCCTTCATAATGATTTCTAGCTGCACATTTAACACCCTCCCTTTTCACTAGGTCTTCATTGTGTCAGCAGCTGTGACCCATTTCAGGGTCTGCCTCCTTCGAAGAATGAGGACTACAAAGGTGTAGCCTTCCTATGACTGAAGGCTACTATGCTGGGCAGCAGCACCTCTTCCCCAGATGAGGCAGTCCTTACACGGGATTAACTGTAAAATTACATAGGACATGTACTGGAGGAACAAACGTTAGTCCCACTGAATATGAAAGTGTACTTCCACAAGAAATAACATTTATTGGGAGAAAAAAGTCAGTTATCACAAACACGCACTTCCAGACACCAAAACTAATCATTATGACCTGAATGTCTGCACAGGCACCATAGAGGCCATTTACTCAGTGTAATTTGGTTTCCAGCAAGACAGACTCCAGCAGAGCTATCACAAAAAGACTGATTGATTCTGCAGGTGGATAGAGCCCTGCTTGCGCTGGCCGTAATAAAAAACATTCTATTTTCACAAGATTGAACTGTAAACATCAGAGGGAAAAGGTGTCTTTTCCTTGAGAAAAGCAAATGGCAAACAGTTTTACACCAAGGAGTATTTTTTGGGAAAAATAGGTTACAGCTCTTAGGTATTATGCAAGACCTGTGCTTGATGAAAACAGAACCTTGCTATAAACAGCTTCCGTTGAGAACTTGTTCGGGAGAGTGGAAACTTTTCAAGAGGTGAGATGTATTGGAGTTCAAGACTGATGTTCAGGCCATGTTCTGAAATGTTCCACACAAGCATTTTAAAATGTTGATGCTTACATTATTGAATTAAACTATTTCAGTATTCCAGGGCCCTGTCAGATCTGGAGATGTGTTAACTTGATTGTTGATGATTAAGCATGCATGCACTTTTTAGTTCTTCAAAGAGGTTTTTCCATATCAAGAGGTCATGAAAAGCAATCAATTTTAGATTGACAATGATTCAAATGACTAAAACCTTTTAAGAGTTACCCTATTTTACAGGTTAATGGAATTTGTTATCCTCTTTTAGCTTTGTTTTGTTTTATGACAAATTTAGTCAACATGTCTTCATACCAAAGCAACTGAACAAGTTTGCCAATGGCTTCCCAAAACGACATATATCACCATTACCAAATCAACATGTATCACCGTTGGAGAGTAAAAGCGACAGGTCCTTCGTCATGCAAAACCTTCGTCATATAGGACCTTTGTCATCACATGGATAACGTTGTAAAATGGTTGAAATTTGCTTAGGTTTAGGTGCCAAAACTGCTTGGTTACGTTAGAGAAAAGACCATGGCTTAAATTAAGTATGTGGCGTGACTGAAGTACGTTATATAAGGTAAAATAAGTCAGTGTTGACTTTTTGGTTTCACATGGGGCATGAACAACAGTCTCCTGAGTGAAAGTCATGTATTTGCAGAGACAGACCACCTGTCTGCCCTGCCCCCTCCATGCACAGACTTTCTTGCTCTTTATACTACACCTGACTTCTTCCTTTGCTCCTGTCATATTTACTACAGTAACTGGAGGTTGCCAACTAAAAATAAACTTAAATATGGGTCTTAATAACCTGCCCAGACAGACCTATACAGCCATTTTTTTAGTGAAGGTGAGCTGAATTTAGTGTATGCTGCTGCCTGCAGCAGGGAGACTGAGCAGTCAGTAGTTTTCAGTAAACTAGCTCTTCGAAAACCCACTTTTATGCTATCTGTCACACCACCAAACAGACAAGGCAAGCAACTAGCTGGTAATGAAAATTGAATATCGAGCAGATGAAGACCCACATATTATTCAGGACTTCATCTGAAGTGACATTTTTCAGGTGGACAACATTGCTGTATGGCTGCTAAACAAGTTGTCGCTAACATGTTAGCCAAAACAACTTCACAAGGTGTTAACTGTTAATATATCCCTGTCTGTGTGTCTGTTTCACTGAAATTTCTAATACTCCCTATAAAACTGGTTGACAAAGAGGATTACCCAGAGTAACCAGGACATTATTTCTGGAGAGATGTGTTGTCGAAGAGGTTTTCAAATGCAATTTCTTGGTGCTGTGAGGAACACTAACAAAATTACAGTCACCTCTAAGGAATTGCTGCGGTGGCAGAGTTTCAGAGGTGGACACGTAAAGCCCTCAGGACATAAAACTATCTTCATGCACGTCAGGGGTAAATGAAAGGTTAGTCATTTAAAATAAAACTGATTATATAACCAAACCCGAAGGACATATTGTTTGTCTAGAACTTAAACCTTGAACCTGTCAATAAACAGTAAACCAGAGCCTCTTTTCACATGTTGAAGAAGATGCTGTACTTTATGTAAGTCAGTAATAGGATATTTTCAGGATGTTGGGAAATGTCCTGTGCCGTAGAACTGGAGATATGACATGCAGTAAAATGTTGCTTGGGGTATAACCTCTTTCTCACCAGAAGTGGATAAACAGTAATAACTCATGAACATTTCTGCCTTCTACATGGTACAGTACCTTCTGATTCTGTATTAACACAATAACACAAGGCCAACAATGATCAGCTTTCGACATCTTTCATGAATTCAGGAAGCTCATTCCCACTGACACAGGCTGTAGGTTAAGTGAAATACCTAAGGTCAACTACTTTACTTCTGTGATAGGCAGGTGTTACAATATGGGAAAAAAGGTATATCCAACCCACATGTTTCATCACTTTCGTCTCTGCAGTTACGGTTTTCTTTTCCTCCTCTCTGCCTCCACTCCAATCATTGAGAACCAAGTCAGCAGTGGCTCAAATGCTCAACCTTATATTACACAGCTACTCCAACTTTTCCTGCCACATTTTTCCATCTCACATCTCCACAAAAAACAGGCATACTGAATAGAAAGAAAAATTAAATAATTACTTTCACTGAAACATTGACCATATTTGCACACACTAGTATTCAGACCATCTTGGTTTCGATCCTGTTTGACTTATGAAGCTTCCATGCATGACATAACCTGGTTATTCAGCTCCCTGATTCTAAAAATATTCAGATGTCTTAGGCCCCATTTGCACTTGTCATTTCAAGTGTGCTATATCCGAATAAAAGCCATATTACATTGCAATATGCATTCATTTACTCTGACATATGAACAGTTTTTCATGGTAAGTCAGAATGCAATTAATCAAGGAAATCGACCAGTGACAACTACAAAAGAAATCACCATCTGACTGTCCTTGAACACAACATTATGGAGATTCAACCTATTGTCAAGTCAGAAAAAAGACTTTGCATTCGCTGTTTGTAACACTGCATGCCTGGTCGGCCTGCTAGGAATACAGAGTCTGTGGACGTAATGCATTTTATGACTCTGGCAGCAACAACAGGGCTTTGTTTTGAATAAGTATAAGATCTGACTAGTTAACATGTACAACAAGCCACCATCGCTGTCCAGACAAGTAATACAGAGACTGACTTTAACCAACAGCAGACCCAAAGAATAAGCACCAACACATAAATAAATTAATGAATAAGTAAGTGATCAATCAAGGACAGTTCAGATTACCTTTTCAATGTCTCTGAATATATAAATATATATAAGGAAAATATATTAAATACTTTAGTTTTTCTGTCTGAAATCAGGGGATTCTTCAAAGCAATATCACTGTGATTTAGCAACACCTCAGAATATCAAACATGATGCATTACTCTGTCATCATTTATCTATGTCCTTCCATGTGTCGTGCAGATAATTATTACCATAATAAGACATATATTACCTTCAAACAATCAGATATATAAGATTCCCTGTTCCTGAGCTCCCAGACAATCTATATTGATTCTCTAAGGGCTACTGATATATAAGTCCTATTTTGGAGAGTAACATGAAAATCTCAATAACTAGACATTTTTTTTATTATTATTTTTTTTTTTTAAACAGCCTTCAGTGTAATTTTTTTGGGAGGTCTTCCTGAAATAGTATCAGATATTTAGCAAAAGTTCCAGGTTCTTCTCTATCTCTGCATGCACTCAACATTTATTTCAAACCCTTCTCTACATGCTTAGGTATCACATGCCCTGTTGGAAACCCCACTAAGTGCCCACAGCAAGAGAGTCGCATTACAGCAGCTGTGCAGATTATGAATGATAGGCAAACTCTTTTCACATTCATTAAAGTGCCACAAATGAATAATTCATGGTTTCAAATTTCAGGCCTCCAAATATTCAACTATGTTGCATCAGGCATTTCCTCTCCAAGTGATTGCCTCCAGTACAAGTGATGTATTTCCTGGTCAGGGATCTGTAGCCATTCAATGGAAAGAAAGGCTATCAAGCTATGCTTTAAAGATATGAACAGTGTGAACAGTATCTATATTATTTGTCAATTATGTCAAAGTTGTCAATCATAAAGAGTATGTTGTTACAATCACAAATCTTTCATATAAATATTCAACTCAAAGTGAAGATTGCTTAAAGGAATAAACCACCCACAAGAAACCATGTCAGTTAGTTTTCACCTGGAGCTGCTTCTAAGAGAAACTAACATTGTTATGCTCATAATTCAGCCTCTGGCCTGCAGACACGTATGTGACATATGAACCCTGCTTGCATAATCTGCATAAACACCCACTTCCCTGAGGAGCTTGTGTATTAATATTTGGATTTTATTATTTATTGGAGAAATGAGTCATCAGTTTAGGGTGGCAATGAAGAGTTGGTAATATATATGCATACACTAATATATATATACATATATATACGTATCATATCATATCATATTGAATTGTATCATTAAAATTATATTAAATTAATGATGCATTAATGAATACTTCTATACTTATAATGAATCAAATGATTGTACAATGTGGAAGGAATCACCCGCAGTGATAAACCCAGAGAGCATTATGAACCGATTCTGCACCTCCCCTCAGTTCTATGAACCATCCTTTAGGGCACTGTTTTGGTGCTATGCCTCACAACTTTACTGTTTTGTTTCTCCCTTACTGCTGGCAGACAAACTTAGTGACTAACTTGTGAAGACAGTGGGGCATTTAGTTGGGCTGAAAAAAAAAGATATTTCCCCCAGGAGCTGGTGGACACCAAAACAGAGCTAAAAGGAGAGTGAATCATATACTCAAGCCTCATGAGGCTTTATGGTGTAACCCTGCAGTTAAATGGTTGCAACAGGACCCTATTGTAGTACCACCAGTACACGGTAGTACTGCATCCCCATCAGAGTTTGACCCTTCTTTATCCATGGACAGCTCCTCTTCGTCCAAGGTGTCAGATGAGTGAACCTGGGTGCCGTCTTCTTGGAATCCACCCATAGTGGAAGGTCCCGGGTGGAAAGCCACAGCCTCTGACCCTCTTGGTATACTGGTGATGACTGGCAGTGGTCCTGTAGTGGTGGATGAAAGGTTGGACGGAGGGACAGGAGACCTTCCTCTTCAGAACTGGGAAGAGCAGAGGTTGGAACCCATAGGCACACTGGAAGGGTGACAGACCAGTAGCAGAGCTGGTCAGTGTATTGTGGCGGTACTCTACCCACAGGAGCTGCTGTGTCCATGAAGGAAACAAGGGAAACCAGGCAACGGAGAGCTGTCCCCGTCTCCTGGTTCATGCGTTTCGTCTGACCATTGGACTGGGGATGGACAGGCTGGCAGTGGCCCCAAGCAGAGTGCAGAACTCTCTCCAGAATATGGATAAAAACTGTTGACCTTGATCAGACACCACGTTGACTGGCTGACCATGGAGGCAGAGGATGTGGAGCAGGAACAGTTTTAGTTTTTTTTGCCAAAGGCAGCTTGGTCAGGGGCATGAAGTGGGTCATCTTGCTGAACCAGTCCACCACAGTCAGAATGGTCATGTTCCCTTGCTGCAGGATGGTCTGGGTGTGGTGGGTGAATGTGGTCCTCTCAGGACCGGGAGAAGATCGGGATGTCATTCAAGTTGACAAACACATAGTGGTTCGACACTGAGTGAGTGTTGGAGAGCAGCTTAAATACAGGACTGATTGGGACTCAAGATCAGGTGAGTGAACTGGTGGGCGTGGCTGGCAAGGGGAGTGAGAGTGGAAAAGGGGAACTGGCTGCTCAGGTAGGAGGAAATGGCAGCAGGTAAGAGACTGAGGGGTACTGTGACATCCGTACGCTATGCTGTGGCTGATGTGTGCCTCCTTACAGGGTTACAGAGAAGCCATGTGGGGACCACAGCACGGTTGGACTCCCATTGACCCTTTTGTGTCTAACTTTACATTCACCAGGTGGCCGGAAACTTCACTCCTCATGAATTATAATTTTGCCTCCATTAGTAATTTTATATGGTGACAGTACAGTGTCTCAGTATTTCAGGCGGTTCTGCTACCCCCAAGTGGCCAAAAAGCTTGTCTACGAAGTAGGGGTTTCAGATGCCTTTTTGCAGACACTTATATCTTAGCCAATACAGCAGTCTACACAGGCTGTGGAATGCTATATGCATAAAAATGTGACCCAAAAGGTATTTTTACACTTTATGTCCACTGAATGTTCCATTTTACAAGCACTAATACAGTGTATGTATTTTGCTCTGAGTGTGCCAAATGAATGCATCCTGGACCTGAATGCATCCTGTGTAGACAAAGATGGAACACTAAAGGTGTTACTGCTGCTCTGCTAATGTGCCGTTTTCACTATACAGACCTGTTTAGATATTATGCTCAGAGCTGTTGCTGAAGGGGAGCGAGGCCCCGTGTGAACTTGGTATGGGAGGCCCTTATCACTGACATGCATACCCATAAACCATAGGACAACAGACATAGCTAGTTCAAGTTAAAATGTGCAGCACAGTTTCATAGAAATGTATTTAATAGTAAAAAATAGGTGCTTTATACAGAGGTAAACATTAGATCACAAGGTGAGGTTTTGTTCTGTCCTCCACGTGGCTTCAAACCCCACTGGGAGCGTTTCAGAAGAGGAACATTTTGCCTGCCTGATTTTGTTGACTTTGTCATTTTTCCATCATGCTTGTACTTCTACCATGGGTAAGCAGGCTACACAGTTGCATGGTTTCTTTTTTTGTCTGTTTTAATTGTGTTTAGCGTTGTTATACGATCTAAAGTTGGCAGAGGCTTTTTCATAACGAAAATTTGCCAGATTTTCTTTGCCGTTCTTTTGTGACTTCCTGTCTCACTACTTCTGGGACACGGCAGACCTGGCGGAATTGCAAGCATTGTCTAGAATGCAGTGGAATTTAGGTGTAAGTCATCTTGCCACAGCAGTGCATACAAAAACCAGCCCACATAGTCCTGAGACATGTGCACAAATAGTGCAGTCTCACAGAGGAAACAGAGGGTTTGAAGTGCTGTAGTTATTCCCTTTGGGATTACATCTCTGAGTGATCTTGCAGGTCCTGTGTGTTTGTGTCTTGAGATTCAGTCAGGCTAAGTGCTTCACTCAGTCTGTTGCTGTTCCATTGCAGATCAATATCTTCCGTTTCACACAGTTTAGCCTGTTCAAAAGTTAATCCAAATGTAATTTCAAACTCCGGCTTTTAAAAAACCCATGCAGGGACTTTAAAATAATCCCTTGTACACACTTGCTCAATACACTTGGAGCACACTCATCTGAGACCACGACGCAATAATCGAATAGACTGACCATAATTGTTAATAAATTTAAGCAATTCAAACAAACAATACTTTCTTGACCCTGACAGTCACATAGTTGTTGACAAAAATCCAACAGTGTGTCTTTGACTGACTGATATGGGAATTATAAGTCCAAAAATGTCTGTGTAGATATTCCTATTACTTTGAAGGACTACTTAGTAAATCTGATTCATAACACTTTTACTGTTTTAAAAGTCAAACAATCAAAGAAAGAAAATGGAATAACAATGTCACCAAAACCAATCAACCTGTCTGTGTTTCCTCAGTTGAGCACATTCAAATTGAAATGAAAATAGTGTTTTGATGAGCACCTCGGCATATTGTATCCATGAAAAAAAAAAAAAAAAAAGCTGAGGAAAGAAAAAGCATCCACTCAAAATTACAGCTTTCACTGTGAGGTAATGACACCTCTGTGTGTGGCATAAAAATAATTATAGAAAAAAAAAAGGCAAACAAATTTTGCTGAAGAAAAAGTCTCAATCATAAATTGCTGATGCCGTAACACCCACTTCATCACACCGTACAGTATCATCACAGCTACTGAGGCTTCTGTCGACACTGCCCGGTCATCTTGCTGGCTGGGCAATTGTAGCTGTCAGTCACCTGAATAATGTGGGAGTCAGCGGTGGTATTTCAAACAAGAGAGAGGGATTTTATCATCCTTCCTCCTGTAGGTCGCACAGCAAATGACTAATTTTAGCAAAGGTGCTTTTTTGACTTTTTTGACAAGGCTTTGACTGAGCATGGCTTTATAAAAAATTCAGGTTTATAGCTATCTGATTATCCCCCCCCCCTCGACATCCTGAAAGTGAGCCTACAAGGAGTTTGCTCGGGCTAGGAGGCTCACAGCAAGAGACTTCAATACTTGAGACTTCAAGACTTCAGAAACCCCACAATACAGTGACTACATCAAAAAATGATGCCATTTTGTTGCTTCCACGGTTGAATCTCTTCAGAGGTTCTGGTGGTGGCTTCTTGGAAGAAAGCTGATGCAGAGAGGAGCCTGTTCTCAGTTCTCAGGGGATTTTAAATGTCAGTCTCAGCGAGAGCCTGCAGAGAGGACACCCGCCAACATATAGATTATATTTATGTCCGATCTTGTGGAGTTTTTAACAATGGCTTTTTCATGGGCATTAAATGTTTTGCAGCAGTGCACGGATCAAATACCTGCATGTCTATTAAATTGATGACAGAGAGAGATTATCACAAGGAAGATCACAACCCTCAACCTGTGCAAAGTGCTCAAGTCTAAATTTGATTTGTAAAGATGATGAGGTCTTCAAAGCCTCATGACACAAAAAAGGCCAATGGATATTGACTCTCAGAGAAACAGTCAACATCATCTGATAGCAGTCCGTCTGCTTAACCCCCCTTATCCACCCACACAAAAATACACACTCTTACCATCGGAGTGTGAAGACATTACACTTATCTGATGATTAAGGAGACATGCTGAAACATTATGAAAGTGTCTTAAAATGAATAATGGTAAAGATCAATTAAAGGATTCATAAAATGAGTCTGTTTTTCCTGATGAGCTGCCACATGATGAATTGTTTGCCTTATTTTTCTATACAAAACATAGAAAATGATGAATGGTTGTTGAATTACACCATGGCCAAAGTGAGCAATGAGCAACAGACGGTCATTCATTTGATATTACTATATTAAAAATGAGCTGGAAAAATATTAAAAATGTAAGTGGAAGAATGGTGACATTCTGGGAAATAAACCAAAGAAACTATATTTTGACATGGCTAAAAGGGACATTTCAGTGATTTAGATAATAGCTGCATTAAGTTAAGGGATTTCAGAAGGATAGATTATAAAAATGATCCAAATCAATGCAGCGGAGGCCCATATGTCCAGACTTTCAGCCCCAAGTACGACCCCAGAACACTCAATCTAACATTTCCCACAAACTTGCTAATTTCATTAGCTCCTTACTGACAGCTAAACTATGTTTTTCAAACCGCATACTGCCAAGTTGTAAAGCAGGCTTTGTAATCTCCAAGTGCAAACTGAGACACCCCAAATGACATGACCAAGATTATTTAGTCCTACGTTGGAAAGCTCCCCCAGAGCCAAAGAGAACATCAGAATTGTCGAACGCAGGCTGAGTGCACTCCTTGTGACAACAAAACTCAGCTTGATGTGCCTCTTTAAAAAAAACATCCCATCCACTTGAAATGTATTTAACACTGGTCCAAAAAGCATAGTTAACTTACTTCTTCAGATCCATGATGAGAAATTAAGACAGATTAGATCAAACTCTGATATTGATCTCTGTGGGAAATTAGGAAATGAAATTAGGTAATGGAGTACATTATTCTGTTTTCATTACTGTGGTTCTGAATCGTAGAGCAGCCTTCTGTTCATGGACACTGGGGAGCAATTGTCTCTTCTGCTTCTTCATCATTCCCAGTACATCAGAACCCCCAGATTCATTTCTATTAGTACTGGAAGGCTTGTTTGTGTGGTGAAGGCTCGTTGTCAAAGCTCATCAGAAGTTTTGATTGCTGAGGCTGTTCACACAACAGTCATGAAGTTGGAATGAGTGAGATACAAAGTGGTTTTGAGTCCTTTGAACAGAGTGTCAAATCTCACCTGACAGCTACTCTGGTCAAAAGGGGGTTTGACAGAACCACATATATAGAAATTTTAACAAGGATGGTGTTGACACAAAGTGGGTGTACAAATAACCATAGAGGACACCACTGCACCTGTTTTGAAAGCTGAGACATTTCAATTTCAGAATGCAAATAGCTTGAGATTCCTACTGCTAAAGGGTCATGCACAGCAAAAATCAAGAATCACCTCCTAGAGAGCAAAACAATTCCTGCACATATGCAGTTTCAAACACAGAGGATTTATAAGGCTCCATATCATAATCTCACCTGAGCATTAACTCAATCCAAGGCATGATGACTCTGGTTGTTAAGTTCTGCAAGTTAAGGCGGAACAATCTGAGGAAAAAATGTGCTAATGATCTCATTCAAATTGCAAATCTTTCTTACCTGTATTTGTGCATATAGCACTAAAAAATATAGGATTGCACCAGCATAATCACAAATTTATCAAATGTTGACCATGTAGAAATAGAATCTGACAAAATAACGCAGATGCTTGTGTTTCAGTCAGAAAAATCAGCTTCTAAGTAAACCTGCTCTAGTGCTCTGTCTTAGTCAATGTTAGCCCATATTTACTCAGATATTACATTGTGGTATACTTTGACTCTATTCTAAAATATTTCAATTATGCTAATATTGACAAACTGTTGTAAAGACATCTGACAATGTTTTCAACCTGACAAAGCTAACAGCACGCACTGTGGCTTAACCCTAACTTAGCTACACTGACTGAGTAGGCAAGCTGCTTTAATTGAGTTAAGCTTGTTCTTTCTGACATTCTGTTTACTGTCATTTACACTTGGCAACTGCCAAGCTCTCTGCTAGCTATCTGTCTGAAATTGATGTGATGCAATAGCTTGAATCGTTTCTGCAGAAAAATTGGAGCCACTGTCGATTTGATCATACGCAGACACTGCATGAAGAGAGGATATTACGCCAGCAAAGGGCAAGATTTATTTTCCTATTGTTTAATCAACTCACAGAAAGCAATGACTGAATTATGACAGCTATTATTACAGAGGGTGAAATCAGCAGGGACACGCTGAAACCTTCATCACCACCTTCAATTATGCAAGTTATAATTAAAATTGCAGCCCTTGCAATTTGAAAGTTACACTTGTTCAAATCCAAAAAGTTAAATCAATAAAAATCAAAAAAATGAATAATTCAGCTGTACTATCAGTAATAACATTGTACGCAGCAAGTTAATAGCTGAAATCTGGAAATGCGGCAACAATGCTAATAAAAAGTCTGACGGCAAGAAACGCAAGCAGACAAACTGCTGACTTATGTTCAAGCTGTTTGTCTGACGAGTATGATGTTATATCCCAAAAGAAACGGCAGTAACACCGTTTTAGTAAGCATTCTTTGTTTATTTATTTCTTTTTGTCTACGATTTAAAAGAAGGCTAAACAATGACTTCAAAATATTCATTAAAGGGTTGGGTTGTTCCATCTTAAAAATTACTAGTCCAAACAGCAGTATCCCCTACAGTCTCCTTTGCCCTTGCCCCTTCATGCACCCACAACTCACATCCCACAGCCTCAGTGGTTTCAATTAATTTGACTCTCACTGAGTCTCAGCCTGAGAATATCAACCCAGGAGACAAGACACCCATTACTGCCAGGTCTCCAGCTCCATTTATACTATACGGCTGAGGAGGGGATGCGCTACCACTCAGAGGGTAATAACACTATTCTCGACATCTAGAATGAGAGTTGTATACACAGACATCTATGTTCATTATTGAAGGTCTGCAGTGACATTTGTCATTTGTTGAAAATTTTTGATTTGTGAATACAGCAATAGAAAAAAAAAAAAAGCAGGTCAGAGAAGCTTGTGCATGGTGTGTTTTTCCAGCACATGTGCATGACTATACCCTGAGCATGAAGGTGTGCTGAAGGTTACATGAGTGTGTCCTTGCACTTCTGTGTGATTGGTCTATATTTGGTTAGAGAGCCACCTGGAACCTTCATCAGACACTAACGAGCTAACTGCCTGTCACTTAAACCAGGGATCTACGTGTCAAACTTTGAGAATGAAGGTGAAAGTATGGTGTGACAAGAAAATGCCGTAGATGGATGTATAGCCATAACACTCACTGCAGCAAAAGGAAAAGTGAAATTGGCAAAGGTTTCGTGATAATTATACAGCTAGTTGGTTAAGTGATAGAACATCTAGAGTATATGGGTAAACGTCTCTCTAAATAAACCATTTCGCATGAAACCGCTGCAAATTCAAGTTATTTACTGCACTTAAAAAGCAAAAGACGACATTTATTCCACCCCTGCTATGACTGCATTTAATGCTTATTTGAGCAAGCAGTGCCACAGTCTTTTTAACAGTAATGCTCGACAGGGGCGCCTGCAGAGGGAGGGAATGTAACAAACCTCAGTTTTGTATCACTGAGGTGAGGAAACCCAAACAAGAGGTTCATATGAGAAGGAGGATTTAGGCAACAAGCATTACCAAAGCTCCAACAACACAGTCCAACTACTTGAAAGTTGTCCATCTACAGTAACACAGAACTGTTATGAAGATAAAAATTCTGACATCTCTGGAATACAGCATTAGCCAGAGTGCCACAGGAGCATACATCTCACTGTTTAGTGTGTGAACACTTGAGCGGTACGTGCAGGAGCCAAATCAATATAGTATGATTATAGTCTTAGGTTCAACAACTTAGATGTCACTGAAACAAAAATGAGCAATTAGAGCCATGCTAGTGGCTCTGTGAAGCTGTACTGCAAACAAAATGCTGCAAGCTAACACTCTCACAACCAGAGGAATGCATACAGTGCACTGCACATATCCACCAGGTGTGTCTGAGGGCATGTGGGTGACGCAGTTGTTGATCAATAGGTCAATAAAAGGGTCAATAGATCAATAAAGTAGTTTTTCAAGAAAATCTGGAATCACCACAACCATAAGATGTCCTTGAGTCATAAAGATGCACAAAAAGTAGTAGTCTCTGAGATTAGCTACACACACACACACACACACACACACACACACACACACACACACACACACACGACGCCCTCCCAGCTTATGCGTGGTGGAGATAATAACAATGCTAACATTTTTATGCTTAGCAGGCATAGTGTTGACCATGTTAGTGATTGCGAACAATTTCTTATCTTTGTTCTTGACACAAAGCACAGCTGAGGCTTATGGGAAAGTCATTAGTTTTGTAGGTGTATGGCAAAAACTGACCAAACTGAAGAATTGGACAAATTAAATTTTTTGACCAAATTTCCTAGAAATGCATCCAATACCTGTTAATAGTTTATGATGTCAAATGAAATATGCGCATGCAAAATCCCCATGGGCTTTCTAGTGCTGACCCTGGACACTGAAAATGCTGCTTATTAACACAGAGAAGTCAAGCCAAGTCAAGTGTCTTTGCACCTATATCACATACAATATCCAAAAGCACTTTACAAAGCTATAACATCAATGGTGTCTGACCCTGCACAAGTTCTGTAGGAGGAGAGGAAGCACAGTTTTCTATGGCAGAACACAATAGCATGTCATGCAGTAATCATGAGAGCAAAGGTCGCTGAAGTTATGCAACACATTTCATCATCCATTATACATGAGGCTATGGCTAAGTAACAGCGCCGCTCCTAGGCCTCTGCTGCTGTTGTGTATGGAGATTACGAGTCGGTGTGAAAATGGATGTGTCTGTGTCTAAGAGCCACATTCCCTGAAAGCCCAGTATTACTCCCCTGAACGCCCCTGAATGGCTGTGCTCTTTATCCATGCTAAAGTCCTGTGACTTTGATCTGCTAGCCATCATTTAAGACAAGGCTTACTCTAAATCTACTTGAAGCTCGGAGCCTTCGCAGCACAGGCTGTCGAGTCATTCACACTAGTGGCCTCCACATATTCTTCCTGTTGCTGCTCCATTAGACAAGCTTGGCTCTTAATTGCAGTGACACTATCTGGCACATACAAGGAAACTGTGTTGCTGCAGTCAGCAGTCCACAAGGCTCATTTTCACTTCCTTGTCAGTGCTTTAACAGCATAGAAGAAGGACTTCCTGCGGAGACACCTTTAACATCCTCTTGTCACTTTAATTGATGGCAAAATTGCCACTGGTGATCATTAACAACTCTGAGCACTTCTGACTGCAGGTGGCTCTGTGTTGAGATGTTTCAACTCGTTTATGATCCACTGAGCCATTCTTGTTAACTCAGTTC
Organism: Chaetodon auriga; assembly: GCF_051107435.1. Taxonomy (NCBI): domain Eukaryota; kingdom Metazoa; phylum Chordata; class Actinopteri; order Chaetodontiformes; family Chaetodontidae; genus Chaetodon; species Chaetodon auriga. The sequence goes on along the minus strand of NC_135075.1, from coordinate 9,521,051 downwards.
AGGATAATAAATGCCGTTTTTTCTGCAAACGTGTCATTAATTGTGATATCATTAATGGGGCAAAAATAACAGCGGTTATACAAATAATCATAATAAAGAGGAGCAGGAGAGGAGGAGAAAAACACAGTATTATCATCATCTTTATAGTAATAAACTGATCATTTAACTTTTCAGAACAGACTTGCAGTAGTGGGCAATGCACTGAAAATGAAAATTTAAAAAAATTTAATTGATGACATTGAGTGTAGCCATATCAGAGGATTTTCAACCTTTTCACAAGACAAGATCGTTAAGTGGTGATTATGCTAAACACAAGATGCTCCTACTTACAATTCCAGGTAGTCATTTGGCAGATGCTTTTATCCAAAGCAACGTACATATGAATTCACACACCGATGGCACAGCATGGGGGGAGGTTTTGGGGTTCACTGTCTTGCCCAAGGATACTTCGGCATGTGGACTGCCGAGGCTGGGGATTGAACCACCGACCTCCTGATTGGTGGACGACCGCTGCACCTCCTGAGCCACAGCCGCCCAACTACTTAACTATTCACAGAGTTTTCCACTGTATCCCACAGCGGTATTCAGTTAATGGAAGCTTTACAATATTCACAACATGTGTCCCCAGGACAAGAATCAATCTCCATGCTCAGTAACATTAATATTGGTCAATTCTACGAAACACCAGACAACGATTTTTGTAAATTTCAATTATGTTTTGACCTATCATTAGGCCCTACACTGAGTAATAACAATGAAAATAATGATGAAGAGCTTATCAAATCTTTTTTAGAATATCAGAGGGTGCAGTGGGGACATTCATGCTCACATTCACTGCACCTGTCCATCTTGTGCTATCTCCTCTGTGAAAACTGTCCACAATCATTAGTGTGTACATAATGATAGGCTCTAGTCCTTATAGGAATTGCCAATACACTGACACTTTGTGTCCTGAACAAATCTACAGCAAGCTTACAGAACCACCTGAAAGGTTGTCTTATAACCAACCAAACTCTCTAATAACTTTGTACAATTTTATTCAATTTCATTTCATCTTTGGTGGTGTTTTGTTTTTGTTTTTGTTTTTTTTGTAAATACTACACATATCTTTAACCAGTATGTAATGTACATATCTTGATGTTGATGATGATGTCAAGTTGTGGACAACCAAATTGTCACCCTTTGTCCGAAGACTGTGTTCCGTGTACTAAAGATTACTGCGTCACCACTGGATACCAGGAACTCATCGTCAGCATGGGAGCACCATGTGTTCCCCCTGACTGCAGACCACAGTGTTATAGATTTCATAAGGCACATGTTGGCTCCATGGACTGCAATTATGTAATTGTGGAGGTTTGCTGCTGGACACGCACAATCATGTAGACCACTGTGAAATTTGTGCAGGGGTGTGTAGTCAGAGTTTATGTGTCCTCAGTGGAAAGAGATGATTGAGGTTATCATCAAAGGAAGTGCATGATCGCCTCATCCTATATGTGATACATTATGCATAACTAATAAAATAGTTGCAAATTGGTTTAAGAGACTGAGAAGAATGACTGTATATCAAGATGGATAACATGTCTTAACTTCCTCCCACTGTACAAAAATGAAGCCAAAATATCCTGGATACAGGCACTGCCATCTTGAGCTGGTGACGTAATTTGGAGTCTGTACAGTAGTGATCGTGGGATGGATTGAGATTCTACCCTAACGCCTGGCCGACTCAATCGTGGGTTAGGGTTAGGTGTCATTCATGATGTTACACCCCGCTTTTAATCATCAAACAACTAATACTTATCAGAATAACACTTGAACATAATAATATAGATAAGAAGCCATCTTTGGAAAAAAGTAATTTGATGTGGTTTGGTCCACGTCCCATTAGCTAACATGGCAAGATTCACAATCTACACCACAGGCCAATGACAGGGGTCATCAAGATGTTTTGGCTTCACTTTTGAAGAGCTGTCATGTTGTCCATCCATTATACAGTCATTAATTCAGTGAAAGAAACACCAGAAATCTTGTAAGATAGCATTTTTACAAGGGACTGATTTTATTAGTGGGTAGTGAGCTTTTTAAAATCTACCTGGATGTAAAACTGGATAATGTAAATTATGCGTAAAGTTTAAACAAAGACATGGATGCATGAGTTATCAGTTCAGGCTTAATAACATGATCCCTTATTATCCCTTAATATTAATAATATTATCCCTTATCCCCTTACAAGCTTGGTAGTTCTCTACCTCCTACAGTCCAGCCAGTGTGCTGCTGTCGGCTCCAGAGTTTGGTCAGCGTGGTTTGATGGTGGGTCCATGGAAAAGAGGGGACAGAGTTGGAGAAAAAATTATTCTGTAAAGCAGGTGAACTTTGAATTACGGACATTTTGGCTTGTTGCCAGGCAAGCTAATAAGACAGACTGGGCCTCTTCCAGTGGTGAGTTATGTTGATTGACGAGAGGTCCGGACCCTGAGAAGCCTGGGCCTGTGCTATTGTAAACTTTGATAGCGTCTCCTTTGCTCTGCAGTCCTGATAGACAGGGAGCAGAGTTGGACTGAAGCTAAATGGGTGGTTGGTGGTGGTGGTGGTTCAGGCTACTTTGGCAGAAACAGTGAAACACGTTCCAGGTCTTCAGCACTGTTGTCAGCTTTTACAGCCAGGTGGACACAGGGTGATGTCAGGTCACACAGGCCGCATGTCTCTCCAAGGCATCAAGTGGCTTCAAAGCAACACTGAACGAGCCAGCTGCACATGAGCAGGCCAAGTCCCTCTCTGTGACAGAGTCAAGACTAAGTGGAAGCAAGGAAACCCATTTGGTTGAAAACCACTTTTTTTCTCATTCAGTTAAAATATACAGCTCAGTTTTACAGTGTCGTGGAAATATGAGTGTTCATCCTGTATTTGATATATCAACTGCAGTCGATGCAGCATGAATCACGTTTTCAGTTTGTATCACGTGTATTGGTTCTGGTTGCAGAATTGTATCTACAATGTGGGTGGAAACACTCATTAGTTCAACAGCGGCAGTGAACTGCAATCATAATTTTGATTCTTTTCTTGTCTGGCACTTGTGATGCATAACTTTGCAGCTGTTATCAGTTCAGAGCAAAATAAGCCCCGGAATGGATCCGACTGATTGATGTGTCATTAAGTATCTTATTTGGCATTGTTAAAATGTTCCAATGAATTTTAAAGTGCACTACTATCTTTTTCATGTTTTATGGTTTCACATCATTGAATCACTGTGGATACAATTAGGATTTTTTGACATGATTAGCAAAACAAAAATCAAATCTGGTGCAGCCAACAGTTTTTTGGCATTATAACACCTTCCTTACACACTCACCTGACAGATCTTTATGATGATCATAACATGATGACATTCATTAGCAAAGTTTTTGCATGAGTATTGTCAGTGCTTTCTGAGGATTAATCATTCCTACAGTATCCAAGCATGGCAACTACAGTATGGTTGAGACAGCTTAAACTGTTCAACATTTTATTAAATCTAACTTGAGGAAATGCTTTTGGAATTACTAGTTATTAGCAGTTATTGAGTATTACTATCAAGTACTTAATCAATACACAGACATAAAATACTTCACACAAGGTGGAGGTGATGAAGGGAGCTGCAGCAACAAACAACACTGGCATGTGTACAGTGATAGTGAGAAGTGTTAGGCCATACACCCGCATGAACATGACTGGATGTCACTAGTCATTGGGTAATCAAACAGCTGGTAAATGAGCAGCTGATGCCACTCAGCTAAGGCAACTCCGGTCTTCAACACAAAGCAGTCCAACGTGTTCACAAAGTATTGCAAAAGAAAAAAAAAAAAAAAAGCAAGAAATCTTGACAAACATCCCAAAAAGGTAATTCAAAGTGCACTACAAAACTTCTCCAAAATACCACAAAGGGTATTTTGCATTTCAGAGACAAATGTTCCGAGAGTCAGAGAGTCAGAGAGTCAGAGGGCTGCTGAGTTCACAAGCCAAAGCTTGATCGCATACAGGGTTTCCAGCAACGCAGCAGGAACTCCAGCTGTGTGAACAGAAATGCAACTCGCAGCAGACAGACTTGAGTATAACTTGAACCAGAGCAAAGTCAATTGTGTAAAGCAGTTAAATCTATTTTGAGCGGATAGGTTTTAGTACATTTTCGTATAAACCTTCTCTCAGCTCAGAGTCATGGGCCAATGCCATAAATGCTTTGTAGCTTGGGTGTGATCCTACTTACACAGTGCTAAAATTTGCTTTGTTCCAGCTTTGTGTTCTTTAGTTTATTTTCCAGCTGCCCACTTACAAGAGACCCAGGGACTGTAAACAGAAGTCACATGGACTGAGATATAGCTCTTTGGACAGAAGACAGCAATTGGTTTTTGTAATCTATAAAGTAGGAGAGTTTACCAATAGGGAGTCTCAAACAAATTCCACAAGTAAAAGTTTTTACATATTATGACAAACCTGATGGCAAAGTGTATTTGAAACTGAATCAACTGAATCTGATTAGTCCTCCATCCTCCCTGCAGCCAGCCAGACTTTTTTTTGCTTTACTATAGTTGGCCTGATAATGTCTTTCTTTCTAATGACCCCGCCCCCCCCCCCCACCAGCAGATCACCTGAAGGATGAAGTTTGAGATTTAGTGCCATGTAAAGTCAAACGGTACCGTTCTCATCAAATAAATCAAGTTGAATCAGCACTTCATCGGAGTTTCCAGTATGTTGCACAAGTCGTGTACACAGCCTAAACCCCCTGCTGCCATTTGTTGTCTGTTATCATGGATGATACATCTCTCACACACTGCGGTGGTCTTGACAACAATTACGATGTGCAAGGCTCATCAACTGAAAACCTGAAGAGTTGTATTAAACAAAGTTCATTATATTTTTCTGGGTCGTGGTTCATCTTGTAACATGATGTCATCAAGATTACAACTTCAACTTAGCAGAGACCACACCTCCACTTCAACAATCAGCTACAGCAAAGGCAGCACAAAGTTGTCTGGACAATACAGGAAAAACCCTGGATTATGTTCAGTGATACCCCTTTTTTCTGTCTAAAATTATTGCTTTCTACAATATGTACATGGCAAGTATGGTTAGTTCCTGCATGTCAGACGTGCTACATGCCCATTCACCACCCCGACCCCCACATTCTTACTGTCGCTTTGCTACATAAGAGGCACACAACTTCCAGCATATGCTCTGATTGATGGCATTTCACTTAAATCATATGCCGTGGATTCTTCCATTATGGACACAGTTCCTCAGGATACTGGGCTGCAGCGTCACTGTGTTCAGATACCTGAGCAATGACTTTTGGTCAGTGCATTATCAATGAGTAGAAACAATAGCCAATGACTGTGTTTCACCTCTGCCTGAGGACAAATATTTTGCATTTGATAATGGGAAGCAGCATTAAGTGCAGGAGTGACTAGGAGATAGTTTGGTAAAATATTTTTCAGGGCATGACCACACCTGACTGCTGGTGCTGCGGCTGCTGCTTAGAAAATGTAGTGAGGCTGAAATTGGTATGCAAAGCTTTTGTCCACTGAACATGACAAACCGTAATGAACTGAGCAGGGCTTTATCAACCGCACAGAAACTGGGAATGATCACAGCTCACACAACAGACCACAGTGACAGAAAGTGGAGTGAAATTATTGCAACGGGGAAAGAGGCTTAGAGCAGAAAAGGTGCTGTTTTTGTCTTTTTTGTGAGTGTAATCTGAACAGTCACATACAGCGTGTGCACACAGTCTCCCACCTTTCTCAGTTTATTGCTACAATTAAAGCACTTAATTCGTTAAAAAAAAAACATCAATAGAGCTGCACTAGTTATACACCACAGGCCTCTTTTAAATATTATACTGTGTTTGAGGATTTCACTAAAAGTAATCAGAGAGCATATCCTGCCTCTGTGCTGCAGGCACCTTGAAACAATCAGCCACTCTGCTATTCTGTTGGACTTGGTTGCTCTTTTTAGGTAGACACTGTAATACTAAGGAGCATGACATATGGGATGCACAACTCTGATTTATATCTTCAATAAAAAACAACTGAACTGACAATAAGATTTACTTTATTCCTTCTAATAGGTACAGAGATTGATGTGAGCCTCAAAGAGAGAAGCAACCTTTTGCAATCCAATTATGTAAAGCTGGCAGGTTTCCCTTTCACAATCTAAGATCAATGGCACAGTGTAGAAAATGAGATATGATCCACAGTATGAAGGTGTTTGGTGCTAAGACACGGGGAACGGGCTGGACAGGTCTGACTCGGGTGCAGTGAAGAGATCAAACAGATATATTAAATAAATGCAAAAATATAATCATTCCAATGTGTGTGTGTGTGTGTGTGTGTGTGTGTGTGTGTGTGTGTGTGTGTGTGTAAATGGGTGCAACACCTTCACAAATCCTGGTTTGACCCTGTAAAGCTGTAATATTACAGTTTTTGTCATTTTTGTTTGTTGTTGCTTCTTTAATTAACAGTACGATTCCGTCTGTGACCTTGCTGATGTTGATCAAGGAAAATGACTCATTTCTTGAAACTACTTGCACACTGGAACCGGTCTAACTATGAGAAAATACACAGTTGCGAGTTGTCAGCGGCTTGCCTAGCTGTCAAAAACCAGCAACAATGAAAGAGGTTTTATTCCAGTACCTGTGACAGTCGATGTTGCTAAACTCCACACATGCTTTTATTAAAGCACATGCAACTGTACAGATCGCTGTTTTCTCTTGCCTGTCAGAGCCTGTTGAACAATTTGAGGTTTCACACCAAGCCCAATTAGTTTGGTGGCAGGACTTATTGGAATGGAACTGCCACGATGCAGAACAAGAGCCAAAGTATTTCCTAGTAAAAAGGAATGTCAATCAAACACATGTCGCACGGCGTCAAGGAAGAAATGAAACAAGCTTGATTCACTCCGCTGCCTCACTATGGCAGTATTACTCTGAACACTTTATTGCTAAATGGTCTCCCTCTTTGCAATCTGTTGGTAATGTAGAGTAATACTCCGGCAATGAGAATCTGTTGGTTATTTAATGTGGAGGAATGCAGGCTGTGACATTCATCAAAAACACCACCGTGGTTTTTAACCAGGCTCATATCACGCAATGATAAACCTTAAAGACAGTCAGTTTGACATACTGACAAACAATATGGCTAGTGGGCTCAAATGAAATGATATTTTCAAACTACCTCTATGTCATCCATCCATCCATTCTCTACTGAACTCTATGGAGGCCACAGCCTCTGACAGCCATCATTCTGACGGGGAGAAAACTTGATATTTTTGGTCCTGCCACCATATAAATGCATTAATACTGATTGCTGCAGTATCATCACTGAAGAAATGCTCATGAAAGAGCATATCCATTATACCAGACACATTTAGCCGTACACCTTTCAAAACACACCACATATATGGACATGCAGGAAAACTACAGGAAAAAGGCCTAATTTTGTGTCCCTGTGTTAACTGTTAACTAATCTTGTATCATATGTTAAATACTGTGTTGACAGGTGTCAAAAGGTCATTTTAAAATATTTTTAGATCCAGATCCCTTGCTTTTATCTTCCTGTGAAACATACAAATATTTTTTTAGGACTCATTTCAACCACTGGGGTCGGCTGACAGTTCACTCGTGGGTAGCTAACGGAGCAATCTCATAGCAGGAGGTGTGTTCAGTCAGTAAACCTGTGAAAATGAAGGACCTGGTTGAGGTCTGATTTGTTCATTTAAGCCTCCTCCTCCTCCTCCTCCTCCTGGTCTAACAAGGCAATTGAGGATGGAGTGTGAGTGGAGACTAACGGTCCTACGCAGCTCCTCAGCGTTACATGCTTTTTTATCCGAGCTCTATACATCTCTACAGCTCTGTATCAAGTCACTAAATCTGCTGATCACATCTAAAGAATGTGATTTAAATACGTCACATTGCTGAAAGCTGAAGGCGCTCTAACTTTTTAAACTTGCCCACGGCTCACTTTATAAATGATGCCTTTCATATTTCTAGCAGTTCATTTTGTTGACGTATGTTAAGGACGGGGTAGGGATGTGTAGGAAAATTCAGACAATTCATCAGGTTACATCTCTAATTTTAGTTCATACCTGACCTAAATACAGCTAGTTAAAGTTTATTTCACATACTGATCGCTGTATGTAAGTCTGTTTATGCTGAACAGTGTGTTTTTATCACTTTCTTTGCCACATATTAAGATCATATGTAGTCTGCAGCACATCGTTGCATTAGCCAATTAAGAACTCATATTGAAATCACATTGATATGTTTTGATATTACTTATTTAACACCCGAGCAGAGAATCATTACATGTTAACATATTTAAACACTGTGTGCGTCAAACGTCAAACTCTCTAGAGCTGAGGTGAGAAAAGGGGACTCACACAGGGCTCAGGGCTGCCAAGCTAAGACCTCAGATAACTTTTAAAGTCTTTTGAAGTAATACCTTTTAAAGTAATAAGAAATAGACTGATACTCACTTGTAACCTGAAAGAAACTGTTCTTCAAAACAAGCTACACATAGACAATTCATGATGTAAATTTAGAGTTCATGTGGAAATAGAAGGAAGGCAATTTAGAGAGAGAGAAAAACGTCTTCTTCTAAGCAATTCAGTGAACATACAGCATCCCATGGTAATTATACTATTCTATCCAAGCAATATTGTTTGCTTACAAGCACTGGTTTTGAGAGCAGGTGCAGGTCATTTTAAATTCCATCGCTAGTCCAGTCCTGTAATTGGATTTGGTAGCGCTGAGGTGTCCGTGACCTTTCCTGCGAGGCAGCTTGTTTAAACTGGAGATCTTGTAACCCCTGGCACCTTTAAGTCCTCAGACAGTCTGATGACAAGCAAGATGACAACTCACCTGAGAGGTTAGTGGAGACATTGTGTAAGCCTTGTGAATGGCAGCTGACGAAATGACTGCAAAAACCCAAGATCATTCAAACTAATGATTGAAATGCAATATTAATCAAGGCAAAAACAAGGTGCAGGTAATTTTGTGTTTACTATTCTGTGTGCAAATCAAAGTTGAATTTATTATGCAGGGTTGGAAAATTTAAGTACTCAATTAGATCTACCCTCTGAGGTTCCTCTGTAAAATCTGAACATGTATTCAGTGATTTCTAGGGCTATTATGAAAATTAATTATTAAAGCCTGTCCAGTGGCTGTTAATAGTAGCAGGAAACCTCTCACAGCTCAAGAGGATTTAACATGCATCACAGTTAATGGCCACCACATGAATGTTTAAATGTTACCAAAGGTTATGTACCCTGTAGCCTTTTCAAAAGGTTATCCACTCCACAGTTTTCAAGCCATCACCTAGTGGAGGTCACGCAGTAACGCTGCTGTTCTGCTTTGTGTTTCTGTTTTTTGTAAATGTCTGCTTATGAATCTGAATTTGCTTTCAGCAGCATGTTTCAAACAAGTTCAAACAAGACAGGAGCAAGTAAAGCCTGGGAAAGATGTGGAACGCTCCAAAAGTACCTGTTTGGATCATTCCACAGGTAAACAGGTTGATTGTTAACAGGCGATAGTGTCATGATTGGGTATGAAAGGGGCATCCTGGAAAGGCTCAGTCATTCACAAGCATGGTTAGTGCATATGGCATGACTAACCTGCACATTTGTGAAGGCACCATTAATGCTGAATCATATATTCAGGCTTTGGAGCAACATATGCTGCCAAGTAGACAATGTCTTTAAAAGTGGAGGCCTTGCTTATTTCAGCAAGACAATGCTCTTTTAAACACTGACAGCAGCAACTACTGCCCAGGATCATATCGGCGTTCCAGCTGTGACCAATCAGGAACCAGTACCAATCTAAGACTGATCCTTGATAGCCTTAACATTTTCATTGGAAGGCTAAACATCTAATGGAGTATTTTGCAGTACACCTGTAATCACATTCAGAGAGTAATCTCCTGAATCTGCAGCTCTACTTGGCTTTGCGGAGATTTAGAGCAAATTCCAGCTCATTGCTTGGTTGCCACCTTTACTCTTTTGGTTCACTCTCACCGCTCTCAGAGCATTATTTCAGCTGCAGCAAGCAGCTTTTCTGAGAGGAAATGCTCTAAAAACCCAGTGTACTCTACTGTATCAGCTCCAAATAGAAGACAGACCCAGTTAATGGCTAATCGCGTAAGGTGGAATATTTAACAGCTATAAGAATATAAGATATTTCCCTCAGGAGTTGGTAGAGACCTAAAACAGAACTAAAAGAGAATTAATATTGGACTTTGCCAGCAACACAACTCCAAATGAATGATAATGTTACTCTGTAACTGCTAGATGTGTAAATAAACAACAGTGTGCTAACCAGTTCACCATATCAAATGAAAAGGTATGTCAGTGTTGGGTTTGTCAAGTCAAGTCAACTTTATTGTCAATGCTGCTATATGTACAGGACATGCACAGAATTGAAATATCGTTTCCCTCAAATCCCTGGTGCAATAACCATTAAATATAAAATGTAATAGAAAATATAAAATAAAAAAATATAAAAGAAATATACACAAGTTAAAAAGATCTGGTTCTGCTGACCTCCCATATGGCCAGAAAAATCAGTTATTGCAGTAAAGGATCTCAATCCATCTTCCATCAAAGCTAAAATGCAATAAGCAAGGTTTCTTTGCGAAAAGTCATTCATCCTGAAATCTTAAATTACAGCTGCAACAGAGGAGAGCGCCCTACACCCACTGAGAGAGACCCCACAGTTTCATCCTGTTAATCTAAATCAAATTCTGGACTCAGGTACACTCAGTTGTTCACCCACAGCAACAATAAATCTTTTCTGCAAAAGCAAAATTCACAACTAACAAGAGCAGTAACAACAGCAGTGTCCCGAGGAAGCGGGACTCATTAACATCTTTTGCTTCTCTTTGCTGTGAAGCCTCACAGAGCGGTCTGAGATAATAAGTGTGCGGTGTGCAGTTTTCTTGCATTATAGGATTTCAGCCTTGTGAAAGGTACATTTATTTCCCGTTTGCTACCATTAGAGCTGCTAACGTGGGAGGTTTGCTGATGCAGCTTAGGGTATAATAGTTGTGAAACAGTCATGTTTTGTTGGACAGGTGTGGAACATAATCCTTAGTCTTAACCATTCTAGGCTTCCTAATTCATCAGATTTGTTTCGTGGACATTTAACTCACTGGCAATATTTATAGATGAATCTTCTTTACAACCAGCATTTTATGACTTATAACATTTCGACAAACAGCAATAGTACCACAACAGTGCAGCAGCAGAAGAGAATTTACAGATGTCTCTTTTAGCCTGTGGGGTGACAATGAGATTCATCTGTTCGGTCAATAATTAGAGCATGAAGTATTGAATGAAAATGGGAATATTATAGCAATTACCCTTTTCGGCAACAAACATAAACAGCTTAATCAAATGATATTTATTCTCTGAGTGAAAAACAGTAATTATATTATTGTCTGCATATAATTAATGAAATTCTAAGATGAGTGTCAAGCAATACGATGGCATCAGTGCGTCTGTATTCATATTCATGCAGCATAAAAGGACGTGTAGCACATCATTTTGTACATCATCAGAAACAAGTGCAAATCAGTCCCCACAATAACAACCAGATTTATCAGCAAACAGCGCCGGATTACAGCTTGTAATGAGTTTGGACTTCATGCTCCATTGCGAATTTCCAGTACATTACATACATGCAAATAAAGTTGCTTTGATATGACAACCATTCCATATGCAGTAAAGCACTGAGGGTCAGCCTTGAACGTACTCCGCCAAAGTGTTATGAATGCTATTTTTCATTCAGAACAATAGTTCAAATAGGAACAAATTTTGACGCTCTGTGTGGTGCTGAGTATCATTGAGATGCAGACAGAGACAAATCATCTCAGACAAATTCCCATTCGACATTTATAGTCCTTGAGAGCATAATGAAATTCTTATCTTTCTAAACATGCATAGATCTCAGTAAGCCCTCAGCAGAATTAAGAGTTCTTTGACCAGCTGTGTATTTGAGATAGATCTATCACAACTGCTTGTCATTTTTAACTAATGCTGAACTGAGTAACGTTGAAACAGCACTGAATCCTGAATGGCATGTGAGAAGTAAAAAACAACAACAAAGATTTACTCAGAGCTGTAAGTAAACTACAAGCTCTCTGCTCTTTTCATTAATTTAAATAAATTGACAGTACAAATGATGCACAGTATTTAAAAAGACAATATTAACTTCTGATTTAAAAATCATACATTATGTCAATCAGTATAAAGCTCCAGTTTATTGCTGCTGGTTACATTTGATGAACTGTTGGTAAACAAACCATCTGCACATCTTTAAGTCATCAATAATTTTGACATCATCAATAATGGCAGAAGGAACCATGATTACAATGGCGATAGAAATGACAAACAAGACTGTGGCTTCATCTAACCATATTAAGGTAAGCTTGTGAGAAGTGAGGTGAGTTTTGGGGAGGCACTGAGTGGGATGCTGATTTGAATATGATTAATGGGGGGCCAGGTCTTCGAATCCCATCCAGCTCGCACAGCCAGTCTGCCTCTGATAGGCTACCACTCAAAGTTGCTTCTGCTATCACAGCTCACACTCGCCGTCTGTTTCTGCCCAGAGCTCAGGAGGGGAGGCTTCTGGGTGCTGTCTAAAGCCAGATCACGACGTAAAGGGTCAGAGATGGCCTGTCAAGCTGGGCTGGAGCTCAGCATTACAACACCTCAGCCAATATGAGAGACTGTGCATGAAAGTTCTAATCTGAAACATTCTGCTTTTTTGTTACCCTCTATTCAGCCTTCACTGAGTTCATAAAAGCTTCCACATTTGCTATTCTAAACACTCAAAATCTGATAGCTGTTTCATGGGGAAGGGGGGAAATGTGGAAAATCAGCTGGGGACAGGAAATGAAGCCTTTTTCATGGCTGTTCTGGTTGGAATAAATCAAAGAACTAGACCATCAACATGAGGAGAACTAAATGCAACACACACCATCTGCGTCACATAGGAATGGGTCACATATCACAGTGTCACGTGCAATCGTGTCAATTGACCCTCACAAACTGACACCCATAGCACACACCTGATACACTGTAATAGGGATGCAGTGGCTGGAATGTGCAGGTGCAATAATCAAAATTGATAAAGTGCTGATTTTCTGAAGGAAAAAAATATGGACAATTCTACAGAAGACGTGTTCAGGCACAGTACTGCTAAGTAGGTCACTTAAGTTTTGACAGAATAGAGCCCAATATAAAACCATTGTAGCTATGTATGTAACACAGAAGAAAATAGTGTAAACGCAACGCAAGCCATTACCGAGCCTTTTAGCTGTGTTGGTTGAAATAAGGGGTGGACAGATTGAAAAATTGATCCATTTAATATTAGATCTCATTCTGGGCACATGAACAATATTCTTAAGACCATGCACATTCTAGAGTATAGAGGTGTATCTGTCCTGACAGACAACTGATTAATGCTGCTAGAAAGCCTTTAGGAATCAGTCACACCAGCATACATACAACATAGTGAACATAGTGAAAGTTTGGACCAAAATGAATTTGTTTCAATTGACACAGCAAGCAATGGATCCACTTACCGCAATGAGGTCAATTTCTGCAATGCTTTTGAGTTGCTTTGAGGTCATCTTTGGCAAGTTTACATGTTGGCCAATTGCAGCAATAGAGCTTTCCTATTCCTCTCCATTTGGCATGAACAAGACCTGCCAAAACCAACTTTAGCTACTGAACTATCCACATGTAGTCATACGACTAAGCAAGCATTTTACAAGGAACAATAAATGCATTTCATTGTGCCACATCCTGGTGAGGCACAATGATTTCAAGTTGGAATTCAAAGTAAGAAGATCCATCTAGCCCGAGTTCACCAACATAGACACACCTGCTGTCACAGCAATATGGCAGCACACATAGTGAACAGTAAGCAGTTACCTTTTCATCAATTTTTAGCCTGTGTAGTATTTGTGTAATAAAATGTGCTGTACCAAGTTTGTAGTTTCCATTTCCATTCAGTTGATTTGTGCTTGATAGAAGTCTTTGCAAGCATGCAGTACAAGCCGACTCCTTCCATCTCCTTCAAAGTGTGCTCAGATGCTTGTGAAGTTCAGAGCCATAAAAACATCCGTTTGCTGCGGGCGCCCACGTCTTCCAGGGTAGATGCACTGGGATGCATTTAGATTGAAAGTTGTAATACTAACTTGAAACAATTGACTTCTGACTCGCAATTGACTGCACATTAGTAGCCTACTGAACTAGAACTAAAACTTCACATCAACAGGAAATCCAAGGAAGGACACAGATGGTCCAGTCGACAGGGTATTTAATGACAGATGATGTCTGGGAGGTGAACTATTAAAACTCCACAGCAATGACCATGGGCAGAAAAAACCTAACAACTGTTGTGTTGGCTGATTGCTCTTGTTTAAACATTCTCAAAATTTCTTGGAGCTGAACTCATCACATTATCTCTGATAGCACAGATGAGAAGGCATCAACATCATAAAACATGACCTGGCATACTGAGAGGAATGGGGGGGATTAAAAGAAGACTGCCTCACTTAAGACGTTAAGGTATGCTATGTGTGAGACTGTTTTTGCCTCTCTAGGGAGCATATAATTTGCGCTGAAGGTGAGGCTCACTGCAAACAGTGTGTGATGATCAAACACTTTGGTTTGCAGTGTTTCCCATTAATTACTGTTGTGGCCCACCACAGTCTAATTTCTCCCACCACAGTTTCATAATGAACCAAAAATATTTTTACATTTCTCATACTAACATAAAGGATCTAACATGGTTTGCCCTGTTGCTTCAGCAAGGCATCTGTAACTCCCACTCAGTCAGCAAACCCCCGCCTCCCCTGATGACAGCAGAGCCACCAAGGCATTTTGAAGACAAAGTATTGTTTGAGGTAAGCAATATTTACTAATGCTACATTATTCACTTCAATGACCAAAACCACAATTTCACCATAACCAATGTACGACGGCAAACAGATAACGTTACTGCAGAAGTTATCATTAATGATTAATGCTAGTCTAACTTTAGCAAAAGCTAGGTTGAAATAGGTCTATTATGGGCTAAAAGCTTAGATTTTTCTACGATAATGTTGAACAGGGAAATGATACGCCCTCCTCATCCAGTTTTTCTAAAAAGAAATAAACCAGTTCAACCAGTTGATGCATTTAACTTTAAAATGTACACAATTTTCTTCAGGGGGAGCCTAGCCCCCCTAGAGGGTCTGAGGTCCATCACCCACAGTCTCACAGAAACACTGGTCTGCCTTCCCTACACTGTTGGTAGATTCAGTCTAATTTTAGTGTGCTGAAGTGACAGCAGCTCACAGAAATACAGCAACATTGTGGCCAAGCTAAGCCACTTCACCACTTCCTCATTTGACGTTATCCCACCTATTCCCATCTGGCTCACGCAGTCCAATATGTGCATATTCAAATGTGAACTGGCTTTTGGACATCTGCAATCACATCACTTGCTTTCTATATTAAAATTTTACTTTTGCACCACCTCTGAATTGAAGTATTAGTCTCAGGCGAGGATGCATTTACATGGTCAAACTGGTTTGACTGAGAGATTTGTAAACAGGATGACCTTCAGTCAATGTGAGCCGTATGCAAAAGCTCTGCATCAGGGGATTCTGATGTGATGAATCTTTGACCAGTGTCAAGCTGTTTTTATTCCACAGCTGGACAAACCTTAGATTTTCATGAGCATCAAAAGCACGTAACACACAAACAACGCAACCTGCTATGACAGGTAACTTTAAACATTACAATCTCTGTCAATCCTGACACTTGGATAAAAAGGATTGGTCCAGAATAGAGTAGAAAATGCAGTCAACTGAAACAAGATATGTTGTGCTCAGTCTGTAAATCTGAAATTGCAAACACAAACAACTTAAAACACATAGCTGAGCAAACACATGGCTGTCAGTGTAACAAGCAGTTGTCCCTCTGTAGGCTGATAACACAGACCAGTGTCAATCAGGAAAATTCTTATGATTATTAACCACTTCAGAGCTCTTGTCCCTTTAACTTTCAAGCTTGGTCAGACATCCAAAATTTTGAAGTACACAGATAAATGCATTCCAGGGTTTGAATACATGGCACACAACTATGAATGTGAACTATGAATAGCTTGTGTAATGCACCATGAATGTAGATTAATGTTAGGATACTATCTCAGACTCTTTATGGTCACAGTTGGTCTCCAATCTATGTTACTGAGGCACGGTGGAAAACCTAGGAAGGATTAACATGTTTGAATTAACTGTAGCTTATTTTTTCTACTGCATTTGGTTTCTTTTCTTATCTTAATGCCTTTTTATGTCCTGTGTAAAGCACTGAATTTGAAAGGTGCTATACCAACAAGCTTGCCTTGCCTTCACACCAGACACTGACTTGTCACAACAGCAAACACACTCTAATAATACTAATCATGGCTCAGTTCTATTTAAGTGTTTCAGTTGGTTATGCCATAATTAATAGTTTATGTACTGTTCACCTTCACCTTTCCAGCTGACGTGTCAGATGTGTGAAAACCTGCCTAACTTGACTGAAATACTTTTAGGACCAATATATTTGGAAAACGGCAAAGTGTTCCTTTAAAGGAGGACAGCCTTACCTAAACAGAACTGGTATTGTGACTGCTGAGTCTTGCCTTCTAGTTCATGTCACTTTAAAGACATCAAAGGCAATGTCAGCAGAGAGCATGTCATCCCTATCAAGCCATACATGCATTAAGGTCAACCTTGACAAAGTCAACATCCTTTAGCGACTGAACTGCTCCAACCTGCAAACAACAGCTGACTGAGACTTTATGGCTCTGCTCGTATTACTCAATCTGCACTACACTGAGTGCAATGCAAACTATTCAAGGTAAGTTTCCCAAACAATGTATGAAAATACACAACAAAAGCTCAATGAAATAGTTTTCCAAATTTAGTAATCGTATCTTTTTAGATAGTTGTCTTTCCCTGCGACACTCACTTACAGTGTCTTTCTTTTAAGGGTAGCTGTGTCACTGTTGATGTACAAAAATACACAGTTTTTACATTTCATTCCCAAAAAAATAAGTCTGTGTCGTGATTAAAAAACACTGTCTTTCCATACATTATTCCTGTGTTGGAATACCATGTGGTAAAGGTCCAAAAATGTTCTGACCCTGAGTGTTTATTTCACTAAATCATCTGGACACTCTAAACTGCAAAGTCACTTTTCAATCCCATTTACTCGTCTCCTCCTCTCTAATGGTAATAATTGCTTGTCATCAACTACTGAAAGTTTGGCACAGAAACTTAAAATGTATCCTTTCTACAAGCTAAACTGTGGTAACTTTCACTCTGCAAGCAACTGTCTCTTTCTCTCTTTTTTTTGTGTGGTTTTTTTTTTTTGCAAATGCATTTTTGCAAGGTAATGTTTATGTGCACTGCGGGTCAAGAACATGTCTAGCTTTGCACAAATGCCACAATGATACATGTCAAGAAAAGAAACGCAGCATTTGTTTGTTAATGCACTGAAATCAGCATACACACCACAGCAACCTCCAACCATAATACATAACAGATCATGCCACATGGCCTTAGAACCTAACAATGTGATGTACTGCAGGCAAGGAATCAATTAAGTCCAGTTTCCTCAGTGAGGAGAAAAAAAGACACATTGAAATTCAACACAAAGCTGAACAATATAACTGTTGAGAAATAGAAAACACTATTAAACTGTGAAACTCAGACTGACAAAACACATCTTTCTTGTAGATAAAACAAATCACAGTGGTCATGTTTCCATTTGTGAGCTTCATCAGTTGGCAGACTGCCATCAATACTTCAAGATTTCATTGTAAAACCAAAACTAATGAGGATCTTGTTTGTGTTTGCCTCAGTTCTGACACATGAGAAAATGTATTCGACTGAAAATATTAGAAGCATACAAGGTTACTGGAGAGATTCAAAGCAAGCCCACTGTTAAATCTTTCCTACATTCTGGGCTGGACTTTGAAATGTTAAACATCTTTCTATTAATAAATTAGAGCTTGTGAATATTGCTCTTTGTCACCATCATGAAATTATTGTTTTCAGGAGGAATGGTTGAGCAACACCCCAATAATGCAGAAACAACGTGTCCACACAGACAGCGTTTCAACTGTGTTCATCAACCATGTCACCTATGTCTGATGGAACAGATACATCCAATTCTAAGCACTGCTGGTTGTAACGCATTAACACGTTACAATTTTGTATTACTTTTTGCATTAACAAAGTGATATAATGTGTCACTAATGGGGTGTCAGTAATATTATTACTCTTACTATATCAAGCAATGTGTTACCACCCACAATTAAATATTCAGTATCTCTCAGCAATATCCTTTATGATATTCAACATAGGGGGCAAGAACTTAAAAACACAGTTGCAAAATACAGCTAGTGTCAAGAAATGGGAAGTTAGTTACATAATGTAACTCCAGATTCTGTGAGTATAGGCGTAGTTCTCTAAGAGCTGTTACTATTGGCTAAAGGGCAAAGCTGATGTACTCAATGCCCACTATGACACCAAGGTCCACAAGCAGATAAATGGCTGCGTCTGACAGACCCCATCACTCTCCTCAGGCTCTTTATTTTGAAAGGATCAGATGATCAGGCTGCATCTCAATACAAAGTACAATCGTGTTCTAAAATGAGAATCACATGTCTCCAACCTAATATCGGCACCAAGTGTAATTGTCACTCGATGCAGAGATGCAGGACAGTCACCTCTTGATCCCTATTCAATCATGCCGACAACGCCATTTATGTTGTGGAGAGAAATGACACTGACAATAAGGTGTAGCAGAGATAGCCAGAGTGGGACTTTACTCAATGAGCTAGCACATACAGATGTTCAACAGCAAAGTCCTGTCCTATCTTTTCTACAGTCATTATTATCCTTTTGCAGACATGCATACACCCACACAGGGCTTCTGCGTAGACGTGACCGACACCCACTCATTTTGGGAGGATCCCATCATTCTGCCACGAAGATAATATCTTAACATTACAACAGCTCACATTAAGTTCCAATTTGTTCATATTCTTTGCATGGTATTGTTATTGGGAATGTGGCACGTTAGAATGACCTAAGCTTTCCTGTGTTTATCCATGACCTAAACATTCACGGGATAATTACTGTCAAAATACTTCCAGGAATTAGCAGTGTTGCATGAACAAATTCTACCACAGGAAAAGCACCAGATCTGACAAAGCATCATTTGCCATCTAGCAGGTTTAAAATTGCATGAGTTTGTGAGTGCTCAGACACATTGCGCCAATAGAAATGGATGAAAGGGCAGAAAGTAGACCAAGCTGCCACCAGGCAGACGTCTGCCACTGTCATCCCGCTAAGAGGGCCATAGATTAGGATGAGGCTCTTGTGGAGTGCGCCCAGGCGCCCCGCAGAGGCTCCACTCCTGCTGCACTGTAGGATTGTGTGATGGCATCACACAGCGAGAGACAGACGCTGTTTTGACAGAGCCACGCCTTGTGGCTTGTAATGATACAACAGCTGCTGTGTCTTTCTGATGTTTGCTGTATGCGGAACATCCTGAGACAAAAGGTGTTCTGGGCAGAGTCGGTGAAACACTTTGCCCGACTCGGCCCCCAAAGCGAGCAGCACCAGGGGTAAATCCTACTGTGGTGCTGGAGATCACACAACAAGTTTCTGTCGTCTAACTCCCGTTAAGAAGCACTTAACCAAAAGATGCTTGAAAACTGATCTCTCTCATGACCTTTGTGGTCGTATGAAATGAAACATGAGACTCACTAGAGTTTAATCCTGAGAAATGGGATTCCTGGGAACACCCATCCAAACAATTTTCTGTTTCTCTGTCATTACATTTAAAATCATTCTTTAAACATGTAGAAGACATTGAACTATAGTTGGCAAGTATGTAGGCCTGTAACTTTCTTAAAATATGTCTTAAGAACAACAGCTGAGTGCATGCACCGGTGGACCACACTGGAAGCTTACTGCAGACGTTAAAGAGAAAGACACTGAACACCTTCAACTGAATGGCAAAATGCTCCTATCTCAGAGCAGCACCTAAAAAGGACCACTCTAATCTCACAAAGAATCCATCTAAATCTCACACCATGTGAGTGAGAGCTTTTTAAATCTTTGCTTTTATCATTGAGTCATCAGTCCGCCCTTTCTTTCGCTCCTCTCCCAAAATTTTCACATGTAACGTGGTGAATTAAGGGTTCATTTTGACCAGGCCAGAGTTGGAGGTGATTGTCGGAAGAGTGGAAACGGACTTGAAATGTAAATAAATGCTTCAGATCATGGTTACACCCATGAGACACAGCTGAAATGTGAGCCTGCATAGAGCCAGTGCTGACAGCTGCATGGATTAAAATGAGAGCATATCTGTTGTTTGGGAGGTGCGAGTTTGAAAACCGGGTCTTATAAAACTTGACAGCAAAATTCCTGTCAAAACCAATCATGAGGTAAGCTAATGTTAACCAGGTTATGCTCCGGCTATAGTAGTGCAAATGTAATGCATAGCCATATATAATGCTAGTCGTAGTAATACAGTTATTTTGGTGAAAGTAACACAATAGTAGTGTAATCAATAATGCACTCTATTACTCTACACAGTAACTTACTAACATGTAATAAATTACATTTGATTCAACTCAATTCAATTGTTGACACAGGCTGCAGAACAGCTCACGTTTCACTTGGGCTTTACGCATGTAAGCACAACCTGAAATGTCGTGCTTACGCATGTGGCGACAATGATTGTGTGTAGGGCTTTGAGCTCTGCCTAAACACAGGTGACCTACACTCAGTACTGTGCCCAAATGTATGTGTAGACACAGATGGAAAATAATTTTAAAATTGAAAAGTAAGTACTTTTTTCCCCATAAACCCACAGCAAAAGCTTGGAGGAAAGGGTTTCATTAGTAAAGACTGTACTCTAGATTCTAGGTCATAAGACATAACATAATCTATATAATACTATAACATTAAAAAAGGGGCGATTCTGCATAATGAGCACTTTTACATTTGTTACTTAAATGTATTTTGGTTAGACTTGGTACTTCTGCACAATGTAAAAATATACAGACCTTTGTGTAAGTATTTCTATTTTGTAATTAAAATATCTTCTTCCCATATTGGTACCCCCTAATTCAACCCTTTGTCCTAACTGTGATTTTCCTATAGGCTACAGTGAAGGTAAAGATAATTAAAATGCTGTACAATATGTGTTTAATCTTTCAGTTTTCATTTAACAAGGCATAGTGAGATTCGGTGCTCTCGCCCTGCTGCACACTGTTGCAAACACGAGCCGCTCCACTTTATAACTCAGGTATGAAGTTGTATCTCATTTTCATTAGCGCACACAGAAGTATGATAAGCTTCATTCTTTGTGTTCAAAGCCTTGAGATCACCCAGATGCTTTCAGATTTTCTCTGTTTATACCATAATTAGAACATATGTTATCACATGTTGGAATAATTGTAAATGATGAATTCTTTAAAAAAAAGATGAGAAGAAGTCAAATACCTCACCTCTTACAGGCTCTGTATTATAATGAAAGTGCACATGAACTAAGCATGTAAACAGAAAGAGAAATAAGTAATAAGGCCATTAATAAGGGCACTGACTCAATTCCAACTGTTTGAATTATAATTGAGATTATATCTCAATTTTAATTCAAATTATAATAATATAATAACAAGCACAAGTGTCAGCGGCGGATTGTTTTTGTGTTTAAGTACTGCATCAAAAGCAGATTGGGAATGACATTCACCCAGTTCTTGGGTGAATTTGGGTTAATAATTGCAACAAAAACAAAACCACACATTAGGCAGATAAATTAAAAATATTCTGAATATTTTTCAGGAAGAGAAGCTATTATTTTCACGTTTTAGTCACACAAACCTTTACACAAAATCATCTGACAGGACACCATGAAGAAATGTGTGCTCTTCATATCTTTTTATTATATTCTATAATCAACACACAAACACAGGAGGAGTGTGTAATCCCTCGTGCGACACGCCTCTCAGGGTGGAGGCTCTGCGGCCCTGCAGAGCTCTCATTGCTGAAACTGTCCACTCGCACAAAATAATGAGATCATCTTGGGTGAAGTGATGCTGAAAATGAATCATCTCCTCCCTATTCCCTAACGGCACAGTGGCCACATTTTTCTTGGACCTTGTACTTTGAGGCCATCCATCCTCACCGTGCAGGGCAGTGGCTTCACTCATCACAGACACAGTCCCCCTCGACCCCCCGACCCCAACAAAAGCACCTGACAGGAAGCCCCCATCTAATCTAATCATGGCCATACATGCCGGCTCCATTTCCAGCAAGAGCAATTCTATAACAAATATTATGACTATTCCGGTTTGGGTGCTCATTCACTTGAGGTTTAAATTCTGCCACAAATTGCTACAACCCAGGTCCAGTTATTGTTTGGCCAGGTAACGATCTATATTTGTTGATAAGCCTATATCAGCGCGGTAGATACACAGTAATACCCTTGTATCTTCAGGACATGTTTTCTATTTAGAGGAAATGGCTATTTCAGTTTAACACAATTTTGCTCTAAGACAAAAGTGTGAGAACATTCCTGTGGGTAATGAAATCACAATGCACAATCAGTGGTGGGGTTGAAGGATGGCTGCGGTCTTAATCCATTAGACCTTGCAGCCTGTTTTTATGCTGCCCCGATATAAGGACAAAGTGCATTGATGAATTCCTGCTAGAAGAGGCTTTTTCTGGACAGACACAAACATAAACAATCTAGCACAAAGAAAAAGGAGGTGCAATGTGGCCGTGAAGATAAAGCCTAATCTATCACAACGCAGTAAGTGTAATCGGAAAAGACAGTTTAAAGGTTTAGAATAATCACAGATGTCAGGAGCTATTTTACACTGTGCAAAGGATATGAGATGTCTTGGAAATATGATGTGTTGAGGAGCCATGCAGAGAGAGGGACTGGGGCTGGGGCTATTGCCTCGGTAAGTCAGGGGGAAATGGTGCAGGTCACAGGGCCAGATAACTCACAGTGCCACAGGAGACAAAATCAACACAGCCAGGCTGCGGGAGCAGACACCCAACAGTGGACAAATACGCCTTTGACCAGCTGACCTGCTCCAGAGAGTGAGGAGTACACCACACGGTCTAAAATCGGCTGTGAGAAAGCCAAGGCCTTCATTTGTGATGGATGACTCACTCTGGTCACACATATCCACATGAATGAGCCTACCGTGGCTATTTGCCATGCAAATTCTGACATAAAAGAGCAGTAGGAGCCACACTACTGCCGAGGTACCAGTTTATTGCGAGTGTAAGCAGCTCATCACACGACTGGTTCATTGCAAATCCATTTAGTGTGCAGCGCATTAATCATGCTGCAAGCTGCCAAGGTTCACCATTTATGCTACTCTGTAGATTACAAGAGAGGGGTGTTGGAAATTCTGCTTAATAGCACGGAAGCTCTCATTATGCTCTCTGCATTCATTCATTTTTCCAATGTTGCGTGTCGTGTTACATACATGCTCAAAGAGGTTTGATGGAGAAACAGCTGATTATATGTATGTGAAAAAAATTGGCAGAGAATCTGACTTCACATTCAGCCCTCTTTGCAAGCTAAGCATTGAGTTCCCAAAGTTTAAAGGTATATTGCTGGGCCGTTTGTGGAAATAGCTTGCTGTACAATACATATATGTAGATATCATTATGAGAACTCCCCATCAAACTCCCATGGGCTCTACCTCAATTAAAGTCTTCTTGTAGAGCTGCACCGAGTGCAGTTCTGACATTACATTCAGTGCTACGGCAACGTTACCACATCATATAATTAGATTGCATTATAAAAGGTTATATAAATTAACCTAGATGTAAAAATAGCACACAAATGCATGCACACTGCATCTACACCAAGCACCTGACACATACATACGCCTACCTAACTATATGTTTACTTAGGTCACCTTTCTGAGCCATGCACAAAGAAATCACGATCATTTAGAGAGTTTGAAACTTGATTGGGACCAAGCTTATAAATCAAAGAGGAGGCTGAACAGAGAACACATGCATATTAAATACAGCTATGCTGCATGCGTCGAGCATCAAGAGGCACGTGGATTCATGAAACATCACATATACTCACACTGTTTGTCAACATCAGATAGGACCTAAGACAGGATTTGATGGATGGAGTTGCCAGAGGGAGCGTAATTTCTACTAACTTATTCTAGCTGCTGTGAATAAGAAAGAAAGCTGAACAAGGCATTACACAACTGCTGGAGTCAAACTATGTACTGTGGAATATACAGACAGGAAGCCTACAAGGGCAAGAGGGCTAAAACAGGACAAGAAAAGGGCAAGGAATGAATTAAAGAGCAGCATCTGTTTTAATGTAAGCTGGAAGTGCAAGCATGCCTGGCTAACTAGGCTACTACCTGCATTTCATTAGTATTTTATACTACACTTTTTTATGGGGTTACAGGTTATATTCAAATAGCTCTGTTCATGACAGCACATTCACAGTGTGGAAGCTGCTCCTGGATGCTAGGACAGCAGAGTGAAGGCTAACGTTAATAGCTCCATCCTGCTCTCTGTTGGATTTGAGCAAGTTTTCATTCGGCACCACCAATTAGAGATAGGGTCATGTTTGTCAGACACACCAATGAGGCTGCATCCTCAAAGTCTGTCCTCCTGTACCATTAAAAGTGAAACGGGTTGAAATTACAAACAATAAAATAAATGTAACCTCTGCTGTGGTGTACAAGTGCACAGGCTAAGCAGCCAAACAGTGTTATGTTAAAATACAGTCTGAGGCTTATATTTTTCCTTATCATACTAATAAGCTCCACAATTAAATACAAAAATAATGCTCTTTCGTTATTCCGTTGTCTTTTCGTGATATATGGGACCATGATGTGCATGTTTTAGACTCCTTTTAGAGGATTAAAACAGATGTAAATCAGACAGAGACAGTGTTTTCCACCCACTCATGGAACTGATGTTAGTTTAATTAGCAAGCTTGCAACAGCTGACAAAACCTGCCAGCATCAAACCTGAAGGTCACCGGCTTTTCATCTACCTCTGTCGGAAATCAAGGAGCACTGCTGCAGAATTGCTACGATAAATGTGTAACAGCATTGAATTGCATGTTTTGATAGAAATAAGAGGACAGTCAGACAACTGTATGAAACATTCATGTTTGTGTGATGTGACCTCAAGGTGGAGAGCAGCAATGAAGCAACACAAGTGTCTCCTAAAGACAAACAGGAACCAACAGGCAGTGGGAAGACCTCTCCAGGGCACTCCTGGCTGACATTGTTCTCATCTCAGCTTTGAATTTCAATAACATGCAATCCATAAAGAATAACAATTACCGCAAGCGATGTCTTTGTGTATGAGAGGGTGGCTGGATAAATGACTGCCGATCACTCCGGTAGTCATTCTTTTCATGTGACAACCATGTAACTCAGTTTGTATGAAAGACGTAAAAAAAAAATACTTCCAACAAAGGCTCAGAGCTGCTGCTGTAGAGTCAAATGGCTCCTGTAAATGTACTTAGAGTCACATTCTGCATGGCGAACTATTAGCTGCATATATTGGCAAGAAAATGATGTGAAGGCAAGGGATAAAATATGCACTCCTATCACAGACAGAAGCTCCCTTTTCCAGATAGTAAAATCCATACATTGCTCTAAGGCACAAAGCTGCTATAAAGACTGCACAGCATTCCGCACTAAGTCCAGTATGTCCTCGTTTGGGATAAAGACTCCATGCAAGTCAAGTTTTTATCTTCCTAACCAACTGGCAATCTTTTTTTAGTCTGTTACCCTCCAAAAATCCAAACATCATTCAGAGTGCTTTTGGAAGACTTGGGCAGACATGCGCGATTCCCCCAAAAACACATTTTTGAGATTTCCATTCCAGTGATGAGCTGATATTCCACCTGTTATGAATATCATCTGTGTAGGAGTTTGCAAAGCGTCTGTGTGACGGGTTCATATTACAGGCTTTCTATCAGTGTTGTGCAGGTGTTGCCCGACTGGAAGCGGAGTCTGTTTTTGAAAACGTGCACCACCACTAATGTGTTAGCGACGCCGGGCAACAGAGGATTTGTTAGAGGAAACTAAGCCCGAACTCCCGTCTCCTTTCTGAGGTATTATCCTCAGTCATCGTTCCCTCACACCTCAGAGTCTGCTTGAAAAGCCTGTTTTCCAAACTTCACTGTGGCATATTGGTGGTTTGTGCTGATACCAAATATCTGTACTTTATTGAAGCTGTGGATAACGCTTCTTTTCCATAAATTATTTTTGCGAGTCTGCAGTTGTTTACTTTGAATATTGCTTTGGTAATCCTGCACTGGACTACGGCTATAGGCTTAGACATTACTATAAAAATCTAAATCTGGAATACTGGCACGAGTACAGAGGTTCAAAAATATCTAAACAAACGCAGAGACTGTTACAGTTACAATCTGCTTCCTGACAAACAGTCTTCAAAACAAATCACCCTGTTGACAGATGATATATATTTCTTGGGAAATATCTGAGAGAAAAACAATCTGCTGCTTTCCAAAGACAAATATGTTGCACAGCTAAGAAGATTAGGCTTAAATCATGGGTGACCACTGAGTGAAGGTGGCCATCTTACATAAGAGATAAACAATTAAGCTTTTTTTTTTTCTCTTTTTTTCAAAATCCTGATACAATAAGCGATGGGTTCACAACCAGGTTTATATGAATAATTAATTGGAAGACTTGTGGAAAACAACAACACAAACAGGAATTATTTATGAAATTGTGTATTCGTTTACTGAGGCAATGTATAGACAGCACTTTGCAGCAGTTGGGACTATTTTTAGCACAAGGGAGGGAAAAAAAAAAAAAAAAAAAAGATGAAAGTAGCTCCCAGTTCAGTATGGTACAGTACATGGTAATTCCATTCGCTATCCTTCAAAGCAGAGAAAGTGAGGGCTCTGATTTATTCATAAGCTGGGCTTCTTCTGCCAGAGAGCATTAGACAAAGGCAGATCACCCAAAGGTAACGATTCTGCTGAGAAAAGCAAACAACAAATCAAACCAAGGTGTGAACAGTTTACACGTTGCACCGCGCAGGTCGACTTCGCTGTACTGCTGGACTCAACAGCTGATAAGGAGAACTTTGGTATCAAGCAACTGAGCTGCTGGTTTGTTTCCAGGCAACACTGGTTATGGCTGCTGGTCAGGTTCTTTCATTAATTCCAATACTAGGGTGTAAAATGCCGCTCCCTGGGCTTTAAGATTTCTTGCAGGTGCATGTCAGAAATAATTCAACATGATTTTGGCTGCACAGGCTCCATCAAGCTTCTGTCAGCCTCTATCAGAGAGTGAAGGTCACCACTCTGTCCTGCTCACCTGGTCTCCTGCAGCCCCACCACATGTCCTCACACTGCACCTTCAGCCTCCCTCTGAATCTCACCTGACTACAGTGGCTGGAGCAGCACAGCTGAACACTTTCATTAATCTAACTCGCTATTAACAGAAAGTTGACAAATCACCAACTGCAACATTGGTCTGGACTGATGTGGGGTATGTAGGTTTTTAAAGCCAATACTGATACCAATACCTGTAATTTTAAGGGATTTTTTTTACCTTAAATTATTGTCGGACTATGAAAACGTTTTGGATCATTTAGGGTCAGAAAATCTCTCCAGTGAATTACAGACATATCAGTGTGTTTTAGGGTCAGCACACCTTGAAGGCTTTACAAATGTATTGGGACGCTTGATCAGATCAAAGTTTATACTGTTAAATTAACTTTTTTTTGTTCCTGAATGAGCTGTTAGAGATAAATATAGTCAGAAAGAGAGAAAGGAGAAGAATAGCAAACATTTTCTTTCCACTTCCTGCTCCTGAAATGTGAAGATTTACTGCTTTTTGCTTGAAATCATGATTAATTGAATATCTTTGGGTTTTGGGTTCTCGGTTTGACAAAACAAGACATCTGAAGAGGTTCCTTTGGGATCTTTGGGAAACTGTGATGGGTATTTGTCTCTATAAAAGATGAAACTATGAGTTAATTAATCAAGCAAAATGACTGATTGACTGATAATGAAAATAGTCATTAGTTGCTGCCTTAGAAGTAACCCTTCATCACAATAAAGGGGTGATGAGTGTAACCCAAAATTATAAAGCTGTATCAGATACAACATAGTTTATTAGACTGGATGAACAATGTAAAAAAGAAAAAGTCAATACTGTAATACTTGTTTTTTATGTAACTTTTTATACGATGCCTCTCTTAAAGTATCTCCAAAGTTGGTCTCAAATAGTACAGTAACACCACATTAAGCTCCTGACCAAATACATAATATAAGACAGCTCAGAACATTTTAGCAGCCCATCAAATGTTTGG
Source organism: Chaetodon auriga (assembly GCF_051107435.1). Taxonomy (NCBI): domain Eukaryota; kingdom Metazoa; phylum Chordata; class Actinopteri; order Chaetodontiformes; family Chaetodontidae; genus Chaetodon; species Chaetodon auriga. Next base: position 9,492,600 of record NC_135075.1, on the reverse strand, counting down.
CTGTTAGCATTTTAGTTAGTTCAGTTATCAAACTGATTCTTTTAAATGACACCTTCAAACACTTTGCACGCTGTCAGATAAAAGACAATCAATAATCACACCGTAATAATCACATTTCCTCTGTGGATTCATCTTGAACTGAAAGCAATCAAATTAAATGATAACATCAAATATCGTATGCGGTCTCTGGTGTGCATTCTTTCATTAAATAACCAGAGCCTCTTTGACCCAAAGGTTATTTCTAATAAGGAAAAATTACTTTTAATCTAGAGCCTGTGGGGCCTCTTAGGTGTGATCTGGCCACACTGATCAATATCCTCCCTCCTGGCCCGGGGATGTCACAGAAAAATCTGATGTTCCTCCAGACAACAAGACTGAGGAGGCATAATAAACCTATAGGTTTAGTTTTTTCTAAATAGTACAAATTACCTCAATTTCAAAGCAATACGAGCAATATGACAGAAGATAACGGATTTGTACTCGGCTACATTTGGAAGACCACATCTGCGTCTGACTACTAATAAGAAATATTGCATTATTATTGGTTGAAGATCACTGATAACAAATATAATCAAGTGTCAGGAGAAAATGAGATCCATAGCATGCATAACATGTGTAGTGGGGATGAGCAATAGCCTAATATTATATTGACTTACAGTGTTACTGTGTCATGCTGATATGGCCATATCATGTTGCCAAATTCATGATTTTCAAAAATGCACAATGTATAATAGGGCGTCAGTGACATCTCATTTATATTTTTATCAGATAAACACACACCCTTAAACCTGCATTAATTTTACATACAACACTTACGTATGATCACTTTATAAAGTTGATGTGGCCTCAGTGGTATACGTTCTAATTTTCTGTTTCTACCTTTCTCGTGAATTTCATCTAAACTTGCCCAGCAAGAACTTTCCTTCATCTCGTAAATTGCAGTTTTCACTTCAGGCCCCTCTGTCTGAATATAACATCACGTGACTGCAACAACCTATTGCAATTTACAGCAGTGTACACATCCAGCACACACAGAGTCCAGCCAGCTGGCAAAATAAAAGCTCAAACTTTACTCTCTTTTTAGCTTGGTTTTTGTTTCTACCAACTTCTGCCTCTATAGTCTCTAAATGCTTATGTGCTAAATGTTCAGAAACTAGCTAGTCACTGACTTTGTCCGCCATTTGTAGCTTTTTGCTGAAAGCAACTGTCTGCTGTTGTAAACTGGATTGATGAGAGTGGTGAGACTGGAACAAACTCTTATGAAGACAAAGCCAAAAGAATTAGATAAAATACAGTGAAAAGCTCTGTGGAGTTGAGGGGAACACATTCACTGGTGATCATTCTCTGTTACCTTTCTGTTCTCCACCGCAAGAGACCCCATTCACAACACACTGATTTAATTGTTAATATAAAAACTAACTTCAATGTACTGTCTAAGCCTAGCTTTTTATTCACATGCACGATCATGACTTCTATATTTCCATCATGCAGCCATATACCTCACGCCATGGTACAGTAGAGGTCTTCTCCCAAAACACAGCCATCAGTTTAATGGTGAAATATAACAGTAAAATCCAGCATAACCATGTCACAGTATCCACTGGCTGCCTGTCTGGCTGGTGGCCAAGGAAGTATTTTACTTGGAGAGCAGAAGCGACTGACAGATGCCTGAGCAGCAACACAGCATTCATCAAGGCTTCTGCAGGCTGTGAATATAGAGGCAGCCTCTGCTGGTATCCACCTGCAGCTATTAAGACTGCCAAATCCCAGGCATGAGAGGAGCTGGCTGACGGTGTACTCGGGTATCACAGACCTGACCCCGGTAGACAACAGTCAGCTCTGGGTGTTAAACCACCCCATCCGCTCCATACATCACTGTTATCTCTATCACCCCTGTGAAGATTAGCCTTCAGCCCGCACTGCCTACCTGTTCAGACTGCTGCTGTTGAGTAAAAACCCAGATTGCCCAGGCAACGTGAGATGATAACCCATAAAACATGGTTTATATTCTGAAATGTGAGGGAGTGCACTGACAGCATGTCTTTGTGTCGTCCTCCAAAATAAACAAAGTAAACAACACAAAGTTATTTAATGTAATCACCCAGAGAGGACTTTCTGTGTAAAATCACATTTTTAAAACCTTTCAAACTTGTGATTGTGTTCAACTCCACGAGATAGTTTTTTAGTTTTTTTTATCCTGTATCCTTTTTATCTTGACCTTTTTATGCCACTGTTTTTGTCTATTTATTTAATTAATACTGTGCTGGCTGTAACAACTTAATTTCCCCGGCGTGGGATCAATGAAGTTTTATCTTATCGTATCTTAACTCTACTGAGCGAAACAATGGTGGATTAAATGAGTTCCCATTTTGCTGAGGTTCCTCAGAAACACCCTGAAGCACACCTGGAAGTTCCTAGACCCTAAATTGGGGAACATTGCTTACATGCTCATTTTGCAGACAGTGAGAATGCAAAGTGCAGGCTCACAGACAGACTGAACTGCATGTTGTCGTATCAGCTGTATTTTATGCAGACTACACTGCATTCCTCGAGGAACAAGAATAAAGCTACACTGTCTTGAAACGTGTACACGTTGGATCGTCTCCGTTTTTTAATGAAGGGAGCCTGGTGGCCAAAGTCTGCCTGCCTCTGTCATTATGTGGTGATGAGGACGTGAAGGGGCCCATATGTATTCTCTAGATGACCCTCCTGAGAGTAATCGACAAGGCTACATGAACGTGGCAGGTTTATTAAGTCAGTGCTTAGAAATTAAGCCACAAAGTGGCATATTAATCATCATTTCACTGGACTAAGTGACAGAGGAGTGTGATCATTGAATACAATTTGGGGGGACTGCATTTGAATGAAAATGGCTAATGGCATATTTATTATGCTGTAGTAGCTTCCTGGGTGGGAAAGGGGTGAGTGAGTGTGTGTGGTGTGGAGCGTGAATGTGTGTGGGGGGTAATTTTCCCTCTAATGATGCTTGTATCTCAGCACAAAAACACAGTCAATCTCATATGAATGCATCAAGACATCTGAAGGAGGAGGTGAGAGACCTATTGGCTACAGCAATTCAAATATGAGATAAACATCAGAGAACTGCAAGTACATCCAGGACACACACAGACACACACACACACACACTCAGTCGCTAGATGAAAAACTGTAGGTGGGCACGATTCTGTCACCCTGTAAGCGTTTACACAATTTATTATCAAGGTCATCACTTGTCATGTTTAAGACATTTTAGACTTGGGTTACTTGGCTTCCAAATGTGCGCCTGCAGATATAAATACATTTCTCAGGATATTTTTCAAAATAATAGAGGAGACAAATGCCAGAGCAGTCCATGTCAAACAGTTTGAGAAAGCCCCCGTTCATCCTCTGATCTGTCGCTGCAGGTGTCTCCCGCTTCATCCTGATCAGCTAAACACTGATGAAATGTGGGAAAGAAAAGGCGCACTTCACTTCAACCTTTACCGCCGTCCTCTGCAAATATCTGCACACCTCATGCTCATCCTGAAAACTAATTCTTGTATTGACGATAACCTCTCTCCACAACGCGGGCAAAATGCAAAATCGCTCTTATTTCAACTGTGCGCTGCAGCCTGGCAGAATGCGCCAAGGATCACGATGTTTCACTCCTGCACGGAAAACACTGCTTTAACTTTCTTTACAAACGGAGACAGATGGAAAATAAAGCATCAAAGGGGATCATCACCTTCTACACAGTCGCACAGTACCTGTGTCAGTGCATGGAAAGGAAAGGCAGTGAATTATCTGCGCGTTGTAACGTGGAGGCAGGCAGGATGCACACTCAACTGCACAAAGATCGCACACTATTGCATAGCACAATAACTTTGACGGATGCCTTACCTGTTCAGGAGAGGAGACACGACAGTGAGCAGAGGAGAGAGCGTGTCGGGCGGAGCGCCGAGTCACACAGGCTGCACTGTGGATGAAAGGACCGCTGCACGTCCAGCACTGAACTCCAAAGAGCGTTTTTTTCCACGCCAATAAAGGACAACGAGACCACCCCCCTGATATCAAACTCTTTCCAACTGTTCCTCCTCATCACCAGGGCTTCTAATTTAAGCATTGTTTTTCATCTCTTTATAGTATTTGGTGGCCTGTGTGTTTTATGGTGGCAATGTTCTACAGTATGATATGTAAATGAGAATTGTGAAATAGACAGCAGCATGTGAGACTGATGTCCATGTCTTTTTTTTTTTTTTTTTTTTTTTTTTTTTTGGTAGGCTATTTGTTTTTGGTTCATTTTTGCATTTTTCTCTTGCATAGCTTATTGTTGGAACATTCACTCTTCCATCACTATCAAATTATCAAACTCAAAATCCTACACGACCTCTCAGTTATGCTACAGTGGTTGCTTGTGATAACAGTTTTTTTTTTGGTTTTTTTTGGCCACACGGGGGCATTGGAAACAAGTTATGAACGCAGTAATAACATATCTTCAACCTATTTAAATGATATTTCCACATCCAGCAGTTGGAACGACATTATCATTTCAGAGTCAGGTCTCTGACATGACAAATGTAATTCCTATATTTCCTCTCTTTTAGCTCTGTCTTTGGTCTCTACCAACTCCTGGGGGAAATATCTGGCTCTTTAGCTGCTAAATGCTCCACTATGTTCACCAGTTACTGTCCAACTGTGTCTGTCTGCTGTTTGGTGCTGAGCAGGTAGTGTGCAGTGGGTTTTTAGAGCTTTTTCTCTGAAAACAGCTGCCTGCTGCAGGCTAAAAATCTGGCCATGAGAGCGGTGAGAGAGTCTCACATTCATGTATCAAATCTAAAATTGTGTTGCTGTGGAGAACAAGGTGATAAGTGAGATGTTGTGCACAGTCAGTACTGTATATACTTGACAAAAGTAAGTGATAAGGATGAAGATCATTATAATTGCCTATAGGAAATGAATACAGGTCATTGTTGACCCAAAAATTGGAGTAGGAATACAAAAGCTTAATTTTATTAAAAAGCTTAAAAATACATTTTTGAGGGATATTTGGAATATGAAATATCATAGTCATAAAAATAATCAATGTAAAGTCAATTATCAGACATCAAATATTCCAACCCTTCTTACCTTTAATGAACTAAATATTGCATATTACTCTGTCTGACAGTCCTTTTCACTCTGGATCCAGACTGAAATGAGGGTGCTGCACCTCATCCACTGGTGTCAAAGCTTTCAGAGATTCCTGCCTGTAGCTTAAATTTGATTAATTTATTTGTACTTCTCCTCTATTCAACCAAGGTAATGACTTTGAGCTTCACCTTTTTTTTTTGATTGAGTTCTGGGTAGAAAAAAAAATACATAAAAGTAAGTAAATTAAAAGCACTCAGGATAATTAAAAACATGCGAGAACTGAAAGAGAGGTTAATGCCCTTGCAACCCCGTGTTAACATAAAGATGAATTATGAGTTCTGAGTGGTAAACAGCTGCTTAAATGAAGCTCTTTTTGTAAGAGCTTGAGATACATTGATGTAGAAATAAAATCTGTTTGGTCATCACACACTGTTGGGACCAAGCACTTCCTGGTTTGGTAGGTTTCATGTTCAGGATGTTAAGGAAACCCAGAATGCCTTTCTGTACATAGAAATAACTGGGACTGTCTTCTAAATGAAAATGCAGCAGTCCTCTCAAAATCTGCACTCTGGGGGGCTTTGGTCAAATTCTATTATTGTTGTACCATCAGGTCAAACAAGAGAATAGCGATAGAAACCTGAGATATGACACATTTTTGCAGGGGTTTTCTCTTTGTCCAGACCGAGAGCAGGAATTTGGTTTCTGCCCTCATTCTGAGGACATTGGACAGTAAGTCAGCAGAAAGAGAGAAAAGTCATTATCGTTACACATGATAACTCCAGGGGCCATTCATGTAAGGACAAATCCCAGAGGAAGGTGCTCCAGCAGTATGCACATCATTATCAATATAATCAACTCCCTTGTGAAATTCCAGCCCCCCCCCACCAAAATAGAAAGGAAGTGGCGAGGGTGGATTTCAGTTTCATGATCTGTGGAGAATGTGTGCAGGATCCAGGAATACGAACTACACCAAGGGCAAATATGCAGTTATCAGCAGCGTCTACATAATTAAAGTATTCATTTCATGTAATTACTACCTAATCCGGTGGGACACCAAGTGTTACAATATGAAATTCCACATATTGAACAACCTGGGTAAGTGTTGCAGAGCTCAATAATATTATAAATGGTTTCAATCCTTGCAGTGTGAATGTGACATTTTTCATTGCCTGTCAGAAGCATGTTCAGTTTTCCTTCTTAACAAAGTCAGTTGCATAAACTTAGTTTAAGACTCTTCTTGGCCTTAGACTTTTACTTTGGTCCAAACCATACTTTTAGAAGTTGACTTATAGTTAGATAATTTATTGCGCTACGTTCACCACGCAAAAATTAAGGCAAACCAGGTCCTGTAAAAACATCACATGGTCTCAGAAAAAAGAGGCCTGGTGAGCCTTTAGCCTGCCACATAGAAATTTTGGTGGTGATGAGAGACAAAAATATGTGACTGCCATTTGTACAACTTCACACTTCACACAACAGTGTACCTTTTGGGTTGATATACTGTCAAGTCATAAATGTAAAAAGACAACACTCGATATGGTCATGACTGCAGATGTATTTTGATGGCAACATCTGGATGGTATCAGTAAAGATCTTTTTTGTCTCTTAACCCTTGTGTTATGTTCACTTTTTGGACCCTCTGGTACTGTTCGGGTCAAATTGACCCGGGACATTATTGTTGGTTTTAAAAGAAATACAAAAATAAAAATTAACAGAAAAAAACTCCAACATATATTGTCTTTATCTCAATTCCAAGTAATATAGATAACATACATGATAAATGTTTTCAATTAATCTCTGCTAGATAACATTTAACAGTGGAAGTGTCATTCGTTTTTTTGTGATAAAGTCCACTATAATAAAGCCTTGGGTGGTATTTATGCTTATCTATGAAAAAATGAAATGAAACAATGTTTTCATTGATGTTTTTTGTTTTAAACTTATATTCTCAATTGATTTTCATCAGAATATGCTCATATTCGGGTTTTTAAAAACCCGAATATGACCCCTGGGTTACTCCTTTTCTAACCCGAATATCTGGTCGTGTATACGCCTATTGGAATATCCCCATCGAACGGAACATTAATTTGTGTTCTGCGCATGTTCTATTCGCAAGGAGTCTCGAGGAGGAGATAAGTCACCTCGTAAGTGTGGTGAAAGACATGAATATCATGTCTTTTGTAGACGGTAGAAAGTACCGGGATGTTTCAGAAACCGGAATATTGACCATAACCCGAATATTGACTGCATGTAAACGTAGTCTGTGTGTACTACAGATGTACTTTTTGCATTTGCTGCATGTGGTCTGTGTCACAACATGAAGTAAGTGTGTCTAAACAACACATGATGCACAGATCTTCAGTGTGTGTTTACCATCCTTATTATGTTAGCAGCTAACATAATAAGCTCCAAGGCCCTCTGAGCAGACAATCTGTGGCTCATACTGCTGGTGGAGATTGTGGGTGAACTGACCTATGATGTATGATACATCTGGTACAGTAAGAGAAAATTTTCCCAGGTTCCAATGCTTCAGAGGGTAAAAAGAGCGGGAAAACCTGTATTGTGTGTGTGTGTGTGTGTGTGTGTGTGTGTGTGTGTGTTTGTGTGTGTGTGTGTCTGTCTGCCTGTCTGTCTCTCTGTCTGTTGTCTGTCTATTTGTCTGAAAAAGAGCGGGAAAACCTGTATTTTGTGTGTGTGTGTGTGTGTGCGTGTGTGTGTGTATGTTTGTGTGGGTGTGTGTGTGTATGTTTGTGTGTGTGTGTGTGTGTGTGTGTGTTAGTGTGTGTGTCAGTCTGTCTGTCAGGCATTGTATGCATGCGGGTCAAATTGACCCGAACATCCTATGAAGGACATAAATGTGTAGGGGTCTTGTATCATGTCAAGTCAATTTTTTTTTTTCTTTCACATGTTCTTCACATAAAATAAGCCAAGGCCATGGGGTTTCAGGTCAAAATGTTGTATCTTTGTATCATTTTTCTTTTTGTAAAAATTTGAAACGGGTCAATTTGACCCGAACACCACATAAGGGTTAAATTACACGATGAATGTGCAAAACTGAGGTTAACAAGGTGGTTCAACACTACAGGAAGACGAGGGGGTCTTTCTGTAGTGTTGTCATTGGGAACCAGTGGAGACTCCAGAAAGGTACTGCTCCTGGCTTGGAGACAGGATATAAAGTAACCCCCCCCCCCCCCGCCTTCTTCTGCATGGATTAAATAAACAAGATACGTGTCAATTAGTGATTTGGTAAGGCAGATATTTTAACCTCTGGATAAAGCCAGGCAAGCTGCTTCCGCCTTTTTGCTACGATAAGCTTATCAGCTGTTGGCATTAGCTTCATATCCACCACATAGACACGAGTGAAATCAGTCTTATCATCTAACTCGTGGCAAGAAGGTGAATGAGCACATTTCCGCAAATGACAAACTGTTCTTTTAACACGGCTGAGGTGAGACAACACAAAGCACTTGACCAAGGAAAGCTCGTCTCGCTGGTTACATATTGAAAGAGCGCACTTTGTGTGTCGTTCTTAACACTGCCCAGAACACAGTCCACACAGCAATAAAGGTTTACTTCAAAATGTAAGGCGAAAGCATTAAGCAGCATGTAAGAGTCATTTTTAGAAGACAGGGTTGTTTTGTAGTGAGACGGATTGAGCTCCCACACAACAAACAGCACCATAGTTCTCATGGAGGAGGACTGAGGCTCATTCTTAGACATCTCATTCATTATTTGCTGAGACATGCATTTAAACCTCACACTTGAAATAAATCAATCTGATGAACAGAGTCTGAAGAAATCTCTTCTCCTCTTATGGCACATGTTTGGTGTGAATGTGCCATAGCATACCATTAGTGACTGGTATCAATACACTGCGAGAATGCTTTTGTCTGTATTTACATATGTGTATGTGCTGTTTGAACTGCTGTGTGCCAGACAGAAACAATTAATGTCAGCTTTTGTTTTATCCCGGCAGCAGAGACCTATTATATTCCAGACAGCGAGCTTGTCGTTCAGTGCGGTGCTGTTACAATATAGAGGACAGTTTAGTCCTGAATTTCAACCAAACCTCATCGACTAACTGTGAGGAGAAAATGAGACAGCTGCCTTTTGATATCGTATTGTCGTTTGCATAATCACATTCATTCAGCAAGGGTTAAATAGAAAACATGAAGGGCAAAGATCTATGTTCCCAACCACTTTAATGTGTGAACCACAAGCCCCAGCAGAGTTTACACCATTCTGTTTTCCTCAACTCACTGGTCCATAACAAAGAAGTGTGCAATTACAATGCAATGTGTAATTTCATTTGATTATTGAGCGCTTAAAACAGAATCTGTGACTTACAGACTCACCTATCGCCCTCAGTGTGCATGCTCCACACTACATTTACAATGATTATTATATAATTCTAATCTTCAGTACAGTATAAGCTGCTCTGTGTCATGCTTGTGGTCTCACCGAATATCTATTACATTTTGTGATCGCTGGCTCCCAGCTGGTTTGATTTTGTGACACAGATATTGTTAATAATTGCATCCATCTTTTTAATCTATGTTAGAAAAACATGTAGTCACTAGAATACTGAAAACTCTTTAAAGCTCTGTTAATTGATATTTTCATATGAACAATGGGTCAAATGACTATATGTAAGGTGAAAATTCTCACTCAGAACAAAACTGCAGTTTTTCAACCTCTTTCTGTCATTTGCTGTTTTGATTCACTGCATTGTCTCCAGTCATGGCGGTCAGCTGTTTTCAGGAAAAAGAGCTCTGATAAACTGTACATTATCTGCCCAGCACCGAGCAGCAGTCAGTCACACTTTTTTAGTGACTAGCTGTTGAACATAACAGAGCATTCAGCTGCCAAAGAGACAGATATTTCCTTCAGGAGACGGTGACCAAAACATTAATCAGGTGGACGGCACACGACTCCGAATGAGTGCTGGTGTTGCTTTGCTCAGTAGTAATAGGCAACTGTTTGCTATCACTTTCTCTATAACAAGGGGATAATACGTCAGTGTGTTCTGTTTACAGCTTGTTGTGCTCACTCGAAGAGAGAAAAATCCATTAATGCAGCTTTAAAGACTCATATACATAAACTGTACAACGTTTAATGTCAACAGTTCAGTCAGCAAAATACAGTAAAAAGCTGCTAACAAGTACATGTTAGCTTGCTAGCCATTTATTGTGTTAGCTTTGGGTCCATGACAACATCCCCTTCTTGAATTCATACCTAAGTCATAAATTAGACACTATTAGTATAGTGTTGCTTCCTGTTACTAATAATATTATGTTGCTTCAATGTTTTGAGGATTTGCTGTTTTTTCAAGTTATGTTCTTTATTTGTCAAATGCAGAACAATGACAGTGAAGCAGCCAGTGAAACATGTTTTCTGGCTCCCTTCAACAATGCTCACACAATATGTACAAAATAAAATCACACAAGTAAAATGAGAAATGAAAAAAGTCAAAGACATAAAAAGTGCAGAAATTAAAATACAGGGAAAATTTTTAAACAAAATAAAATCTAAATAATAAATTATACTGATGAAGACTGGTAACAGGAAATGAATGAAGGATTATTTCATTTACGTCTCTGAGTTGGAGTGAGTCCCCCGCAGCCTCACATGATGAAGTTAAGAGAGCTGTTGATGATCAGCAATGTACATCAAACCGTACCATAAGCAAGCTGCTAATTCAACCACACTCACTCTTCTTAGACAATAGTAGCTAAACATTTGCTTGTCAAATACAGCAGGTATCGTCCTGTGATGATTCCACATTTGGCAAACCCCATCTATGATTTTTGTTTGTGTGTACTATTACCAGACTCCTGCTTGTCTGACGTCACTGATGAGGTGCACACATCCAGAGTCCTCCTTGCTATACACTGTGGCTGTTGATAATGATTCACAGCATTTCCTCCCACTCAGTGTGAGTAACATTTCAGAGAAAAGAGACAAATCAAAGATGTTTTTTTTATATCTGAACCTTTCAATCAGGGTCTGACCTGTCTGCAATAAGTGACACCCAAGCCTGGCTGTGTAATTTATGTGCTGCCTCAACAAATTGCTTCACGGGGGACCGGAGGAGAGTCTATGCTGGCAGATAAAACCCGCAGAGACAGAGTCTTCTCATACTTTCACTCCAAGCTGTTATCAGCCTTTACTGCACCCTCCGCCAAATTCAAAAGCTACATTTAAAGATGATCACGAGTGCATTTTCTATAAACAGATGTGCAACTGGAAAGGAACATAATGACTCTGATTGTATAAAACCCCACCACCATTTGTCAAATTATGATAGCTGCTGCAGCTTTAATCAGAAAACCGCTTGGTAATGTGCCTGTGGTGGATTCTACTGTTGCCTTAAGTGACACTTTTGTCTTATTACATGTCTGAAATTTTATTTGCCTGCTGAGGAAACACAGGTTTCTCTCTCTAATTGTCTCTTCGGGGAGAAGGGTCTTCATGTGTGAAGGAAGGGAGCAAACATGGGTTTTTGACCCACTTTTATCGAACCACAGACGAGACATGGTGCCTAATAAAACGCACTTTGTTTGCTGCAGTGGTCATCTCTTGTTTATAGTATCAGGAAAGCTGAAACCATTCATAAAGCATTGCAAATATTTAGTCTGGTCAGACAGACCTGTAAGATTTGTGATTTAGTGAATGCATAATGTACATAAATGTTTAAGCTAAACTCTGTTCTAAGTATAATTGGAGTAAAATGTGAGCATTAATAGAAAGCACGAGCATAAATAATTCACCTTTAGTTTGGCCAGAGGGAAACAGCTATTTTTTGATTAAACTGTTATTCATATTGTATTAAAAAAAAAAAAAAAAAAGTCAAGAGGCTTAATTCTAGTACATACTGTAGTGGTGAGGAGTGATTCATTGCATACGGTCTCAATTTACTGGAAAAATCCATACACACTAAATTAATGTGAGAACAAAGTTGAAATATAATTGCTTCTATTGCCATTTTTAATGGTGCATCCAGTAACTACACGTGCACTGTACATTTACTGTATATTCATATTTTATGTGAACCAAGTCAGTGGAGACAGTGGGACACATGCAGTCCCAGGCTTTATAGGAGCGTGCAGCATGTTCTGTTCCAGATTCAAAGGTGATGGACAATGCATCATTTTTTCATGAAAAGCTATGTTGATGTGTCTCTGCTTTCTCGTCTGACATGCCACCCCCAGAGTATCAGTGAGGCATCTCTGGGCAGGAGAGAAAGCACACTGGGAGAGGGAGATTTCCTCTAAGTGTTCCTTCTGAAGCACAGCCATAGATCTTCAGACTGATTTCCACTCCTGCGTCTACATTAAACACAACAGGTGACTGAGCATCTGTGATCAGGGCCCTTAGATAATCTGCCTGAGGAAGAACACATAACAACATAAAGAATTTAATGCAACCTTGACTTAACAGCATGTGATTGCTATAAATGTGTAATAATAGTTGTGTTGTTTTTTTTTTTAATTTTACTGTGTGGGCTGTTCCTTGCTAGCAGTATCAGTTGTCCTTTTGGTTTGCATCCGGGGGTGTCCTTAGCAATCGCTCCAGAGAACAGTTGAGTGGATTTTTAAGCCCATAACAGATTTACTTCTATGCACATTTTCTTTGTAATGGTGCTAATAATAATGTTAATAAGTCTTGTGCCACATTGGGCAAAGTAGCTTTTTTGAATGCTACTGAAGGTCATTCATTTAAGCCCTCATTGAGAACAATAAAAATCTTTGTAATAAGCTCTAACGACTAATCCAGAGAAGTAGGCAGAAAAACCTGTCGTGTCATCGAAACAACACCTAAAGGCAGACGTGTCTAAACAAGAGGCATAGCGTAAGCAGTATGTCACCCGAGTAAAAATACACATTCAGTTGCGTTTAGCACAAATGTAATGCGCGAGCCGTTCTGTGCCTTGTGAAGACATCTGGATTGATTAAAGTATAAGTGCATCTGTTCTATCAGACATACGTGAGACAGATGACTGAAAAAGGCAGCTGAAATACTTCCTGTGTAGAAACATCATGAGAGTTTACAGCCACACTAGCAGCTTTGTGAGGCTATATTTACGCATACGGGTGCTTTTGCCTAATGCTAACTCCACCAAGTCCAGTTTAATGATCCTATGAGTCAGATGGCTGAAGAGGCCAATTCTGGAAGCCAAACTTTTTTGCAGTGCAAGTATTGATTTGACGAGCTTGAATTTGAAGGAAGGAGAGTCTTTTTGGTGGGGACTCTTTCCTGTCCTTGCTGCTGCTTGACTCAAGGACTTGACTTCATGCAAAGTGGCTCCTTTAAGAGCTGTTCATGTGTAATCCTTGAAATGCCTCCATGTGCTCATTGGCCAGCATTTATTTCCGAGTAGAGGACCTGTTTTGGGAGGTGTGTGTCAGGCTTTTGTATTACATGGCATGCCCATCTCAGCTAGTGTTAAATAATGATTGTCTTAATTCTGTTAATATTTGCTTCCTCGAGAACACTGGTGTTAGTCTGCTTCTCTTTGCAGTTGATTCACAGGATTTGTCATTGGCGTGGAAGGTCTCCAGAACTCATATATCTACTGTAAGTAGTCCAAGTCTGTGCAGCATATAAAAGTGTGGGAAAGAAAACAGCATTGTAAACCAGCAAACTTTGCAAAGGCCCCACTGGCCCACCAGATGTGACGAAATACCTTGCTGTCAATGTCTGTCCTTGAGGAGAGGTGACTTCCAAGGTAGGAGAACTTGCCCATATTTTCTTGGCGTACACTGTCAATTGATATTGTTGCCATGCATGTGTCCCTTACCTGGCATTTGATAAAGGCCTCATTTCCAGAGTGAGCTTCCCTCCTGGCCTCATTTCCATGACAAGTCTGAATTAAATCAACACAAGAAGAACATAGTCACTCTGTGTTATCGGTAGAAAGACAAATAAATTGCATCAGTTTAGTACTGAGGCACTCAACAATACCAAGTCTTCCAGCATAAATGCATTGTAGTATATTCTAAACTTAATGTGGAGATTGGCTGCTCTTCAGATGAACTCTAAAAACTGTCATATAGTGCTGTGTGTAGATACAGTTAGGTTAGCATATTAGCCATTTATATGGCATGTATGCGACAGACTGAAGCTCCTAGTTTCATGGCGCCAACCTGCTTCCCAATTCCCCCTGTCTGATCCCATGCTGAAACACGGACAGATAAAACAGAAGCAAGGTATACGCCGAGCCAGAAACCCCAGCATGACAGAGGAGGGAACACCTCATTAACAGCAGCCGCCTGGACTGATCCCAGTCTGGGGAGTAAGAGCCAACTTGCTCCATTACAGGAAAGAGAGAGACTTCTAAAGGGCATGGCCATCTGGAGCAAGCCTCACTCGTTTTTTCTAAAGTGACTATGGGCGGGAGGCAAAGCCCAGACTCATCAAGCAGGTTGATAATCAGGTGCCACAAAAACTCATTCATGTTGCTCTATATAGGGTCAACTGAATGAAAAAGAGAGAGAGGAAAAAAAAGCTCTGAGATGATTGTTATGCAGGGTAAGTGTGTTCTGAAAACCCCAGCGTGGGTGAAATGTTTTTGAGAACTCAAAGCAGCCCAATTGTTCAAAGAATCAGGACTGTGTCAGATAGAAGTAGGACAAGTTTTTAAGTAAGAATAAGTACAACCAAGTCATTTCCCTCATGTCATTCAGTGTCCAGGAAATGCCAGTGGAGTGCCGTGGGGACAGGTGAAAACTCAGGATCCAGTGTTGGGATGACATTCGTCCCCTAAGGACAAATGGCTTCATATGAAAAATTGATATGGGGCAGAAAATAGACTTCCAGTCTGATATAGAATAAGGGTGACCAAGGGACAGTAGGAATCCAACTTGTACCTGCACAATTTACCCAAATTAATGATTCACTGGGCACAAGCCTGGTATCAGCAGTGAGATACACAATTACAAAGACACACGGTTGGGCTTGTTAAAGGATACATCCAGAACAACACTAATGAGTACTGACACAGAGCTAAAGCTATTTGTTCTCCGCATATAGTTCTTTGCTGAAATTGTGCCTAGATAAGCCTTTTCCAGTAGTAACAACATAGAAGAATGACTGAATGTAGCTGTAGCTGCAATGTTTTTTTGGTGAAATTAAGGAATGGGTGTTTGACATCCCTTAAAAACAATCTCCCTGTGACATATTCTCAGCAGTACATTGTTGCTTGAGCAAATCCTTGGAGTCCAAAAAATAATTACCTCTGCAGAATTACATCACATTATGTATATACATGAAGCGCGCTCAAAATGCTGTTGCAGTAAACCCATTGCCTCTCAACTCTAGGGAACTGTTCAACATGCTCACCAGTGACAGCGAGCCTTAATAAGTCAGCCGGCAACCACACTGCATGGAACATTGCTTCCGCACTCGAATCCATGCTCAGGGCAGATACATAGATAATCAAAGCATGACAGTAGGTTTTACATTTCAAATAACCCACGGTGCATTACCAGCAGTTATTTACAGTGTAAGCACTGCTCATTAATTTTTAAACAGGCCCTTAAGCTCTGGTTGACAGACAAAGCTGGAAAGCAAAAGCAGAAGAATGAACTGTTGTTGTTTCTAGACTCACAATATGAAACATAGTAATGGCACGGAGCAAAGTGCTACAGAATGCATTATTAATATGTTGATGATGCAATATGTAAAGGTCATGGCCATTGTCTCTGCACACAGTCATTTGTCATACAGTGTGTCTCCATGTGCAATAATATAATCGACTGGCATCCAATTTACATTTAGATATTTAGTGGATGCATTTATTCAGAACAGTTTAGATGCATGTGATAGTAAAGATTTTTAAAGATTAAGGTTTTTTTTTTTTTTTTTTACAGACAACTTCTGTCTTTTTCTGTGAAACCCTAAAGGAGATGAGGAGACAGCTTGGCAGATGTCTTTTCTTGCCGTGAACCTGATGCCACTGGGAGTAGTGGGAGTCCCAGACACCACAAATGAGATCACACAGCTGCCATGTCTCCATCCGCGCTGGCGTTGTTGTGAGTGTTAGTCGGGTTGTACGCACAGGTGCGTCCCCTGCTCTGCTCTGCTCTGTGGAAGTGAGGCTGAGTACCTGGTAATCCTCCTTTCTGGCTTTTTCTGCTCCATCTTTGTAATCTCATTACCCATGCATGTCTCATTAATTCCCGTCATGGCCGAGTGGCCCATCACTCCTGCTGTCACCACCTCGTAAGATCCTGCAGCCACTGCACACCAACTCAAGGCCTCTAAACAAAGCAGGGGGTGAGGAGGTAAAATGGTGGCCTGTGTAGGAGCCACAAATCATTGATGAGGGTCAGACTGTCTCAAACTGTGAGAACTCACCTTGGGTTTGCCTTCTTGCAGCCCTATAAATGAAGAGACTTGTGCTCTCTGATGGATGAACTGCAACAAAATGAATTAGAATTGCAGCATTGTTTGGCCATGATAAGGACTGTTTGAAAAAGCTGCAGACTCACATATCACGAGCACATATTTGTACAAGTAAGTAAAGAATATTCAGCGGATTTTCAGTTATCGCTATACATGCAGAGCTGATGCTGACATGACGAAGTCAATCACACTAATTAAACTAGATGGAGCTGTTGCTTGACTGTGTTATGTGTTGTGTAATGAGGGTGCTAATGATGCTTTAAAAGTGCCCATCGAAATGTTTGTTGCTGAGTGCATAGTTCACTCTTTTATTTCATAGCTTCATGACTAACTTCAATATCTTCAAATGACAATATTTGTCTTTGTGATTGCGAAGAAGGATGTCGATCCACTGCACTGGAGTTTGCAAGCAAACAGCACTGAAGAGAAGATTGCTTTCTACTTTAAAGCGCATGAAGAAAATAAAGGTTTCATGGGTAATAAATCCAAGAGAATAATGACACTAATACTTCATATGCATGAAAATGAAATGTCAGTTACCGTAAACACATGAACATTTCAAGGTGAATTTTGTAAAATGATGGTACTCAACTCTAAATCACAATGATGTAGCAAAAAGAAAGGGAGCAGGTTGTGAATTCTATATTGTAGTTTGAAGGCATTTGAATATGAATTCCAGTTTAAGACAGCTTGTTTTTTTGTTTTGTTTTGTTTTGTTTTGTTTTGTTTTTTTGTTTTTTGGGGGGCCTCAGGAGTACAGGGCACACTCGTGGTCTTCAGTGGAAATAAAGCGACACTTTCTCTCCAATTAGTAGGCTGCAGGCAACATGAAACTCATACGTATGTTGTTGGAGACAATGAAAGTATTTAATATACGACTTTATTGATGCCACGCCGGGGAAATTCACTTGATGTAACAGCAAGAATGAAAAAGAGAGGTAGAAAAAAAAAAATAAACAATAAAAAAAGATACAAAAGTATAAAAAATATTGTCTTGTGAGGAATGGCTCAATTTCAAAATCAAAATGCAAAACAATTAATAACACAAGCAGTCCCAAAAAGTTGCCTATCAATCAAGCTTCGGCAGTTAGTCTTCCAAAGTCTGCAGGCAGCTTGGAATAATATCCACCGGCTAACAAGCACTGAGTCTATTATCTGACTCTGATACATGAATGAATCTGGTGAGCCTAGAGGCCCTGGAGAGGTCTCTTCAGCAAATGGGCTGCAGCTTGGCATACAGGTTGAGGGCAGCGTGTACGTGCAAGAACTGGTATCAGCAGCAGCCAAGTCGAGTCAGATTGAGTATACAGGTTTGTAGTCGCGAACGGTCTCAGCAGCGATACAGCTACGATGAGCCCCGAGGGGAAAACCTGGGTCAGACAGTCACCACCTGCACTGCTTAAAGCAAGCTAAACTCTGCTTCCATTTAAATGACTGACAGTTAGTTTGGTAAGCTATGAAAGTGGAGAGCCTTCATTGGTGTCAGACTTTAAAGTGCAAAAAGAATCAGCAGAAGAAAATAGTTCCGTCGCAATATTTCAGAATAATAATTAAGCTAACATGAGCAGTCGTTCCCACTTGGCTGCTTGTAATTGCAGTTTGAGTCAGATGATTGTTCACACAGAGTTTTTCTCTGCAATGAAGGATTATTACAGATATTTCTAGCAGACTTCATTTTGGTTTTAATGAAAATGGTTCAAATAATCTGTGTTGACTGTTATCTTGTTAATCTGATCATGTGATTTGTTGCCTGATGTGACTTCATAGCTGGGATGTCACAGTGTTTACAGATATCAGCTGGTACTTGCAATGGCAATATATTCAAAAGCTTTGACACCCAATTTCCATAAACACCTCTTCTGGTGTCTTTCCTGTATGACACTGACTTTTTCATGCCACGAGCAAAGGTTCAGTCTATATGATGTGATAGTGTCATGTTTTGACAGCCAGTCCCTGTACACACTCCAAGAGCTATAAACAGTTTTTGAGCAATTCCAAAACCCAGGTCCCAGGTGGCGTCAGTGTTCCCACAACCGGTGAAAATGTGGATTTGACAGTTTCAATAACACAAATCCCTAAAAGAAACACGTTCTACCTGCAGAAGGCCTATGTGTCGTGTGGGAGTGGTAGCAGTATTAGTGCAGTAGTGGACTGATGACACATGGTGAACAATAACAGACATCAAACATGTTGTGGGCTCATAATCTTACACTGCTGTGTCCTGTAGAACAAAAAGTGCAAACGTTGCTCCTCCACCGGAGTGTCATGATTTTGCATCAGGTATAGTCTTGTCCTGTCTCTTAGCAACTAATTCTGGATTTGATGTTGGTAAAAGATAGGCACCTTGCACCTACAGTAACCAGCCTTTCCTGTGCTGGGTCACCGTCACAAATGGAATTACGTTGTAGTACAGACGAAAAAAAAAAGAAGAAACATACGTATTGTATGCATATTTACATGATTTATAATATAGATTTTGCATTTTTCTCATTACACACTGCATGCATTGTTTTGAATAAGCTGTATGATAATAAAAAACACCTATGGTCCTTGTTTTTTTTTTTACTTAACTCAAGTGTATCACTGGCACATTATAAAGTATGACCTTATTAATTCATCTTCATCAGTCATCATTGTCATTGTGACGGATGGAGACCATCACCAAAAAGCATGGTGGCCAATACTGTTGACTCCAATCATCTCAGCAATTGCATAAATCATTAATGGCAATTATACCAAAGTATCAACATGACTTAATGGTTATTTGAAGCAAAATGAAAATCTCCAAAAATGATAAAATCCTCCAAACAAACAAATGATTTCAGTGCGTTGGCACATCAGTAATGTTTCACTGATTATACACACTCTTGTTGTTAAGACTCCTCTGAGATTTAAGCTTCTCTCTGGCTCTGGTTATTGTACAAGAGAATCGTAAGAGGAACACATTAAATCAGCACCTGCCAATTGCAGCTGATATCTGTGATTCTAATCTGTGTGGTCATAAACAATCTCTGGTAATACACATTTCAATATTTACTTTAATACCGGCATCCCTGGATTATGGATGCTTATAACTGTGATCGGAAGGATTTTGAGTACGGAGTCTGTGCTCAACACTTCTCTAAATATCTTGGATATGTGGGCCGCTATTTAGAATGATTAGGCTCCATCTGTCAGTTTAAAGACAACCTCCACTGACGCAAACTCCAACCATAATGCACAACTACAGAGTACAAATCATTCACTGATGGGGCAGAGCACTCAACACTATGTACAGTGGAAACATAATCAAAGCTCTGTTTTGGTCTCCACCAACTACTTGAATCATGTATATGGCTCTTTAACTGCAGCATGATTCACCAGCAAGACTCTAACTTTATCAGCTGAGCTGAGCAGGCAGCATACAGTGGATCTATCACAATTTTCTTTTTTTTTTTCCTTTTAATAAAACTGTCTGTTGAGGCAGTAAAGAAGGTTGATGAAAGCTGTGAGAGTGAACCAAAACAGTTGACTTACAGACCATAAAACCTAAACAATGAACTGAGAGACGCTAACATGCATCGTAAAGCTGAGGGGAACTGCATGGTCGGGTGGTAATTCTCATGTGGGTTTGTCACTACAAGCAGTCTCTTTCACATAGTAATTTGATGCAATGATAATGAGAATGTATTGAGTGAGTGCAGCTTTAAAAAGAATAATGTCCAATGACAAGGATGCAAAGAGCACTTTGTCCATTGATAACTGAAAATGTATGTATGTATGTATTATGTAGAATTAATTCATCCAGATAATTTGCGAATCTGGAATGAATGAACGATTGTTTGTGAGCATCAAACCCTCCTATGACCACCAGAGACTCTATCAAGAAACATTTCTGACTGATATGATCAACAGTGAGCAACATTTTGCTGATCAGATTGAGGTCAGTGATGTTCAGGTTTTGGTCATGCTGAATGCAGCCTCTAGCACGTGTGCAGGGGCCGTGCACTTCTTGGTTGATGAAACTGTGGCTGTTTTTGCGCCTTTTCACTGCTGGATGGTACATCGCCACAGTGATTGAGCACAGGAGGTAAAGTTTCCAAAAAAGATTCATTTTGGAATGAATAGAAGTGAGTAGTTTGCACATCGAGTCTCCATACCTGACAAAACAGGTTGTTTTTCTGTGTTCTGCATAACATGTGTTATTATCCCAACAGAAGGTGCATGAGCTGATCATTCTCCTTGAAAGAAATTGATTCTTCAGATCTGACAATGTGTTGTACTCATGTCCTTTCTTGTAAAAAAAAAAAAAAAAAGAACAAAAAAACAACAAATTAAGAATCTCCACATGCTGAAAAGAGGGCACAAAGAAATGCAAATGTAAATTCAGGGTAAATCTCTTTGATCCTCTTTCTCGCGTTCTTTACCCTCTGCCATCTTAAAGAGGGTCAGAGATTACACGTTGAAATGCAGAAAGCCGCTGTGGCTTTTCACAAGACACAGCTGAAAGATAAAAGCTGCATTATACATCCAGTCCTGATAGAAACCGGCAGAGATGATCTGGAAGAACTAACAGCTTTTACAGTATGAAACTCTGTGAGCATATGGAGTTCATATTACGATGAAACAGGCTGTGCTGGTAGACATACTGTAAGTTAAGAGACAGCGGATAAGAAATAGCTGGCTATACATTACAAATCCCATTTTGCAGATGACAGTGGCAATTGCTTTTTGTGCTTTTATCAAGTGGTTCAGGCTTACTACGATGTGCAGAACTCCAAACTGTGAAAATTGTCAGCAAAAGCAAAATCCCACCCCACGGCAAATAAGGCGTTTCCCATTTCCCCAGTGTCAGTCACATAAAAACAGGGAACAGCTCTGACAAATCTTTCTCCTCTTCATTTTTTCTGTCCTTAAATCGACTGTCAACAGACACTCAAGAATTTCAATTCTGTAATATTTGTGGGCGAGCAATTCGAGGCTCAGACTGACATGAAAAAGCATTGATATCCGCAGAGATTTTGAGAATATGCTACAACATTTCCCAAAAACACAAAACTTGCAATTGAAAGTTTCAGAGAGGAGGCAATGGCCTCAGACACAGCTCAAAGACATGGTTACTGGACTGTTCAATACTAAACGAAGACTTTTTCTCTGGAGACCACTGAAGCCTTCCTGGAGCGCAGCGCTGCAGACTTTTCCTCTGTGGCAGCTTTCAAGGTGCAGAAGATAAGAAAAATGAAAAATGACACTGTGGGGAGGCTGAGCACTGTTGTTCTGAAAAAAAAAAAAAAAAAAAAAAAAGACATGCCCTCTCCAAAGCATTGTTTATTTACAGTTTTTGTCCTCAGGATTGGTGTTTTTTATACTCCTGGTAATACCTCACAAAGCTATTCACAGTGAATGTTTGTCCTATCTTATAATCCTATTCCTATAGTAAAAGTGTTCCTATTGAAGATTTAAAATGTCTCACAACATACTTTTGTTATTATGGTTTCCTACAGTATCATTAGACTAGAAGGTCAGTGTTAGAAGATCCTGCAAAACTCCAAATTGTGACAATATTTTTTTGGAACAGCCGCACATGGCAACTACAGTATGGCTAAAGTTAGGAAAAGACTGCTTGAAGTTAATACAAATACTTTGTTGAATGATGCTGAAACATGGGCAGTGGACGTGAGGTGCAGAATCATCCGATATGGACATAATGCTTAGGAATACATACATACATACATACTGTTTGGTTAGCAACTGGAGCTGCAGCACAAAGAGAGTGAAACACAGTTGAAAAATCATCACCTTTTTAAGTAAATTTTTGCTAAAATAATTTTAATAGTTTCTGTTTGTGACTTTATTATTCTGTTGTGGTTCAAGTATGAAAAAGGATAAACATATATATGGTTTTCTACCCAATACTGACACCTATAAATTCCACCAGGAGTGTCTCTGATTTAGAAATGTCCCAGAAGCATATACCCTGCATGCAGTCTCCTATTTTTGAAGGACGATGCATCAATCTGCACAGAGCAGATCGAGCAAGACAGGAAGTCAGACACCAGAACAGTGAAGTGAATCAGGTAAGTTTACAAAATAAAATAATTTTTGCAGACTCCCGATCATACATCAACAATAAACACAATTAAAACAGACAAATAAAGAAACCGTTTAACTACGAAGCCTCCTTGCTCATGGTAGAAGTACAAATATCAAGGCAAAATAATGCAGGCAAAACACTTGCACCCTGTGGGGTTTGCAGCCACTTCGAGGAGAGAAAAAAAATGTGTTGCATACATGACGTCACAGACCCAGTGGAACCTAAGGGTAATGCTGAGTGGCGATGCCATATCCAGTTCGTATAATACATGCATGCTTGCAGGTTTAAATATCCTTGATCCTTTGGATCATACAGTTAATCCTGCTTTTTTCATGCTAGTGTCAGATTTTACAAGCAAAATGTATCACAACTCCGTCCGATATTTATTCTTAACATTTAAACCCGAGCTGTCATATGCATGAGGCTGGACAGCTTGTGACTTGACACTGGAGTTCATCGTTTATGTCCCATCTCCTGGCAAACAGCAACGTTGGACTCTTCAAATTATTAAGTAAATCTATTTGTCTATATATCAACCATGGCTTTGAGAATTTCCTAATCTTAACAAAGTCTTTTTAGATTCTTAAATCGTACCGGACCTTAACCATAATGTCATGCCCAAGATTTCTAACCTTAACAAACAGATTTTGTGTCTTCATCCTACTGATGGAGCACAAGATCAGCAAAAATTGGCCACATTAAAAACTACAGACTGATTTTGTCCGTCAGGCATGAGGACTTGTTGTAAAGGAAATAACAGCGACTGACTCCTCAGCTGCCAGAGACAGATGTTTCCCAGCCACAGATTTCAATTGCAATTCAATGCAATTTTATTTATATAGCGCCAGGACACTTTCCATACAGAGCTGGTACAGACCATGCTCTGTATCTACAGAGACCCAACAATTCCCTCATGAGCAAGCACTTGGCGATTTCAGCTGCCCACACTTGCATCACATGTTTAGACTGTTGCTTTTGAGGCGCTGGATACAACGGACATAACTGAATTCAGAGCTCGTCCAAACTTAGTCAACTTTCTATTATCCCCAGTTTGCACAACCCGTCATGACTTTTCTTAAGTTCTGTTATTTTATTATATTTCCATTCTCCAGTGGCCCTCTAATTAACCTCATTTCATTCAACCTGCAGGCAGTGATTATCTGGTGAACACACCCGTTTAATGGGCGTTTTATGAAAGTATTATTTGTTTTATGCCTCGTCTTGAGGCGATGATGCAATTATGCTTGTAATTATGTGTTATTCAGAGATATTCCACGTCATTAGATTTGATGAATTGTGTTTTATGTGTTATACACAATGCAGCTGAGTCCACTCTAAAGGTACGGAGAGACTGAAATAAAAGTTGCAGAATGAAAAGGATAAACTCTCAGTTTCCACCACGTGAACTCTGTCGAGTTTGTGTGGAGCTACATTTGGGGCTTCTCACCCATCGAGCAGGAGCCTGAGCTGGAATCACAGCTCTCCAATTTGAAATTGGCTTCACAGAGGGTTTGATGCTCCCTGCATTGGCGACTGTGTTGAAGGGAATGGACTGCATCTGTGCTACAAGCTGAGTTGACTTAAGCCTCCTGGCAAGCGTTTCATTTGGAGAGCGGCTGCGCTGGAGGGAGCACAACACTTTTCTGTCTTTGCTTTTGTATTACATGGTTTGTTTCAGTCAAACTTCTGTCTGTCTGTTTGTCTCTTTTAGGCAAGACGTACAATGGTTGAGGTCTTGGAAAAAGGTTGCTTAGCAACAATGGCTGCCATCATCAGTTTTATACATAACTTGTGTGTGTTGTTGTGCCAACGTTTGCAAGACTGCTTCCGAGAACAAACCTGAAAAAACAAATATGAGAAAGAACACCATGAGAGGACGAAGATGTTAGCACCCACCTCTCTCTTATCTTCTCAGCATTTAGCATTTCCACCTAAATACCTTGATTTGTCTGAAGTAGGACAGCACTAATGGCAGTGCCAACCACATGTGTGGCAATAATGAAAATTTATTATTATTGTTATTATTCTATCTAATATTTCACCAACAATGAGTGTCAGTCAACCAACACATGCACATAGTGGCTCCCTTTGCTGAAAGGTGTCCTCAGGATTGCCTTTGTTAAAATTTCACAGGTGATCAATCAAAGCAAACATTTAAATACATGCACAAATACAATACAAGTACAATAAGAAGTAATATCAATGTGAGCCATATGGCCGAATGTAAAACACAAGACACATCTGTATGGTACGCAACAACGAACATATGGTATGAGAAAAATGTAAACATGCAGGTTGTGACAGGAAATTATCATCATTTAACTGGAGATGGCATTTCATGTGGAAACTGAAATGTTTCTCTGAGTCTTTCTTCATTACTATGTTTGCGTGTTTGATCAGGCAAGTGAATGAAAAGAGCAAATTTTTCCCCTTTTTTGTCTGTGGTTGAGCCCAATGGTTTAATGATAAAAAGGTCAGAAAATGTCTGTCGAAAGTATTAGTTCAGAGCCAAGAATGACATAAAAATGTTCGAAACAGATAAAATATGTTTTCTCTGGTCCAGCGTTGGGAAGTGTCTCCTCTTAGCTGTTCTTTTGCTTAAAATCTACAACATTACATAATATGAACCCCCCATATTGATCTCAGCAAGGAATCTGCTGTGTACGAGGGCCATATTTCAAAATTGTGGCAAAAAAAAAGCAACTGTGTCCTCTGGCGTACAGTATGAACTATTACGCCATCCTTATTGTTCGTTCTCTACAGTTTCATCAAGCCATGAAGGAGATGAATGATGTGTGAGGAAGCCCTGTGGAAAGCTCGGCTGTGAAGCGGCGGCAGCTCCAGCTCTGTTTACTGTTCTTTGTAGTCGCCAGGCCCACAGCCATTTGTCACACGATTGTCGCATCGGCATACAGTAGAGCACACAGCCCGAGCCGTTCTCTCATTCATCAAATCGAAAGCTGATGAAAGACTTTTGACTCAAATTGGGCAAAAGTGAATAGAGCCGTTGCATCGTCCCAGCATGAGCATCCTTTGTCATTTAAATGCATAATTTCAAATAGCCCATATTGCTGTCCCGGCTCTCTGCGTGCATATAAAAATACACAATGACACTAAATTATCATTTAAATGAGAAGTACTGTAGCTAGGTTATTTGTAAAATACAATCATCTTCGAATGTGCCAGGCATATAATTGCAATATGATGATTTTTGCCCGAATTCTAATTTAAACAAATTAGCATGACACTGATATGAGCAGCTTTAGTCGAGGCTGGAGTTTGAGTGAGTTGTTTGAGGAAATGTGTTTTGACATGAAGAACAAAACCAGCCAGAATAATAGTGCTACTACAGTCAATACTGGCAGTACAATAAGCACAAACGTACTTATGTTGGAGAATACTGAGAGGTTTCATCCAGCTGTAATTTCAAAACAAGACAATTTTCTGTGTTGAAGGAAATGTGTTGACTACACAAACTGTTGTCTATGCACTGCAGGGAAAGTTACAGAGAAGAGCAGCAGACGGGTCACTGCAGTGCAGACAATAGTGTCAATAGTCCATAATGCAGCCACAAGACTAGACAATGTACTCTGTGTACAACCCTTGTCTGCAGGTCATTAAGTTACTGTGTGAAATATAAGAAATCAGAGTTCATTAATGTGAGTAATACTGGGTTCAAAGGCAGCTTCTGAGGCCTGAAGCCATTTTAAAAGTACGCCCCTTATTTTTTTTCAAGCAAATTAAATAAAAATATAGATTAGCCTATTATTACCTTAATGAATATACAAAGAGGTAATATATGCAATATGCTAATTAATAGAAAGCTATCATCTGTGCCACACTGCTTAGTTTATTGTTATGCTAAGTTTCTCTCTGTGTCTAGTGAATTCTAAAACTGCATAAACTGTTTTTGTTTGTTTGCTTGTTTGCTTGGGTTTTTTTTTTTTTTTTTTTTTTTTTTTAGCCATTTGAGGTGAAACTCCACAATGAGCTTAGAAAGTGCACATTGACATGTTACGACCTTGTAAAGTTCATATGGCTGACATTCTAACAAATCTTTAGCTCTGTTCTGGTTTCAATCAACTCTTGGGGAAAACATGTGGGTCTTTATTTTGCTAGATTCTCAGAAAGTCCATTAGCTCGTGGCTATCTTTGTCAGTCTGCCTTTTAGTGTCCTTGAGTACCACTTTAGTAATATTTGAAGTGTAAATAGTATGATACATTTTTAACTTTCAAGTGTACTGAAGTACACCAGTGAAAATCAGGATTCATCAGCATTCAAAACACAGTTGCAGTACACTTGTATTATATCACCAACGTGTTGGAAATGTGCTTAAGTATACTTAAAATGAAGTGACATTAAAGCACACTTAAATCAATTGCAAAGGACTTTAAAATAAATATACTTTCCATGAGTACACTTTATTACTATTAAACCTATCTGTAATTTAGTATACTTTTTATAAGTACTTTGAAATACCACTTTAGGTATTGCATTAGTTATTATTAGTTATTATTAGATCTTAATTGGGTAGAAGTATACTTTTTGAAAGTATAAGTCAAACATACTTGAAATTAAGCACAGAAAGTAAAAGTGTACTCGTAATGACTTTTATGTACTTAAATTACATTTCTGACACTGAACTATTCTACTTTATGAGCTGGGAGTGTTGCAGTCTCAAAATCAAAAACAGAAAGATGCTAAAATACTGAGGGAAACTTCAGGAGGAGGTCTAATTACTTAACTTCAGTTCTCTCGGTCATATTATATATAATCATTTGATTCATTACATATAAAAAAATGTGTGTTTGGTGCACTTTTAAAAAGGAGAACTGTCACATTAGTCTGTACTCATTATCAGCTGTATTACTGTCTGTAACACCTGTTTGGAGAGGGATTTTTTAAAGCTTCTTGGCCTGCCTTCTGCCTGTGGCTGGATCAATATCAATAATCAATTCTTCATTCTAGAAAAATACTCATTAATGCAGCTTTAAATTTCCAGATATTGCAGGCAAGGCTTTATCTCCTCTTTTCAATCAAGACCGTGATATTGATGTGTTGTCATTCGTGGAGATGAACGGAAGAAGGGCTGCATGCAGTCATGATCCGTTGGTGTCAAGACACCATCTGAAAGTTCAAATCCAGATTGTACAGCCTCCATTTAACTGAACCCAAGATAACGCCTGCCTCCTCAAAGGTGATGCCTTGTGGTTGGGAAAAGGTATTCAAGATGTGTAATATCTCAGTGTCTCTGTCCTGATGAAAGCTTGATCCAACAGGGCGTATAATGGAGCACAGTTTCAAATACACGAGTGCACGAGAGATGTGAGAATAGCAAAGAACATAGTGTACATGAAATTGAACAAGCATACAACCAAACTAATGTGATAACCAAACAAGAGCTTCTATCTTAGCACTACCAACACGAGTACCTGCAATGACTGTAACATTAGAGCTATAAAATACACAAACTTTTTTTTTGCCTTCTTCTTTCACACCCAGCTGTTTGCTTCTGTAGGACAGGACAGAACATAATGGAACAATAATAATCCCAAAAGGGGATTTTGTGCATTACATCAGCTAGAAAACAGCATATAAGGACGAGGCACCAATAAATGATAAACAATGCATGTAAAAGCAATAAAAGATTGGAAAGCTAAGTTGAGAGAACAAAGGAGCATAACGGGTCCAGAGAGGCATGTAAGAGACTCTAATTAGCGTAGTAAAGAGCAATAGTATGCGATAATATTCACTCTATTTATCCTTGTGAAGTTTCTATGCCATGAATAGAAGCTTAAACACCTTCAAAAAAGTGCTCAATGGAAGTTCTGAACACAAAACTGGATCCAAAACAGAATTAAAGGAAAATGATGAGGGATCTCCCAGGAACGTCCACCTGGGACACCACCATGTCTTTATGGTTCACAGCATCATGGTCATCATCTTTTAAATTTGAGGACAATCATGACTTGGCAGCAGTTAATGGCCGAGTCTCACCGAGGATTTTCTACCGGCAGTTCCTGCAGTTTAGCTTTCAAATCTGTCTTTTAATTATATCATCGCCATCCTCTCATGTTCACCAGCTGAGGATGGGACATCATTTTGGGGTTTAATATTGTAGCTAAAATTCTAATCAGAATACTACACAGGGAGGTCTCCACAGAGAAATTCTAACCATGGACACATGAAGACAATCTGAGCCTGTTTATTAGACTTGGACTTCCTACCACTGAGATGACAGACAGCCTGGATCTCATCATCAAGATCCCTTCTCATCTTTGATGGTATATTAGTTGTATTATATAATGTCTTAGAGTATATTAAAGTTAGAATCCTAAAGATTTTCATGATATCAAACCCTGTTATTGATACTATTTATGATGGACATTTCTCTTTCTTGCATCTCAGCAATAGCCGGTCAGTGCATTTGCAGAATGTAATTACCTCTCTATATTGTAGTTTTTATTGTTAGTGGCGAAGTCTGCCATTCCCACAATTGCCTTCACAGAGAGGGATTCACATGAAACAACACAGAATCCAGGGATGCTGTTTTTATTGGATCTGATTTATAATAATAATAATAATAATAATAATAATAATAATAATAATACATTATGCTTATATAGCACTTTTCAGATCACTCAAAGATGCCTATAGCCTCACACTTTCCTGTTTACTCTCTTTACATCATGTCAGAGCGTCACATTAAAAGGGTTGAACTGGTGAAACATGAGGTGGCTTTAATTGTGGAGCAGCCATAAACAACAGAATGCCTTTGTTTCTAAGGAAAGGAGTCTCAAGCATTACAGCTTTAATGCTGAAACTGCTGCTGCACAGTTGATCCATCCTGCTATTGATGGGATGGAACTTGAATTTCTTCTATTTCCGACACCAGTATTGTTTTAAATATCACTCCTGTCTTGGAGAGTCTGGTCTAATGATCCGCAGCATATGGCTGAATTTATCAGTGACACATGCAGGTAGTGACGCCGACAGTTAAATGTGTGCTGTTTTTGCCACAATAATTTAAATCCTACAAAAGATAAAGCTGTAATCCTGAACAAAGATGACTCTGACTCTTGTCTCCATCTATTCTCCAGAGCAATACCCCAAACCCCATACTCAATCTAACTAACTGGCAAAGTAAAAATCGTTCGCCAGGAGCACAGGTGAGGTGTCTAAATTCTGGGGGAGAATGCCATGTGTTTGCCCAGCAGGCACACACCGCATTGCAGAGAGTGTGATAGTGTTGATGCACCGAGTTCGTGTTGCCACCGTCATCTTGCGATTGGGTTGGCATCCTTTTTTTCAGATGTTAACAAACCTTTAATACAATTTAGCATCTTCATTATGGCCTTTTGTTTCAAATGATGCATTAGTCTCTCGTGTAAAACTGAATATAAAGGAAACGCGTCTCTGCAAGTAAGAATTCTTTATCTCATAGCAAACAGTATTAGTCATTGTTTATGGCGTTTGCTCCTTTGTCAATTCAAACGCCATCTGGGTAAACACAGTTCCCGCTGCCCATCTGTTTGCCCAAATTCATTTTCTGTTAATTTCAAAGACAACCAGAGTGTACGCTGCTTATAACTTGACAGGTGGGAAAGGTGTGAAGTTGGCAGTGTTCCACAGCATCACAACCAGCAGCCCAGTTGCTTGTTTGTGTGATAACCTACATTATGTTACTGTACTCTAGACAGAAGCCAGTGGACAATAATGACAATTTATATGACTGGTGTCAGAAGCAAGTAATTAAGACATATTGAGATAGTATGTGCAGTTCAAGCAAAGTGAGGCAAAGTCATGAAATGTGACAGAATATTATCAACTCAAGGCTCATGTTCAAGACTGGTGTTGGTCTATGTTTTCCTTATTGTAAGCAATTCCCATGAAAGACATTGTGCTCGACCATCTACTGTCTGCATTCTGACGTCCTCTAACCTGTCTTCAGTAGGTCCATTGGTTCCTGTGTTGAAGATTTGAATTAATAAAAATGTTTCACAAATATTCACTTAAAGAGAAAGAAAGTCTTCACTTTTTTCGATTTGGGCTGTGACACATAGACTCTCGTTGGCGTAATGATGCAAATACAGGTGAAAACAAGCATTTTTACAAAATCCGTAGTGTGGTTAAAACTTGTATTTTCCTGCTTGGATTTGAAAATTTGGTTCTGCTAAATTCTCTGGTGCCTCTCTAGCCGTGACCTTGCTGCAGTTTCGATTTGTTTTCTTGCACGTGGCTGCTAGTTGCATTAGCATTCGTAAGCCTGATGCCTGCAATTAGATTTATTTCTCTTCTGTGGCAATAAATGCATCTTGGGCCCATCAATAAATAAACTGTGCCATCTTCAAAAGATGTGCAGGGCTGACAAAAACTAACTATTTTAATGTACAGCTATGAACTGACACTCCCCCCATAGACGCAGACAGTAGGAGCTCAACACAAGTACCCTCACAGTGATGATCAGAATGGGCCACAAACACCCTACTAGTAACTGTCAATGCACCAACAGACTCCCTGTTTTCCCAGCACATACAAAGACAGTCTGGTTGGCTCTGATTAGCAACTCTACTTTGCTGTCAGTGCTTCAATGAACAGTGGTCAGTCAGTCCCCCCCTCCCTGTCCCCTGACTCTCATACACTATGTAGCCATAAGGGTAGTGCCTCCTACAGTCACTGCTCCCTTACTCCTCTGTTGCGTGTCTTGAATATAATGGGGAAGAGATTCTAGCCGAATTTGATGGTGGAGTTATCCTCTAAAGGACTCAGATTGGGATCAGGACCAAACATACTTGTTCAGTACGTCCCTAATACAGTATGCATTAGATGGTCCAATCACAGACTGTCAGTCACTATTGCTAGTCCACACATCATGTTCACAACACAAGCTCACGCACATTAACTTAAGACAGACAATGTGAGAAATAATAAAGGAGATGATTTTGCAGTGCACCATCCTTCAAACCGTTAACTGACTCGCAGCCTTGCAGAGACTGTGCAGTGTGCAGTCCAAGGCTCAGTAATGATGAGCGGTGGTCAAGCAGCCAGCAGCAGAACATGGAGGCCTCCCTTTGAAAGGAGACTCCGATAAAAAGAAGTGGATGGAGACAAAATGAAATACTCCCTCTTGCAATGAGAATAAACTGGCCTTTGCTGGCTCAGCAGACATGAGATGATAAAGGGAAGGCTGATGCACATTTGATTGTGAAATCTCCGCTATAAAAGAGAGGATAAAGTGATTCTAAACCAACCATAAAATTGCAGATGGTAATCCAGTGTATGCCCGTAAATACGTTAAATGACTAGCATCATTATCGCCTCTCCCTGCCTGACCCATGGCATACATCATTACCTTACCAATGAGATGGAACTTCATCTTTCTTGGAGGAAAGTGCTTTATTTGATTCTCACAACAAAGCAGTCATTGTAATACTTTGTCTTGTGGCATATTTTTTTTGTGACGAATGCAACGTATATTTAATATCCGCAATATTATTGGACCAAGAAAGCATATGAGTCATATATTACTGCTCTGATGAGGCTGTGGAATCACTTCTCGTCTGTCATCAGTGAAGTTTAGGCATTTATGGATTAACCTTTTCTATTTTCTTGAACAGTCTCAACACACATAAATAGACAAAAAGCCTCAAATTGATTTATAGACTGAGATCAAGTTAAGATATGTGAGCTCTGCAGAAGCAAAACAAAAGCAGCAGGATTCCGGTCAGTTAGACAATGAAATCAGATAATCTGCTCCAACATCAGATAAGCTTCACCTGTTAGCTTCTTTCATCCCTTCTCATGCAGAGAAGATCAATGTCAACAAGGTCATCATTCCTGAAAATAATCTTTCCTGTGGCACTGCTGGCGTATGATGCCTTCGTTTGAAATGTTATTACATCTTTGGCTGTCTGCTGTAGCGCACAGTCACACTCACACTCACTCGTGGACACATCACAGTATCACTACGTGCTCCTGCACACATTTTGGGTTGATCTGCTCGGAGGTACA